>NW_020874406.1:6260941-7491566 GCF_003935025.1 Abrus precatorius | reverse complement strand
AATATATTTTTTTATTCTAATTTAAAACTAATAATTTTTTCATTCAAATTTTTTTTCTTAGATTTATTTTTTCACCTTCGTCTACTTCAAAACACTCCTTCTCCCCTCTCCTACTATCTCAAACTTCTCTGTCTCTCTCTCTCCTTCCACACTTATGGCTGCACTATCTACCTTCAAGTTCAACAGTGAAAATGTAAATATTCTTGATGCAAAAATTGTCATTTGCAATTTTTTAGAAAACCATAGATTCCTGCCAAGTATATACATCTACAAAGACTACAATAAAAATGAAAGACTCCTTGACTTGGTTAAAGGTTGCCAATGACAAGTTTTAAGCACCCCCAACACTCATCAACTGCGTTTAGCTACTTGCAGAGGTGTTCAAGGCACAAAGGTAGCCAATTACAAATTTTTTGTCCTCCATCAAACTCAAAGTCACGTCAACGAAGTATCAGAAAATGCACCTTTGCTTCTACTTCATCAAAAACTTGTTAATAATGTTTTTTGAGACTTCATATTCATGTAATTTAGCAAAAGACATCATAGTTCTATAATTTTATTTTTTACTTACTATATTTAATTTATTATTTCATGAAATTAGTGTGGTTTTTTATATATAAAAATAAAAAATTTACATTTTAAAAAATTATAAAAATATGAGAATTTTTCAAAAATTATTAGTGCTGATTTTTATAAAAATTATAATATTTTTAAAATTTTTTTAAAAATTATTATTTTTAAAAAAGTGTTAGTAACACTTGTTTATTTTTAAATATTTGTATTATTTTTTAAAAATTCATCATTGGTAAATTTTGAATTTTTATAATTTTAATTATTTTTATTAAATAATTATCAGTACAAATTTTAAAACTTAATAATTTTAGTTATTTCATCAGTACTTATATCAATAATGGTTTTTAAACTTTATATTTCTATAATTTTTTTTAAAAAATCCTATTTTAATATAAATATTTTTCAAATTTCATATATAAAAAATTAAATCCAGTAGTGTTTTGGCCCATAATTCCCCTCATTCGGGATGGTATATTTGGGGATTTTGGACCCCGAATTCGGCGAAAATCAATTCTTGATCAGGCATTGTTTTGGGTATATATTTTCTTGGACATTATTTAATTTAAATTTTTAAGTTCTATTTAAAATTAAGAATACATGTACAATATTCTGGGAGCTTATTAATATATAGTAAACATTATTTAATATTTTGTTCTTCCTTTCTTTATTTTTAATCTGCTCGGCGATAGTTTTCACACTTTATCTTAGCCCAAAGGTGGGAGCAACATAGTTTTAATAGGAATGAAAACCGGTAGGGTTTTACTAAAATATTACATTGTTTAATATATGTTTTATAAAATCAAATTTAGACATATGTTTATAGGTGTAATAACTTCATTTTTTGTATCGTTATTAATTGAGTGTCTGCGTAGTTGTATTTAGATTCATTACTCCCATTTTATTTAATTTGGACATTATTTTTTACTATGTTTTTGTTTGACAAATTAACAAAATTTAAGTATTATTATAATACCAATATTATAGATAAAATTATTATATTAGAAGTAATTAAAAACAAAATAAATAACATAAATAATTTTTTAAGTAATTTAATTCTTAATTATAAAATAAATAAAGTTATTTTTTATTAATTAAAATTTATTTTATATTTTAAATATTATTTATAAAATATAATAAATATACCATAAAGATATAAATAAAGTCAAGTAATATAGTACTTATGTCAACGTACAGTTATAAAAAATTATAAATTAATATTTAGACTCAAATCTAAACTAATTTGGTATATCACTGTCTTATCTATTATAAATAATTTTTACAAATATTAATTTAATCTTAACCTAATTTTCATCCCTAGTTGCTTAAACAATGAAATGGAATGAAATGTATTTTAATGCTGGTGGCCCTTAGCGTTGCTAGCTAGCATCAACCTAATCATATATATTATGATTATATATTTAAATCGTTTTTCATATGCAAGCATAAACCAATTCCACTGCCTACTAATTGTCCTTTCCTGAATCGATTTTTTTATTTGAAACATCCGAAATTATATAATAATTTGTATATTATTATTATTAGATTGAGGGGTGCATGACCTTGTGGAAGAGGAGAGAATGACCAAGTGCTGAGAAACAGTGAAAAAGGAGAGAGGGCGATGGCAGCATTATTTTTAAAAATAAATAAATTTTTTTTTATAATTATTTGATTATGTGACAATGATGAATTAGATATCTTATTCTTATCTCTAACTCGTTAGACGTTTGAATTAATCCCACTTATCTTCATAGAGTGAAATAAATTTAAGTCTTCAAAATAAGTAACTGAAGAATTTGACCCGTCACTTAATTCGAAACTTGAAAAACAAAAACTTTCTTGAGGTTTATATAATTTATCTACACGCGTGAGGGACCAACTCCACCCTCAGTATATGGACTATAAAATAATGAGAGACTCCTTCTCAGACCAATCTTGTTCCTTTTGAGAGTTCATCCCATAACAGGCCAAACAAAATCCATGGCATCTTCAGACAGAGCGAAGCAACTCCCACTGAAACCAATCCCAGGAAGCTATGGCCTCCCATTCTTCGGAGCCATATGCGACAGACACAATTACTTCTATCACCAAGGCCGCGACAACTTCTTCGCCACGAAGATCCAAAACCTTCACTCCACCGTCATCCGAACAAACATGCCCCCTGGTCCCTTCATCTCCTCTGATCCACGTGTCATCGCCCTGTTGGACGGTGCCTCATTCCCCATCCTCTTCGACAACTCCAAGGTCGAAAAGCTCGACGTTCTCGATGGCACCTTCATGCCCTCCACTAAGTTCACCGGCGGTTACAGAGTCTGCGCCTACCTCGATACACAAGAACCCAAGCATTCTGTCATCAAAAGTTTTTTCCTCACCCTTCTCGCCGCGCGAAAGGACTCTTTTGTCCCTCTATTTCGTAGCTGTCTCCAGGACTCCTTCATTGAGATTGAGGACCAGTTGTCGGGGAAGAACGCCGAAGCGGACTTCAACGCCGTCCTCAGCGACGCTTCCTTCAACTTCATATTCCGCTTACTCTGCGATAACAAAAACCCTTCCCAAACCAACCTCGGTTCTCAGGTAGTATAAACTTTTTTCTTTTTTTTTTACATCAATTTTATTATTTATTATTTTGAAAACCATTTATGATTTACTAATACAAACTCGTGTCATGACAGTGGTGAAGCGTGATTAACGGATAATTTTTATTTAAGTAAAATATTAATTTATTTCATAAAATGATAAAACTTAGGTATGGTAAGTATTATTGCTCCGATAGTTTTTCATGATGTAAGAAATAAATTATGAGGGATGTGATCTATCAGAGCTGTCATTTTAAAAAAATAAATTATTCTTTGTATAAGCAATAATTGCTTATACAGATTGGCAAAAGGTACGTGAAAAGATATTGAATACATATAAAATTGTGAAATAAATAATAAAATCTATTTAATAACTTTTTAAAAGTTGTGTGGTGGAACTTGAAAACTACTTAAATAATTTAAAATAAAAAGACGTAATATTTTTTTAGTTTTTTAATAATACTAATAAAAAAGTATAAAAAAATTTAGTAATTAATATATCTTAAATTTATCATTTATTTTTTATAATAAAAATTAAAAAAATATTCTATTTTATTTTTTTATAAAAATGACTTGAGAAAGTATATTGTTATAAAATTTATATAAAAATTAATGAAATATAATTCAAGCAATTTATAAGAATTTTACGACAGAAAATACTCTATTAAACAGTTTTTGCAAATTAATATCCAAAGGATACAGAGTGAGTAATTAATTGATATATAAAAAAATTCATTAAAATTACGTGAAACATGTAAAATTATTACAAGAATTTATTAATTATTATTTTAATATTGAATATTTACTTTATTAAGATAATAAGATCAATCTTTAAAAATGGTAATTAGGGTTGATTTAGTTTAAAAATTATACAGTTATTCCATAATAATTAATTATGAGTTAACTTATATGTCATGCAGTAAGCGAGTTATGTAACTTTAATTTAATTCTTAGTTTCTGAACGTTAATTTTAGCTAGCATGTATCAATTAATTTGATACCTGGTATTAAAGATAAAATGAAGCATAAAGAATGACTAACGAATGGCAAAGGTGGGAATAAAAAATTAAAATAACACAGGCTTACAGATTTTAGTAAGTAATTTTTTTTCATAATTTTAAGGCTAATGTTCACTGGATTTCGTTTCAGAAATTGGAGTTGATATTTCCGCAACCTATTTTTTTTATTTAAATAATTAATAATAATAAAATTTTGTTAAAAAAATATTTATTATACTTTTATAATTTTAATATAATAACTGTATATTTTTTTATAAATTTTATTTATAAATACTTAAATTTAACACTAAAGACTGAGTTTAAAAAAAAACTTGTTTAAATTATTACGTATTATCTTCATTTCTTATTTCTAAATCCGTCTCCATTTCAGGGACCGAAGCTCTTTGACACGTGGTTGCTGTTGCAGCTGGTGCCACTTGCGACGCTTGGCCTCCCCAAAATCTTCAACTACATCGAAGACTTCTTGATCCGCACGCTCCCTTTCCCCGCGTGTTTCACAAAGTCCGGCTACAAGAAGCTCTACGAGGCCTTCAGAACCTCCGCAACAACGGTTCTCGACGAGGCCGAGAAAGCAGGCCTTAAACGAAGCGAAGCGTGCCACAACCTCGTTTTCATGGCGGGTTTCAATGCCTACGGTGGGTTGAAGAACCAGTTCCCAGTGGTTATGAAGTGGGTGGGACTGTGCGGCAAAAAGCTGCACGAGGAGCTCGCGAGTGAGATAAGGCGCGTGGTGAAGGAGGAAGGTGGGGTGACTGTGGGCGCGTTGGAGAGAATGATTCTGGTGAAGTCTGTGGTTTACGAAGTGTTGAGGATTGAGCCTACGGTGCCGTATCAGTACGCGCGGGCGAGGGAGGACTTGATAGTGCAAAGCCACGACGCGTCGTTTGAGGTGAAGAAAGGGGAGATGTTGTTCGGGTATCAACCCTTCGCGACCAAAGATTCTAGGATTTTCGAGGATGCTGAGGTTTTCATGCCACGTAGGTTTGTGGGAGAGGGTGAGAAGATGTTGAACCACGTGCTTTGGTCGAATGGGCGTGAAACTGAGGAACCTTCGGCGGGGAATAAACAGTGTCCAGGGAAGAATCTGGTGGTGTTGCTTTGTAGGTTGTTTTTGGTTGACTTGTTCTTGCGTTATGATACGTTTGAGTTGGAGTATAAGGCTTCTGCATTTGGTGCTGGCGTTGTCGTCAAGTCACTCACCAAGGCCTCCACCATCTAATCGCTTCATGTCTTGTGCTTTTCTTCAGAACTTGGTTATTACTTATCGTTGTAGAAAGGACGGAAATGAATAAGGATTCAATTTTTATTTTTAATAAATATTTCTTATATTTCATAATAATTCATTTTAAAATTAATATCTTAGTTTTGTTTATTTTAATAAATATTATGTAACCCTATTGTTACCTTCTGTTTATTTTCCAATCGCCAAGTTATCCCTTTTTGAAAATTATAGAGATTTAGAGTGCAAAGTGTTTCGTGCTATTTCTGCTGTGTTGAGTTGCCTTTTTCTACAAATGCATGTCATAGGATTTGAATACTGTACGGCTTCATACATAGTTGTTAAAATATACACTTCTTTGACTAACGGGATGAAACGTGCTTAATTTCCACCCCAATTATCAGCATTTTCACATTTTTAAACTGTATTAAATTCGAAAGTACCTGTGTAGATGAGATCATGATCGTGGCCATGGGTAATGCATTGTTTATAGATTCATTGCTTCTTGGTACATCTGTTAAAGATAAGGAGTATGTTGAAAGAAACAAAACTATAGACTTCATCAAACATTATCATTATTATGGGTTTTCTTATGGAAATAAATATAAGCGGACAAAAATTACAATAATGTTTTATATGAATAATTCAAGTTAGTTATTAAATCATGTCTTATATCACTAACTCAAGTAGTTATATAAATCACGCCTCCAGGTCACCGCACGTTGTCGTACTGCGTGCCCATTGTATATGGACGGTCAAGGGGGTGGCTTTTGCAAATTTTGAAATAATTTCAGTTATCAGAAAGTAAAGATGACGAATCTTCATCAGTTTTATCAAGGTTGAAAATGTAAAACTCGGGGAAGATATATGAGGTTCCATATATATGATAAATTTTTATCGATAAATATTTATAAAACTAAACAATAAAGTTAATTAATTTTTTTATAAATTAAAATTAAGTTATACTTTTTTTAAAATTACTGACATTCTTTTTATTAGTTATTTTTTACTTATAAAAAGAGCTTTATTTATTTTGTGTATCAATTTTTTTCCTATGAAATTTTATCCAAATTATACTTATATTACCTGTGAGTCGTTTTGAGAAGTCATATTGCTTATTTAACATTAATTAGGTGATTAATATTCTAATGATCTCGCATTATATACTGAATTACAAATATTAAATGCTAATGTTCAACTATAATGTAGAAAAGGAAAGGCAGAGGGAGCACCACAAGGGGGGTAGACCTAGAGGTTTGGTTTGTCTTTATGAATGCCCTGTGACCGGCAACGAGACCAAAACCCACCACCTTGGCCCTGTATCACGCAATGGAACCGTGTAGAGTGGCTTGTAGGCATGTGACAAATGGTAAATTTTATTTTTTAAATAAATTTTGTATATTGAATAAACCATTATTTTAAAAATAAGTTTCACAGGCTGTTCAGATGAAATTATTTAAAATGTTGAGATGTGTCAAAATCTTTTGGGGATTTTGTGCCATTTTTTAAGTAAATGATTGCTTGGGTTTTAATATTTTTTTTTTAAAAATATTATGCTTCGTCAAATGAAAAAAAGTTTCGAATGTGACGTGACATGTTATGCTTGGGATTTTGATAATTAATTTTAAAAACTTATTAAAAAATCAATTAGCCCAGGTATTTTACTCTTTTCGTGAAATGTTCGTCCCTCATGGAGCACGGGGTCTGTATTACCGTATAAAATATTCCGAACACCCCGAGTGGCCTGTTTGAGCAGTAGGAGCTTGAGTTTTTACTATTGTAAGTCTTCAATCTTTATGCTTTGCCGTTCTTTTCATAACTGCACGACAATTAAGTAATTACGATACAAGATATATAAATCATTAATATTAAAATATTTTAATTTTAAATTTATAATTTAAATTTAGTTTTACAAAACTTATTTTAACCTGAATTTCTTTAAGGTTACTTTAGTAATTATAAAAAACAAGATATTAACCTGATTATTATATAATAATTATTATAAAATAAGTAAAATTTTCATTTATTTATTTAATCTGGTTATTTATGTAAGTGTATATATATATATATATATATATATATATATATAGTTCATATTTTTTTTATTTTGTTTCACTAAATTATATTTAATATTTCATTTTAGTTTGTTGAGAAAACATACAACTGCATTATTTTTAAGTGATATCAAGCTTATTAATATCTTCTTAATTGATCTATAACATACAATAATATTAATTTAGATTATTTAAAATTATATCATGGATTTAATGTATCATATTTTTTTTTTCAAGTATCACATTTTATTAAGGATAAATTTAGAGTACAAATGATACTTTAATCCGTTACAGTTCTAAAGGAAATTAACAATACATGTCAAGGAATCATTAATCCAATTCACATATATAATTAATCTTTATAAAGGTCCTGCTGCAAGTTACTTCTAAGATACATATTCCATACATTTGGTCCAAGCTTTGATCCCTTTGTATAATTAGATCGAGTCTGTAATTTGGAGTCATGTTTCTTTCTCCTTACCTTGCGAAGTGCACTTCTAACATTAATTCTTTCTTGCATTACCACTTCAACAACAACATTAGATTGAAAAAAATCTAGTTTTTGACTCAATATGTGATTAGTATCGTCTGAACCATGAAAAGGTCCAATAATCAGGCTATCAAATTCGCCCATAAACTTTTTTTGTGCCACATTCTTGCTTCCTGTTGGTCCCTTATCATCAACACTCAATTGCCATAATCCTTCGTCAACTCCCATATCCCACCAATTCCCTTCTCATAAATTTTGACCAGCAAAGACACACCTTGGTCAGCCTCCTTTTCAAACGCATCTTCACTCAATCGCACAACATTTACATTATTATTGAAAATCAAGTCATTATTGATATTCACTTCATAATTTGAATTCTCTCTCATTCGCACATTTGCTACGTTCTCCATAGAATTTGATTATGTACTTTCAAACTCCTTCTGATACTATGCAATGTTTGGTCACTATTTTTTTTTTTTGCTGCGCTTCCTGTTGTTAGATCACGACCTTTCTCACCATCATCTGAACTTTCATCCTCCAAAGCTTCCAAATCTAATGAAGCATCATCATAACTTTCTGACAATAAAGTATTTGAATCATGATACCATCACCCTCCTCGAAAGAATTCTCCTCTATGTTCCTCGACCATCCATATTGAGAACATGAGATCATTAACATGAATTCTTGGATCTTCATTAATCAGCGCATGTGTTTGAGTTCATAGATGAACTCTTACAAAATCCATACGTCTTTGTAAAGTCGTACAAACGAATCCACATTCTTCTATTAATAACCATCGTACGAGGATGCCACTAATCAATGGTATAAAACAGTTTAGACAAGCCATCTTTATACCTAGTTATAACCTTCTCCAGATCCTCTAGACCCTCCGATTCTAACAGAACCATATCGTCACCTATGGTAATGGCCTTGAAATTCAGTATAGATTTCTATAAAAGGAAGTCAGCTACACTATTGAGCTCTTTTGGCCGGTGTAACCTTCCCACCACTGCCTTACAAACCATATCTTGATCAATATGGAACTCACTGTGACACCACTGTTTTTTCTTAAGTACCCACACCACATTCTTGTTTGGCCCTCTAACAGCTCCCTTCCCCATTCACCATATATGCATAGCTCCGTCCACCATCACTACCTCTCCCTTCCACCTTGGTCCCAACATCGATTAATGGTTTCGACACCTTTACATGCACAACATCCTGAGTTTATTTCGTGATTTTCTGTTTATTTTCAGCTTTGCTATATCTAGACACATTCACTATCATTAGCATGTTGCCTATCATTATGAAACCCAGTCTCTTTTCCATGGACATCCCCAACCTCTGCACCGCATGAATTTGAATCTACATCCATCCTTGTACCGTTTCTTTAAAATAAACAAATCATCAACCTTCCCATACCTCTAGAATATCTCCCATAGTACTGACATTTTATGATTCTCTAAAAAATTTGTAAAGAAAAATGTTGGTAACGTTTGTAGATGACCAACATAGCTGTTAAATTTTGCTTGAGATTTTTTTTGTTAAGCCGTCACAAGCGTCCACCCACCGCGAACCTCCACCTCCCTTTCACTCTCATTTTGTAATACAATGCCAATGCGAGCTGCTCTTTCACAGCACCCGTTCCTTCTCATTCGATTTCAACGCTCTTTGAGATCTCTACGATTCACCCTACTCTAATGTATCATATATGTTCATATTTTAAATTTTATAAATAAAATATCTATAAATGTATTTAAAAAATAATAAGATTTCATGTTATAAATATATTTATATTTTTTTAAAGAGGTTTTAAACATACTAATAATAAATAAAATATAATTGATAAACAAATTAAGATTATTAAATTTTGATTATTTTTATAATACTCATAATATATTTTAATTAAAATATCTTAACCAATCTATATTTTTTGTTTTGATTATGTGAATTCAATTTATATTTATCACAGATAAATCTTTATTTTTATATTTTTTCATACTTTACAGGAGAAGAATTTCCAATGTAGATCAATGGACTTTCTTTAACAGTTTGAATTTCACAACAAATGATTAGAAAAATAAAAGTGTGTATATCACATTTGTGAGACACTTTAAATGTATATTGAAAAAAATAGTTCATTAGTATTTACATGGTATTAATTGATGAAAATATATTAATATTTGTATTTTTATATTAAAATTTTATTATTATTAATTAATCTTAATTATTTTGTCTTTTATATATTATTGTATATTAACTAACTTTTGATTAATTTATTTATAAAAAATTTTAATTGATTAATTTTTCCCCTTTCTAAAGCAATTATATACATGCTTCAATAAGAAAAGGTATTGTTCACATGTTCAAGGTATATTAATGGAAGGAAAATATACTATAAAAAAGTTTTCGATGTTAAAGGATAAAGATAAATTTGTTGTGCTTGAAAATAATCATTTTTATTAATTATATGCCACATCTAGCATACAATTCACATTCGTCCATTTTGGTTCAACACACACAATATTCACATCTCACGACACACGGCACACGACTCTCATCACATTTCTCAATAATTTCCTACCCTCTAACTCAGTTATATCACAATATTCAATAATTAACCACAAATCACACATAATAGAGTAGGATATAGTCTCCCTTTACCTCGAATTGATGTCCCATACGCTAAATCCACCAAGAAGTGCTCCCTCTCACGGATTTCATCCTAAACACATGGAGAAACTCCATGAGAACCCAAGAAAACCACGAAAACAGAGAAAGGGGATGAAAAACTGAAACTCTAACCATTAAAACTTACCTCCAAGCGTCCCCACATGGGTTCAATCTTTAATCAAGCTTCCGAACGACTTTGGAGGCAATTAATCAGTGGAATAGGACTTTGGGTCGAGAGAATTGAAGAGATTTGGGAGGGAATTTGATAAATGAATCTCAAATCCATAAACCCCATTTTAAAACCCCTCAGATCGCGACACTCGCTACAACGAGAAATTCTCGTTGCAGCGATGCCCTCTGTCGCCACAGCGAAAATCGCAGACAAAATTGCATCTGGTTTCTACAGAATCTCGCTACAGCGAGACTGCACCCAGAAATGCATCCTAAACTGTTGCTTTCTCCTCTTGCTGCAGCGAGAACAACCCAGTATTACACCCTGTACTTAGGCACTTAGCCTATTTTCAGCCTATCCAGTCATGCATACACATAAATACACACATCCACGTACTTAATATACATAAACATCATTATCAAATAAATCAACACACATATGAATATATATATATATATATATATATATATATATAATAATTAATATTACCAAAATTCGAGGCATTACACTGAAGGACTGATTTGTGACACACGCATAGTTGATTATGGGGACACGGGTCTGACAGAACATATAAAAATAAAATTTTCTACTGAAGGCAACACCTCTTTCTTACACTTTTCAGACACATAATTTTAGATTTTCCGTACACCTTTATACACATGATGTTCTTTATTCCATTTCTCCTTTTCTTCTTGATGGAATTTTGATGGGAAGTGGAGTTACATCCCTTCATTCTCTTTACTCTTTAATAGAACAATGATTTTCTACATTTTATATTTCCTATGATTTGCTTATAGTTGAACATGAAGTTTATTTCTGCAATATATTTCAGTTTCTTCTCTTTTATATCTGCAATATCTTGCTGATTTTATTAGAACTGAGGAAGGGTGAACTTGATTCTTAAATCATTGGGATAATCTGAATGTGAATTATAACTCAAATCACTTCTATTCTAACTTATTTAATCCTAAACTTAATGCTTCTTTGTTTCTTAGCATTCAGAGTTGAAAAAGAGAATCTTCTCATTGGAAAATTTGAATTATTCTTGGAAATAGATTAAGTAGCTCATTATGGGTTACTTAGGAATAGAAATTTTTAATGGTGTGGTCACTTTTATTTCTAAACTTAATGCTGACCTTCTCTTCATTTACTAAAGAATTGGGAATTGAGAGTTAGTTTAGAATCAATTGATCAAGGAATTGACATTTGGTATTATAAAAAATCTGACCATTAGAAAAGTTGTACTCTAGGTTATACAAACTTTATGCAATGAGAAAGAATTAAGAAATCCTAACTCAACCCACTCTTATATTAATTGTTAACTTGTTTACTGACTTCGTACCCATTTTGATTCTGTAATTAAATTGTCAATTGTTTAGTTTCTTGCACTCAATCTTATTTTCACGTTAAAGTAATTCAACAGAGTTTAAGTAAATTTCAATTGCTGCATAATATTTAATTTTTGCATTGAACTCTTATGCTATTTATCATCCAACTAGCGATATTCTTATGGTTTGGTAATTAACATTAATACCAGTGGATGAGAAAATCTAATTATATGTTTATCAGTTATGTCTACAATGGTAGTATCACCGAGCCTAAAGAGTATATTCTAAATCTCTAATATTTAAATCCAAAATTACACTCATGGAATTTTCTCTTAATCTCTAATTTTATCTCACTAATATAACACTCAAAGAAAAAACCGTTTGCTTTTTCTCTCCATGTTTCACGTTCTGGTTGATTTGATGTTGCTATAAGTAAACAACATGACATATTGATAACAGCAATGGAGTTCACCTTTGTCACACATTCAATTTAAGAAACCCAGAGAAATAGCTCCTTAAATTTCTCCCAGTGACTATTATGTATTTGACCAAATAAAAGCTATATTTTAATAATAGTAAAAGTTACTCATTTTATATATTCATTCAGATATTATTGAAATTATATTAATTTTTTCTATTAATGTAATGATTGATAATATTTTACTTTTTTTAAGTCAAATTTTCAATAATTCATTATCACTTTTATTATAGGGATTTCAATGATATGCATGTTGTTGAAAATATTGATATTACAAGATTTGTGATTCTTTTTAAGTTAGAGAATTTCAAAAACATATATAAAATTTTGATAATGGCAAAATCAAAGAGTATGTTCGCGAGCAAGTATACTCGTCGAAAAATAATAAAGATGATTCTCAAACTGAGTTTTCAAAATATTGTCCTACAAAGATTATTTTTAATTACTAAGAAAATTATGTTTTAGTTGTTTGAACATTGAACATATGTAATAAAATTAAACTAAGAACAAATCAAATTAACAACTTAAGACAAATAAAATGGTGCAACTTTTAATTAGACTATTAGAGAAGAACTTAGGACGTATAATTTTACTTTTACACTTCTTTATGTTTACTTTGTTTACTTTTAATCTAATTCAAATTCTGGTTTCCTTATGATTTAAGATAAAACATAAAACACCTATGAACTTGTTAATTTAATAACGATTGGAAGAGAAAAGTTAAGTTTGATCCACTTAATTCTTTCTCTAATTTTATGTTATAGATTCATTAACTATATGTGATACGGTCGTGTACACCAAAACCAAGATGTCTAAGTCGCAATCCTCCAAGTTCTTTAAATAGGGTTTTGAAATTCTAATATTCTTTTAAATTTAAATATTTGGACAAGAAGCACACCTATGCACACTAATATGTTTTGAAACATAGTGTGCTAGCTATTAAAGTGTGGGCATACTTGTCCTATTTTTCACTAATTCGAACCCAAAATATCTCAATATCTATCAGGACTCTTAACATGCTAAATTGCAATTATCAGTGAAATAATAAGTGCAAAACCAATTTAAATAAGAATAAGTAGATTACAAAGCATGACAAAATACAGACTTATCAGAGTGATATGATAAATTTAATTTCTTTATACTTTTTTCTTCTTCTTATTTTATTCTTAAACTAATTTGTTTAATTAATTTTCAAAATGGCGTTGTTTATTGTATTACAAATGTGGATGATATATTGCTTAAAAATTGTTAGGATTATATTTTTTGCCCCTATTACAAGAATTTTTTTTTGTCACAGTTACAAATTTCAAATATAAATTTGAATTGGTATTAGTTACTGTGGAAATCTGGCCATTAGATTAGATTATATTTTAGGTTATATAATTTTGATGCAATGGAAAAACATTAAGAGATTCTGAACTTAACCCATTTTTTAATTAATTTTAAACTCATTTTCATTCTCTTACTTAGTTACATTCTACAATTTAGTTTCATTTATAATTAATCTCTTACATTTTAATTTTTACTCTTATTATTACTTAAATTTTCGAGCACTTACGCTTCATTTTTACATTATGTTCATTATCTAAAATTTTCATTTATATTTTTACTTTGTTTTACGACCCAACTAGTAATATTTTTGTATTTTAATACTTAATATTAATTTCAGTGAACGATAAAATTCTATTTTATTACTGCAAACGATTTGGTACACTTGCTAATTTGTTTATCACATAATATTTTATGTTATTAATGTATTTTTATTATGAATATTAATATAAAAAAATATTTTATGATATTTTTTTTAGAATTTGTTTGGGTGTTTGGAGGAGAAAGAAAAAAAAGGGTTGAAGATGGAAGGAAGAGAGGAGAAAGGTGGTTAAACTCTTCTCTTGTTTAAATGTTTAATATTGAGAGGGAGGATAATGGAGAATTTAATCATAAACGACATTATTGTCTTTTATAATTTTTTATTTATATATTTTTTAAAAAATAAAAAAAATTATTTTTCTCACTCTAAAACTTAATATTATTAAAATTAATTTTTTTAAAAAAAATTCTCACTTTAAAAACCAATATATTTTGAAAAAAGAAGAAGGTAGAATCACAATCATAAAAGAAGGTTTTAAAAAATTCTGTAATATTTTTAGAAAGTTTAAAAAAACTGCCTAACTCTTCCTCTTTTAATTAGTTAATTTCTGGACGAGAGTTACACCCTACTAACTCCTCTCTTCCCATTTTCTCCTCTCTCACAAGGTAACATTCAAACGTAAACATAGCCTTAGCCAAACCAAAATATCGAAGTTTACACCATACTTTAAAGCTTATCAATATCACTGATTTAAATTCCAACGATAATTCCAAGAAGAGAAAAGTGTTGACGCTTGGGGTGAAAATATAAGGTTCCACTGAACCACATCCCAGCATATGCTCTTGGCTATAGGTTGTGGATTGAACGATAATATTCTGCGTAATACTGTACCGTTAAAATGAAACAAGCTTTACCGTAACAAGAAAATATAATTAAATTATAAGAACTTGAGTTCCAAAGAAGAGAAAAAAATATAGATTTTGCGAGGGCCGTCAAATTTCTCAGAATTTTTAAACATATCGAATGCATTGACTTTTGACAAGAATGACATGCGGAGTAGCTGTTTCAACATACTACTAATTCTATCTATGTTTATAGCTTTTCACACTAGTTAATACAACAATGAGCCAGAATGTACAGAAAACCATATGGATTTTGTCTCGCAACTGCCAGAAATCAGTATTTATTGCAAATGGCTTGGGTACTTGTCACACGGTTCACACCATTGTTCCCTTTGCTTCCTTATACATTTGATCAATATGATCCTGCAAAATAATGTTGCAAAGGGTAACGTTCATTTATTGAAGTGAAGCACCTCAATATCTGGTTGGAATTTATTGATAAGCAAAAGGTCCTAATGCATGGGAGACAAAACTGCTGCACATTTGGTACAAGAGAAATTCTAGCAACATACTCTTTGTCATAGGGTAAAATTTAATTATAAAAATCCATTTGTTTCACTTCTTATTTAATGATTCTCATTCATAATTATTTGAGTTTCAATAAATATCAACCAATGAGTGAGAGTGTATTAGAGAATGTGTTCCTAGTACTTCTCTTTGGCACAATAGTGAATCATACTAATAATTCAAGAAGTCAAGGAAACAACAGAAAAAACAAAATAAAATATGCACTAAAAGTTAATAATTATGAATATTGATCACAGCATATGAAGCAAACCTTGTAGTACTTGAGCAATTGTGGTCTCTTCAATTTGAATGTTGGAGTTATTAGATCTCTCTCCATGTCAAATGGAATAGGTTCCAGATAAACAGCTTTTAGCAGCTCAAACCCTCTAAGCTGTTAGTTTCTTTCATGTCAGTTGTAGCCAGAACAAGCAAAATATATCATATTCAACCTAAAATTGACAGCATAGGATGGGGAATTATTTATACTTACTTGGTGTTTTTGACCAGTGCTGTTGAGCTCATCCAAAATGTACTTTCTTGCCTTTAGATTATCACATAAAGATTTAAAATCATCAGTCAAATTGTGCTCTAGTGCCCAATCCTCGAGTGCCTTTCTTTCAGGAACCACCACAGCCACCAAGAATGACTCAAAGCTGTTTCCATACACCCAAATCTGCATACAAAAGTGTTTATATATATATAAATTATTGAAATACATAAATATAGTGATTGAGGTACACTGCATTACTGCAATGCTACTTTGTAAATGAACCTTCCTTGGAAACATAAATATAACTCTTATCTCTCTCATTTTACAGAATTTTCTGTGATAGAAGCAGAAGCATACCGATGTTATAAGAGGGCATTGCAAATACTTGTTTTCAATATTCTCCACAGCAATATATTCTCCTTGAGACAGTTTAAAGATATTCTTTTTCCTGTCAATAATTTTCATGGCTCCATTTGGTTGCCATTCTCCAATATCACCTGCAATGATTTCCATATCATTCCTACACATGTTGCTTTGAGAGAGGCAATTTTAAGAATTTGAGTAGTACTCTATATGCAGTATGTTATAGGGGTAGTATACCTTGAAAACAATGTTCAAGTGGCTTTTTAGGGTCATTTTCCTTTATGAATTAAACTAAAGTTCAAGTGGAGAAATATAATGAAGCATGGAGAAAGGAAATTTTCCTTGATTTACGAATTACTATTTAAATTTTGAACCTTGAACAAGATGGATATACCTGTATGAAACCAACCATCAACCAAAACCTCTTTAGTAACATCTTCATGCTTGTGATAACCAGAGAACAAGGTATTTCCTCTTAGACAAATTTCTCCGCGCGGCACATTGGAAAGGGCATCATATTCCATCTCTGGCACAGATTCAAGCCTGGCCTCAATGGTTGTCATGGGGACTCCAACTGTTTCAGTCATAGAATACACATCACCTATTGCTGTGAAACATCCTGCACAACTTTCAGTAAGACCTGCCACAACAAAATCATGATAAATTAATTTAGCATACACATTTATAAATAACATATGACCACTGAATGAAAAACCATGCTAGAATTGTTTATTGGATTAAACCATTTCTCATAGGATATGACTTCATTCAAAATTTAGCTTTGATGCAAAAACTTCAACTAAGTTCCATCTTGAAGAATCATCATCAAAATGTTATAAATGCCTCCTACACGTGTTTAGGGAAGATGCATGTGACATACCATATCCTTGTGATAATGTAGATCCGCTAGTGACCCTCATAAACTCCTCCACATGCCTAGGCAAAGGAGCAGCTCCTGATAACAGGATGCGAACACGTCCACCTAGTGCTTGTTTTGTCTATAAATAAAACCAACATTTTTGTCTTGAAAAAAGAAACCAACCGTTCTGAAAGAACTCATAACGATAAGTGGTAATATACCTTATCAAACACAAGCCTATCAAACAGAGGTGCTGCCTTGTGCTGTGGAAGACCCTTCTCCAGATTTCTTAACTTGCTGTCAATAGATTCCAGATTAGTTTATGCAGGTACAAATAACTTAAACACTTTAGAGTTCAGTGATAAAACATACTAGTTGTATGCACACTCGAACAATGCATTCTTCAATGCTCCTCCAGAAGAAACTTTGCTTTTTATACCTTCAGGTTAGAAGCTTATAGTTAATGCTTAATGCAGTTACACAAGTATAAGAAATTTGAAGTCAATGTAAGATCATTATTTGGTAGTCACATAACAAGAGAACAACTTTAGAATCATTCTTGTTTTACCAGCATAAATACGGTCAAAAACTCTAGGAACACCGCAAAATATAGTTGGTTTCAATGCCTGAACATCTTCCAACAAGAACCTAACATCCTGCCAAAATTAATCCGGAAATTCCACAAGAAGCATTAAAACAGAACAATTAAAAAGAATGAACCAGAAATTAATTCCATTAAGTGAATCAAAATCTTACGCCTTGCCAAAATCCTATTGAGGAGCCCTTGTAGATGCAATAGGTTTCCATTATCTGGTCATATACATGAGCAAGGGGAAGAAAGGAGAAGTACACATCGTCTTCCGCTGCCTAAAAGATGTTACGTTACATATTTCTTGTCAGTAGTACTAAAGCATTTCACAATGAGCATAGTTTTGTCCACCATATCTTATTAACTAAAATATCATTGAGCTTTGAATGCTACATCATTGATTTCAACTTTCAAGTATTATGTTGTCGTTCGAGAATCATTGTGATTTGTGACATTTATCAACATGGCAGTCAAGGAAAGATTGGAGTGGGCCACGTGGCAAAATTATAAGATGAAACTAATGAAGCTTCAAGAAAAGTTGGTATCTTACCACTCTGTCTGTTAACATAAGAATGTGGTCAATAGATAACACTTCAGCCATGAAAGCCTCGTTCTTAATAATAACACCTTTGGGTTCCCCAGTTGTTCCACTTGTGTACATTATTGTGCAAATGTCAGTCTTCTTTTTTGATGGTACATCCCAATCTAGATTTCCCTTCAGAAAGGTAAAGAAAGGGAAGATATTAAATTGTGATATGGATGGTTTTGGGTACATTCAGATAAGCTCTTTTAAATAATGACTTATATTAAAGCTTAGTTTGGGTGAACTGTGAATAAGAGAAGTAAAATAATATAAAAAATAATCAAACTTCTTTCATCAATTTAAAATAACTTTTCTCTTCAAATTTTAGAGAAGTTAAATTATACTAACTTCTAAAAAATGAAAAAGTATAAGTTAATTTTAACTTATAAAAAAAATTAGTTCATATTACTTCTTAATTTTTTATTTTTATAAGTACTTATGGTGAAGTTTATCCAAACTGAGCCTTAGATAAGTTGAAAACAACTTACTTTTATAAGTTATACCAAAAAACTTGTTGAAGTAAGCTAAAAAAGATCTTATAGAAGTCATAAGTTATTTCTACATATGTTACATAAGCTCTTCCAAATAAGTCCTATATAATAACGTCTCAGAATACTTTATAAAAATGATTCATTTTCCTAATTTTGATTAACATCTTACCAACTGGAGAAACTCTCCCCATGAGAAGCAAGATGTGCCAAGCTCCTCAGCTTCCTTCTTTTGTGTGGATGAAACATTTCCAAAGCTCACAATAGCTACACCAATAATTTACAGAGCTTGGTCAATGGTCAGCATAAAATTGAGGAAAGACCCTTAATCTAGGAATAACGATAGCAATGCTTCACCTACTTTTAAGATTTGAAGAACACCGATCAAGACATGACAGAATCTGTGGAAACAGATATTAGTTTGATGATAAACTAATTATGATTATAAAATTTCAATGGATAACTTACTAATTACAACCGAATGCAGGAAATGATAACATAAAGTAGAACTGGCACTAGGTGTGACATATTTGCAACTTCAAAATATGAAACTGATTATACATTACTTAGGTAAGCAAGTGGCACACATAATATCATAGAATAAATTATTCATCTAATAAGGATGGTATTGGTGACAATTTTCTCATCACAAAGTTTCTTAGAAGTTAGGACATGGTTGATAACTTGATAGCTGATGGAGATAGTTTTGGTTGAAAGTAACATTCATAATATGACAATTTAATTGTTAACGTATTTTGTTGACTAATGGAATGATGATCCTTCCATAACATACATATTTACCAGGGGAGAGTCAACAATGAGAAAGAAACAGATAATCCTAGTGTGGTTTGAAGCTTCTAGCAAAGCAAGATAACTAGATAATAGAAGCAGCAAAATCATTTGTCACACTAAATCCAGGTTGACTCGGTCAAAATGGTAACTTTAATGATAGAACAATTGAATGTTTTAGACAGTTCATCATGAAATAATAAAAATATTGTGCTCAAAGAACTAGAACATACTGATGGAATCTTTTTCTCCTGTGCAAATGCAATTGAAATTTCAGCATGATTTATGATATACTCCACTGCGTTTGGACCTGTTAGCATAAACCCAACATAAAATCATTTCCTAGATGCCAAAATGATAGAATTGAGAAAGAGAATCTTGAAGAACTACGCTCTAATTCGTGTCCACAAGTTCTTCAAAAGAAATGTCATTAGATGACAAAAGCAAACAGATTAAGACATTTGTTAAGGCCGGAAACACATACCAAGAGTGTCATATAGTGGAACATATGTTACTGAACAGCTATTGCAAGCCTGCAAAATGGCAATGTTTAATCAAGTCTCATTGGAATAATCAACAAAGCCAATTAATTTACAATAAGTTATCAGGATTTTTGGTAATAATAATTGAATGAAGAAAATTTAGTGTTACAAACAAAGTGCTATACCTCCATTGCAATAATCCATTCAGGGCAATTGGACCCATATATGCCACAACGATCTCCCTTGGGATATCAAACCACTAGTTAGATTATTAATTTCACATTTAGTGGTTCCAATGCAAGGTATCTTGAAAGAGCAAAGAGGGTTGTAGACTCACAGGATTGACACCACGGCTCCTCATGGCAGAACCCGTTTTCATGGCAGCGGCATAAACCTCTTGATACGTGAGCCATGCATAGGGACCCACCTGCAAATTCAGCACAATGATCCCATGATGATGTTTTCAAAATTTAAGAGAATTATTATTATTTTTCAATAATTTAGACTCTTATATTGTACAGTTATCCATAACAATAGAACCTGTCCCCATTTGGTATCCTGTTTTATGTTCCCTCAATTGAAAAATGACATGTAGGCACAATACACTAAATCAGGAGAGAGAATATTATTCTTTATTCAAGTGTCACTTTCAAGTCAGGGATTTATTCTATAAGATAAATACTCTATTTCGGTTGGATCATTGAAGTTGAAATATTGTATTGAAAATTGTAATTTTTTTAAAAAAAATTTATAAACAAAATTTCATTTTTCCATCTAAACTGGAATTATTTATTCCATTATATAATTTAGACAAATCCTTAAATTAGAAGAGAGGAAACACGAATAGGTGGCTTTAATGCCAACAAAAGTTGCATGAAAATGTGCCTTGCTAAGTTAAAGAATCGATAAATAATTTTTTTATTATTAAAAATTGCGGTAAAGTTATATTAAAAATCACTAAAAAATGTGTTGGTAATATATTTTCAGACAAAGATTTTATGTTCTATTTTTTATTTGGTGTCTAAGACATTTTTTAAATTTTCGAATAGAAAAAACATGAAATCTGTACCTTAGAATCCGTTTTTTGACGCCTACCCAGCATTGGGTTGTTGGGGTTCCTCTTAGCAGAGTCCCTGCCAAAGGAAGCATCAAAATTGCTGAGAAGACATGCTCACAGTTAAATACTACTATTACTTTAATATATGTTCAAGCCTTTTCGGAGATAGCATTTCTTTCTCTTTCGGCAGCTTAGCAGAAGTTTTTAACTTCTTGTACTCTTCTTATTTATCTATTTATTTATTGATTTTGGGCAGTTTCTAGCTATAATCAATGTTAGTATCACGATTTTTATCCAAACTATTCTGTAAAGTAGTGATATGTAACATTTTTTATAAGAGTATAACATAAATAACCATTTGACACATCATTATGATATATGCAATTTAGATGAAGAACTTAATAAACAAAATCAAAATCTATAAATCAAAATCAGTATTAGCAGAGTAGCTTAGAGCGCAGTAATAATGATGCTACTGATGAATTATGATTTACTAAACAAAAACTATAAATTAAAATCAGGTTCTGCAGTGTCACAAAACAGAACAAAACGGTTTTCCCATCGTTCAAAGGAGAAGCTTATCATTAAAATGTTCCTACAAGGTAACATTTTGCATTATACATATGCTGATAGTTGAGTAAATTTCAATAAAATAACATTATGCATTATAGATAAGTTTATAGAGGACCAATTTACTTGATAATCTCATTTGATGAGAAGTAAAACTAAACAAAATTATGTATAAAACCTGAAGAAATCCCAAGGAGACTCAAAATTAGAAGGCAACTCCAAGAGACCATCTTTGGCAAAAATGCTCCTATAGACAGGGCCTACTGAAGGCTTTCCATCAGTTGCAGGATTTCCCTCCTCAACCTTCACAGTGTAAACCTCTGGCATTGTGAACTGGAATGGAATGGAATGTTTTGGTGTGTGTGTTTCAGAAATGTATCTTGCAGTTGAAGTGGATGGTTGATGATAATGATTAATGATCTTAGTTTATATATGTGGCTTGGAATAAAAAAGGTAAAGGGGTATATACAGATAGATCAATTTTGAAGACAGAAAAAGTGCATTTGAGCCAGCAGGGAAGGAGGGGGTTGAGCCAAAGCAATAAATTCGGTGACCAATTTTGGTAGGGAATATCTCAACAATTTTTGTAGCGCTATTTTATTACTAACCTCTTTCTGCTCTTTGTGTCTCTTTTATGTTTGAATGGTTTATCTACTCACCCTCCATCAGCATTTATATTGGCTGTAAAAGTTTGGTGAAGCTACCCTTGCCATTCTTCCAATAGACAAACTCAGAAACAGAGTAGAGAAGAAAAACAAAAACCCTCAACTTTGATTCTGTTGTTGCTGTCATCATAAATAATTATTATTATCATAAACAATTATGATTACCTTTGAAACTCTGCTTAAGAAACAACAAATAAATGAAAACATTTTATACAATTTGTTTTTAGCACATCCCTTGTAATTTTTAATTAAAATACATTATACTTTTTAATTAAAAATATTTATTATTTTCAATCAATATCTTCAAAGATACTAACTAATACTATCTAGCAAGGTTATCTTATCATTTGGCTTAAGCGTTATTCACTAATTATAAGATTATTAGAATAAATTTTAAACAATTATTTTGATAATTATAATATTAAATTTATTTAAATAAGATTTAAAGAACTTATGAGCAGATATAAATTATTTATAAATTCTTCGAATTGCTTCGTTAAACGAGAAGGAAATAAAAACTAGAATGTCTTCTGGTAATATCTTGGAGGCTTAGAATTAAAAAATAAAATCATAGTACCATTGTTTTTTTTAATATAATGACAATGTAGAGTTTTAAAAAATGAACATATAATATATGGGTTTGAATTGTTTACACTAAGGTTAAATTTAGATATTTAAATCGCTTAATGATTTTTTATAAAATATAATATTAATTAGTATATTTGATGGTTCCAAAGTTTATATCAAATGATTAATTTTATAAAATTTTATATAAAAATAAAATTAAAAATACTTCATTACATTATTTTATTTTAATGTATAATATTTTTTAAAATATATATAAATATTAAAATAATATAAAATAATTAAATTAGTCAATCTTATTAAAAAAGTTATTAAATTTCACATTGAATGTAAAAGTTCTTAATTGATAATATATATATATATATATATATATATATATATATATATATATATATATATATATATATATATAGCGTTTAATGATGCCTGTTAATGACCCCCATTGTTGATAGTGAAGCCACTTGGCTGGCCAATAATGCACCCTGAAATACTGCGTGATTTACTAACGTTGGTCAACATTATGGGAGTGAACAATGGTAATGAAGGTGTCTTATACGCGCATTGATTGAGTACGTAGTTGGTGCCCAATGGCGGCTTTCACTATAATCTTTCGGTTTTGAGAATTTCGGCAAAAACACATTTTGTCAAATTTTCTCTCTCTTATATTTGCACATCATCCTAATACGTGTTTGTTGTAACGGGTACTTTTTGTCTCTATTGTTCTTCACCACGTCTTCCAAATTCGTAACTTTATGACAAGTTGGTAAAGATGGATTGAAAATTGAAAAAAAAAAAATATAAATAATCAAAGGGGGCAGTAAACCACAGAAGAAAAAAAAATAACGTAAGATTTGCCAGTTATGTTGGGCAAGGTTTGTTTAATCGAATAATTGGTGCAACAAAACTCATTATTCTGGTGCAATAGGGAGGCGTGCCCATGTTAACAACAATATATTAAATAGCTTATCCTAAAAACAAGACATAAGTAACATAGTCCACCTTATAGTTGAACTGATATTATGCAGTTAGGACAAGGAAATTTGTTGAAACGACCATGTCAAATTGTTTTTAAGGCTAATAGAAACATCTTCTAGATACACCCATAATCAAAATGATATGTCAAGCTTTGTTAAGTTGCAAATAGGGACATTTTCTGGATATATACTAAGAAGTTTTTAAAAAAATAGTAGTACATTAATTTGGTGGCCAATTGAAAAGATAGCCACATATAATCTATACCTAACTTTTTGTGCTAGCTTTAACGTCCCTTGCAACATTAATTACCAACGGTATGTGGGCACTGCAGTGGATAATACAAGTAGGTCGTCGTATGCTTTCCTGGTTTAATAAAAAAAAATTATAATTCATTTCATGACTTCAATAATTTATTTTTAATTAACATATGTTGATTATTTGTATTTATAGTTTTATTCTATCGTATAAGCATGTCAACCCATAATTAAAAGAAAAAAAAAATTAAAAGAGATTAGTTCAAGTGACAAGTGAGTTGATATCACTTAAATAAAATTTTAGGTTCGAGTTTTAATATATACAAAAAATTAAGTGATAAACTCACTCGTCATATCAAAGCACGCGATCTGAGTCAGATATAAATTAAATCGAATAAAAAAATTAAAAAAATAATAATAATAGTAGTAATAAAATCAAAAATTAAAATTTATTGATAAATACTTTTAGAAAAATATTTAGTATATTATATGATATATCTAAAGCTTTTAGGATACAATACAAGAAAAATTTTTATTTAATAATATTTAAACTTTATTTAATAATAAATTATATATAATTTATCATATATTCTTTTATCAGTACAATTATTAAATACAGTACCTATCAAAAAATTTAGAGCTACACAGCACAAGCAAAAAAATTTGGTCGAAAAATGCTTTCGGAAATTAAAGAGTCACGTGATGCCGTGTCCATACGCTTATTGAGCCAAATTCGAGATCGTATGGGCTGGATTTGTATTCTGAATCGAGTTATGTTTGGGTTTAACTAATACGTTTCTTTTCTTCTCTGCTTGGTTTATTGTTAGAAGAAGTTAGAATTAATTTTAGTTACAGCAAATAAATAAATAAATAATCGATGCCAGTTCAATATGTCTATAAAGTTGTAAATTTTTATTTTTAACCATTATTTTTGACTTGTAAAATATAACTATAATGCATAGATACCATATAATGTCTAAAATTAATTTTGGTTTCTAACGTTTCGGCAATCTTTGAGGCACAGATACCATATACTATTTTTAAAATATTACAATATACCAATAGGATACTGATTGGATAATTGTAATTAGCTCTTCTTTATTTTATTTTTTGAACATTACCCTAACATAAATCCTTAATTACTGGATAATTGTCCTTTAAGAAATCTTTCCTTAATTAATTTAACGATTAAGTCCAAATAATTATAAGATTTTTTTTTTAAAAAAAGTGGCTTCTGCATTAACTCAATTCATTGCAAACAAACTATTTTTTGGAATGAGATAAGCTGGCTAAAATTTAATTTGTCTGATACTTTCAAAAATTTATCTCATTATTTATCTTCAATTAGTCAATTGGGTTTTGACCTGTTTTGAATGCCTTGAATGCAAAGCAACAAACCAGCAAGTTCTAATGAATCTCATCAGTGCAAAGGGAAAAATTAAAAGTTATTGTTAAAATACTAAGAGTAGTATAATAACAACGGGAAAAAAAATTCTAATAGAAAATTTATTTAAATTATTTTCTATTTTTACAAAAAAAAATTGCATTTTTATTTTTTACAATTTTTTATCTTCTTCTACTGATTAAGGAAAACTTCTACTAACCAAGACTTGACACTTCTACTCACCAAGATTTAAAAGAGATGTCATTTGAAAAAGCTAAAGATGTCATACTTTCCACCTTGAAAAATCCAAGAGTTAGAATATCATATTATACCTACCTCTACGTTGCTCTTTGGAAAGAGCCTAGACTTTGTTCTACAATTGCTTTGTATGCATTGACAAAAGGGTTCTGTGATGGAGTTCATAGATAAAGTGTAACATCCTCTCTAAAATTTAAATAATTTTTTTTAATAATTATTTGATTTTTTAATAAATTTAATTGAAATTGTAAAAAATTTAGATGATTTTGAAAAGTTGTACAAATATATAAATCTAAACTAATAAAAGTAAGCAAATTTTAATATTTTATTTAAATAAAAATTTTATTTATAATAAGAATAAAAATATAATTTCATAACTTAAATTTATAATTAGGATAAAAGCTAAAATTTCATGTTATATATATAATTCGAGTTCATAATACAAACAAAACTATTTTTTAGTAAATTAAATTTCTAACTAGATATGAATATAAATTAAAATTCAAAATAATTAACTATTAAATATTACACATACACTTTAAATAATCATTTACAATAAAGGTTATCAAAATATTATAAGTTTTGAATGAAAATTCATTTAATATGATTACATTTCTCTAAATAAACTAATTCTAATAGAGCAATTACTTTCCTTACAATCCATTACAAGTATGATCCTTATATTCTTTACCTAAAAATATTAGTAAATGTGAGTATCCTCCACTCCATTAAATTCTCATGTCACAATATAGTCAAAGTAATACAGACAATATTTTCTAATATATCATGCATCAAAATATAAATAACTATAAAATAATTCTAAGCAGACATAGATCATCCATACACATCATTTCGCAATAAATCATATACAATCATTTATCCATATACATCATTCTGAACTCTATACCCTTAGTGTATCTTTAAACTATTCATATGGAAACTCAACAGTAGCACACAAAATTATAATATTATACCAATCAATATTATCCTAATACAAATGTTACAATCTCAATAATCAATATGTTATAACATATGTGTTATAATCTTACCCGTCGATATATTATGATCATCCTAATCGGTGTTTTTATGACATATATATTAATTATTCTTTTTCCTTTCTCTTACATTTTCTCAGAAATTCACAAATATTCACATCAGTTTCATTCATCTCTTTCTTATTATTCATTTCAATGAATCATAAATAAATTAGAGTATACCCGGACTTGGTCCACCTTATACATATACTAAAAATAAAAAGCATTTTAATCATGCTAGATCAATCGATCATGCATTATTAACTTTTCATGCACACCATTCACATTAGTCCTCTATCCATCATTTTTCATTACTAAAACATTTTATCATTCAAGAGCAATCAAATGCTTTTCATCAATTCTCAACATGCATCAAAATATTAAACAAATATTCACATTCATTGTATCACATCAATCTAATACAGAGAAACTATCAACTAATTCCACATCATAAAAGTCAATAAGATGTGTCGGAGGTTGGACACCTCTAGACTTAGACCAGTTATACATTATAAAACATATTGCTAGAGATCACATTCTGTCGGTCTTAATAAAATCATCTATCCTAAAGTTTAACATTATTCACAGTGCACATATTGTTCAAAATAATAATCTATAACATTACTGTACATACATAATGGTCATTAACAAAATCATGAAACTTGTTAAAATGGTTTTATTCATAATTTTTTCTATTAAATTGCATTTAGATAATTCTAAAAACATTCATAGGTTTTTCATGTCCAAAATTTTTATTCTTAACATTATTCTTTTAAGAAAATACTCTAGATCTATTATTCAAAATAAAATATTGTGAGTTTTTCAAGCTAAAGCATAAAAATAGAACTTAGGGTTTAGAATCAACTCCCCTTACCTAGAAATAGGTCTCTTACAACGATGAGAGGAGAGGTGATGTCTTTAGGGCCAACTTTTTCTTGAGATCCAGAAGAAAGGTACATGTTTATGATGAGGGTATTGTTCGAGAGACCAAGTTTTCCTCAAATATTACAAGGTATAAAAGTTTTAAAAAGGAGTAACGAAGGAATAGAAATGAGATTAGAGAACTAGGCTCTAGAAAACTTACTTAAATTTGAAAGGAATACAAGTTCAAGCTCAGATATGGAAAAAATTCAAAGTTTGGGAGGGTTTTTTCTGAGAAGAGTAGGTGAGAGAATGGAGAGAAATGTGAGAGAATGGAGAGAAATGTGAGAGAAGGTTGTTTAGTTATAAAATAAAGTTTCTAGAATAGAAGTTTTTTTAAATACCTCTCAAACCCATGACTTTTTTGCTACAGCAAAAAAAATCAAAAAATAATTTTTCTCTATTATCTGTCATTCTGGTTACAGTGAGAATTTCTCTCTGGCTACAGTGAGAGCGCTGTTGGGTCATCTTTATTCATTTCTAACTACAGTGAGAACATTTCAGAGAGCCTATTTCCAAATGCTCTTTCTTGCTACAGCGAGAAATCTTGCACCAAAATTTCTATTTTTTTAAAATCTTAGGCAATAAAAAGGAGGGTATTACACAATGTCTTAAAAAATAGCACATTTCATACCATGCTAAAAGATTAATGATGTGGTTTATTGTCACAACCGGATAGTTGCAACATGACGGCGAAAACGTTTTAGAAATCAGGTGAGTCGCCAACAAAGTTTATTTTAAGAAAACTTTAGAAAAATTTCTAAAATAATATAATTTTTGAAACAAAAAATGGATTCATGAATCATTTACGTGTAGGAAAAGTATTAGCACCCTAAAAAGTCTGTTTAAATAATAGTTACTTTAAATTAATTGTGTAAATTTATTATAATCTAGAAAATATTTATTTAACCCATAAAGAATAATTATTGTTATTTTTATTTTAAAGGAAGAAAATTTATTTACTGAAATATTAATTTTTATCTTAGAAAGTAGTAAAAAAAAATTTTGAAAACTGTTTTGACTTGACGAATCGATTCTTGCCCCTATGTATCTCTGGGTGCAATAGGAAACTCAAACTCATATAGATTTATCATAAAAATTTTGAAGTTGGTTGATTAAATTAGAATTAGTAAAACAAAGTTCATTTGAAGATTAAAAATATTTTTATAAAATTGAACGTTTAGGATACAAGATAACGCGGTTATACATATTCTACAATAAATAATATAAAAGACAAAGATAGATCATACTGCTACGTAGTAAATTGTTAAAATTAAAAATATTTGTAAATAAATTTTTTTTGAATTTATACTTGAATTTTGAAGATTCATATTGAAGGATAATTTAAGATAGTGTAAGTTATATATAAATCACTTATGATTTATTGGACAATCGAAGACAATGTAAATTACACATTGATGTTGCAAAAATTATATAATAAAATTACGTAACAAAATATTTGCCTATTTATCAAAATTAAAAATATGACTTAAGAACAATTAAAATATAAATTAATTCTATTTAATGAAAAATAAATATATTTAAATTGATTAAAGAAGATAATTATTTAATAAAAAGATTAAAACTTAATTTGTTTAATGGCTTAAACATATTTTAACTACTTATAAATAGGGCTTATTTCAAATTACTATCTATTAATTTTTTTTTCATTTTAATGCCTAACTAATTTATTTTTTTAATTTTGTATATGATGTTAACCTCCATCAGTTAAATGATGACGTGACTCACAATTTATCATGTCACTCCCATTTCTCTCATTCACCTCACCCTTAAATGTCCACGTCACAAATTCATATCAACATTTTATTTTTTAAAATTAAAAAAATAAAGTTTTGTACTCTTCTATTCTCAATTTTTTATGACAACTTTGGACAAGAAATGGAATACTCCGTGCAAGACGAGAAGAAGAAAATAGACAACGAGAAGATTTAGATCCATTGGTACTTACCTTGATAGAAGTTAGATGATTGATGATCGCGATTGAGGGGGAATAGATATGCGAGTATATGTTAAAATTCCTTATTCTCTCTTTTTCTTTTCTTTTCCCTCAATGACGCTTCTCTGTGCTTTTTCTTGGTTTCTCTTCTTCAATTTTCTTTCAAACTTTTTGTTCTGTTTTTGGAATCCTCTCATTCTTTCTTTTGTTCATTTTTTTCTCTCTTCTGCTCCTCCCTTATGTTGCTCCTCTTTTCATGTCTCTACATGTTTATTTTTTTCATCTGATTCATACCCTTTTACCTTTGTTCATACATGTTATTCCTATTTGTGTAGTTTCAATCTTTACTAGATGCTTGTAGGCAATGGGAGTAGCTTGCTTGCTCCTCATTCCACTGAGCTAACTTTCTTTTTCTTTTCGTTTTACATTATTTAATTAAAGTAAGAAAGAAATAAAAGAAAAAAAATGTGTATTCACATGCATAATCAATCTATTTAAAAAAATGGTTCATATTAATGATATTCCTAAACCCGCACTTTTGATTAAGATGTCAAAATTTTAAGTCATTTTTGGAGAATCTTATGGAAGAAGGGTACTAAGTTACATTTAATAGCTACATTCAAACAAATAATCAAATAAAGAAAATTCATAGAATTTTAGTAAATTCACTAAAAAAAATCGCTAATTTGTTGCGGTTAAATTTTACGATTAATGACGGTTTTAACCGCCTCTAAATTTTATTGTGACAGCAAGAAATAATGCTCTATTTTAAAGTTTGGCTTCCACACTTTTCTCTAGTTCTTATCTTCTACTCATTTCTTTCTTTTACTATTTGGGTTCATATTCTATTTAGTTTTTAACATCACAATGTGTTATTATATAATTTATAGTGTAGAGTCATTGAAAGAGAGTCATTTTTGGAGAAAGTGTAAAGGATAATAGAAGATTACCAGGATTGTCATGGTTGAAGAAGATAATTTGAAGGTGGTGGCATTGGCGGTGGTGGCAGTGAGGCGGGTGGTGGTGGATGATCAATTGGATTTTTATAACATTATTTTCTCTCATTTCTAGCTCATTAATCCTCTTTTGTGCTTAATTGGTTGAATTGGATCATTTTATGATGTTTGAATTTTATTTGGGCTTTATTTAATTTTTTCAGTATTTGGCAAATTCTGATACTGTTTTGGTTTCTGGACCATATCTTGAGTTGTAGAACTCCTTTCATTGTGATTCTTGATTTGTAGGAAAGCTAAGAGAACGGTGCACGATTCCTATGCAGAGGTTAGAAACCAATTTTAATAATAAGAAGCTGAAACTGGGCCTGAAAAAAGTCAGAACACTGCAGTCGCAGATCCTGAGCAAGGTGCAGTATTTGGGTCATATCTTAGTCCACAGACATCCGATTAAGCCCATTCAAGTGGCGTTTTGAAGCTAACATCCAAGGCTACAATTTTCCTTAGGCCACGAACCAAAAAGAGGCCATTTTCAAAGCCGAAAAAAAAGAACAAAGTGACAAACGAAATTTTTAAATTTTGAATTTGGAATTTTAATTTTTTGGCTCCTCTCCTCTCTTCTTCTCTCTTCTCTGTTTTCATTTTTTTTTCTCCCCTTTTACGACTTGTTTCCCTCCATCCATGGAGGCTTAGATTTCCATCTAATTCAAGGATTAAAAGAGACGTGACACTCTTGAGGATTGATCTCACATTGGCATAAATTCAATAACAATTTCGGTTTCATCTATTCCTTATTTTCTCCTTTTGCTAATTATATTTTTGAATTGAAGTTGTTCGTTTGGATTGATGATTATGCATCTAGTTGATTACGTATTATTCGATTGATGTATGTAATTGAGTTTTAAGGAACATGAATTGGATTTTCAGGTTTGAAAACTACGATTAACGGCATTGGTAAATTAAATTAGCACAATTCAATTAGGATCTAGAGTTTTTTGAATTTTAATTAATTATGTGCTAATCTAATGCATGAAAGTTTTCATGTGAATGCTGAGTTCGAATTGAGGTTTCATTCGGATTCATTGTTAATTACTGAATTGTTTGTTGATGTACTCTCTTAAAAATTCAGTGATAGAGTAGTCATTTTTTTTTCTTATTAATTCTTAGATTGGAATTTCAATTTTTGTTCACTCTTCATTCTAATTATAATTAAGTGCATTTTTGGTTTCTCTTATAAACAAACTCCACGTTTTATATACTCTCTAAATAGATTAATTTGACCTTGTGATTCTTGAGAAACGACCTTAGTTACTTACCTTGTACTATAATAATTAGGTTTATTTTGACCCGTGTGCGACCACGTGTCAGTGGAACTCAATGAGGCCAAGGAGGAACTAAAAGGTTAGCTTTGAGTGGGTGATGGAGAATGAATGCGGGTGGAATGATGTTTCTTATATTCTGTAATCATAAATTGACGCTAAATCCTGCATTTTTTGTGACATTTATGTAAAACTGCCGCTAAATCTCTCTCTTTTTTTTTTGCAGTGGTTACACAAAATCGCCACTAAAAAATTCTCAATTTTTTGTGGCGGTTATAGAAAACCGCTACTAAATCTTGTATTATTTGCCACGGTTGCAGAAAACTGCTGCTATATCCTGCATTTTTTGTGGCAGTGACTAAAATTGCCTTTAAATATTATTTTCTAAATATTTTATTGACAATTATTGCTAACTACCACTAATGAATTGATGTTAAGTGGCACATTTCTTGTAGTGATTTATTGTTAAATTTTATCAAAACAATCTTTACTAATTAGACCTTATTTTTTCTTAAATCAAATTTGCTTACAACAATCCCATTAATCAAAGTTATGGGAAAATATCCTTTGAAAGCAGTGTATAGTATCAAACATTTCTATTCTTTAAAATTAACTCCATTAATAATTAATTCAATGTAAAAGTAGACTAAAGATTAAAAAAGGATTAAGAAAATGCATGAGCAAGTTCAAACACAGATTAAGAAGCATAACTCAAAATACAAAGCTCGATGAGATAAGCATAAGAGGCAAGGCAATTTGAAAGAATGAGACATAGTATAGATTCACTTGAGAAAAGAAAGATTTCTTAAACAACAAAATGTCAAACTTTTTCTAAGAGTAGATGGATCATTTCAAGTGATGTAAAAGATTAATGACAATGCTTATAAGATTGAGTTATCAAACTATTATTATCTATGCTACTTTTAGAATCTGTTTCGTAAAACACGATAAGATGACTAGATAAGATAACGTATCATATCATATCATATATATTTTTGACATTTGTTGATTAATAGGATAGAATAGTTTTATCCTTTAATTTAAAGTTGTCATATCCTATCATCATAGTTTAAGATTATATTTTGAAAAAAATGTTAGGGTTAAGAGTCATCAAGATAAGATAAATTATTTTCTATTACTTTCTTACTAATATTTTATATTCTTTTCAATGTTTTTATAAAAAAGTAATGACAATTTTTAATAAAAAATATTTTTTTAAATTATGTTCTTAAAAATCTATCATTTCTTTTCAAGAAAAGTATATTTAAAAAAAAATTAATATACCAGTGATAAATGAAAATGATGCAAAAGGCATACTCAACTATATCAGTATGAGTTTAAAAAGTTTTACCTTTCATTAAATGTACATCATCTTTCCAGTTATTAGCTGTAAAATTCATATTGTGTTCCCATTTAAATTGTAATTTTGTGTTATTCTATTATACTTCATGGCTTATAAAGAGCTCTAGTCGCAATAGTTTTAATCAAAGTTTGTTCTTTATTTCTTTAAACTTTTGAGTCACAATAGCAACTTTGTCTATCCAAGTTTAATTTTTCCAAGCCTTCCCACTCTAAAGAGATTATTCCAATCACCATGCCCCATATTTTCTCATATTTGATAAAGAAAAATGATTTTTAGGATGTACACTTCTGAGTATAAAATTATTAAAAAAAAGGAGAAAAAACTATAAATAAATGAGTAAGGTAAGAATATATTAACAAAGAGAGAAATATTAGAAAACTGTAAAAATCAAGGTCTGAAAATTTACTGTTGTATTTTAATATCAATATTCTAGCACATATGCAATAATTTATTACAAGGAAAGCAATCATTTCTCAAATTCAATTGTCTAAAAAATTTAATATAAATAAATAATTTTTAAAAAATAAATCAAAATAAATGCATAAATTACGTCAGTGAGATAGTTGGAAGATAAAATCTTATTTAATTTTAAAAGCCTAGCAATTAAGGTAAATTATGTGGTACCCTAAAATTTTTTTATAGGTAATGTATCCAAAAAATTTAGACCAATAAAAAAGAGACACGTGTTAAGTTAAAAAAAATTATTATATATAATTTATTTAAATTTATATTATTTATATTATTTTTTACATAATTTTATTTTATATATATATTGTATATTATATATTTAAATTTTTTATTATTTTTTATAAATTTTTAATATAAATTTTTTTATTTTTCAAATAAAATATAATTTATATTAAGCAATTTTTATTTATTATAAATAAAAATAATTATAACATAATATATTAATATAATAATTAAATAAATAAATATTAATAAAAATAGAATTAAAAATATAGAAATATATAAATATAATATTATTATTTATTTTTTAAATTTTAATTAATTTAATTTTGATTGCATTTTATTTTTATTCAAAAACTTAACCGCTTCTTAATTTATTTAAATATAACAATTTATTATTAAATAAATTTAATATAAATTATATTTTATTTAAAATTAAAAATTTATAAAAATAAAAAATTAAATATACATAATATATAATAATAATTATTATTATTATTATTTAGCAAATAATATAAATAATATTAACTTTAAATAAATTATATATAATAACTTTCTTTTAAATTGATACATGTCTCATTTTTATTGATCTAAATTTTTTAAATACGATATCTATAAAAAAAAAATTTAAATACCTCACCACACACCATTATATAAATGTTATTATATTACAAGTTAAATTTGCTTGAATTTTCTGTAATCACATTGTAACTCCAACCTTCATACAACAGTAATTGAAAAAAATCATGGCAGTATCATCAGATGGTTTTAAACAATCCAATGAAGTGTACTGAAATTATCAAAAAAAAAATAAAAATGCTACCCACATAATAAAAACCCAACACGCTTCATAAAAGGAGTCTAAGAAAACTTAATTTCATGGTATAAATATATCCATTAATTAGATTAATCATAATTAGTAAGTTAAATATATATATAAACATATCCTATTCTCTCACTTACATAAACATCTCTGTAAAAGGCACATCTAGTAACTCAATAATCCCTTGATTAATCCCATAAGTTAAATACACCACATTTTTATAGCTGGAGAAAAGAAGAAGAAAGAGAGTAATAAATAAAATAGATGATAAAAGATAGAAACATGTTAAATAGATGTTGACACTGTTTAGAGAGTTTATGAAAGACAGTTAAGCGCGCGAGATGAAGGAGCCCATGATCCCGGCAACGAGAGCCGTTGGATCTCCCAACACAGCAGAGACCACAACCTGCAGAGCGAAGCCTGCCACCTCACAGCACTTTCTGACCTTACCCCCTTTACTCCTTCCCTTGTGACACCCACTCTGCAAAACACTCTTCAACCCATTCCCATTGCTCTTTCCCACGTGCCAACTCTCCACCACCATTTCTCTCACACACCCCACGTGCAAGTTGTACCTCTTACACGATGACCTGTAACTCCAACCACGCCCCTTTTGGCCGCAACGCTGACACGCCGCACCCACCTTCCCATTCAGAAACAGTTTCATTTCTCCGTCTTCGAGGACCGTCGGAAGCTTCGCGCAGCATGGGTGCAGGTCGAAGCCGCACGACACGCAGTGGTAAAGGAACCCGTTCACGCCCTTCTCGCACGCGTTGCAGTAACGCGCAGTCTCGCCTGGGGGACGAGAGAGGAATTGGAAGCAGCATTTGGGGTAGAATGGGTGGAACAGAGTTGGGGAAGGGATTGCACAGTGCATGTGAAGGTCGAAGTCACAGAGGGAACACTTGTAGCGTGAGCCTATGCCAATCTCCTTGCACCCATCGCATTTGAAGGGGAATTCCGAGTATTCGAACCTTAGTTTGTGCTGTTTGTGACTGAAATGAGATATCTCGCTGTACTTTGTGCTTGATGTAAGGTTAAGTTCTTTGTCGTTGTAAGAATTGAAGGTATACATGGTGGAGGGTCTTGTGATGTGAATTATCGTTGGGTTTGGCTAGTTATTAAAGTGGAGTGAGGGTAGAAAATATATGGGAAAATGTTACTTAGATAGAGAGAGATGAGTGTTACACACATAGATGTTAACACTTGAGAATTGAAATATGTATATACAAGGTTTTTGTTTGGATTCTGTTTAATTTGGGGATGTGCGTATCGATTTAGCTTATGGATGAAGCAATCTTGAGGGATGGAGGTGGTGGTCATGGGGATGATGGTAAGTGAGTTCATGCATGGGAATCAACGCATGAAAGAAAGAAAGAAAGAGGTAGACATGAGGCATATTTGGTCGTGTCCCACAAGAGAATATATCCGAAATTTTTTTCTTTACTTTGGATTATATGTTATTCCTTTAATTTTTCCCTTTTTCTTAGTAAATGGATTATATATAAAGAATATATATATATATATATATATATATATATATATTCTTTTAATATTGTGTATCAGAAATTAAATTTAAATTAAGTAATATATAGTTTATGATACTTAAAGTTGGGAAAATCATGTTTCTTGATAAGAAAGTGAATAACTTTATTAAAACGTCTTAATTAAAAAATGAAGACTTAAATTTATAATATAAAGATAGATATAGCTTAAATATATTTTAGTCCTTAAAACTATAATATTTTTTATCTTATTTTTTTTTACAAAAATTTATATATTTTTAATTTTTAAAAATTACCAAAATCAAAGGTTGTTACTTTTCGTACCTTATCAAAGATTAAAACTTCATTGACTTTATTAGTTACTAAGAGAAAAATTTATAAAATATTTTATGAAAACTAAAATATGTTTAAGTAAAAATAAAAGTCATATTAAGAATATGTTAGTATATATAAAGTTATGAGGCATAAAGGAAGTTTATGCTGCAAATCTAGGAATTTCATTTTTTACAGAAAAAGAATTTAGCACCTTTGAATAGGAGTAATTGAGTTGAAATCAAATTATTTTGCAATATTTTATTGTTTGAAAGCTTATAACAATAAATCCAGTGATTTATTCTCATCTTTTGACAATGGAGTGTTTTAAAATGACGCAAAGAATATGAAATCCTGTGGATATATGTCTAATATATCCTGTGGGGCATGACATGCACGCAACCTAAAGTTTTGAAAGAAAGAAAGAAAGAATATGTTCTTTATTCCAATTTATAGTTTTTTAGCTTCTAACCTTCAAAGCACAATTTATTAATTGGCTTGAGGAGTGTAATTTAAACCTGTAATATGTTCTCTAGACATTTTATTCGTCTTCTGGAATGAAGATAATAGAGCCTCTGATCAGTGCAAGGGTTTGAATTTTACCATAATCAATTGTACTATAACCAATGTGATTCAATCTTAGACCTAACCACAACCAAAAGAAAAAAAAAAATCTTAATGACTTAACTCAAATAATTATTATACGTTACTTTTTTTTATCTGTTTATAAGAAATAATAACTAATATATTTCCATTTTAATTAAAAATAAATATTTTTTAAAATGTATTAATTATTAAATTCTTTTTATACTCTTATTTATCCAAAAATTTTATGTTAATATGATATTAATCCATTTATTAGTATAAGCAAATACTTTAATTTATTTAATATATAAGATACTAATTTGATTATTTAAACTGTAAATATTTATGAAATAAAGTATAAATATACGATAATATATATTTATTTTCTATAGGTAGTATTTCATAATTTATTAATAAATCATTTTTTAAATTAAAAATTTTAAAAATAGATTTCTTAAATATATATATATATATATATATATATATATATATATTCCATTAAAAAATAAAAATTAATTTATCAACCACAGTCAAGGGTGAGGCTACGGAATTTTGCGAACATTGCTTTCCCACAATAAAAACTTAAGTGTATCAATGCAACGTGTGAGAGGGAGAATGGTGTTTCTTTAAAGGGCGAGAGATGAATGATTGGGGAGAATCTATAGATATGCTCTAATGCTTCTTTAAGAACAAAGCGGCGAGAATCAAGAAACTTAGCTTAACACGAATTTGGATTTGGAGGTGCAATATACTTTTTTCTCTTCCCTCTTTTATCTGTTTTCGTATTTTGACCATTTGTTTGTTTCTCTTACCACTGAAACAAACATTATAAATGAATCTTCGAGAAAGTGCAATTCATTTGTTCTGATACTTACTTGATCCAACTCTTCTGCAACGGTTGGTGCTTTTCCACTCACCCTCATTTGTAATCGTCTCTTTTATTCTGTCAAAAATGAAATTATTCCTTCCAGTTTCCCCTTTGAAACAAGGTAACCAATTGCTAACGTTGATTCACATTAAACCACATCAAACTTGTTATATCTTCCTAATTTTTTAACTTTTATACGTAGTAAATTTATTTTAACTTTTATATTAAAAAAATATAAATTAGGTTAGAGTCAGAGGTAGGTTAACTCACTTTTTAAATTTGTTAATATGGATTAAAACTAGACATGTCAATTTTGCCTGCCCACGAACTCGTTCTAAATATTTAATAATTATTAATAATACAAATAAAAATTAAAGAAATATATAAATAATTTGATAATAAATAATTATATTTTTATTAATATTATTTAATAATAAAAATTATTATAAATATTTAATAATATACAAATTTAATTCTTCTTTATTTATTTATAAGCAATTTCTACATATTTATAATAGAAAATGTTATATACAATAAATATTTTTAATAAATTATTTCATAAGATAGTATATGATTAGCTTATAAAAAAGCCAACTAAAATATTTTTTTAAAAAAGTAATTAGTTCATGACTTAGGTCTAAGCACTTAATCGTACTAGCTTTTTGTAAAATTTTCATGACCGTTTATCTGGTAGGATAAACAGTCTTGAGTCTCTAATATCAAAGTCTGATGGAGAAGTAGGAATAGATTTGTGGATTATTTATGACTGTTTATCTAGATCTGAATTTATATTTCATGTATAGTATTTTAATTCGGTAAATTTATTTTTCATGAAAGATCTTTACTGAAAGTACAACAATTCTTTATTTCTCTTGAATTAAGCTACAACAGTAAGTTTCATTGGTGAAGGGCAGTAAGACTGATTTGACAAGACTTTATTCAAAAGAAATGAAAGAATATAAGAAGCTTATAGCTATAGTAAAGACATTTTTACGTTTAAAAAAAAAAGTCCACAAATAACCAAATTTAGAAAAAAGAGTTATAGATAATCTTACAGATATATTTTAATAGAACCAAATGAGGGTAATGAACCATAATTTAATTTTATGATGTCTCGTCTCTTGTGTTCCTTTTCTCACATTTTTCTTTGTTCTAATTCTAACTCATCCTCTCCTTCCAAAACTAATCTTTTTCTTAATGATTAGGAGAAACAAACTCCTAAAGTTACTCCCAAACATAATCTTTTTGACGAAGAAGTTCGTTTTGAAGAGATTAATCGAAGTATGGATGACTGGACCATTTCAGCTCAGGATACATTATATGTTCCTGAAGACCAAATCAAGACAAATGGTTCTGATTACATCATCAAAATTGTAGAAAATAATATTCCTCTAGGTCAAGATATAAGGGAATCCATCTTTTGTCGAAACATTTGGTAAGTGAGCATATGAGAAAATACAAATACCTCCATATAGGGTGTGTCCAAGTTGCCATCAAACCTTTGATAGACATGAGTATAGATGCCGCTGTCTTAATGTGTCTTAGAGATATTAAGCACAATAGGTTTAAAGATTCCCTGATAGGAACAGTAGAAACCAGTCTTGGGCAAGGACCAGTCTACTTTAACTGTTACCCTAATAAAACTGTGTCTTATGGATAAAAATATCCTAGACTCTGTTTCTCAATATTCACTTTCATGGCTTAGATACGGAAGAGGGATCAATTCTCGTAGCATTAATATATAGGATCCAGTACAAAGTCATGAACTCTTGTGCATCTAGAGCCCTTCTCAAGCTACAAAAAGGAGAAACAACCCTATTTATTACAGAAATGACTAGGGCTAATATGTCTCTTCCAAGAACTATTAAATGGGATGGGTTTATTCTCTTAGAGAAATGAGTTATGGACAAAGCTACACTTTTAGTTCCCCGACCTACTTCTCAAATCCAATATATCACTTAAGAAAATTTTGAAAAAGTTGAAATAACTTTTAACAGAAGAAATTCTTTCTCTTCCAGAATTGAAGCCTTTAAATAATCTGATTATGCTTTTGCGAGGAGATCATTCTCTTCTAGATCCCAAACTTTTAGATCTAAGATACCAAGATCTGTATGTCATGTCCTTTCTCACTTAAACTTACAGGGTTTAGATACTTCTAGTATTCCTAGAACAACTTATCAAACTGATAAGAAAAAAGAAAATCAGAGTATCAAATTTGTAACTTATTCCTCCCTTAATGAGTCTTATGATATTATTTCATAAGTTTGAATAGATAAGGAAACCCAAAGGAAATATTTCTATTTTGAGGATTGGAAACCCCAAAGAGAATGATTTTTCCATAATTACAAGAGTAGTAATAGAAAAGATATCCGAAAGAAATTTTATAAAAATCTAAAAAAAGTAAAACAAAATATCTCATTCTTTGAGTGGTTTCATGCTTACACCATTAAGAACAATTTAAATTATTCGTGGTAGGTTGACATTATAAAAGATCATGCTAATACTAATGTCATCTCTTGGCAGATCAAAGATGGTCAGATAGTCTAGAGTAAACTGCCTCCAACATACTAATACCAATTGCCTAAATCAAAAGATGATAACGACAATCCTGTAATGGCCACTTCATTCAAAACTAAACATCCTAATGAACCCATCACTCTGAACAACATCAAAGGCCTCATGGAATAAGCCAATTATACCAATAAGTACTTTCAAGTCTTAGGAAGATAAGATTAGTAAAGACAAAGACAAGTTCTCTGTTGTCTTAATCAAACCTAAGGAGGAATAAGCATTCTCTTCTCATGTCCAATTAAAAAAATTCCCTTTTTAAACCTTTTAAGATTAGTGCCAAAGCAGGATAAAAAATCTTAACAATTAGGCAACAATCCAAGCCAAATCTTTCTGAAGATTTAGGAGAAACTAATGAGCTATTAAGCAAGATTAATAGTTTACTTAAGACTGTCCTAACACTCCTCAAACATCTGAAGAATCTAATAAACTAAAAACTAGGTCTTCCAAGGTTGTTAACATCATCAATAACCAAGATTTAGATGAAGCATTTGAAGAAGGTTCTACATCCAATCTAGAAGTAAATCTAGTCCCCTTTAAAGCTTTATTATAATAAAGCTACTGCTTCAAATCTTCTTATTGAAGAACATAATGAGCATAGTTATTTCATGAGATAAATATTTTAATAAATTATTCTATAAGATAAAAAAGTCAACTAAAATAATTTTTTGAAAAAAATAATTAGTTCATGACTTAGGTCTAAGCACTTAATCGTACAAGCTTTTTGCAAAATTTTCATACAATAGAACTTAAAGATAAATTAAAAATTTCTCCTCTATTAACTAATTCATTCCACTAATTATCTACGCCAACTACCTCAACTAACTTTCCTTCACTCCTCCTAGTAAGACATAAGTCACGTAAGAAGGAATATGAGATTCGTCTATTTGATCCCATCAACGGCTGCAAGGTCACCCTTCTTATGATGAAGAGTTCCACAAATTCTTAGACTTATTGGGTAAAGTGCACATCAATATGCCTTTCATTGATGCTATCTCTAAAATGCCAAAATATTTTAAACTTTTAAAGGAGATTTTGACTAATAAGAGAAAGTTAAGAGCACATGAGACTGTGAAGCTCACCCAAGAGTGCTCAACTATAGTCCTTAAAAAGCTTCCACCTAAGCTTAAAGATCCATGAAGTTTTACTATTCCATGCATAATTGGAAAAACTCATATTGATAAGGCTTTATGTGATTTAGGAGTAAGTATTAATCTTATGCCCTATTTTATTTTTAGGAAGCTTAGAATGCATAAACCTAAGCCGACCTCCATGTCACTTCAACTGGCAGATAGGTCGATCACATACCCTAAAGGCATAATGGAAAATGTACTTGTAAAAGTTAGGGAATTTATATTGTCTGTTGACTTTGTGGTACTTGACATGGAGGAAGATGATGATGTCTCCATCATACTAGGGAGAAAGGTCATCATAGATATACAAGAAAGGAAGCTCACACTGAGGCTAGATGATGAGGAAGTTGTATTTCAAGTTTTTAATTCTTTCAAGTACTTTTCTAGCCAAGAGTATTGTCACTTTGTGAGCACTGTGAATGTTGCTTCTCCTCCTTCAATTTATGTGAAGCATGGAATCACAAGAAGAAGGCCAAGGAGGAAGCAATATAAGAAGAAAAAAAGACAATAGCTTAAACCATCTATTAATAAGCCTCCTAATTTAGAGTTTAAATTTTCTTCTCTTTATTCTAATCCCCATCTTATGCATAAATTTTTTGATATAATAGGTGTTGGGGAGGCAGAGGCAAAGCTATTGGAGAGACAATTACATATCAAGGGAGTCACCTCTGAGACTCATGCCTTCTTCCATGATTTAACAGGAATGTCAGGCTTATGAAGTTAAACAAGAGCTCCCAGGAGGCAACCTATGTCTTTTATTTTATTTCTTTTTGTTTATTTTAATTTTGCTATTATTATTTTACTTTTAGAATAAAGAATAAGCATATTGAAAGATTGTCAGAACTAAGTTGATTGTTCCCACATACACTTTTGAGCTCTGATCTAAAAGCACACCCGTGTTCATTCCATATACGGCCGTGCATTCAGTCGCAGTTGTGAGGGAAAGCTTTACATCATAAGCATGGGTGTGTTTAAGATTTGGCTGTGCTCCTTCATCCAAAGCCATTGTACCAAGAATTATCAGGGAACATCTTTCCTTTTATTCAATTGCCCTCTTTGCATGCTTTTAATTTGATTGCTTTCAAACATTGACGATAATGTTTTGCTTTAAGTATGGGAGAGTTGTTCCTAATTATATGATTGTTATTTCATATTCTTGAGTAAAGTGTCTATGCTTTTTTCTTATGATAATTTAAAACTTTTTCTCTCATGAAACCTACTTTTTTTAGATAGAAGAGCATATTGAGGGATTATTATTGGCATTATACTTTCATTTGAAAATTAATAATTAGCTAACTTCCTTACTTTTATGCTTTACATTAAACTTTAACCCATAGATGTGAGTTTTGAGCCGTAAAAGAGATTTCTATCTTAATTTAATTAATTATACCCATTTCCTCATTGTTTTGTCTGATTATCTCTTTAGGATTTGTGCTCTAGAACTTGACTTGGAACCGACTTAAGACATTTCTTTTCATTGCATGTTTTAATGTGATTGAGGCATAATAGGATTTTTATTCTTGACTTTTTGCATGTTTGATATGCAACTAGTTGTCCACTTTGAGCTTTATTAATTTTCTTGGTCTTAAATTTATAGAATATTTTGATGACCTAGAGTTTATGAATGGAGTAATTGATTTGTTGAATTGTTTGATAAATTCTCCTTTATATCTCTCATGTGCAAAAAGAAAATAAATAAATAATATGTATGAAAAAAATATAACAAAAAGAAAAGAAAAAAGGTTATATATGACTGAAAGGAGACAGTAGTAAAAATATTAATTATATGTAAAATATAAAAATTACTCCAAGAACGTCATTTGTAAACTTAGGGGATGTTTATAATTTTTATAATTTATTACCCCTTTGTATATCCTCTTCCTTTCATTTATCTCACCTCAATTATTATAACCCCTTGGCCACATTATAACATGAAAAGGACCTCATGATTTTTACTTGTATTTAATTTATTTAGTGGAAAGTCAGTTTATAGTTAAGCCTACAGTAGTACACTTTTCTTTAAGAAAACTGAGTGATATCTCATTTTGTCTCTTAGTGGGAGAGGAAAGTAGAGTACCTTAGTTTGATATTTGAGTGAAAAGTATGGAAATATAATATTCTAATTAGGAATCATTTTGATTGCTTATGCTCAGTGATATTACTCTTGTTGCTCTCTTTATCTCGGGTTCCTTGTGTAGTATTATGTTTCAAGTTATTATGTTATTCTCTCAACCAACACTTTGCTTGAGGACAAACAAATAGATAAGTATTGGGGAGTTGATAAGTCTGTAATTAAGCCTTATTTTACAGCCTATATATTCATATTGGACCTTTATTTTATTTGGAGTTTACACTAATTAATATATTAATTATGCAGTTTGGTACAAAGATGCCGCAAGTAGACTTTGGGTGCGTTTTGGGCCCAAATTTAGTACTCATTTGCGGGAAGCCCAATTATGAAGAGTCTTTAGGGTTTTCAAACCCTACTAAAAAGGAGACCTCAGGCATTGTAAGAGACCGTTTTACATCTTTGCTTTTTCTCTTTAATACACCCTTTCACCCCCGTCTCTCTTCGAGGGCATCTTTGACATATTCTTGGCGAGACTTGGAGCTTCGAGCGACTGTACTTGAAAACTAAAAACTCATCTCACTCTAGTTTGCTTTTCTCTATGGCTTTGTTTATGATTGTTTTAGTTATTTTCTTTAGCATGAGTAACTAAGTCCATAGCTAGAGTTATGAGAATTATCGTTTATGAATTTATGAAATTTTGATATTTGAATCTAAATTTGATTTCCGTTTTGTGATTAGATTTTATTCTATTGAGTTTCTCTCTTGATCCTAAATTAATTATATCATCAGGTGACCAGACTTCGATTAATTAATAGATCTTTAGGGTAAAACGAGATAAAGGATTAGGTAGACCAAACCAATCTTTCTCTTCTAATCGTTATTAAATTAACAAGTTCATAGGCTCTTTGAGCTTTCTTAAATTGATGTCTTGCATGATCATTGGGATGCTAGTTTAGAGAAAAGAATATTAATATTGCATGACCATTGAGTATTAATAGTATTGTATGAATGATTGATAATCACAAGAAAATTGGATTTTGAGTTAAACAGAAAAATAACATAAATGATTGAATGAGAAAGCTCATATGCCCTAGGTTTCTCTCTGATAAGTTTAACCAAGACGTGTATTGTATTCCTTGCTTTTAGTTTTATAATTGATTTTATAAATTCTTGTTTCGATTAATCTCGTATATTTGAAGCTTAAATAATTGAATTAGGAAATTCTTAGTAATTAGAAAATAATCCTTGTGGGACGATATTTCAGGAACTTAATTTAAGAACCATTTATTACTTCTCATGGGTAAACTTGCCCTCCGAACAATACGCATTTAACATAATAATTAATTTATATATATTGTTGGAATTATATTGAGATGTTATAATGTGTGTTATGTATGATCAATGGTTTCTTTATAATTTTATGTAATATTCTTCAATTGGTATCAGATCCATCTTAATATGCATCATAATTTTTCAACTTTGAGAAACCAAAATGTTATAATTTAATGTATAGATTTGGAAAATAATTTAGGGCTTTTGTTCCTCTTATATCCACAAATATCATATCCAAAAAACTATTAATTTTCATTAGGTATGTTAAGAGAATTTCACAGTTTCTTAATTTTTTGAAAATCATTTTCTTTCAAATTCTCTCAAAAGGGCAATGTTTTTTTTGAAAATCGATTGAGGGCTTTTATAAATAAATTGAACATGAACAAATCCTAATGATTAATTCATTATTTCGTTCAATTTAGATTGATAATTTATTCTTTCTTTCTTTTTTTTACATTTTTCATTGCCCTATTTTTGTTATTGATTCAATTCCTTCAAACAAAAACCTTTTTCAACAAATTGCCATAGGGCTTTTGTTGTACATATCACAAAGAAAGTAACATACCCTTACTTAAATTCTCACTTCGTATCCTCCATGGTTGCAGGTGGAGGATGCTTTAGGATTTGTTTGGGCTCAAATTTTTTTTAATTTCTTTGAAATTAAATTTGTGATATTTTAGACAATTTTTATTTTTTTAGACATTGTAGATATTTTTAATTAATTAATCTGTGTCAAAATTAATTAAATAATTATTGTATTGATGGAATTATGGCATTTTTATACTATTCACTCTTCTTTTGAATGTCAAATATGTCAAATTTAATTTTCTTGGTTTTATACAAATTATTTGATGTAATTGTAGTATAATTATGATTTCATGCATAACATACATATTTAAATTAATTCTGAATGAATTATTATTCTTTATAAATGTCATCCCACCTATTATGTGACTATTTATACATGACTTATGTAAATTATATAATTATGTATTACATTAATAATAATTATACCATATCAATGTGTTGTTATTAAGGTGATTTAAAAATACCATGTAGTTGTGTTTTACTTATGTCAATTTTGTACTTATACCCTATTGGTGTTAGGATTCTTGTGACATGAAGTTTTGTACATTATGTTCGCCTTTATTATTGTGATGGGCATATTATTGTTAAACTTGAATTAATTGCGCATATTAAATTTTGTTGTTTCTGATATCAGTATCTATGTCTACTTTGGTGAAAACTTTGAATAGGACTAATTATAAGGACAAGAAGGAATCTCTGGATCTATATTTGACTATGGCTAACATTGACTTAGCTTTAAGGGAAAAAAAGCCACCTGCTCTTAATGCTGAGTCAAATGCTGATCAAAAGGCTTTTCGTGAGAAATGAGAGATCATTCAAATCAAGTGTTTGATGGTGACCAAGTTCACCATGGAGAAGTCAATCAAATAGAGTATAGCAGAAAGTGACAATGTTGCAAACTTCTTGAAATCTATTAGGAAAAAGTTTAAGACTTTTGATAAAGTTGAAGAGTCAATATTCCTCACTCTTTGATAGTGCTAGATATGATGGTGTTAGTAGAGTTTGTGCACACATGCTGAAAATGGTACATCATCACAACAAACTCAAGGGGATGAAACTTAAGATTGATGATGGTTTCTTAATTTTGAAGATTCTAGATTCACTCCCTCCTCAATTTGATATTTTGAGGACTTCCTATAACACTCAAAATTGTAACACCTTAAATTTAATTTCAATAAATACGAAATTTCACAAATTTTGAAATTATAAACCATTTCAAATAAAGAAAGGGGTTACAAATTATATCAAACAGTTGCTACAAGACTTATTTAAATACAACATTTTTCTAAAATAATATCCTAAGTCCTATAGCAGTTCCATCCACCCCTTCACTGAGTCCGGTGCTGATCGTCTTGATTACCTGAAAAATGAATGTAAGGGTGAGTACTCTACACTATCAAAAACACACAGTCAACATAGAGTCTCACCTCCAGCACATTTCCAATACATTAGACAAATCCAATCACAAACAGCATTTCACATTCATAAGTACAATACACAACTCGTGCATATGCATACCAGCCACACTCACTGTGGCACTGTGATCACAAATTTCCACTATGAATGATTGCCGGTTACCCCTACCTCACAGATACCACGTGAGCAGTCACGGATCGCTCAACAAAGGTAATGGTCATGGGAAGAGAGTGTGTGGCCTGTGGTGCACCCATTCCGCAGTCAGTGTCATCACCACTCTCTCCTCCCTAAGGTATTTCTACCGTCCTCATCCCCACACCCCCGGTGTATCGTTGAACCATTCACAACACATTACAACGGCGCTAACACGCCCCATTCACATACATTTCATTCATACATGCAATATTCATGCTTGCACACGGCACAACTTGTATTCAATTCACATTATACGACACATGGCCCATATCTATCCATATTACACGGCCCTTGGGCCCACATTTGTTTACAATATTCATTAATTCATTTATCAATGGCATTCCATCACACACAATTTTTCCCACAGGGCCTAACTATTCCAGCACACATCACAATGCACACCAATTTCCATCAAACAACATTTCTACTTCCTATCTCAGCCACATTGCATTAATTAACAAAACACACAAGAATTATAATACATTGAGATAGGGTAGAGTCCCCCCTTATCTTGGATTGAAGACCTACACTCGAATTCAACCACGGATTTGCTTCCTACACAGATTTCAGCCTAACACACATGGAAGAACTCCATAAGAATCCAAGGAAACCCAGAAATAGAGAAAAGAGGATGAGAAATGGAACCCTAACCATTAAAACTCACCTCCAAGCATTCTCCATGCAGATTCAACCTTCAATCAAGCTCCCGAATGGCTTTGGAGGCAATTTAATCGGTGGAAAAGGGTTATGGGTCGAGGGATTCGAAGGGATTTTTGAGAAATAACTTCTCAAACCCTAAACCCCCTTTAAATCTTTTTCTAGTCGCGACACTGGAGACCTCGCTGCAGCGACACGCCCTCACGTTGTAGTAAAAATATCAAACGAAATTGCACCCTGATTTTTGCAGAATCTCACTATAGCAAGACCCTCTCGCTACAGCGATACTGCACCCAAAAATACACCCCAAACTGTCGCTTTGTCGCTACAGCGAGAAGGGGATAGTTCTGATCCTTCTTCCCAGGGCCCTCTCGCTACAGCGAGAACAGCCCAGTATCATCCCCTGCACTTAGGCACTAAGCCTATCTCAGCTCTATCCAGTCATGCATACACATAAATACACACATCCATATACTTAATACACATAAACATCATTATCAAATAAATCAACACACATATGAATATATATATATATATATATATATATAATAATTAATATTACCAAAATTTGAGGCGTTACAAAAATAACCATGACTAGATCGTTGATGAGACCATTGCCATTGTCATTCAAAAGGAGGAGGCTATGAAAAAGGAAATGTCTCAAGTCATTCAATTTGTTGAGAAACCTCATAAGAACAAGCTTGCTAACTCCTCTTTTAGGATCAAAGCTACTCGTAAGAGCCACAATGAAAGGTTTCAAAATAATGACAAGAAAGTGGAAAGTATGTTCCTTATCTTAATCCAAACAAGAAAATCTTGAAAGGGGAATGCAAGTATTAAAGTTTGGACATATGTTGAAGGATTGTTATATCCTAAAGAAAAAGAATTAGAAGGAAGGTGCACTCCTTGTTCTAGCTTTTTTTGAAACAAATGTTGTTGATGTCCCTTTAATACTGGGTGGTTTGACTTGATGTTCAGAAGGAAAGTGTACCCATCGAAAAGTAATAAAGGATCTTAAATTAAGTTCCCAAAATATCATTCTACAAGAATTGATTTTCGATTACTAAGAATTTCCTAATTATATTGTTTAAGCTTCAAAGATACGAGATTAATGAAAACAAGAGTTTATAAAATCAATTCTGAAAACTAGAATAAAGAACAAAATGTACGTCTTAGTTGAATTTATCGGAGGAGAACCTAGAGCATATGAGTTTTCTAATTCAATCCTTTGTGTTATTCTTCTACTTAACTCTAAATTCGATTTCCTTGTGATTATTAATCATTCATACAAATACTATTAATACCCAATAGTCATGAAAAATTAATATTTTTTCTATAAATTAACATCCTCAATGGTCATGCAAGACATCAATTTAAGATAGCTTAAGGAACTTATGAACTTGTTAATTTAATAATAATTGGAAGAGAAAGATTGGTTTGGTTTACCTAATCCTTTGTCTCGTTTTATCCTATAAATTCATTAACTAATCGAGGTACAGTCATTTGACGGTATAATTAATTAGGATTACGAAGGAAGTGCAATAGGATAAAATCTAATCACAGAGTAAAAATCAAATTTAGATTCAAACATCAAAACCCCATTAATTCATGAACAATAGTTCTCATAGCCTTAACTATGGACTTAGTTACTCATTTTAAAGGGAAGAACTAAAATAATCATAAACAAAGCCATAATTATAAAAAATAGCAAACTAGAGTGTGAGATGAGTTCCTAGTCTTCAAGTACAATTGCTTGAAGCTCCAAGTCCCGTCAAGAGTATGTCAAAGATCCTTTGCAAGAGAGAGATAAGAGTGTATCAAAAAGCCAAAGACAATATGTAAAATGGTCCTCCTAAGATGCCCGAGGTCTCTCTCTTATAGGATTTGAAAACTCTAAAAACTCTTCATAATTAGGCTTTCTGCAAATGTACCACAGTGCAAGGCCTTAAGCACGATCGTGCATAGGCTCAAAGCACCCCGTGCTTGTGAAAAAGTCTGGGCGTGCTGATTGTTGCAAAGCTCTAATCTTCCATCAATTTAGGCCTAAAATCCACTTGTGGCCTCTTTATACCAAACTATACAATTAATATATAAATTAGTGTAAATTTCAAATAAAATAAAGGTCAAATATGAAGATATGAGCTATAAAAGAAGGTCTAATTATAGACTTATCAACTTTCTCATACTTATCTTTTTGCTTGTCCTCAAGCAAAGTGCTAGTTAAGAGAATAACAGAATAACTTGAAACATAATACCACACAAGAAACCCGAGATAAAGAAGATAAAGAGAGCAACAAGAGTAATATCACTGAGCATAAACAATCAAAAGGATTCCCAATTAGAATCAAAAGTAAAATACACTTTTCACTCAATTCTCTTAAAGAAAAGTGTATTACTATAGGCTTGACTATAACCCAACTCTCCACTAAATAAATTAAATGTAAGTAAAAATCACGATGTCTTTTTCAAGTTATAATGTGGCCAAGAGATCATAATAATTGAGGTGAGATAAATGAAAGGAAGGGATATTCAAAGGGGTAATAAATTATAAAAACTATAAACATTTCCTAAGTTTACAAATGAAGCTCTTGGAGTAATTTTTATGTTTTTATAAGTAAACAATATCTTTACTCCTCTCTCCTTTCATTTAGATATAACCTTTCTTTTCTTTTCTTTTTCAAACTTTTTTTCTTTTTACACATGAGAGATATAGAGTAGAATTTATCAAACAATTCAACAACTCAATTGCTTCATTCATAAACTCAAGGTCATCAAAACATTCTATAAATTTAATATGAGAGACCAAGAAAATTAATAAAGCTCAAAGTGGGCAATTAGTTGTATCTCTATCTTAAACATGCTGAAGGCCAAGAATAAAAATCATATTATGCCTCAATCACATTAAAACATGCAATTTAAATGAGTAGTCTCAAGTCGGTTACAAGTCAAGTTCTAGAATGCAAATCCTAAGGAGATAACCACTCCCTGATACTTAAAGCCAACATTGTCCTCAATGTTTGAAAAAAAAAAAAACAAATTAAAAGCATGCAAAGAGGACAATTGAATAAAAAGAAAGAGGTTCTCTGATAATTCTTGGCCTGACGAATTCTAGTGAGGGAGCAACAACTTCTGATAAGGGAGCACAACCATGCTTATAATGTGGTGCTTTCTTTCTCAATTGTGTCGTCATCACGACCATGTATACATGTAGCACAGGCATGCTCGTTATTCAGAGCTTAAAATTGTGTGCAGGAACAATCAACTCAGCTCCTTTGAGCTTCTAATATGCTTATTCTTCATCCTAAAAAAAAGAGCAAAATTAAAATAAACAAAAGAAACAAAATTTAAATTAAATAAAATAAGACACAGGTTGCCCCCTGGGAATGCTTGTTTAATGTCACGAGTCTAACGTTCCTGTTAAATCACGGTGGGAAGAAGACATAAGTCTTAGATGTGACTCCTTTGATATGTAATTGTCTTCCCAATAGCTTCTGCTCCAAAACACCTAGTTTTCTTCTTAGAGTTGTATGATTTGTAGAATTCAGAGAGTGAGAAGTAACATCCACAATGCTCAGAAAATTACAGGACTCTTGGCTAGAAGGTACTTTAAAGAATTAAAAATTTGAAATACAACTTCCTCATCATCTAGCCTTAATGTGAGTTTTCTCTCTTGCACATCTATGATGGGCCTTGTAGTAGCCAAGAAAGTCTCCCTAGAATGATGGGAACATCATCATCTTCCTCCATGTCAAGCACCACAAAGTCAGCAGGAAATATAAACTCCCCAACTTTTACAAGTACATTCTTCATTATGCCTTTGGGGTATGTGATCGACCTATCTGCTAGCTGAAGTGACATGGAGTTCGGCTTAGGTTTATGCATTTCAAGCTTCCTAAAAATATAATAAGGCATAGGATTAATACTTGCTCCTAAATCACATAAAGCCTTATCAATATGAGTTTTTCCAATTGTGCGAGGAATAGTGAAATTTCCCAAGTCCTTAAGTTTAGGTGGAAGCTTTTTAAGGACTATAACTAAGCACTCCTCGGTGAGCTTAGCAGTTTCATATGCTCTCAACTACTTCTTATTGGTCAAAATCTCCTTTAAATTTTGGAAATGGAATCAATGAAAGGCATATTGATCTGTACTTTACCCAATAGGTCTAAAAACCTATGTAACTCTTCATCACAAGAGTCTCTTCCTTCTTTTCTTTTTCAGGCTCTGATGTGACATATTTTAGGTTTATATTTATAATTTTATTTTGATTAATAAACAATTTTCATATGCTTTATTTTTAGAGTTTTTATCATTTTCTAGTTATTTGAATAAATTGGGCTTGTTACAGATAAATGCTTTAATTTTGTATTTTCGATTATTCTGACCTCTGACTACTCTTTTGGCCATAACTTTTTCTACATATATCATTTTTGACTTATTCTAGTTGCATTGAATAAAGACTTCAAAATGCATATATGGATCGCTAGATTTGGAGTTATTTTTTTATTTTTCATGATTTTTTGAAGTTGAAGCAGATTTGCTGTGGGATTGCATTTGGACCCTTGTTATTTAATAATTGCATTTGGGCTTTTAGATATTATTGAGGCCCACATTTTTGCCACTTAATTTATTTTAATCAAAACCTATAAATAGACTAATAAGGTTCTGAATTTGGGAAAGTGATTAGACACTTTGAGATTTTGAGACTTGGTCGAAATAAGAATCTTCATTTTTACTTTCTCTCGAACTCTCTTATTCTTTTCTCATTCTTGCGTGGGGTAAGCATTTTGATGGAAGGCTAAACCTCTCATTCAATTCGTGGAATCCAAACGCTGTAATTCTGACTTGAGGTATGTGCTGAATTGCTCTGAGTTTGTTCTCTTTTCTCTCTAACATCATAATTGTGTATTGCGAACGTAATTGACTTTTTTATTAGAATTTAAATTAGGACTCGATTGATGCTCTGATTTAATAACTAATGTGGATTAGGTTAAATGATTATTTGATTTAATTCGTAACTCTATTCAATTAGGATTTTCAATTAAATTAATAATTGAATTGGGTGATTGTTCAAACGTGGATTTAAATCTTTAGATACTATGATAGTCGGAGTTAGACGCAATTGGTATTCTGTGGATTGATTTTTCTTAATTCATTTTTACTCACTTTAATTATGTCCGTGATTTAATTTAATTAATTTACAATTTTTAAAACAAAAAAAAAACCTTATTTGCATTCTTTAAAACAAAACCTAAAATAGAATTTGACTGAAAATGTGCCTCCGTGAATCAACCTAGGTTTGGCTCTATACTATAAAACCTTTAGAAAACTTAGTTGTTTTGATACCGATTTGGCATCGTCTATCAAATTGGTGCCGTTGCCGGGGAGACATTGTCAGTTTTGATTCGTTTTAGGGTTTAGTGTTACATTTTCACTTTCTAATTTGTAATTTTGTTTTCATCTTTGTTTCATTTTTGTCTTTGTTGCCACGATTCAATATTCTTATTTCTTTGTTTTATAGGGTGTATTTAATTTTAAATTTGTCAGTTTATTTTTGTTTCATTAAATATTGTTGTTTTAGTGAATTTTGAATTTTAGATTATTTTTTTGAATTTTGAATTTCAATTTTTTTTCTTTTTTTTTGAATTTTGAAATTTGAAATTTAAATTTTAGATTCAAATTTTATATTTTTAAATATTAGATTAATAGCGTATTGTTATAAAATTGCGTGATTTGTAGAGATTTTACAGCGAATAAGGATCCCTCAGATTTAGTTCAGATTTAATTTTAAAAAATAAATTTAAATTTTAAATTATTTTTAAATTTGAATTTTAAATTATTGTTAAGATTTGATTATATTTAATTTAGTTTGTTTTGGGTTTAAAGATAGGATTAGTTTTTTTTAGATATATTAGTTTTAAATTAAATTTTGAAAAAAATATTGTCTAATCAATTTGCTAATTTAAATTTAAATTTTGAATTTTTTATTTATTTAAAATAATTGAAAATAAAATTCAGTTAATATTTTTTTAAAAATAATAAATTAAAATAATTTCTATTTCTATTTTTATCACATTTTTTATTATAATTTATTTGGTTGGTTTATATTTTTATTTTTATTTTTTCCTTGCACATTTTTATTATTTGATTTATATAAGGTTTATTTGTTCCGTCACACACTATCAATGATGCATAACTTGAGCAAGACCTTATACCTGGGTCAAAATAAACTTTAAGTTTAGAAGAGTTGTGTAGTGATAGTAATTTGGATGAACGTCCTATTTGTCTATCATAAGAACCTCATCTAGAGCTTATCTTATCTATATAAGTTTTTACATGTAGTAGACTACCTACGAATTGAGGATGACTTTATGGAATGAGTTTTAGCTCTAGTGACCTTTTTATCTTTAAGCTTACAAACTATCCAAGGTAAGAATGCATGTCTTAAATCATTAGGTTAAAATTCTAGAAACCATGATAGAACACTATGGGAGCATATTCTTTTATTATCTCGCTATATTTTTTATTTATTATTATTTTGTGAGTTACAGAAATCATTGATATTAAATTAATTTTACGCACGATGCTGCTCAAAATCACAAATTTCATTGATATTAAATTTATTTATATTTTTATTTATTTTGATATTTTTATTTAATTTTTATTTTTGATAAAAAAATCACAAAATAAATTTTTTTAAAAAAATCTTAAAAATAGAAAATAACACAATTAGGTTGACTTTGAATTTGTTGATCTTGTTGACTTTGACCAATCTGCTTCTTGGTGCATGAGTAGAACCAATTCTGGTCAATTACTCGCATTTGATCCTAAGATTGAACGCAATTAGAACATGTTAAATAGACAAATTGGAAGGTAATGTCCATAGTCGTTGTAGTGATACCCTTGATAATATTGGTTTGTACTCTAATTGTGAGCATTCTAATTGTAATCATTCTGATAGCATATCTATGCATTCTAATATTATGGCTAATAATCAACACGAAAGGACTCTTAAACAATTGGCCGCACCAGATGTCATATACCAACCTTTAGGCATCCAATATCCTGATATAGATGCTCCATTTGAGTTAAAATCTAGTCTAATTCATTTATTGCCTAAGTTTAATGGTAGTGTAGGTGAGGACCCTCATAAGCATTTGAAGGAGTTTCACATAGTCTGCTCAACAATGAGGCCTCAAGGATTTTCAGAAGACCACATCAAGCTGAAGGCTTTTCCATTCTCCTTGGATGGTGCAACGAAAGATTGGCTATATTACCCTTAGGCAGGGTCTGTCACTTGCTGGATAGACATGAAGAGGATGTTCCTAGAGAAGTTCTTCCCTGCTTCTAGAGCATCCACAATAAGAAAAGAGATCAGTGATATCAGACAGTTAGCCAAGAAAGCCTCTATGAGTACTGGGAGAGATTCAAGAAGCAATGCGCAACCTAGCTACACCATCAGATCAGTGACCAGCTACTTATTCAGTACTTCTATGAAGGCCTTGCTCCAATAAAGAGGAGTACGCTTGATGTAGCAAGTAGTGGATCTCTCATAGATAAGACACCATCTACAGCCAGAGCATAATTGACAACATGGTAGAGAACTCCCAACAGTTTAATACAAGAGTCATGACACCAATGAGAGAGGTGCATAATATGCAGCAACTTACCCATATGACAGCAAATTCTAGCAGAATTGACGAGCTCACTACTTTTGTGAGCCAGCTAGCTGTTGTGCAACAAACTGTTTCACAAGGAGAGGTGACCAGAGACTGTCATATTTGTTCCTCCATAGAGCACACTTCAGATTATTGTCATTTGTTGCATGATGACAGCCAACAAGCTTCTGTCCAAGGAGTTTTTAGTGGAAGACAAGACCAATGCAGAGCTTCGAATTTCCAACAACCTCAGAGACAACTGCAGCCGTACAGGTTCTGGTACCAATCTCATAATCCTGCCTTCAATGATCATCCAAATATGAGATATGGTACCTCTGAGCAAGAGCAATAGCAACAGACTAGCCAAACAAGTAATAGCTATAGACCACCCCTTATGAGGTAGCAACAAACACAACAAAATTCTGAGTCTTCATTGAAGGATTTGGTCAAACAAATGGCCAAGAGCAATATGCAATTATAATAGAATGTCAATGCCTCCATTCAAGACCTGCAGACACAGATTGGCCAACTTGCTACCACTGTAAACCAGTTCAAGTCTCAAGGCTCTAGACAACTCCCTTTTTCAACTAGAGGTTAATCCTAGAAACATGAGTGCCATAATATTGACGAGTGGGAAGGAGCAGTTAGGCAACTAGAAAGATAAAGAGGTATGATATGATGTGGAGGTAGAGAAGCAGCAAAACATAGAGCAACAAATTGCCCCTAGCAGTTCAGAAATTGTGCAGAAACCACCCCTTCCCTTTCCAAACAAAGTGGCCAAGCCAAGGCCACCAACAGACTTTGATAAAAAGCTTTTTGAGACATTCAGAAGAGTAGAAGTTAACATTCCACTGCTGGATGCAAGAAAACAAATTCCAAAATATGCAAAGTTCCTTAAAGAGTTGTGCACTAACAAGAAGAGATTGAAAGGGGATGAAAAAGTCAACATAGGGAGGAACGTGTCAGCCCTTATACAACCCAATATGCCGTAGAAGTACAAGGATCCTGACACTTTTACTGTCCCTTGCACTATAGGGAATTCAACCTTCAGCAATGCATTACGTGATCTTGGTGCTTCTATAAACGTGATGCCTACATTAATCTACAGGTCTTTGAGCCTCATCCCTCTGAAGCAAACTGGTGTAGTCATTTAATTGGCAAATAGGAGCACTGCATTCCCTGCTGGAGTAGTATGAGACGTGCTAGTGAGAGTGGATAAGCTGATATACCCTGCTGATTTCTACATTCTAGACATGGCAGAAGAGTCCAACATGCCTACACTGATCCTTAGTATACCTTTCCAGAAAACAGTGAGGACAAAAATTGATGTGAACTCAAGAATTCTATCCATGGAGTTTGGAGATGATGTGCAATTCAACATCTTTGAAGCCATGAAGCATCCATCAGAGCTACATAGTGCATTTCATATAGATATTATTAATGTTTTAACTAAGGAGTTTTGTACTGATTTTTTGAAAATTTCTAGTTGTACATGCACTCTAGGGGATTTGTGTAAAGTTTGTGCTGAAATAGATGCATATTTAACAGCTGATTATGTTTCATGTGATGCAGCAGCAGATTTAGGAAGCTCTAGCTTGACTACAAGAAGTACATGTACCCCTAAACCTGCTCAAATATATGTTGTAGAATTAGACTTCTTCACCAGGACACTTCCCTCTATTATGCAGCCACCTACACTCGAACTGAAGCCTCTGCCCAAACATTTGAAGTATGCATTTTTAGAGGCTAATAACAAGCTATCTGTGATCATTTCAGCATATCAGGATGCTGCACAAGAAGAGAAGTTGTTACAAACTTTAGCAGCCCATAAGTAAGTAATTGGGTGAACTTTGACATTCCAAGAATTAGCCAATCCACTTATATGCACAGAATTTTGCTAGATGAAGATGCAAAACATGTGAGAAAGCCCCAAAGAAGGCTAAATCCCATCCTTCTGGAGGTGGTGAAAGAAAGAAGTTGGCAAACTGTTAGCTGTTGGCATCTACTCGATCTCCGATAGCAAGTGGGTGAGTCTGATCCATGTTATATTCAAGAAAACTGGCATAACAGTCGCAAAGAACTAGTTTGATGAGTTGATTCCGACCAGAATTCAGAATGAGTGACGAGTCTGTATTGATTATAGGAAGCTAAATCAGGCCACTTGCAAGGACCACTTTTCCCTGCCTTTTATTGATCAGGTGTTGGAGCAAATAGTATGGAAATCCCATTATTGCTTTCTAGATGGATTTTTTGGTTACTTTCAAATACACATAGCCCTAGAGGATTAGCATAAGACTACCTTCACTTGTCCTTTTGGTACCTTTGCTTACAAATAGATGTCACTCGAACTGTGTAATGCACCTGTCATTTTTTTAGAGGTGTATGATGAGCATTTTTGCGAACTTCCTAGAGACCTTACTTGAAGTATTCATGGACGACTTTACTGTTTATGGATCTTCATTTTATGCATGTTTAGATAGCTTGTCTAAAGTATTAGATAGGTGTATACAGTTCAATTTGGTTTTAAATTATGAGAAATGTTATTTTATGGTGACTGAAGGGACTGTATTAAGGCATGTAGTGTCAAGTAGGAGTATTGAGACTAATAAAGCCAAGATTGATGTAATTGTTTCCTTATCTTACCCTACTTCTATGAAAGAAGTGTGCTCTTTTCTTGGCTATACAGCCAAGATACTGATTTCATCTTTGATCAGACCTGCAAGGACGCTTTTACTCCAATCATTTAGCCTTCGAGTTGAGAGATTTCGTTCGAGCTTATGTATAATGCTTCAAACTTTCCCGTTGGTGTTGTCCTTGGTCAAAAAGTGGAGAAGCAACCCCATGTCAACCTATGCTTCACGGACATTGGATAAAGCACAAACAAACTACACCATTACAGAAAAAGAACTTTTAGTCATTATTTTTGCTTTAGATTAATTTTATTCATATTTACTTGGCTCTAAAGTAATTGTTTTCTCTAATCATGTAACTTTGAGGAACTTGCTTAAGAAGTCAAATTCTAAACCAAGACTAATTCGTTGGATGTTTCTTCTACAAGAGTTGGATATTGAGATCAGATATAGAAGTGGTGTAAAAATCTTAGTGGCAGATGATTTGAGTAGAATTCAGCAGCCACTAGAGGATCTCCTTATTAGAGACACCTTTCCAGATGAGCAGCTTCATCATATTGGAGGGCATGATCCTTGGTATGCAAACTTGGTGAATTATTTGGCTGCCAAGAAGATTCTTACATACTTTTCTAAAGCTCAAGCTGCCAAGCTGAAGAGTGATTCCAAATATTACATTTGGGATGATCCATACTTATGGAAGATGTGCAGTGACAAGATTATCAAACGATGTGTGCCCGAACCTGAGTTCCAGTCTGTGCTTAGATTTTGTCATTCATTGGCTTGTGGTGGACACTTTGGACCTCAACATATAGCCCAAAAGATTTTAGATTCTAGACTATATTGGCCTACCATGTTCAGGGATGCACACAACTTTTGTAAGACATATGAGCGATGCTAAAGAACTAGGAACGTCTCACACTAGAATGAGATGCCCCAACTACCTCTCCTTTTCTGTGAGGTGTTTGATGTATAGGGCATAGATTTTATGGGTCCCTTTCTTGTTTCATTTGACTATACCTATATTTTATTAACAGTGGACTATGTCTCCAAGTGGGTAGAGGCAAAGGCCACTCGTACTAATGATGCTCGTGTTGTTGTATATTTTGTAAAGTCACATATTGTCTGCAAGTTTGGATTTTTCAGAGCATTAATCAGTGATTAGAGATCACACTTTTGCAATCACACAATGGCTACCTTACTTTGGAAGTTTGGGATTATGCATAAAGTTTCCACTCCATACCACCTTTAGATTAACAGACAAGCAGAGATCTCCAATCGAGAAATAAAGCAAATCTTAGAGAAGACTGTCCAATCCAACAGAAAGGATTGAAGTCTACGCTTGGAGGAAGCTCTATAGGCTTACAGAACCGTCTACAAAACAGCCATAGGAATGTCTCCTTATTGAGTTATTTTTGTCAAGACATGTTATCTACTAGTAGACGTGAAGCATAAGGCATTCTAGGTGATCAAGCAATATAAGCTAGATATAGATGCAGCTAGCTCACATAGGAAGCTTCAATTACAAGAGTTGGAGGAGATTCATAGAGAAGCATATGAGAACTCCAACATCTACAAGGAGCGCACTGAGGCTTTGCATGATATAATTCTAGACTTAAGTTGATGCCCGGTAAATTGAGATCTAGGTGGGATGGTCCCTTTCTTGTTATTAACGTTTTTCCTTATGGTATTGTTGAACTTCAGGATATGGAATCGCAAAGGAGCTTCAAAGTTAATGGGCATTGGCTCAAGGTTTTTCATGAGGGCTTGGGGGAACATGAATAAGAGGAGGCCACTTTCAAATTGGCCACCTACCCTAATTTATAGGAAGTTTTCTTACCTCTCTCACTTATTGGATTGTTTGAATTGTTCTTATGCTTATTATGCTTTCTATTTAGGACAATGTTAATTTCAAGTGGGAGGAGTACTATGTTTTTTGTGTGTACTTAGTCTAATTAAGTGACTTTTCATGGCTTTGATGGATTGATTGAATCATTCTTTAGTTTGATAGGTGGACTTTGATATCTTGTGTGTTTGATTATTTGTGATAAAATACATATCTTGTGAGATTTTGAGCCATATAGATGACAATATTATGTCATTTTGCTTTCCTTCATTGTGTGATCATGGTTGTATGACACTAGAACTTGCCTTGAACCTTTTTGAGACTATATTTCAATATACTTGCATTAACATGATAGAGACATCATTTCTTTCTTGCAAATTACTAACCAAAAAGCTAACCTTGCATTATTTTCATTGTTTAAGCCCCCTTGAACCTAATTGTCCTATTTATTGTGATCTTAGCTCATTTCCAGCCAAAGGTGCAAAATAATAAAATGAACCAACCTTAGGGGATACAAGAACTTTGAAATTGTTTTAGGAATGATTATAGAAATAAGTGTGGGGGAGATTACTTTAGAAAATGCAAGAGAAAAGAAAAATTGGCTACTAAAAAAAATAAAGAAAAATAAAAAGTAAGCAATAAAAAGGAAAAAGAGCATTGGATGGCTAGCAAAAGTAAAAGAGGACTATGTTTTATTACATTATATTTTTGTTTAGGGGATTTACTTTCATACTTACTTTCTTTGGATTCATTCTCCATTGTTCTTATATCCTCTTTGGTTTAGCTTGATTACCTTTGTAATTTTTCCATCTTCATCATGCCCTTTTATAACCTAGAAAAGTCCTCTAAATTTTTGTGTGTATATATGAATTCTAGTGGAGAAGTAGGCTATGGGTAAGCTTATGAATAATCATGCTTCATATTTGACATTTTGAGTAATACACTTTACCTTATATACTTGAGTGATTGAGAGTATATCGTGTGAGGATTTTATCTCTTATGGTTCATTTACTTGATTTTATAAGTTTATTTGTCAATTTGAAGTGTGAGGATTGATTTCCATTCTATCCATGGTATTTGAATTTAATGGGCTTTGTACAAAGCCTCATTTGTTTTAGGTCCCTATAGTTTGATTTTGTAATTTGCCCCGAAGGGCAAAATTTTAAGTGAGAGAATTTGATGTGACATATTTTAGGTTTATATTTATAGTTTTATTTTGATTAATAAACATTTTTCATATTCTTTATTTTTAGATTTTTTATCATTTTCCAGTTATTTGAATAAATTGGGCTTGTTACAAATAAATGCTTTAATTTCGTATTTTCTTTTATTCTAACCTTTGACTACTTTTTTAGCCATAACTTTTTCTATATATATCACTTTTGGCTGATTCTAGTTGCATTGGATTCTACACATTTAGGGCTTCAAAATTCATACATGGATCGCTGGATTTGGAGTTGTTTTCAATTTTTTATGATTTTTTGAAGTTGAGGCAGATTTGCTGAATATTGTTGCAGGATTGCATTTGGACCCTTGTTATTTAATAATTGTATTTGGGCTTTTAGATATTATTAAGGCTCTCATTTTGGCCATTTAATTTACCCTAATTAGAATTTATAAACAGACTAATAAAGTTCTAAATTTGGAAAAGTGATTAGACAATTTGAGATTTTGAGACTTGGTTGAAATAAGAATCTTTGTTTTTTATTTTATCTCGAACTCTCTTGTTTTTTTCTCATTCTTGCGTGGGGTAAGTATTTTGATGGAAGACTAAACCTCTCGTTCAATCTGTGGAATCCAAATGTCGTAATTCTGACTTGAGTTTTGTGCTAAATTGCTCTGAGTTTGTTCTATTTTCTCTCTAATATCAGAATTGTGTATTGCAGTCATAATTGACTTTTCTGTTGTTAGAATTCAGATTAGGACTCGATTGATGCTCTGATTTAATAATTAATGCGGATTAAGTTAAATGATTATTTTATTTAATTTGTAACTCTATTCAATTAGGATATTCTATTGAATTAATAATTGAATTGGGTAGTTGTTCAAACGTGGATTTAAATCTTTAGATACTGTGATAGTCGAAGTTGCACGTAATTAGTATTTTGTGAATTGATGTTTCTTAATTCATTTTTACTCACTTTAATTATGTCCATAATTTAATTTAATTAATTTACAATTTTCAAAACCCAAAAAAAAAACCTTGTTTTCATTCATTAAAACAAAACCTAAAATTGAATTTGAATGAAAATGTGTCTTCGTGAATCAACCTAGGTTTGGATCTATACAACAAAACCTTTAGAAAACTTAGTTATTTTAATAGCGACTCGGCATTGTCTATTTGGCTCTGTGCTTAAAGCATGACCTTGCTCATGGTGATGCACAGTCGTGCTTTTATCATTGACAACTCGTGCTTCTATTGCATCAAGGTTGTGCTCCTCAATAAGCACGGGCATGCTTCTTAGCAAGCATGGGTGTGCATGTGTCTCTGTTTTGTGATACTTGTAATTTCTTTTCACTTCTAAGGGTGATGGCATTGCATTGCTCCCTTGGAAAAGGTTCGAGCTGAGATGGTAGTGTTCCCAGTGTTCTTTGACTAAGGAGATTAATGATTTGCTCTAATTATGATTCAAATTTTGAAGATAGAGCCCTCAATTTAGATTTGATGTCTGCAAACTTCTTACTAGTTCTTTCAATATGTTGGTCTAATTTGGATTTGAGCTCTGTCATCCTCTTATCAGAGTAATGCACATACTGCATCATTTGTTCTTGAAAGTTAGACTAAGATCTAGGGGTTTCTTTCCCTTCTAGCCTTGCTCCCTGATTTTGCATATGGAGAGAGCAGTAAACACTTGAATTTTGACTTCCAAATCCACTCCCTCAAGACATTTGCCTATGACATTTTCCTCTTCTTGCTTAAATTTTGAGCTTGTAGGAGCTCTTACAGGTTTGTGTTGAGCCTTTATTAAAGATTTTAGTTGCTTTGCAAGGATTGCCATTTGGTTCATTAGTGTGCTGCTGCTCTCTGCTTGGTAGACTTGGGTGGTCTCTTTCCTCTTGATGTCGTAAGAGTTAGCAGTATGCAGCTGGAGGCTAGCAGATGTAATCTCATCTATTAGATTGAAAGCATCATCTAGATCCCTTTCTTATGAAGGACCCTCTTGTTGCGACATTGATTGTAGCTCTAGTGGTGATTGATAGGCCACTGTAAAATACTTGCACTTGTCTCCATGTCAGAAAATCATGATAAGGCAACATTTCTCTGTCATAAGCTTAGAGGACCTTGATGGGGGAAAGTACTTTCCCAATAATTGTTTAGTGAGATTCTCCCAAGTTTTGATGGAATTAGTTGAGAGTGAGGCAAACCATGCATTCACTTTCTCAGATACTGAAAAGGAAAAAAGGCAAATTCAAATGGCATCGTTGGAGACTCCATTGTATTGGATGGTATTAGTCAATCGTAGGAATTTTGTCAGATGGAGATTAGGATCTTCGTAGGGCATGCCTCCAAATTGGATGGAGTTTTGTACCATAGTTATCAATGCCTGCTTCAACTTAAAATTGTTGGCATCCACATTAGGGGCCATGGTGCTTCTAGGAGTACCTCTAGCAGTAGGTGTCATGTAATCTTGAATTGATCTCTTTCCCTCTGCCATTCTTTGCCCTCTCACTTTCTTCCTTTATTTATGCATTGTTCTCTCAATCTTCGGATCAAATAAACAACCTGTAGAGCGCTTAGAACTAGTGAACATACACTAAAAAAATATGAAATAAAAAAATTAAAATAAAATAAAAACAAAAATAAATAAAATAATTAGAAAAGAAAATTGAAAATAAACAAAACAAAATTAAAATAAAGCAAAACGTGAATTGCTAAAATCAAATAAATTCGATATTTTCTTAATATTGAAAAAGGCAATCCCAGGCAACAACGTCAAAAACTTGTTCAAAGGGCAAGTATACCTATCAAGAAGTAATAAAGAGTTCTTAAATTAAGTTCCCAAATATATCGTCCCACAAGGATTGATTTTTAATTACTAAAAATTTTCTAATTCAATTATTTGAGCTTCAAAGATACAAGATTAATCAAAACAAGAATTTATAACATTAATTATAAAAAGTAGAATAAAGAACACAATACACGTCTTGGTTTTACTTATCGGAGAGGAACCTAGGGCATAAGTTTTCTCATTCAATCATTTATATTATTCTTTTGTTTAACTCTAAATTCAATTTCTATGGAGCTAGAGTTCCAGTTAAACACAATGGAGTAGTTTCTTTGTGTTTGCCTTCTAGTCATGTTTTGTTATTGAAAGACTGTTTGTGTTCCTACTATGCAGAGAAACTTGATCTCTATTTCTGTTTTGGATAGTTGTGGTTATTCTTTTGTTTTTGGCAATGGAAAATTAAACATTTATTTTGATGCTTCTGTTGTTAGACATGAGTTGTTGCATGACAGTCTTTATATGTTGACTGTTATGGCATATATGCTTGGGGCATATTTTTAGGCCTCATATTGAGAAACTCATTAAATATGAGATTTTACATGATTTGGACTTCTCTGATTTTGATTCTTGTGTGACCTATATCAAAGGCAAGCTTATTGCTAAACCTAGGAGTAAGACAGGGAATTGATGTAGTGATCTGTTGGAGTTAATTCTCACTGACATATGTGGACCTATTACACACACTACTATGGGTGGATATAGGTATTTTATTACCTTCATAAATGATTTCTCCAAATTTGGATGGATAGATTTTCTTCAAGAAAAATCTGGCTCCTTCAATGCTTTCAAGTCATTCAAAGCTATAATTGAGTTGAAAACTGGCAAGAAGATAAAATGTATGTGGTCTGACAAAGGAGGAGAGTATTATGGGAGGTATGATGAAACTGGTAGAAACGTAGGACTGTTTGCTAGACAGCTTGAAGAATGCGACATTGAAGAATAGCACACAATGTCAAGTACTCTCAAATAGAATGGAGTAGCAGAAAGAAGGAATTGCACGCTTATAGATATGGTGAGATTTATGATGGGCCCTTCTTCCTTACCAAATTTCCTTTGGGGAGATGCCTTGAGAACTGCTATGTACATTTTTAACCAAGTACCAAGCTAGTCCGTACCTAAAACCCCTTATGAATTGATGACTGGAAAGAAGCCAAGCTTGAAGCACTTGCATGTTTAGGGTTGTAAGGAAAAAGTGAGACCTTATAACCCTATATTGAAGAAGCTTGATCTAAAGGCTGTTAGTGGCTTCTTCATTGGCTATTGTGTGGGTTCCAGGGGTAGCAGATTCTATTGTCCTTCTCACCCTACACGAGTGATAGAGTCTGATCGTGCAATATTCTTTGAGGATGACTTGGGAAGTGGAAGCATTGTGTCATGACCAGTTGTCATTGAAAAAGATAGAGTTAAAGTCTCTACGCTGCACATTTCTGTTCCAGCAGTTGATGTGATTCCTTTTGCACTTGATAATGACCATGCCTCTATAGTTGATGAGAATGTAACTGCACCTGTTATGACTCATCAATATTGTGATGTTGCTCTTGAATGTGCTCCTTTAGATGATGAAATTGTACCTGCACCTATTACTGTTGCAACGTCTCCATTGAGAAGGTCTCAGAGAGTACGCAAGTCATCCATTCCAGATGATTATATTGTGTATCTTCAGGAGCATGACTTTGATGTCTGTGGTGATTGTAACCCTATCAATTTTGAACAAGTTATCTCTAGTTCTCATGCTTTTGAATGGGTAAATGTCATGCATGATAAGTTAGCTTCTATGGCTCACAATAATGTGTAAGAGCTTGTTTCTTTACCTTTTGGTTACAAACCAGTTGGTTACAAATGGGTTTTCAAAATTAAGTGCAAACCAACTGGCAAAGTTGAAAGATACAAAACTAGGTTGGTGTTAAAGGGGTATAGTTAGAGAGAAAGCATCAATTTTGAGAAAACTTTCTCTCCACTCTCCACTAAAGATTCGTTTCAAGTTGTTATGGCCATGGTGGCTCATTTTGATTTGGAATTACACTAAATGGATGTCAAGACAACTTTTCTGACTGGTGATCTAGCTAAAAATGTCTATATGGTTCAACCTGATGGCTTTGTTGAAAGTGGCAAAAAGCACTTAGTTTGCAGGTTGAAGAAATCTATTTATGGTTTGAGACAGGCTTCTAAATAGTGGTACTTGAAGTTTGACCAAGTGGTCATTTCTTTTGGCTTCAAGGAAAATGCTGCAGATCAGTGCATTTACTTTAAGATGAGTGGGAGTGATTTTATCATCTTTGTCTTATATGTTGATGATATCCTTCTTGCTAGCAGCTGCATTAATATTTTGAATGAGACAAAAAATATGTTGAGTAGCCATTTTGATATGAAAGACCTTGGTGATGCTTCTGTTATTCTAGGCATCCATATATGTCGTGATAGGTCTCATGGTACTCTTGGATTATCTCAGAAAGGGTACATTAATAAGATCATCAAGAGGTTTAATATGTACTCTTGTCCCCATGTGTCGCGCCTATTCAAAAGGGTAAGAAACTCTCTAATTCTCAGTGTCCTCATTATGGTAGAGAGTTCTTTAAAAAGCAGAAAGTTCCATATGCTTTTGCTATTGGGAGTTTGATGTATGATCAAGTCTATACTCGTCCTGATATTGCTTATGCTGTTAATGCTTTGGCCAAATACTTGAGCAACTCAAGTTAGGGTTATTAGAAAGCTGTGAAAAAGATCTTGAGATATTTGCAGGGAAAAATCCACATTTTACTATATTTTTTAGTATAGTTTTGTTAATAAATAAGTAGTAAAGTGCTAAGTAAACTTGAAAATATAATAAAAATTGTATCAATATTCACAATTGTGTAAATAGTTTAAGAAATTTAGATTTTAGTCCAATTATGAATAATTTAACTTAAAATGACTTAATTCTTGAACAGAAGCTTGAGTTGAGAATTTGAAGTTGAGCCTAAAAGAGCAAAAATCAGATGGTAGGTGTTGGGCGTAACCACTTTGAGTACATAGAGTTAACACTTCAAGAAGAAAATCCATGAAGACCAGGAGAGTAGCAACTCTAAGTGGTGAAAAGTGGTGAAAGTGAACACTCCAGTAGTAGAGATTCTGAAAGACCTTGCACGTGTCTACTCTAACCGTTGAGAGTAGTTACGCAGTAAGCGCATGTCTACTCCAAGCGTTCAAAGTAGAAACGTCCCAAGCTAATTCAATTACGTAGTAAGCAGGTGTCCACTCCAAGCATTTAGAGTAGCTACACAGTAAGTGCGTGTCCACTCTATACGCTGAGGGTAGCTACGCATGAGACTTTTCTATACAAAACACTTGCGCGTGAATACTTTTACTACTTAAAGTGTCCACGCAAAAGTAACAGAATTTTGAAAATCACTTCTAAGTATTGACTTTGGACAATTTGAGTTCCTAATTCAGTTGTAGAAGCTTCTAGAAGACATTTTATGCTATAATTCTCAGAGATTAATGTGTGGAAGTGAAAAAGGCGAGAAAAACGATATAACTTCAAAATATTTTGTAAGCATTTTGACAGATCAGTTGCAAGAATTGCTTTGATAAAATATTATTTTATCAATTGCTAGATTTTAAAACATTCTTCATTTTTAAAATATAACAATAACATTATTCTACTTAGCAAATATTCTTCAAAGAAAAATAGAACAAGAAAATGCCACAAAGTATGTTTTCGAGTACTAGGAAGAGAAGGCAATGCTAATAGAATGAATTGCTACATGTGCAGCATGCATCAGATTGTTGTAAGGTATATAAATGTATATAAATAGGATATAGACATGTATTTGTGAATTATTTCAAGTGACACATATGATGATCCAACTTGCATCCCAATATATAATTGAATTCACCTCTTTATTACTTCATATATTTATGATCATTTATATTTAAAATACTTAAAATCATTTATATCTCATGTGATATCACATTCATGGTTATATGATGTTAAATTGTATTGTATAACTATGTATTATATTTTATTTTTAATTGATTAAATTATATCAAATTTATTAATATTTTCTTAACAAATTCAACCTAATATAAATTTAGATTATCTAAAATTATGGAATAAAATTGACATATTATATATGTTTATGTTTTTTAAAATTTTAAAAATGATTACAAAAAATAATAAAATCTCATGTTATAAATATATTTATATATTTTTTTAAAAAGATTTTAAACATATTGATAATAAGTAAAACATAATTAATAAAAAATTAAGATTATTAAATTTTGATTATTTTTATAACACTTGTAATATATTTATTATAATTAAATTTAATTAAAATATCTAAACTAATTTATACTTTTTGTTTTGACTAACTCAATTTGATCAAATATAGCTATTTACTTTTATTTCATATATTTTAAGGGAAATGATATTATTACACTAATGTAAATTTAAAAACTCTTACACTAGATTTGCGCCTTTCATTTAATTTATATTTAACGGTTAGTAAATAGTTGTAAGTTAAATAAAAGATTCAGATTTCGTATAAAAGTTTTTATACTTACATTAATGTGAGAAGATCATGTTTCATTTTTTAAATAGAATAACAACTCCCAATGAAAATTATTGAACTTTGAATTCCACTTATGATTGAAAAAATAAAAGTACAAATATTACAATTGTGTAAACTCTTGCAAAAGTCTAAAGTTTTGAAATAATAGAAGAGAATATGTCTAAAGTTTCAAACATCAATGTTACAATATTTATATCCACTATTATAAAAGAATTTTAAAGTAGCTTGTATTATCATATTTTTAAATTTATTTATTTAGATAAATTATATCGGTACGATTCCTATTAAATTACAACAAATATGTAAATGTATGTATTATCAAAAATATTTTAATTTTTACATCAAGATCAACTCAAATTTTATGCCAATTAAAAGTTACTCATTTTATAGATTTATTTAGGTGTTAAAATTTTATTAAGTTTTTCTATTATGATAATATTGATAATACTTTAATTTCTTTTTTAACTATATTTTCAATTATTTGTTATCATTTTACTATAGGATTTTAATGATATGCATGTGATTAAAAATATTATTCGTTATGCATGTGATTTAATTATTTAATATGCATGTGATTCTTTTTCAGTTAGAGAATTTCAAAAATATATCTAAAATTTTGACTATAACAAAATCAAAGAGTGATATGATAAATTTAATTTCTCTTATAACTTTTTTCTTCTTATTTTATTTTAAACTAAAATTTTTATTTAATTTTCAGGACAATATTGTTTTTTGTATTGCAACTGTGAATGATATATTGTAATGGTTGAAAAAATTAAAATTATTTATCAAAAATATAATGTCTAGTATATTTTAGAAATAGTTATTTTCTATTTCAATTGTTTAAAATAATTATATAGTGTAAAAAAATAATTATTAGTGTACTATTTATCAATTAATAAAAAGTAAATTACCTTAATTGTGTTGATTTAAATAATCTTATAAATTTATTTAATATATTGGTTAATAAAATATGTGCATTAAAAAATAAAATATACTTGAAATAAAAATAATACATACACTTACAAAATTATTCTTTTGTATATTATTAAATTATTTTTTAATGTGTTATTCACATAATTACCAAATTAACTTGGCCATCAATTGATTCAATAAACATTTATACAAATAAATTACAATAAAAATGAAAAGACAAATTTTATTATATTAATCTTTTATCTTCTAATATATCGCTTATATAAGTAATTTTTATACAATTTTTGAAATTTTATCAAGATTTCTTCTATTATCTTTATTTTTGTGTTTTGCAATCATATAAACTCTTAAGAGACATCTTAACAGATAAGTATATATATTACTAATAAAGGATGGTTTGAGTGGCAAGTGGCTCGATATCGCTAAAGTAAAGTCTTAGATTTGAGTCCTCGTGTATGCAAAAAATCTTCAGTAATAAACTCACCTATCACATTTTTTTAGGATCTTATAGATTGGTTGAAAAGTTTAAATCTGCAAAGTCGTTTAACAAATATTATTTATTTCTCTTTTGATAAGTTTAAAAAGTCATCTTACACAATTCTTTTATAAGAAAAACAACTTGTTTAAGATAAATAAAATTTTAGAGTTTAAAAATATTAGTTTATTTTTATTTATCCTACAAGATTGATTGATTATTTTAAATATACAGTTCACAATTACACATTATATATATATATATATATATATATATATATATATATATTATAGGTATTTTTTTGATAAAAAGAAATAACAAGATAAATTAAAAAATATGTAAATTATCTAGAATTAAAAAGTTAGAAACTACATGTGGAGGATTATCTATAGGGTGAAAGGCCAAATGAGCTAGTTTGTTAGCTATTGAATTAATCTTATAAACATGACATATGAGTGCATGAGATAAGTTTTGCATAAGATGATAAATATCTTGTAGAATAAAACACATTTTAAAAAAAATTAATTTTAATTTCTTTATAATAAAGTTCATCTCTTCATATTCTCAAATCATGTTATGATAACTTTTCAATACGACTAAGTAGAGATTTTTAAATATTACTTTCAATTCAACAAAGAGAGCAAATTTATTATCATAAAAAAAATAAATTACATATAATTTGTATAAATTAAATTTCTATGCAAAACATTATCTTTAAAAGTTTAATATCACAAAGCTTCAATACAAATAACTTAAGCATGTCTTATGCTATAAGTCATACTATTCAGAGCAACTAATGTTCAGTTTAATAGGCACCTTTTATATTAACTTGAACATTTATACTATTTTTAAGATACTTAAGTAAACATAAAAAAATAAATAAATTAAGATTTCTTAAAAAAATATATATTGGTATTAAATTTAAAAAAAAACAGAAAATTCTTTTTAAAAGAGAAATCAAACATAATTTTTTATTTTACTCTCACAAAAAAGCCTCTGTTCTGTGAGGCTGTGAGTATAAACCAATTTTTTCATGTTTTTATTTTTTTAATTTTGTACAGTTTCTTTATTTTGTCCTTTTTATTTTTAAATGTACCGTTTCGAGTCTCTCTTGCACAATTCCTGAAAAGAGGAGGTACAGGCTTGTTGGTCTCTTCCACTAGCCCCACTACGCTATAATTTGGGACTACTTCACTCCATCATCTCACAGCGACTGCTCTACGCCACCCTTTCATCTTTTTCCTGTAAATTCCTCATACTCTTTTCATAGTAGCGATTGGTTTTGTTTTGTGCCAGTTCCGTTTGCCACGGAGATAGAGGTAAGCTACAAGTTTTCCCTTTAATGTGGCATCTCAAAGACTTCATTTGAGCATATTGAAGTAGTTTATGGATAAGCATGTCAAAAAAGAGATTGCTATTCTTGGATTTTGCTTGGTTTTAGCGATGCTATTATGCTAGGTTGTTGGTGCATGTTAGGCTTAAGAATTTCGATTTTATTTTTAATTTACTTCATTGTTTTCTATGCAGCACAAAAATGGACTCGGGGGATTTGTATGGAAGAAAAGGGGCATCTGGGCATTTTCCTGAGTATGGTGCGATCTTCATGTCAAATAGAAATACTTTAAAGGAATGTTTTGAGAAGAGATTGCTTGGGCTACCGGATCTTTTCTCTGCTTTTGTTAGAAGAGTTACGGCAGGAATGATTTTGTTTCTTTTTGAATTTGAAGAAAGAAAACTTTATGGGGGTTTTTGAAGCAATATCAGATGGTGGCATGAACATTGTTCCTGACGCATATATTTCAACAGGAAGGAAGTTCCCTGCACAGGTAGTAATCTTTATGTTCATTTTTTATTCGCCTAGTTCCAGCACATTCCCACAGATTTGGTTTACGTGATTTTCTTTCTCTGTAGTTAAAATTGGTTGTTTCAATAAACTTTAGTGAGTGTAGAAACTCAACAAAATCACGTTATTAATTGTAGTGTTAGAATGGATTCACATTCAAATGAATTTGACGTCAATCTACGCACACTGTTAGTGTCATAGGTTACTTTTAGAAAATTCTTATTTTTTTGAGTTTATTTGTTCTTTGTACTGACCAGGTTAAATTTACACCAATCTGGCATTGTGACCCTCTATTTGAATATGAGTTTCGTGATGCTATTCGAGATAATTACTTTAACACCTACAAATTCAACTTTGGTCTGTCTAAGGATCAGGTGTGCATGCTCTTTTCCACCTTTTGTTTGGGCATTTTTGCTCCACTTTACATGATTTACAAAAATGTATTAGGAGTTTGATGGTTAATCGTACCTAGTATAACCTGCATAATACATAATTTTACGATGATAATTGTTTTAATGTCAGATTCAGAGTCTCCTTCGGTTATTTGATTCTAGAAAATGTATCCCAAACTCTCTACATCATAAGAAAGGGAAGAGCAGAATGTGCGGTTTCAAGTCTATAGAAGCTGCACTAAAGAAAGGAAGGTTGACTGAGGTCAAGATTTTTGAAAGGAAGCTAACCATGGATCATGACATTTCAGTTATTTCAGAGTCAGAGGTGGAAAGGCTTTCTTCCTCTTCTGTTTCTTGCAGAAAATCTGAAAGCATCCATTTTAATGATGATGCTTATGATCCTGAACATCCTGGCTTCCATTGTTTGGAGGGATCTGTGGCTCGCTCTGCTGCTAGCGATGAATCCCATGAACTTCTTACCTTGCAACAGAAAGAAGGAAACATCCATATTTCTTCTAAAGAATCTGAAGATTATATACCCTTATCTTCAGATCATTCTGACCCTGAAGAAGAGGGGCTTGATTTTAGTGAGTGTTCCGTAGAGAAAAAGATAGAGTTAGGTATGTTTATTGGCAACCAAGGGTCTTCTATTCCTGTACCACAATTTCCCCTTGGGCCTATTTTTGGTAATGAAGGTTATAAACATAATATGAAGATGGAACATGGGAGTCGATCCTACAAATTAGATGACTCTTGCAATGCTGCTCTTCCCTTGTCAAATGCAAATGATTCCCCGTCCAAAGATGGACGTAATCATTTAAAATCTGTGCTCTCCAAGAGTATGTATTCTGATAACCCAAAAAAACGAGCCAGTGTGTTTTCACGCTTAAATTTTTCTTCGAAGTATATTGCTTCAGAAAATCTGAATGGAGCCAATGGAATGTTGAGAAGTAATGTGTTAAGGGTAAAGCATCAGTGTCAAGAAGAATGTGAAAAGATGAAAAAGGCTACCCAACAGAAGCATGAAATTGGAAATTGTTATATAGATAAAAGAACTAGTGCGTTCTTGAGGTTGACCCGTGCTTCAGATTCAGTTGTTCAAACAGTACGTTGTATGACAGAACGGAAGGAGGGAGCTAGCCAATAGAAGAAGGGAAATGAGAAAAGTAGTTTTTCACAATGAAAACCTTATTAAGTAGACAAATGAACAAATCCTAGGAAATGCTGGCTTCAGAATATGATGTGCAAGCAGATTGTTTCAGAGAGAACATATCAGTGCCTGAAATCCTGGAAAAGTTGGAGCAGGGGTATGCAAATTGGAGGAAGTGGTAAAGAAACTTGTAGTGTAATTTCTTGCTCGAGTAGCAAAAGTACAAACTGTCACCAAATGACTGATCATGGTAGGACTAGCGTGTGTTTACAAACAATTTATGATCATTTAAGCATGAAGCCAAACACGCAAGTATGGATTAAGTCAATTAATATACTTTTTTAAAATTAAAATTAAAATTAAAATATTGCTCACATGTTTGAAAAAGTGATGGTCTAAATTTCAGGTATGGTTAGAAATGAGTTGAGTAGAGTTGAATTAAGTTATTACAGAAAAAGTCATGCTATATTTGTTTCAAAGTTCGTTGTACTAAAGTTATATTTGGATCGATGGAAATGGGTAGAAAGAAGGGAAATGAAATTATAAAAATTTCCTTTGTGTAGATTCTTTATAATAAAAATAAACGGAATGAAATATGAAGGAATGGATTTCATTCCATTCCATCTATTGTTAGGCTTTTTTTATCACTATAGTTTATTATCCTTACTATAAGATTAAAGTTTATTTAAATAAAGATGAAAAAAATAAAATAAAATGAAGGATCACGGACCAACATTCAAGAGTTAGATTATTAGGCAAAAGATGAAATTATATAAGGGGCTCTCGGCCAGTAATGGTATCAGAGCTTTCAAATTGCTTGATGCTCATATTTTCAGGGTTTATCAGCTGGACAGCTGACAGACACCTACCAGAGAGACTGTATCTACAGTTGCTTCTGTCTGTAACAATGCCACGAACTCCTGTATTTATTCAGAGCCTAAAGTATCTGTTGAAGGAGGGGATAAGTGTGATAGTCATTATAAATAAAGTAAGTAAGAGTCTCTACAAAATCATGAGTACAACCACAAATACTAGCCAAACTTCTACTGAAATTTCTCCTATTCTCCTAAATTCACCAATCTCTCTACCAAAAGACTGTGTCAGAATTGCTTCTGACAGGATCGAGAACCTGATAGAATACACATATGTTCCTAAAGATGCTCAGATTCAGGAATCCATAGCCCCCTTACTAAGTCCTTATAATGTTTTCAGAAGGAAAAAAATCCTGGACCAATAAGGTTAACTTGTTGATTCTTAGGAAACAGTCGCCAATAAAAGAGTATGTTCAATCCACTCGAATGGACCAGTGTGATATACCTGCCACCAAAGAAGAGAGGTATATTAATCTCGAGATCCCGAAGAACTTCATAGACCACTGGAAAACTGAAGGATATACTGCTCTACACTTTGGAGCAATCAGATTAGTCCTATCACTGCATGGTAGGAAAAATCTCCCAGTGACTGCCAGAATCTCTCTCCTTGATACCACTTACCTCCACTATGAACATGCTGTTATAGCTACTCTCTTAACTACTCTTCATGCTGGAAGTGTGGTTCTCACCATCTTCCTGAATTATAATGTCTCCTTGAAAGATAAAACCTTTCCAACCAGACTGAAAGTTCAGATTCAGCTCATTAGAGCTGAACAAATAGAAGAAGCCATCTCTGCAACACTTCATCATCAAATGATCTATAGGCTACAGAATCATGCCCATGATCTTCCTCTTCTAGGAATGGTAAATGACAATCTCTTTGTCATAGCCAACAGAAATGAAGACGAAGTCCCATCTATTATTTAGGTTCCAAGACAAATTCCCAAGGAAGAACTTCTCAAGTTGATCCTGCTTGGGTGGACAACCAACTATGAAAAGATCAGGAAAAACAATAGACCAATCCAATCTTTTGAAGCTACTTTCAGAAGACCTGTTGATGGTGGTGTCCGAACTATATTCAAAAAACTTGAAGATGAACCAAGCCCTTCTTCCAATTGCTTCCAATCGCTTATGGTTATTCCTGTTGGAAAAGAACACAGAATTCCAATATACAGCTTTAAACCTGATGGATCTTCCATCTTTTCAGACAAATTTGATGGTCATTTCATGTGGGATGTTGATCCCTCCATGTGTGATCCTGACTGTGATTACTGGATGCATACTGGTGATACATCTGATGAAGAATCAGATGATGATGATGAAGACAATCTGAGAAAGAAGAAAAAGAAACTGTGCAAGCTACCGCCTCAGCCCAGAAGAAGAGACCCTGAATTTACTCCATGGGTAGGGATAAGGAACGAAAGAAAACCTTTGCCCATTTATAATGAAGCCCTGGAAATCTTGAGAAAAGAAGGCTTGTTATCCAAATCATCTTGTGATCCAGACTTGATTACATAGCCTCTTCCTCCAGGATTGTGCAATTCTTTCAGCACACCTTTAGAAAAGGTTCCAGTTCCTGTTCCCTGTATGATGTTTACCAAATATGATGAAAAATTTCCTTCATTAGAAAGGAAAGTAGATCCAGTCACTAAGGCCAATACCAGACCTTTAGTGATACCCACTGAAGTGCAACCTGATGGAGTCTTTAAAGCTCCATCTCAGGCTGAAGAAGTTCTCAATTGGCAGATAGAGAATTCTTTAGCTCAAAATAAACTCTTAAGAAAGATGGATGGAAAAATGGACCAGATTGCTGAAACTGTTCATAAGAATGAGGAAAGACTCCAATATCTTTCTGATAAACTCAGAAGATGTTCTAAAGAATCGCAAAAGCAGATTGCTAAATTAGAGTTAGATATCTCAAAATTGACAGAAGAAAAAGTTGTTTTTACTGGAGAATATCATAAAAAAGATAGAGAAATCAGGAGACTAAAAGAGCAAGTCAAAGAAATGGATGAATTGATTGCTGCTAAACAACAAAATAGGGAAGCTGAAGTTAATCCCTTTCTTGTTTTACCTCCTATACAATCAAGTTATTATTCTCCTTTCAGTCCATCCCCCTTTTACCAAGGTACTTTTACAGCACCATCTTATTCCTTACCCTCTGCTTATAGACCTAAACCTAGGTCTTCTACACGTGATTCCAAGGGAAAAGGAAAGATGAGTATTTCCTCTTCAGAAACCATCAAAACAAAGGGCTTAGAATCTTCTGAAGAAGAAAAGTCTCCACCAAAGAAGTCATCAAAAGGAAGTCAAGAAAGAACACCTTTTATAGGCATAATATTTGAAGAAGATGACTTAGCTGATGATTCAAATTCCAGCTTATCTGAAGAAACTGAGAAAGACGCCCATGAGGGATCTTATGAATCTTCAACAGCTGAAGAATCTCAGAGTGAATCAGACTTGTCAGAAATCAAATCTTCAGATGAAAACTTCACTAATATTACTGAAATGCTGATGGTTAATACAACACAATCCAATAATCAAAGAGGATTTTTTTATGATTCACCTGATGAAGAAGAAGAAACCAATAGACGAGAAAGAAAAGGATCAAAGATTAATGGAGGTCCTTATTTCACTCTTGATGATATTTCTCCACAATATTGGAGGAAAAGATTACTTGATTTTGGAGCTTGGTTAGATACTCAATTCATGAAGCTAGATGCAGATCCATACAAAGTCATTGAAGAATTCTGTTGCAGAATGACTGGCACCCTAAAAGAGTGATACCACAACCTTGGCAGTGTCAAACAGGACTAATTTCATCAACTAGGGAATACTTGCTAGGTTCTTGGAGCCATACACCAAGAATTTGTGGGTGACATGTATCTCTATGATAAAAAAATTAGGTAAGAATATTTTGAGATGAGATGCTGTTCATTAAAGAAAAGTGATTTAGGAAAACATCATAAAAGAATGGTAGAAATCTTCTATCTTCTTAATGGCTATAATGATGTTAGTCTAAAAAACACTTATGTTGCTTCTCTTCCTCAAGAACTACAACCAGAGATTCACAAACTTATTGCTGCCCAAGGACAGGATTTAACTAATCTAAGCCTTGGCCAAATTCACCAAAAGACATTGGAATCTCTTGATAAACTGTGCAGGACGCATCTATTCATCTCTGATGTGATGAATGAAAGATCAAAGTTCACTAAATCCTGCAAGAAAAAATATCTTGAAATTGGATGTAAAGACAAGAAGTGTATCTGTTCATCCAAGAAAAAAAGGTAAAATAAAGAAGTTTTCAAAAAAGAAGAAGAAGAAGAAATATTTCAAGAAGAAGAACAAAAGAGGGAAAAACAAAGGCACGAGGTGTTTCATTTGTGGAAAGAAATGACACTTTACAAAAAAATGTCCTAATAAAGATGCCAAAGCCCAAAACCTGGTAAATTCATTAGACCTTGTTGAAGGGGATATTGAATCTGAATATTCTAAACAGGAAGAAGCAGACCAGGATACTGTCTTTGCTATTCAAGAATCGTCTAATGATTCTTCGGATTCCTCTAGCAAAGAAGAAGAATATATTTCTCTTTATTTTACTCAAGAAGTAAATAGTGTTCTTCAAACTCCATCGCAACCTTGTGTGGAAGTGCAAGTTCTTATAAATAAATATGTTACACCAATCAAAGCCATAGCCTACATGGATACTGAAGCACAAAGAACCATGATAAATCCAGAGGTTCTTCCAAAAGAATGTTGGACTCAATATACTACCAGTTTTGTAGCAGCTGATGGAAATATCTTCAATACACACTTGATTTCCAAAATGGCCATTGGAATTAAGTTGTTTCCAGATTGCATAATTTGGATTAAGCCTATAGGAACTCATCTTCCTAATAAAGACATTCTGCTTGGGATGGATGCCTACTGCTTGATTGACAAACTTCAAATTCTTCCCAGAGGAATAAAATTCAAAAGAAACTTCAAGCCTTATACAGATGTATTAAAGCTTTATTCTCTGGAAGAAAGTCCAACAGAATATTCTGAAATCAAGGAGAAGCTGAAAACCTTATGTGCATATAGTCATGAGAATTTCTCTCATCCTAATCCAATCTGGAATAATCCAGAATTTTTTATAAAGTTTCCTTTCAAGCTTAATGAAGACATCAATCCTACTAAAGCCACTCACCCTGGAATGAGTCCAAGTGATCTTCAGATAGCCAGACAAGAATGTAATGAGCTTCTTCGTCAAGGCTTGATTGAACCAACCAAATCAGAATGGGCATGCCAGACATTCTATGTTGAAAAAAGATCCGAAAGGCTCAGAGGAAAGAAGAGGTTAGTAATTGATTATAAGCCTCTTAATCATTTTCTCAAAGATGATAAATTTCCAATCCCAAAAACCTCCTCTCTTCATACCTTCATCAAAGATGCCATGATCTTTTTCAAGTTTGATTTAAAATCAAGATTTTGGCAACTTGGAGTAGATCCTGCTGATAGATACAAAACTGCTTTCTGTATACCAAATGCTCAATATCAATGGAAAGTTCTTCCATTCGGATTAAAAGTAGCACCTTCTTTATTTCAGAAAGCAATGACCAGAATCTTTGAACCTATCCTTGATAGTATACTCATCTACATAGATGATGTATTACTATATTCAAAAGATACAGAATCTCATAAAGTCCTCTTAGACAAGTTCTTTAATCTTGCCAACACTTATGGGATTATGCTGTTAGAAAAAAAGATTCAGCTAGCTCAAACGCATATAGATTTTCTGGGAATGCATTTTTCTCAGAGAAATTATCAACCACAGCTTCATATTACTGAAGAACTTCTGAATTTTCCTGATAAAAATTTTACAGTCAAACAGATTCAACAGTTTCTTGGAATTTTAAACTATATTAGGGATTTTATTCCTAATGCAGCTAAGTATACAAGTTCTTTGTCAAAATTGCTAAGAAAAAAATCCTCCACCTTGGAGCACTGAACAAACTGAATCTGTTCAACATCTCAAAAAGATAGCCCAGAATCCTCCACCATTGAAGATTCCTGGAAATGGAAAAAGAATCCTGCAGACAGATGCTAGTGATCACTATTAGGGAGCTATTCTACTTGAAGAAATTGATGGGAAAAAGGCATATTGTGGCCATGCCAGTGGACAATTCAAAGAATTTGAGAAACATTATCATACAACTTACAAAGAAGCCCTAGCAGTCAAGAACGGAATCCAAAAATTTGACTTCTGTCTAAGGGGTCACAATTTTGAAGTTCAGATGGATAACTCTTCTTTTCTTGCACTGCTTGATTTCAAAAACAAAATGCCACCTGATCCTCAGGTTCTCAAATTAAAAAATTGGTTCTCTAGGTATGATTTTACTGTTAAACATATCAAAAGAGAAAAAAATGTTGTCCCTGATCTATTGTCTAGACCAAAAAAGCCTATTACCATTGTCACTTCCCTAAACACCTATCCATTAATTTTTCCACTCAATGTCATAGAAAGCAGTACCAGCCAAAGTCCTCTTCCTATATTTCCTCCAGAAATGAGGAATGACGGTTTCATTACACCAGAATACATCAAAGATTTTGCTTGGAATCATATGTTCCATTATCTGGCTCTTTCTCTAACCATAATGTCAAACCAAAACCTTCTTGGTTCCAACCTGATGCACCATACTTAAACATCTTTGCTTTATTAATGGATTTTTCCATGATTGAAGAAGATGTATGGTATCTATGGTGTGTTTCTCTTTTATTCCATTATCCTATAGTCTTTCCCACATTCAAAATGTTTGAATTCCTTAATAATCCTCAAAATAATTCATCTCTGTTGTGGAAGTTTCTCACATGGTTTCAACCCATCCATAACTGTAAAAAAGACGTTCAAACTGAAATGGAAAGACTTAGTATTTGGAAAGAGATTAATCTGCCTCCAACTGAGTTTCCAAAGCATGTAACGGTGGTGATTATTCACAGACCATATTTTGAACATCCCCGTATCAAAATTGCTTTATACTCAAAATCAAGTTAAAGTCTGGAATACTTATCAAAGCATACTTGAAATATCCGAACCAGACAGACCACCCTTTAATCAGGCAGATTTGAATGTTCATCTCCATGTCAAAAATGGCACACAAGAGGAAATGATCAAAGTAAAATCCACATGTTCTAAATTAAAGGTAATGGACATTATTTGTCCTCCTGATACTGATAATCCAACAATGTGGGACAAAATTTAAAAAGTAAATCCTCCAGTAACCTGTTCTAGTGTTACTTTTGAAAATTGGGAAACAGAAAGTCATGTCATATTTCGTGATGAAGCTGAATCATCACATGCCACAACAATAATGGATTCCCAAGATCCGTATGACTCTGTCATCTACCAAGAAGGATGGGGCACTGATGATGACCCTAACATATCACCAAGTCACAAGCCTATCTTCAAGGACTGAAGAATCTCTGATGAAGCAACTTTATGTGATAAAGTATCTTTATATATTATGTTTTTAGTGTGACTCAAATGTACTTAAAGTTTTTCTTTTGTATGCTTGTCTAAAGTCACTTTGTAAAAGGTTGGAATCTTATCCAAACCTGTCTGATGTAATGATTATGTCTGTTGTCCATCCTCTATATAAGGAGGAACTCTTGCCATTTGAAGGTAGACCGAATTGAAATAAAACTTGTGTGTTTTCATATATCATGAGTTGTTTCTAAATTTCTCTCTCTGAAAGCTTTGTTTATAATGACTATTCTCTAGTCCCTGACTAGAAAGAAGTATGCTCTGCACTTGCCATTTATTGGATCCTGTGTATCAAAAAATTTCTAGGTGAAAGATCTTGTTGCTACGGTCCTTTTTATTGTAATTCAGAAAGAATGATCAACATAAGTATAAGAAAAATGCATATGGGTTTGCTCAAAGTATTAGAAAGTGCTGTTGGTTTCTTTCTAGGTTATGATATAAGGGGCTCCCGGTCAGTAATGATATCAAAGCCTTCAAATTATTTGATGCTTATATCCTCAGGGTTTATCAGTTGGACAGCTGACAGACACCTATCGGAGAGACTGTATCTACAGTCGCCCCTATCTGTAACAATGCCACGAACTCCTGTATTTATTCAGAGCCTAAAGTCTCTGTTGAAGGAGGGGATAAGTGTGATAGTCATTATAAATAAAGTAAGTAAGAGTCTCTACAAAAGATGAAATTATATATATATGCTTTATCTGGAGACGTAGTCAATGGGAAGAAATATTTTATACCATACATTTCCGATGAGCATCTTTTTTGGGTAAGAGAGGGGGTTTATAGCCTCAACCTCAAGAGTTAGATTATTAGGCTACACTATAAAAAGTAGAGATTCTCATTACATTATGTAAATTTAGCTACCCTATCTCAAGAGGGGCTATGAGATAAATCAAATGACAAGTATCTTGATAACAACCCACATCAGCTTATATGTCAACACATGTATTGGGCTCTTTTGCGTATATTCACCGCACTAGTTTCTCAAATCATGTTGCAATTTATTCCTTCGAAAAATAGCTACTTTTACTGTAATTATTTGGGATGAAAATTGAAAAAGAGGAAATAGAAAATTTTTAAATTTGAATTGAAAAAAGAATGAGATGAGATAAATCTCTCTCTTCTCTTCTTTTAAACCAAATAAAAGAAAATATATTATTGTTTGTATATTCTTTTTTGACTTTTTACTTTCTTCTCATTCAAACACACCATTAGTCTAATAGTAAAGGACATGTTAGTTCCTGAAATATTGGAAAAATTGGGACATAGACATGCAAATTGGAGGAACATGGTGGGAAAAATTGATTACCTTAAACAAGTAAATGAATATCATTTAGTTGAGAAGAAACTTGTAGTGTAATTCGTGTTTGAATAGCAAACTACATGTTACACCACATGACTTGTAATAATTTAGTCATTTTGATATACTGAATTACTTTACATTTGTAGCTTAAAACGCTTTATATATATATATATATATATATATATATATATATAAATGAAAAAATTACTAAAAAGTAGTTCACTGAGTTGATAAAAGGGAAGGAATGGCAAAACATGAAAGAGGCAATTTGTGTTCACACTTTAGCTATGATATAATCCATAAATGAATATATAGTTTTTCACTATCTAATGACGAGCAGTCAAGGTAAAGAGGAGTGTCTCAGAAGAAATAAATAGATTGAGTAAAAGAGTGAGTAATTGTCCTTTATATTTTTATGTAAAGATTAGAATAAGGTCATTGAATAATATTGATTTTAAGAATATATGTTTATTTAATTGGCTATATTGTCCTCGTACTTCATTGATGTTTTCTTATTTCACTTAACAGAAGTGTTAAGAAAAGGTAGAAAAATAATTATTCTCTTAATTTTTCAAATTAAAGTTCAATTTGAAACAAACTAAAACTTTCAAGTGATGATTATTTGGAAATGGAAGGAACACAACTACAAAATTCTGGCTTATCTTGCTCCCATGTAGGAAATGGACAAGCCATAAGATTCAGAACTATTAGTAGATCTACATTCCTCTTTAGGCTTTTTCCACTGTAAAACGTTGGTGTTTTAGGCAGAGGAAGTGATGCATTTTCACTTGTCAACATGTTTATGATGTCTGATATGGTTGGCCTATCAACTGCATTTTCTTTTGCACATAAAAGACCAACATGAATGCACCTTAATGCTTGGTCTTGAATGCATGAATCTCTTATAGTTGGATCCCACTAATTCTAGTCCTTGACCTTGTTGCTGTAGTTCCCAAGCCTGAGGCATCACAGAATACATAACAAATGTCAGAAGTTATATATATATGTATGTATGTGTACGATTAAATGTTACAACTTTCAACAAAAAAATTACTTCTATTGGCTTCTTATTCTTATTATATGCAATATTGTACAAGTTAGAAGAATCTTCCAGTTTATTGTCCACTAGTAGTGTAATGGAATCCACTTTACCTACAAGAGGTTTTATAAACTTGTTACACTACCTATATTTTTCTCTGTTACTCTTGTTATTTTAGGTAGACCTATTCACCTCGTTTTAAACTAATAGAAAATCCAACAGTATCAAGGGGGGTTAAGTAGATTAGATCTTGTCCAAAATACAGGTGGGTGAGTTTTAATTTGGCTAAAGCAGGGTTAATGAAACAACCTTGATTGTTTTACCTCTTTTTTTTTACACCTCCCTTTATATCATGTGAAAAAGAACTTTTGTTCTTTCTCTCTCACGCACACATCACTTGCTATTTATCACATATTTCAAGAGTTGTAAAAGGATTGATTTATAATGAACACTTTTGGTAATCAAACAGTCACAAAAGAACATACATGTCCTATTAGATTGCAATGGCGTTCGGCATTCTAGAAGCCGTTGTTTCTCCTTCCACTAATAATTTCAAGCAACAAGACTCAAAAACTATGAAGATCTGATTTAATTGAGAAAATTCACCTCAAGACATACTCAGGTGACATGCAACCACTGCAGAAAATCACAAGGAACATAATGTCATATAGTCCAAGTGCACATGAAAAATTATTGGCTTTGAAATTGTACTCTCTATGTCCCAACAATTGAGGCAGTATTTACTTCTGATTATTGTGGGCTGAAAATTCTAGCCAAGCCAAAATCTGAAATTTTTGGATTCACATTTTCGTCTAGAAGTATGTTACTAGCTTTCCCATCTCTGTGCGCTACTTTCAATCTTGAATATTTATGAAGATAGAGCAATCCTTGAGCAATTCCTTCAATTAAGTTGAAACCTCTCTTCCAATCTAGAAACATGCTTCTAGTGTGATCTATTCAATGAAAAGATAGCAATAAAAAAGAAAAGGAAAAACAAATCAGAATGACGTCCTTCCTTACCAAATAAAAATAAATCCAAGTTTTATTAGCCATGTACTCATACATTAACATTCTTTCTTCTCCATGGATGCATTAACCCAATAGCTGAAAAGATTCATGTATTGCAGTTCTGATATGAGGTTTAACTCATTTTTAAACTCTATAGCTCCTGGTTTTGAACCTTTTGATAGTCTTTTTATTGCCAGCTCTTAGCTTATTGTTAAATACATAGCGTGCATTTGGGTATACAACTTATTTAAGTATTTATTCAATAAGCTACTTTTAAACAATGAATTATGTCATAAATTTAATGATGAAACTTACTGGAATAAGATGAAAATAACTTATTTTGATACGCTCTATGAAGAAGCTTATTAAAATAAAGTAAAAACTGAGTTATTTTTTTCTAAACTATTTATATGCTCTCCAAACAAATCCTTACAAGTTAACAAGAAAAATTAAAAAGAAAGAAAGGGTTTCAAGTAAGCACCTTGTATAGTGGTCCAAAACCCCCTTCTCCTAACTTGTTTTAATATTAAGAAATTGTTGGTCATGGCCATGATTGATGCATAGCTGAAGACTCTTAAATCACCCCCCTTTCTTTACTTCAATATGAATTTTACCAACAGCATATCTATCTGAAACTACTAATTTCAGCATTTTATTTTTCAGTTTTGGTTGTGTTATCTCTATAAAATATATGATAAAATGAGGTCTTACCTATGAATAAAAATAAAGTCTGTGATGCTTAATTTAAAGATATTGCTCCATAAAAATAGTGAAGCATTTACCTTTAAGTGCAGCTTTTCTCCATAATTTTGTATAGAAAATGCCAAGTAAGATAATTACAATAACAAATGCTGCTGCTGCTGCTTCTGCTGTAACACAAGCACCAATCCACTTCTTCATGTCTGCATTATGTTACCAATTGACTGATATTTATATAAAACATGAAATTTCAAGCACTTGTGTTCAGTTGTAGAGACTGTAAATGTGTTAGAATTCTTATGCTACCTAGATATTTGGTAGAAGTCAAGCACACATGAAAAGAATAATGAGAAGAGAATTTTGAAGTACATTTACAACTTCAAAATTTTCAAATTTGTAGGAGTAAATCTTTATTCTATTTCGTTCCAAATTATGATTGTATAGGTAGAAGTGTAGATTAAAAAAGTGAGGGAGTGAGTTTAGTGCCAAAATATTATTGCTCAACACTAAACTACAAATTTTGTATGCAGAAATATGTCGGGTCAAACATTACTAACCAATCACTTGAGCTTCTTCCACAAAGGCCCCAAAATTTGTAGACCTACATATCCAATGTTATTTTATTTCACTTAACCATTCCCCTTCAAAATTTTGTTTGAAATGTGACCTCTAGTTATGAAAATAGCATTCGAAGTTATTTTACTTCACCTAATCACTCATATTGAAAAAAGTGTTTGGAATGTGACTAATATTTTTTTAGTTCTGAAAAGTATGATGTTTATTTCACACCACTTTTGTTTTATACTGCATTACCTACATTTTTTTCTCTCTAAATGTTAAATCACTTAATAAAGAGAGAAAGAGTAATTTTTTTATTTCACCTTATCTTTTTTTTACGCTGCTTAAAAGTGTCAAATCACTTGACACGAATATGTTAGAGAGTAAACGAGACTCTATTGTATGAGTCTACAGGTGAAAGTATAAAAAAATAATGTTAAATAATAAAATTTTCTATCCCAACGAGTGTAAAGATAAGAACAGTAAAAAAGTGATAAAATAATTAAGGTTCATTTGGAAACAACCCATGTAAACCATTACGTTGCAATCCTCATATGAAAGGAGATTTAAGACTAATTACAGTTGTTGCAATACCTCTTTGAACTGATTTCTTCCTTGTTAGAATGTTAACACTTTCATCAGCACTATACACATAAGCAGGCTCCCAAGGCCCAAAACAGGAACAATTGGTCGAGCAAGCAACCTTACAATCACTAGCACTTAAACTAACATTGTTGTCATTTGCAATTAAACCACCATTAGCCACTGATGAAGGATCAAAATATCCAGATTTGATGTCAAATATGTCACCAGGGTTTCTACATGTGGGTTGTTCCCATCTTTGATATCCTCCCTCAGTGTTACAGTCATAACATGTATCAGCTCGTGCAATCTCGCTTCCTCTGTTTGAATCCTCTAGCTGACCATTTTGAAATAACACTCATTGTGATACATCATGTTAAGTATTTGGACATGATTTTTTTGGGTGATAACTTAAATACTTTTCATGTTAAGTATTTGAATTTTTTGGGCAAATTTAAGTATTTTGATTCCCTTTTGATATATTTTGTAGTTGGAATCAAAAGAGAAACATCACACAAAGTTGAAAAAATTTGAAGAATTGAGTAAGAAGCACAAAAAGCATGAAGTTTGAAGGCAAAAAGAGCTCACATGGTCTCTTGTAGCAGCAAGAAATCCTTGCTGTAGCGAGGATTCTGATAGAGTCGGTCAGCTAGTAAGGCCAAGACCTCCAATTAAACACGTGTATTCCAGGCGGGTTCCAGGCTGTAAGTAGAGGCAAAATAACTAACTGATGATGGTAGTTAGTTAGGGAAAAGATATAAATAAGAGGTTATGCTCCTCTGTAGGGGGCTGTTTTTTTGGGAGAAAAGGTTGGAACTGATTGTTGAAATCAGTTGGGGAAATTCTTTCTCTCTACCTTCAGTTTTGTTTGTAATCTGATCTCTTTTCATCAATAATACAACTTCTCTATCAAGAATCACATTGATTCTTGATAAGAATATTCAGATCCTATAATTCTTGCAAATTCTATTTCCAGCTTTAACACTGGTATCAAAGCACCGATCTTGGTGCCTTGAAAAGCTAATTGGAGCAGCGCATGAGAACGAGGAGCATGGAAAAAAATTTTGATGAATGGGAGAAAGAACGTGAGGAGATGATGACGCGATTGGAATTAACTGAGGCAAGAACAAAGAAGAATGAGGAATTATTGATGGCCATTGCAACGAAATTGGGGATAGGCCAAGAAGACGCCTCCAGTGGACATGAATGTGAGACGATTGGAGGAAGCTCTGGAGCAGAGCATATCAATTCTGGAAAATGGAGGAAACTGGAAATTCCAGTTTTTGCAGGAGAGGATGCGTATGGGTGGACTCATAGATTAGAGAGGTATTTTGTCGTGAAAGGCGTGACTGATGAGGAGAAGATGCAGGCTATTATGGTAGCTTTGGAGGGAAGGGCGTTGAGCTGGTTTCAGTGGTGGGAACGATGCAACCCAAACCCTAATTGAGAGGGGTTTAAGTATGCTGTAATTAGGAGGTTCCAGCCTTCTATGATCCAAAATCCATTTGAATTGTTGTTGTCCTTGAAACAAACAGGAACCGTAGAGGAATTTGTAGAAGAATTTGAGAAATATGTGGGGGCGTTGAGGGAGATAGATCAAGAATTTGTCAAAGTTATTTTCATGAACGGACTTAAGGAAGAAATGCAAGTAGAGTTGAGACTCTATGAACTCAATACACTTTCAGAGGTAATTCAAAAATCGTTGATGATTGAACAGAAGAATGTTGTTTTGAATAGGAAGAATAATTCGCAAAATTTTAGAGCATATGGCAATTATAGAAATGGCCCTTATAATAGAACTGTGATGCTGGAATCTAAGAATATGATTGAAAAGAAGGGAGAACCTATGAGTTTGGGGGTAATTGTTCCACAAATAAATTCAGGACAGTCAAGGGAGGGACCAAGAAGTAGAGGAGGAGAGTTTAAACATCTCATCGGAGCTGAAATGAGGGAGAAAAGAGAAAAGGGGCTATGTTTCAGATGTGATGAGCCGTATAGCTGGGAGCATAGGTGCAAAAATAAACAATTGAGGATGATTATTTTAGAAGAGGATGAAGAGGAGGAAGGCTTAGATTAGAATCAAACAGTGATGGGGAATTTCAATGCACTGCAATTGTCTCTGTATTCAATGACTGGATTCACTACGACCAAATCTTGGAAGGTGGGAGGGCAAATTGGAGATAAGTCTATTGTCATCCTGATTGATTGTGGAGCTTCCCACAATTTTATTGCAAGGGAATTGGTGGAGCAGCTTGAGTTGAGAGTGGAAGACACACCGTCATACATAGTGGAGGTGGGAGATGGACATAAAATTAAATGCAAGGGAAAATGTACTCAGTTAATGATGATGATGCAACAGATCAAAATAGTCCAAGACTTCTATCTTTTTGTACTAAGGGATTGATGTGGTGCTAGGGTTAGAATGGCTGGCCAGTCTGGGAGAAGTTAAGGCAGATTTTGGCAAACTTGAACTGACTTTAAGGCAAGGGGGAGAGTTGTTCAAGGTGATAGGGGATCCTGCTATGACCAAGACTGAATTGTCCTTTGGGGCATTCATGCAAGTGCTCAAATCAGAGGGGGAAGGTCTGTTGTTGCAATGTGGAACAACAACTAATTCGGAAAAGATTGAGCAGAAAATTCCAGCAGATGTGTAGAAGTTGTTACAAGGTTCCCAGGATGTCTTCCAAGATCCACAGGGTCTACCTCCTAGTTGAAGACACGATCATGCAATACATTTGAAGGAGGGAGCCTAAATTCCAAATTTAAGGCCTTACAAGTATCCTCACTATCAGAAAACTGAGATTGAAAGACTAGTGATGGAAATGTTGGTTGTGGGAGTTATAAGACATAGCATCAGTCCTTATTCTAGCCCTATTTTATTAGTCAAAAAGAAGGATGGAGGGTGGAGATTTTGTGTGGATTATAGGGCTTTAAACAAAATTACTATTCCCAATAAATTTCCTATTCTGATTATAGAAGAGTTATTGGATGAGATTGGAGGGGCTTCTATTTTCACTAAACTTGATCTCAAATCTGGCTACCATCAAATAAGAATGAAGGAGATGGATATACCAAAGACAGCATTTAGAACTCATGAGGGACACTATGAGTTTATTGTCATGCCATTTGGTTTAACCAATGCGCCCTCAACATTTCAGGCATTGCTGAACGAGGTTCTTAGACCTTATTTGAGAAAGTTTGCTTTGGTATTTTTTGATGATATCTTGGTGTATAGCCAAGATGAGCAGTCTCACATAGACCATTTGCAAAAAGTGCTGCAGGCTTTAAGGGATAATTCTCTAAAAGCTAATTTGAAGAAATGTACTTTTGGATAGAAAAGCTTGGAGTATTTGGGGCATGTTATTTCAGAGAAGGGTGTGGCGGCTGATGAGGCCAAAGTAGCTGCAATGAGAAATTGGCCTATACCAAAGGATGTTAAAGGCTTAAGAGGATTCCTTGGACTCACGGGGTATTACAGAAGATTTGTGCAAGGTTATGGCAAAATAGCCAAACCTATTACTGATTTGCTTAAGAAAGACAGGTTTTATTGGTGCAAGGAGGCTACTGTAGCATTTCAACAACTGAAAAATGCTATGGTGGTTTTGCCACTCTTAGCTGTTCCAGACTTTTCCAAGGTGTTTGCCATAGAAACAGATGCATCTAGTAAGGGTATTGGAGCTGTTTTGATGCAAGAAGGGAAACCTTTAGCTTTTTGGAGTCGAGGCCTTTCTCCTAGAGCCCAGCAGAAGTCAGTCTATGAGAGGGAACTTATGGCTTTGGTTCGGGTAGTTCAAAAATGGAAGCATTATCTGATGGGCCATCACTTTATAATTAGGACAGATCAACGAAGTTTGAAATTTTTAACTGATCAGAGATTTTTCAGTGAGGAGCAGTTTAAATGGGCAGTCAAGTCAATAGGGTTTGATTTTGAAATTCAATTCAAACCTGGTAAGGAAAACATAGTGGCTAATACTCTTTCTAGGAGAGAGCTGTATTCTGCCCTCTCAGTGGTTAATATGGCAGAAGTTGAGGAGTGGTTAGAGGAGGTTCAATCAGATCCTAAGTGGCATCAGATCATCCAGGATTTACTCCTAAATCCAGAGGCTCATTCAGGTTACACTTATAAGAATGGTAAGCTGCGGTATTAGGGTAGATTGGTGCTGTCCAAGAATTCTAATCGCATCCCTATCATTATGGCTGAATGCCATGATGGCCCCACTGGAGGTCATTCTGGTTTCTTTAGAACCTACAAAAGGGTGTCTAGCTTTTTCTATTGGGAGGGTATGAAGGGATATATTAAAAAGTATGTTGAAGCCTGTGAAGTTTTTTAAAGAGCAAAATATTCAACTTTGAGCCCTGGAGGTTTACTGCAGCCTCTCCCTGTTCCTACACAAGTTTGGCAAGATATCTCTATGGATTTTATAGGAGGTTTACCAAGATCAAAAGGGAAAGACACCATTTTGGTAGTTGTGGACAAGCTGACCAAATTTGCCCATTTTTTTCCCTTTGGGACACCCCTATACAGCCAAGGAGTTAGTAGCTGTTTTCATAAAAGAAATAGTCAGGCTTCACGGTTTTCCATCATCAATAGTCTCTGATAGAGATCAAATTCTTCTCAGCCAATTTTGCCAGGAATTGTTCAGGTTGGCGGGCACTAAACTTAAACTTAGCACGGCTTATCACCCTCAAACGGACGGCCAAACTGAGGTAGTCAACCGTAGTCTGGAAACTTATTTGAGGTGCTTTGTAGGACCAAAACCTAAATCTTGGGTTGATTGGTTACCATGGGCTGAGTTTTGGTTTAACACTAACTACAATAGTTCAGCTGGTATGACTCCTTTTAAGGCTCTATACGGCAGAGACCCTCCTATGTTGATTAAGGGCTGCACTTTTACTTCTAAAGTGGAAGAAGTCAATCAATTGTTGCTTCAAAGAGATGTAGTGTTATTAGAATTGCAACGAAATTTATTGAGAGCAAAGGATTTAATGAAATCTCAAGCTGATAAGCACAGAAGAGCAGTGCATTTTGAGGTAGGCGATTGGGTTTATTTGAAGCTTCATCCATATAAACTGAAGTCTTTGGCTAGCAGACCTTTTGCCAAGCTATCAGCTAAATTCTATGGTCCTTATCAAGTGCTTGAAAAGATTGGAGAGGTGGCTTATAAGTTAGCTTTACCGGAACATACTAGGGTGCATCTAGTTTTCCATGTATCTTTATTGAAAATAGCTATTAAAGCCTCTCAACAAGTCCAACCTTTGCCACCAATGTTGAGTGAGGAGTTAGAATTACAAGTCCAGCCTAAGGAGTTACTACAATGGAGACATAATCAACAAGGGCAGACAGAGGTGTTGGTTCAGTGGGCAAATTTACCACCTTGTGATAGTTCTTGGGAGAGTGTATCCCAATTACAATCCAGTTTTCCAGAGTTTCCACTTGAGAACAAGTTAGCTCTCATAGGGGGGAGTATTAATAGAGTCCGTCAGCTAGTAAAGCCAAGACCTCCAATTAAACACGTGTATTCCAGGCAGGTTCCAGGCTGTAAGTAGAGGCAAAATAACTAACTGATGATGGTAGTTAGTTAGGGAAAAGATATAAATAAGAGGTTATGCTCCTCTGTAGGGGGCTGTTTTTTTGGGAGAAAAGGTTGGAACTGATTGTTGAAATCAGTTGGGGAAATTCTTTCTCTCTACCTTCAGTTTTGTTTGTAATCTGATCTCTTTTCATCAATAATACAACTTCTCTATCAAGAATCACATTGATTCTTGATAAGAATATTCAGATCCTATAATTCTTGCAAATACTATTTCCAGCTTTAACAGATTCACTTTTGAAGAATGTGTGATTATGTGTTTTTCTTGCTACAACAAGACATTGTTTGCTATAGCTAGAGTTATATCGCTGTAGTGAAAGGCAAGTAGAATGACCTAATCTTTACTTACAGTTCTCGCTATAACGAGAATATAGCGCTGTAACAAGAGAAGCTTTGTCCAAAATGGTATAAAAAGCAATTTTTGTGTTTTAGAATAGGTTACTATTCCATTTCAAGATTTTGAGAGAGAAAAGCGTCGGAGAGCTTAAAAGTAGAGTGGGAACACCCATTTTCTCATGTTTTATACCGTTTGTACCCCTTTTCTTGATGCGATGGCTATAATGCGTAGCTAATACTTTTGTGGAATTGAATGTAGATCTTCAAACTTGATATATTCTCAGTAATTTATATAAATATAGATATTTTTTCTTCATTTTTATTGAATTAGTGATTTCAACCTGTGTTTAATACTTGAATATGTTTAATTGATAGTTTCTTGAGCTCAAATCTGAGTTATATCTGAGAAGGTATTGTTTAGATCTAGATCTGATTGAGATTACTCAGTAAATGGTCATTCTAGAAATAGATTTGGAGTTATTGATTGCTTTTAAATTTCAATTGTAATGCTAGATAGTTTGTTAATTGCTTTTATATGATTTTTGTATTTTGCATCAATATCAATGTAAATGATTACTATATTTATCACTGAATTACTAGAATATAGAGATGGAGATAGATGAAATTCAATTTCAATTTCTCTAATTTGATTTTTACTACATTTTACATCATTGTCTTACATTATAATTTTTACTCAATTTTTATAAAAACTATCAATTAATTTTATTGTATATAAGCTCAATCAATTTATATCTTAACAATTAATATATTTTGAATTGCTCTTTGAGAATGATATCCCGATATTCCACCGGTAATTACATGCAATAGATCCGGTACACTTGCTGTGTTTTAAGAAAAAAATTCCAACAATCATCAAATCAAGCAACTGAGTCAAGATCATCTCCCTGGTGAAGGTGTTATGAGGTAAATGATGAAGAATATGCCACATGGAACCTGAGAACAAAATGAGAGAGACATATCCTCATCTCTTCTAGAGCCAATGAATTTTGAGGACGAAATTCTTAAAAGGTGAAAGAGTTGTAACACCTTAGCTTTCATTGCATTTTTGTTTTCAAATGGAGGAGTTTATTTTTGTAAAAATACAGTATTTCTCGCGTAAGCGAAAAATATTTAGCTCATGCAAAATTGTTTAATCTGAGCAGGCACACCTTTGGAGCATTCTTGCTTAGGTGAAATAATTTTCGTTTAGGTGAGATAGTTCTTGCTCAAGCGAGAGTGGATAAAAATTGCTCAACTATGCTTTTGGTTAGGCGAGGAGCTCTCTTGCTTAAACAAGAATGAGTGACAAAATATGAGCTCTCTAGAGGGTTTTTGCTCAAGCAAAAATGTCTTGCTCAACCAAAAAATCAATAGATATGCAAAAAAAATAATTTATCTGCTTTTCTCATTCAAGCAAGAATAGTTTCGCCTAGGCGAGAAAAGGCTGTCGCTCAAGTGAGAATCCTCGAGTAAAGGGGTATTTAAGTAATTTTGACATTTTTAGAACTTAGATTACAAAGCAAGTAACCATTCTCATCTCACTCTATTCCACAACAAGAAAAATGCCTTATTCCCAAAACCTCTCCTGAATATGAACTTTGACAACTTTTCTACTCGATTTCTAGTAAGTTTCTTAGAGATTTTACTTCTAATCTCACTTCTATTTCATCATTTTCTTTCTTCTCAAAAGTTATTCTACTTTGTAATGCATAGGAAGAATTTAGTCTTTTGGACAACATCTATCAAAACTTTACGTAAATCATCTACTTAAGGTAAGGAGAGTTTTATCTCATCGATAAAAATTATACTCATGTGATGTATATAGATTTTGCATATACTCTTTGCTTTTATATGTGGTTGTATGCTTTTTATTTTAGAAATCTAAGTTTAAAAATTGATTCTGAGTGTTAAAACCTAGGATTTGACTCAAGGATCACTTGAATCAAAATTTTCTAGAGAAAGTTAGGAGAAAAATGAGTTTTTAGTTATTTGTTTGAGTTGCTGAACTAGATGATATGTGCTTTATTGTTTACTGAATGACTGAAATATGGTTTATTAAAAATATGCAATTTGAGTTGAGTCTGGAGGTGTTTGACCTTCACCATGACTTGTTTAATGTATGATGAGAGTGCTAATATTTAGTTATGAAGAGTCAAATAATGAGGAATAAATGGTAGAAAATATAACATAAGCAAATATGATGAAAATTACTATAGATAGTTACAGAGATATAGAAGGAGTATGAAAAATGGAGACGATTTTAGAAATATGAAAGAAATAAAAGGTAGTGACTACTATTTATAGTTGCACAAAAATTAATGAAAATGGAAGCTTCACAAGGCTTCATACTTATTTTCCAATTAAACTCTTAACTGTACTTAATCCATGTGCAAGGCTAACTCACAACTATCCATACGCATGTATGATCTCATGGATCCAAGAGGCATGATTGATTGTGTTAAGGACCCAAGAGATATTATAAAATACTGAAAGATTATGATCACAATATGTAATGAATTGTGTATACAAGAGAATGGCACATTACGTTATGCAATTATAGTATATGTTTTATGGCATTGTTGATTTATTTGTTATTTTGCTTGGTTGTTGTGAAATTTCTAAATTGATTATTTGGCTCTATTCTAGTGGAAAGAGAAGACTTATCTTTATTTACATTTTCAGGAAATAAAAATGACCACTTTTCAAAGACCAATTAAACTGATTCAGATTAGGATTACTTCTCTGTCTCTGTATTTGGGTATAGAAATTATCCGCTTATTAAGACTTGATATATTTTAATTTTGTAATTATTTAATAAGTCCTAATATATTTTGATTATAACTTGTAAATATTGAACTCATGTATTTAAGTAATACTAAATATATTAATAATGTACTGCAGTTCAAATTTTATTTTTGTTTAGTAAGTTATGTTATATTAAAAAATATTTAATTATGTGTTAAATTCAATCATTTTTAGTATTATTAAAATTTTATGGATTCAACAACAAGAAATGAAAGTTTTAAAATTTTGTTATGTTTTTTTATCATGATTTAGAAAGAGTCAATTAATAATTTAATTAAAATTATAAATTCTTTATAATACATAAAAATTATAAAAATGATTTATCGATAAAGAGTGTTATATGAATCTGATATGAATGTCAACTTTCTCGTATTAGAAAGTATGTCCTCTCTACATAGAGATGTCATCGGTTGTATGGCACATGAAAGTATGAAATATCCATGTGTAGTATTTGGGTCCACAGTTAGGGACGTCACATAGATAAATGAAATCAAAATGTAAATTTTTAATTATAGAAATTAATTTGTAAATAGAAACTAGCTTATATTATAGTTTAATCTTACCTTTAGAACACACCTTTTTTTTTTTTACTAACAAAAAAATTACTTCAAGTTATAAGTATTTTCTTAATTTCAATAGTTAAAGTTGAGTTTAAGCATTTAAACATAAAAAAAATTATTATAAAAGAATTCACTTATTATATCAAAATTACAAAAGTATAAAACATTTCTCTTTTCAATAAATTTTTTATAAAATTAGTTTTTTAAATTTAGTAATAAGGGTTGAAGTTAACTTCTTTATTATTTTATATTTTTACCTTTTATCATACTTTCAAATAAATAAATAAAATATCAATATTAACAGTTTTATTATGCGTCAATTACTATAGAATATTTGAAAAAAATTATAAAAAATAAGAGATTTATTATCTTTAAAATACAAAACTACACTATATATAAACTTGTTTTAATATATAAGTTTTTACTTTATTAAAAATTTTGGTTTTTAATTCGGTACCTAAACAAATAATTTTTTTTTAAATTATAGTTAGAATACATATTTAGTTACAATAAAGTATAATAAATGTTTTTTATTTTAATAAAATTTTACTATATTTAGTTGTTTAAACTTTATCCTTAAAAAATTCACATTTTTTATTCTAATTTTTATTTTTTAAATATAAGTTTTTAATTTCTTAAAATTTTATGATATTTTCATTTGATACTTCATTTTTTTAATTAAGTCTATTTTATTTTTAATTTCTAGTTAGAATAAATATTTAGTTTTTATAATTAACATTTATTTATAAATTATTTTTTATAATTTTAATTTATATTTTAATTCTCATATGAATTTTTATTTTTATTTTTACATTTTGTTTCTTTTTATCTAACATTGTTGATAAATTTTAAGCGATAAGATTTAATTTAAAATATTTACTTATATAAAGACTAAATTATAACATTTTTTATGTAAAGATAAAATTAAAATATCACATTATATATAGAGACTAAATTTATAATTTAACCTATTTTAAAAAGGTAAAAACTTAATTATTATTATAGACTAAATATTAAATAATAAAAACTAATTTTTTATTTTTATTGTTAGAAACTAGATATCAAAAAATTATTTTTAAGGCTTAATTTAAAGAATATAGACAAGAACAGAAAAACTTATTTAAATTATAAGGATGACAGGTTAAATAAGTAATTAATTTAGTTCTCACATTACTAAATAAACATTATTTTAGTATTTAGATTATAACAATAAAAACTTAAATGAATTTTTAGGGATTAGAAAAATAATTTTGTAATTGTTAAGAATTAAATTACATTTAAATTAAATAAACATTATATATATGGGAGGAAATATATTCTTATCGCAGCACTAGTATAAGTTTAAATTAAATGAATAACTCAAATTTAATGTAATAATTTTTAGACTTACAACTAGTGTGAAAAAATTTTGTAAATATATATATATATATATAATTTATTTATTTATTTTCGTGAAAATTACAATTTTCGTTTTCGTCACGTAAACGAATCAACGAAGCACATGCTTGGTTGAATGTTTCCAATTTATCGTAATTGATGCTGAATGTCACCATAGACTTTCAGGGGTAACGTACAGGAAGGACCTTAGTAGAACAACGTCTAATATATGGAGCGATTAGAGTCACCATAAACCATTTCACTGATTTCTTATACTCAAAACTAATTAATCATCAATGGTTCAACAAATTTCAATTGTTCTGTTGCTATTGCTATATGCAACCAAGTTCCACTTTGGCTTGTGTAGCACCAATATGAAGCTGTTCTGCAACAATAAAGATCGATATGCGTTGCAAATGTTCAAACTTGGTGTTTTGAACAATAGCCACAAGCTCCCCACTTGGTCCAATGAAGGAGATTGCTGTGCGTGGAAAGGGGTCCATTGTGATAACATCACAGGCAGAGTTACAAGACTTGATCTAAAGCAACAATACTTGGAAGGTGAAATCAACTTGTCTTTGCTCAAAATTGAATTTTTGAACTACTTGGACTTCAGCTTGAATGGCTTTACAAGTTTAAGTGCACCTTTTAATAAAACACATGCTAACTTCTCTAGCATTCAGTTCCTAGACCTATCCTTTAATGATGACCTTCATGTTGATAATCTTCACTGGCTTTCTCAATTTTCTTCCTTGAAATATCTCAACCTTAGTGAAATTAATCTTCAAAATCAAACGAACTGGCTTCAGTCCATGGCTCTGCATTCATCACTATTAGAGCTGAGACTGGGTAGTTGTCATCTTACTGATATCAGTCCATCCATGAAGTATGTGAACTTTTCTTCACTTTTAACTTTTGACCTCTCTGGGAACCACTTTGTCTCTGAATTACCTTATTGGTTGTTTAACCTCACAAGTATCTCATATATTGACCTTAGCTTCAACCTTTTACAAGGACAAATACCCAAGAACATGTTGAGTCTTCAAAACCTTAAATCTCTAAGGCTGAATGACAATGAACTCAATGGATCCATTCCTGATTGGCTTGGTCAGCATGAAAATTTACAGTTTCTTGGTTTATCTGAGAACATGTTTCATGGTTCAATCCCTTCATCTCTAGGAAATCTCTCATCCTTGGTTGACTTGAGCATCAGCTCCAATTTACTGACTGGTAATATTCCAACCAGCATTGGACAGCTCTTTAACTTACGGACTTTATTCATTGGAGGTGAGTCCTTGTCAGGTGTTTTATCTGAGAAGCATTTTTTCAACCTCTCCAATTTAGAATCACTGGTTTTGAGTGCACATTTTGCATTTGATTTGGATTCTGATTGGATTCCTCCTTTTCATCTGAATGGCATCAGTTTGAGCAACACAGTTCTAGGTCCCAAGTTTCCAGAATGGATATATACACAAAAGTCACTAGAATATCTAGAGGTTCCCAACTCAAGCATCTCATCCATAAATGGAGACATGTTTTGGAGGTTTGTGGTTAACATTACTCAGCTCAACTTGTCCAAGAACACAATCAGTGCAGACTTATCAAAAGTGACTCTAAACTCTGAACTTATATTTATGGACCATAATAATTTCACGGGGGGGCTCCCACACATATCAGTAAATGTCATCTATTTGGACTTGTCACACAACTCTTTCTACGGACCCATTTCCCCTTTGTTCTGCCACAAGTTGGGTAAGGAAAATAGTTTGGACTATTTGGACATATCATCCAATCATTTAACTGGAGGAGTTCCTGATTGTTGGGAGTATTGGAAAGGTTTGTCTTTCCTTTTCATGGAGAGTAACATGCTAAATGGTGAAGTTCCTCCATCTATGGGCTCATTTGTTGACCTCATAGCATTGGATTTGCACAACAATAGCTTGTCTGGCAATTTTTCGTTGGACCTGTCAAACGTAAGAAACTTGGAATTCATCAACCTAGGAGATAACCACTTTTCTGGAAGAGTACCAACAAAGATGCCGCATAGCATGGAAGTGATGCTGTTGGGATCTAACCAATTTGAAGGCAATATTCCACCAGAACTGTGCAATCTCCCTTCACTGATACAACTTGACCTTTTCAACAACAAACTTTCAGGGCATATTCCAAAATGTTTTAGCAACATTCCTAGCATGGGTGGAGCACAAAGAACAAGTCACTATCCATTTGAGTTCAATTTGTACACCAAAGGCCAAGAATTAGAGTTTGAAGACTATGGGTTGCTTAGAACTCTTGACCTTTCATTCAACAACTTGTCAGGTGAAATCCCTGCACAAGTTTTCAGTCTTGTTCAGCTGCAGACCTTAAACTTGTCAAGAAACCATTTCACAGGAAAGATATCAAGAGAGATTGGAAGCATGAAAAACTTGGAATCTCTTGATCTGTCCAATAACAAACTTGATGGTGAAATTCCTGTGTCCATTTCCTATCTTTCTTTCTTGAGCTTTTTGAATCTGTCATACAACTATTTCACAGGACAAATTCCATTGGGAACTCAGCTTCAGACTTTTGATGCATCTAGCTTTGTTGGGAATCCTGGACTTTGTGGTGCTCCTCTACCATTTAACTGCACAAGCGAAAGTGGTAATGTTGATGATTCAAACCAAGGAAACAATGATGATGAAACTGAGTCACTCTACCTTGGGATGGGTGTTGGTTTTGCAGTGGGTTTCTGGGGCCTTTGTGGTTCTATATTCCTCAGCAGGACATGGAGGTGCGCGTATTTTCGGTTCCTTAATCATGTTGCTGATCAAGTTCTTGTATTTGTTGCTGTCAATTTAAAGTTCAACAGCTAAGGTAAGTGGGAGTTGAGTTCTGTTCGTTGTCAACAATTTACTTAGGAAATTGTTTGTATTTTCTTTTCCGGTCCCGCATTACACCCATTTAACTAGAAATTATCATATAGTCCGAGATCACCATGATGTCTATGATTCTGAATAATTAAAAAATAATGTTTGACTATGTCTCTAATTTAAAAGAAAGAATTAATCAAAAGTTAGCTACGAATCATTTTGTGATTGTGGGAACTTAAGACACGTGATGATCCTCATTATAAAAAGAAACAATATCATTTCTCTATGCATGTTAAAAAGTTTTTCTTTGTTTTATATCTCATTTGTCAAATTTGCAGGTTCAAAACATTGAGGATTGCACGAAATCACCGAAGTACCGAGTAGCTGTGGCGTTTATGCATCATATGTTTTGACCCTGTAATTAATAAAATAAAGCTATATTTTGAACTTCTTAAGGAGAGGCTAAAATAAATAATCCTTTATTTATTTTCACAAGTTGGCATTACGTACCACTACCAGCCATCTCCGAGTTCTTTATAAATAGTTTTGAACGGCTGTGTTTATTTGGACGAGTGTTAAAAATCTTTAAGCTCAAGTTTAGAACTGTAAACTTGTTTGAAATTTGTGTCAAAATGTCAGGGGATTTTATGATATAGTTGATTTTGCCTCTAAACTTCCATTTCAGTTGACATGATAAATTGTAATTTTCATGTTAAATTGAAAAATTTATACTAATTTTGCTACAAATTTATTTTTATGCAAAAAAAATTATATATAAATCACATAACTTCAAATTCACTTCTAAATAAAATCACTTCTAAAAAATTCAAAATCGTCTAAATTCAAGTTTGCAAACACTCATCCAAACATTCACTGCATGGTTGTTTGTTGGATATTCCTCGTTAATTTAAAATGTGTTGTTATTTGAAATAGACTTGATACCTGAATGACGAAAATTTGATGTCAATTTTATTAATTTTATACATTTTATAAACATGCATACCTAAAATACATTCAAAATATATGAGAAAATATCTTGACTATTTCCAAAGTTTGTACCCAAACTTTTTCAAAATTCTAAACTGATAAGTGAAAGAACTAAAATACTCTCAATTAGTTTTACTTAGATTAATGCTATGAAAAAAGATTAATTATTTAAATGATAAAATTATACTAGATAATCCTAATCAAGAGAAAGCTAGATGGTCTAGGAGGATTGAATGTGAATCTCAAAACTACACCCTTACATATAGAAGTGAAATTACCTAATTGTCTCTAGAATGTGAAATACGTAAAATACCCTTAAGTATACTTTTAATCAAGAGAAAAATGGTCATTTTTGAAGGAGCAACGGAGGCATCATTCAGCAGAAAGGACTTCTAAATCAGCCAAGGCTATGAGAAATGTTAAAAATTTAGAAAACTTATCTCTTAAACAAAATTATCTTAAAAACTATTAGGATTTCATCCTTAAGTAATTGAAGGCACATGAGACAAATTAAAGGCCTGAAGTTTCGGTTGAGGTTGGATAAATAGGTAAGTAACTGAGGCAACCGTAAAACCTACGAACAGTTTGTGGCCTTAGAAGTGGGGGGAAAAAGGAGAAAAGCGGAAGTTCAGCCACCTATAATGTCCTTAAGCAATCACAACCACCATAGGAACCAATGAGGGACACTTGTCCTAGCAATCTCACACCTAGTTTGGATTCAATGAGAGGTTAGGTAATTGATTGAGTTTCAATGAAAAATTGGCTATTTGAATATTTCGGATTGGATTCAATCAAATGGAATTAATCTAGTTAAGTTACTATAACTAAGTTATGATAGAATAGTTATCCTTCACCACTACAAATAGAAGGCTTAGGAGTTAGAATTTCTTGCATCAAAGTTAAAACCTTTCTTTCTGTCTCTTGAAACCGAGTTCATGATCTAGTGAGGTTTTGAATTTATAAGTTCTTAAAGTTTTCTTTGAAACCTTGAAATAATTTGTTTTAATCCATGAGAAGTCTTACATCTTGAGTTCTTGGAGTTTTCAAGTTTAGGAGTTCCTTGGACTTGTTGGTGTTCATTTTTCTTGTTCATCATCCTAGTGATTAAGGTGGAGGGTAAATGAGCTTATGATTTACCTTACTTGGACAATAATAAATCGAAAGAAAGGGATTTTCTTACAATCCCAAGGGTAATTTGAAACCAAAATTTAAATGTTCTTAATTTCATTGATTTTTGGTTGTTTGATTAAGATTGATTATGTTGTTTGATTTTTCTTATTCTTATGTTTGATTAGATGGGTTCTTATGCTACCAAAAATGCACTTAGCGTCAGTTCATTAACAGTAGTTATTAATAATTGTCAACAAAACACTTAGAAGATAATATTTAATATCAGTTTTAATAATTGCCGCAAAAAATGCAGAATTTAGCGTCAATTTTGTATAACTGTTGCATAAAATGTAGAATTTAGTGTCAATTTTGCATAACAGCCACAAAAAATACAGAATTTAGCATCAACTTAAGAAAACAGAATACAAGGAAGATCACTTTGCCTCCACCCATTCTCCATCACCCACTCAAAGCTACCATTCACCTCCACCTTAACCTCATTGAGTTATACTATCGCCCTACTCTCTGCCAATGTCACCACTACAACCACTGTCAAAGTGTATTTTTCAATTATGACAACCAATTTTTGGTAATTTTTTATTATTCTTTTCACTTCCTCCAAAAATGGCTCTCCTTCAACAATTTTATACTATAAATTATATAATATATATGTTGTGATGTTAAAAATGAATGGATTGTGAACTCAAATAGCAAAAGAAAGAAATGAGTAGAAAATAAGAACAAGAAAAAAATGTGGAAGCCAAACTTTAAAACAAGATAGTGTTTCTTGCCACGCACTCTAATAATTGAATTTTAAATTTATGATTTTGAATACTTGAATATGAAGGCTAGGGAGGGGAGGGGTTGTAAGGAGAGGAACGGGGGCTAGAGGAGGGTAAGACAAGGCTAGTGGGTGGGGGAGTTGAAAAGGGAGAAGGAAGGAGAGGCGGGGGAGTTAGCTCCACTTAAACAAATTTTACTATTTTTAAATAATTTTTTAAATAAAAAATCAAAATTGAATTAAATAAACGACATTAAGGTCATTTAAGTGTCTCCTAGGATATCTCTGTTAAGTCATACAACAAAGCTATCTTTCTATATGTGTGGATAACATATGCATTTTTTCTATGGATACATTCGAAATGTTTGATTCTTGCTTGAGCCGGATGATGAAAAATTATCATGTCTGATTCTTTCGGATGATGGATCTATAAGAATTCATCTATCCTACTAACAAAAAAACCTAACTTAAATGATCTTGTATTAAGAGCTAAATTGGCTAAAGGAATAGGTCATAATTATTAACTAACTTAAAAAATATATAAAACTTCAAGAACTAAATTGAATAAAAAATAATTAAAAGACTAAAATAAATTTTATCATAAAGTTAAGAGATGAAAAGATTAATTTTTCCTTTTATTTATTTTATATCTTTTAAATTTAAATAATTAAATTAAATTTTTTTAATAATTTTGATAGTGGAGGAAGAGGAAAGTGAATAGTTGAGTATAGAGAAAAAAAAGAGAAATAGGTATTCGGTGATGTGAGAATGAGAAGAGGAAAAGAGGAATTAGGTATGAGATTGAAGGAAAAGAGAGTTAGGAGGGAAAGAGAAGAGTTAGAAAGAAGAAGGTTGAATATGGAGGTTGAAGAGGAAATGTTAGGTTTAGGGAGAGGAGAAGAGAAGATTGATTGAAATTAAAGTTTTCTGTCCATTTTTCGCTTAAACCTATCATTTTTGTTTAAGCTTTTTTTTTTTTTTCCCCACTTAAGCTATTTGTTTTATAAAAATTAGCTCAAGCCATTTTGTCATAATTTTAAGGGAAAATAACACATTTTCACTTAAGTAAATTTTTTCACTTAAGCGAACAATGATTGGAGGTCTAGTTCCCGCCTAAACAGGAGATATCCAAATTACTTTAAGCTCTCACATTTCAATCTCATCAAATCCTTATATTATAATATGTATATATATTAAACTTGTTTGAATACATTTTATTTTAATAATATAAAAAAATCATAATAATTATAAGTAAATAGATGTGATTATTTTTTTTGAGTTTATTTTATTTATTTATTTTTGTTAGTAAATATTAATAAAGATAATATTAAAAATAGTGATGAAGATATATAAAAAAGGTAAATAAACTTCTTAAATTAAAGTTTTATAGTAATTTTTTTCTTTATTTTTCAAAAATTAAATAAAAATTTAATTTCTAAATGTTTTTTATTTTATTTATTTATTTCTGTTTTATGTTCATTTTTATTTTTATGTTAGTCAAGTAAATAAAAATATTTTAGTTTTTCAAATAATAATAATAATTATAGCGATGAGGTATCATGTATTTATTATTGACATTATAGTTATACTTCTACTTTATTTATTAATTAATATTTCTTTTTATTATTTTATTATTGTATAAGTTTAATATGATTTGATGTAGATTTATTTTATTTTACGATTGATAAATTAACTTTATTTTAAAATTTTATAATAAATAAATATATAAAATTATTATAATAATTTATAATGTGAATGTACAGTGTCTCTATCATTATGCATTGTAAATCATCAAAATTTATGTATATCAACTTTATCTTAAGTTTTATACACAGTTAATTTACTTAAAAGAAAGTAAAATCTAACTTTTAAAATTTATCAATTATATACTTATTTATTTTTTAATCTATTATTTAGAACATTCTTTTATTTAAATTATTAAATGATATAAAATAGTAAAATTCAATTGTATTTATTTTTGATTAATTATATATATGTTACTAATTTAAGTATGCTATCTTTAATTTTTATTTTATTTATTAATTAAAAATATATCCTCTCAAATATTTCTCTATTCTTTGTTATGAAATGTAATTCATTTATATATTTATTAATAAATCAAATTTAAACATTTTCATCTATTAATAAAGCAATTTATAGTGTTATTATATAAAATTTTGACTTTTATATGTTTTAAATCATTAAGACTTTTGTTTTTCAATGTTATCTTGAGTCCTATATAATATAAATTTATCAAAATGAAGTTTTTATCTTTTTATTAAATAATTATCTTCTTTAATCAATTCAAATATATTTATTTCTTTCATTAAATAGAATTAACTTCATACTTTAAATTTTTTAAGCAATATTTTTAATTTTGATAAATTAAATAACCAAACATTTGATTACTTAATTTTATTTTTTCATTTTATTATACAAATTTTTGCAACATTAACGCGAAATTTACATTAGCTTTGATTGTCCAATAAATTATAAGAAATTTTTGTATAGCTTACACTATCTTAAATTCTTGTTCAATATAAATCTTCAAATTACAACATAAATTCAAACTTTTTTATTTACAAATAAATTATTTTTTTAGTTTATTAAATTATTTTTAACGATTTACAATATAGCTATTTGATTTTTCTTTGCATTTTATATTATTTATCATAGGATGTGGTCATGTTCGTCTAGTGTGACAGGTATCTCTACACAATTAATATCGTTTTTCCTAGATCAAATCAATCTTGTCCATTTCATTGTGAAACCTCGTCGAAACTGGACGACTCTCAAGACTTCACTTAAGTGCAGGATTTGGTCATATAGGAAGGTCAATGTATGGTGGCCACATATCTTCATCAAGAATTGAAGAGAATTGTGCTTTATACACATTGAACACGAACTCCATGGTGTAAACATTGTGAACAAAAGAGGTTCAATCTCTTTGAGCGTTAGAGCAAGCAGCGAGTGCATGACAACATGAATGATGTAACTTTTGAAATTTCCTACAGTCACACCATTGCTCAGCTAAATACACCCGAAATTCCTGATGACCACAACTTTCCATGTTGTCTCTTTCAAACACCAACTAAGAGCATACATCATGGGTCACTCGAGTGCTACTCATATTCTCAAAGTGTTTCCTATGCTCTTCAATTGCATTTAACAGGATTTGTAAAAAAATTTTGCCACTAGCAAGTTTCGTCTTTTCCTCTGTCCCCTTTTATACGAACAACTTAATAAGACGATAATATGTTGACTTAACTATGGCTGTAATAGGAAGATTGCGAGTGCCTTTTATGACCACATTCATACACTTAGATATATTAGTAATCATGTGCCCAAAGCGACGACCCTCGTCAGCATATTGATCCCACATTGCACGCGGTATGTTGTTAGCCCATGCACACATCGCGAGATCCATATCGCCTAATGCTCTCAATCAGTACAGAAAATTATGCTCAGTCTTTGCATATGCTGCATTCATTAACAATCACTTTGCACGTTTGTTCTTGAACTTTACAGCAAAATTTGCCGCAATGTGTCACAAATAATATGCATGATAAGCTGCAAGGGGATGACACCCACTGCTTGTAGCTTCTAGAGCTGTTTTGATAGCATGATGCCTATCAAATATGACAAGAATGTCCTCTTGTGGTGTCACATGCTAACAAACATTTCTCAGAAAAAATGACCATGCTTCTTTTGTCTCTCCCTCCACCATTGCAAATGCATCTGACAAGATATTTCAGTAGCCATCTTGGGCAATAGCCATCAACAATGTTCCACTATACTTGCCATATAAGTGTGTTCCATCAATCAAAATCAATTTTTTGCAATATTTGAATGCCTCTATGCATGGTGGATAAGTCCAAAAAAAATGATGGAATATAAAGCAACAATAATCTACAACATCACCAACATAGTATGGTTCAGTTTGTATTTGGACAATAGTACCTGACATATAAGACTACAAGCCACCCAACCATCTTGGAAGTTTATTATATGATTCTTCCCAATCGTCATATATCATAGTAATAGCTTTCTGTTTGGCAAGCCACACTTTTCTATATATTATCTTGAACCTCAACTCTGACTCTACTGATAATTGTAGAGATTTGATTTTTATCGTCGGATCTGCTTGTATCATGAGGTATAAGTGGGTGACGATAATATTATAATCCATCTGAGTATGTTGATTCATAGACTCTGGAAAGACACATGTGTGTGGTCCTATCAATTTTTGGACTTCTTATAACTGCAATTTTTGCCGGAAAGTGACACGTATACTCCAATTACAGTTAATGCCAAAATTCACACACTTGCAATGAAATTTTATGTGATCAGATTCATAAATTTTGTACTGAACACCTCTTCGGATCCTGTAATATTTAACAGCAAACGTCACTTCATCTTTGGTGCAAAATACTTGACCAAGTGACAAATCATTCTCTCCCCTATGCTCAAACTTGAACCAGACCCACTCACATTACAATGCAGTGCATCTAAATCAATTGTTGAGGAGTGACTAGGACACTATCGAGCTTGAGATTAGGATTGGAATTAAGATAGCGATATCAAATCTTCATCCAAATTCTGCACATCAAACAATTGTTCATCTTCTTTATCATTAATGTCCTCCTCTTCATCAAAATCTCTGACCAAGCTACCTTGTCTCATTTCCTATGGATTAAGTGATAATGGATCTTCAATATGTCTAACAAAGTGCTCAAAACTTGGAGAACATACCTCATCATGTGAATTGTGCACGTCATGATGGGACATCTCAACTAATGGGCCTGCATTTGATAGAGAAGGTGATAGATCTGAGACTGAACCTCCAGAGCTAAAATGATCACCTTGTAATTCGACAAAAAGCTCTATTTACGAGCTTCAGCAAATGAGTTAAAATAACTAAACATGTTATCAATGTGCTCATCTTTCTGAATTCTCCACCTTTTATATCGAATACCATTTGACCCAATATCAACTGCATCTTGTAGAAAATTTTTGAGACTTGTATATTGTTTCCCTCATACTCCTCTAGTATTCAGCTCTCCAATTGTAACAAAGTAATTGGTGGACTAACAACTAACCAAGCCTGATTGTCGTTACGAAATGTCTCTCTCTCTACTATGTTTGCAATCTCATCATTATAATATATAAATACATGAACATCATTCTCTCCCATTTTACTAAAATTTTTGCACTCAATTTGCCAAATTTTTGAACAACTTGATGCAAACTCGATAAGCTGTTTGTTTATTTATAAGGGAAGAGGATATTGAAATCCATTTTTAAACTAAAATCTACTTGAATTGACTTCTGCATTGTACTGAAATCTACTTGAATCGACTTCTAAATTGATCTAAAATCTACTTGAATCGACTTCTGTATATAACTAAAATTTATTTGAATCGACTTCTGTATATAACTGAAATGTATAAAATTTTAGTGAACATCGATTTAAATCGACTTCTTGACTAAAGTAAAACTAAATCAACACAAGTCAATTGAAGTCGATTTTTGTTCCAGCATCATTCAAAATTTTAATCGAAGTAGATTAAAATTGACTTTTATGTAATTTAAATTAGGATATTTATGTAAAAAAAATTATTTTGGTGTATATGTAATATCAAATTCTTTTTATTTTATTTATCTAAAAAAGAACCCAATTTTCAAAACAACGTTTCTGATATACATTAATCAATTGATTGCATTTTTAATTATTACCTGTTTCCTAGCAACAACGTTGACCATTAGTTATTAAGAAGTAACATTAGAATTTTTCAATGTGTACTCTGGACAATACAATAAAAAAGAATATTACTGCAGCATTTATTAAACTTACGGTTACACATTTTGCATGAGTGACAACGAAGACACGATCTTGTCAAAACCTTAAATACCATGGACCCAGGTTTGACGCAAGGGAAGTGGTCCCTCAAAGTAAAATTAATTTTCTGTGCAAAATGCACAGTTGTTTAGGTAACTCACCCACAAATTAAGGTTAAATGTGCCCACCACTCTTTTAAAATTTCGCCAAACAGCACTCTTATCTTGAAATTTTCTAGTTCCACCCCTTGCTGTGTGATTATAAATAGCAAGTGTTTCCAGAGGCTCTTCAAAATCTCATTCCTCCAAATCCAATCCTCGTCCTGAAGCATTCCTTGTAATAATTGACATCGAATTTCCTTTCCCCAATGTAGAAATATCGTCCTTTCTTTCATAGTTGGCGATCATTTTTGTTTTGCATCTGTGTTGAACAAGGTTTGTATGTTCTTCCTCCTATAACTTTTCCATTGGTGTCGTTACTATTGTTTTATTGGTTAATGTATAACATAATGGACAATTCACTCTTTTATTTTTATTGTTTTTATTACGATTGGATATACACACTTATCCTTTTCTTTAATTATTGGGGTTGCTAATTCAATAATAGAGTACTCAGCTTTTAAGAGCGACTTCAATTTTTACACATTTCTACGAAATAATTGATTCGTTCATATCATCAGAGTTTGTAAGACCATGACTGATCCAGAAAAAAATAAATGGAAAAAGTAACATGTCGTATTAATGGCAAATTCTAAAAAGATTTCATTCTTACTGGATCCGGCTCAATTTTTTGTTAACGCATGTCGTATTAATTTTTTTAGTGTTGCAGGGTACGTTAACGCAATAGGGTGGTCTAATTGGGAAGTTTATGGTATAGTAAATGAGAAGTGAAAAGGAAATGACATCGCAATGGCAATTTTATGGAGTGAACAAACATTCACCATCCAAAGTGGAACTCCAAATTTCATGCACTTCATCAACATTGTCTTGTTTACTCACATTCCAAACATTATAAGCACTGTTTATTCAGACTCCAAACATTACGTTCAAAATTTTTTTCAAACAAGATATATGATATTGGTAGGCTCATGCTTAACCACTGCTTGAGAGCGGAATTTCCGTTGAAAATGTAAGTAATAGCAGTATCCATTATTTTTTATAAATCTCGTGTACTTCATTTTAGTAGTCTTCTTTCTGCGTTTATTGTTAATGTTTTATTAAATGGAACAAGTTAGGTTCAAAGCACTTGACTCGCATATCCTATGATGAACAATGATATTTGAACCAATTTCAACATTAAATAAGGAATTATAATTGTTTCTAATTTTTCTTTACCATTTTTTCTGCAGCTTTGAAAAGTATGTAATAATTGGAAGTGAGAAGAAGAGTAGAAGATCACAGAGGTCTAACAAATCATGTGTGGATTATTTTAGACCGATGCCTCCATGCTTACATTTCAAATTTTCCCAATTTAGATTTGTAAGTTTTTTTTATGCTTTATTAGTATTTGGGGAAGGTAAAAGAAAGATGAGCAGGGATCTCTTACCTAAATGTTAACCAAAATCTTAGGCTTGAGGCTTGTCAAGTAAAAAATAGGCATTGGGAGAGAACTTAATCCCTTTAAATGGATCTTCCTGATGCGATTCTAATTAATCCAAATATAATGAGTTCCAAATGCTCAAACCAAAAAGATTATTAGCATGTACTTTTTCTTTTATAGGTAGAAGATAAGTATAGAGGGGGACAAGGCTAAATGAATTTCAAGGAATTGCAAGCCGTAAGCCCCTATCAGCACACAATGATAATTGCATATATTACTTGGCGATGAAGGATTGCTGAAACCTTTCAACACAATGCAAGAAAAAGTGAAAAGGCTTAAGCATAATACTCTATTTAGTTTGTATTTGTTCCTACTCCATTTGAAATGTAAAAGACTAGAATTAGAAATTCAGTATACTAGCCACTTATATTTCAAGTACAGAGATATACAAAAAATGTATATCTTCATTATTATGTAAAAATATTACAGAATTAATTTCGTAGATTAAAAAAATTATGTGTTCTTCACTAACTTATCTTGTTTCTGAAATTGGGGAAGAAAATTGATGATCTATATTTAATTAATATATAAATAAAATATCAGTTATTAAACCATCGTTGATAAAGACTACTTTTCCTTTGAGACTCTTTCCTACAAAGAACATTTATTTCAAAGTCATGAAGGCACACGACTGAGAGGTTCTTAAACTTTCATTGAATATATAAATAATTCAGATCGTTTACTTTTACTTACTAGCTTCTATAAAATTATGATTTAATTTTTTATATAAATTGATAAAATTATGGAATTGTGTTGATAGTTATTTTTAATCTTTTTCATGCAAATTTTATATATATTTTGTAAGTAGCATGTGATATTAAGAATTAAAACTTTAAAACATTGTATCACAGTTTCAATTTATAATGAAAAGCAACTTTTAAATTAATAAAATATTGAATATTATCGTAAACTTGTAAGGTTCAAAGCAAAAATCATACACATATATATATATATATATATATATATATATATATATATATATAATAGGCTTGACACAATGGGTACCTGAATAACTTACTAAATTTGACGGGTTGAGTTGAATAGTTTAGACTCAATGGCCCATTTAGCCTGCAAAAATGCAGGCCAACAGGGGATTGGCACATCGGGCCCATATTTTTTTTAAATTTAAAAAATAATTATTTATTAATTAAATATTATTTTTATTAATATAAAATTAATTTTTAAATTTTTTATTTTTTATTGTAATTTTTTATTTTTTATTATTTTTTGTGGACCGGCCTATTAATTAAATGACCCACCAAATTTTAAATTTTTTTATTTTTTAATTTTTAGCGAGTTGGCCTGTTAGCCTTCTCTTAAACAAGTTAGGCTAGAAAACCTAGTCCATTTTTTAAATGGAATGAGCTAAAGCTAGTCTATTTTTGGACGGGCTTTTGGGAGGCCTGGGCAAACTGGCTCATTTTACAATCCCTAATATTCACAGTTTTAATTCATCATAAAAATAATATTTTATATTGATAAAATGTTCAATACTATTTTATATCTTTCTCATGTCCTTATTGCACACTGGGTTTAACCTTACTTAAGTGAAACTTACAGGAAATAATTGTCCACCCAAAAAATATTGTGTAATCAATGTTTAAAGTAATTTAAGAATATGATTTTCACTTAAGCATATAACTATTATCTTAAACAAAATTTATTTGGCTTAAGCGAATTGTACAGACAAAGAATTTTTGTATTTTTAACTTAACCAAAAATTGGTGAAATTTATATGGTTATCATTGTATATATAACTTAAACAAATATTGTATGACTTAAGCAAATTTTACATAAAATAATTTTCTTACATTTTTTTGCATTCAACCACTTCTCTTTAGTCATTACTTTAATTTTGATTTCATTACTTTAATTTTAATTTAGTCAAGTTGATCGTTATTAAGAATTGAGATGGGTATATAATATTTTTAAATTTAATTAGTTTCACTTACAAAGATTACAATATAAAGAGAATATAGTTGTTGAATTTTAAAAGCAAGTTTGCATGTTATGTGGGGGAGGAGAATCAGGTGCAGGTGACATTTAAGTAGGATAAATAAAGCCTCAATTTATTCCAAATAAAAATTATTTGATTTCATTCAATCTTTTAGGTTGGATTTTTTTTCAATTTTTTAATCTTAAATTTCAATTACAACAACTGAATCTATTTAACTAGTTGTCAAAATTACAAAGAAAATACTCAAATTAACTTAGAAAGAAACAGAGATGAAAAGCAATGTATTTAAAACAAGTAAGGTTAATAATTTCATATAAATGTTAAAAAAACTCACCTTCAAAATTGTTACAGTCAAATTTTTAAAAACAAAAATTGTCTTAAAAAAATATTTCAAAGGACTTAAAATTGGATGGGAATTTCACAAATGAAGCGAATATTTTGCAAGGATTTAAATTTTGTTGTTACGTAATCGTTTATCAAATACTAAAAAATTTAAATAGCGATATTTCATTTTCAAAAGTATCAATCTTGGTGCTAGTGGGAATAATACATAATAGTTCTTGAAATTAGAAACATCAATCAATTTAGTTCCTATACTATTTCTGAAAAATATCATTTTTATCCCTAACATTACCAGACTATAGTCCCCAAATTTGCCATAAATAAGGATTAAAATGTCTAACAGTACTTGCAGAGAATACAATACAAATGGTAGGGTTGAGTTGCTTTACGACATAGACAATATAATAACAATTCTCAAAATAATACCCAAACAAATAATTTTACAAATCTCAGGTCCTTATTTTAAATTTTCGAAAATTTTGAAATTCTACATCAGAATATTTGTATAATCGTAAGCTGATTGGCCAACGACAGCAAATGCTGCCCAGAAGTACAATTTCTACATTGTACGTCAAAGCACGTATAAAACTGTTGTCAGTTGGCGTGGGTGTGGAATTTCATCACAAGTGGTTCATCTCCAATGGATAATTCCATATTTGCTCTGTTATTTTCCCCTCCGACAATAACTACTCCAATCTTACTGTGATTGATTCATCCATCATAAACTAGTGTCACAAGCCAAGACAACTTGTCTTAGCAATCAAACACAATGAAGAAGCATGAAGAAAGAACAAGATTCGTTGTCTGATGGCACTTTATACTACGTCCAGCTATGGGCATGGAAGAATTAAGAAAACACTGTGTCACTAGCTGCTCAGGTAACTTGTAGAAGCGCGACTAAAATAAAAGTGCCATCATTTTTTAACTAGAGTATAATCAATTTTTAAGAATCATTCAGATCAAGCAACCTCTGTGCCAATTGCTACTGCTAGTTACTAGCATAAAGTAATTATAGTATAAGCAGAAGTGTTTCCACATCAAGGCACTTCCATTCAGTCACTAATTTCACTAACCTCATCAGCTTCTTAAGGATCTTCATGTCACTTCACTAAATTTATGTCAACTACTTAAATTCTGCTGATGCCTTAGCTGAATCCTCATTTCTAACAACCCACTAAGTATTTTTATCACCAAAAGAAATTTCTGAGCTAGTTTCATTTCTAACAAAGATTTGTGCTTGTATTTTGGCTTACGGTATAACATAAGCACATTAATGTGAGAACAGTGTTTAGGGAGGCAAATAGCAGCACCTACTTGAGAATTCAATGATTTATCAATTATCATTGAATCAACAGTGCCAAGAGAAAACTCTATTTCTTCTCTATTGACCTAAAGTTTCATATGCATATGCACCTCAAATGAAACCATAACAAGCTCAGATCTTCAGCATTTGGGTTCTGGAAACCTAGTTCAGATAAGTGAAAAAAAAATACCATAAAATATGTGGTAGAGTTTTTTTTACTCAATAAATATTGCTAACAAGATGCTATGGTAGAGGTTATTTGATAAACTTCTTGGCAAGTACACCAAATTGTTGAAGTAACAAAAGATTATTGTGGGATTAATGTTAAGTACCAAACCATAAGAATGATATCACTTGAGTCACCAAAAAAGTATATAAACAGAACAAAATTTAACTAAGTACAGAATTGTAAACAAAATGAAATTTAAAAGTGTTGGAATTTAATTTTATAAATGAACAGAACTAAAAGACTAAAACTGAGAATAAAAATCAAAATAATTGTAGAATTTAAATGTCTTAATTACTAGAAATAGGTCTAAAAACAATTAAAAGGCAAGTTGAGTTCAGAATTCCTTATCCCTTTCCCTTTACATAAAAATAAATTTATAACTCAAAATACAACTTCATCTAATGGTCAGATTTTCTAAAATACTCAACCCCAATTCCTTGGTGATTGGTTCTAAAATGAAATTAGTGTCTTAATTCCTTAGATACAACTAAAAACATTCAGCATTAAGAATCAAACCCATTAACCACATCATCACAAATTTCTATTCCTAGATAATTTATAATGAGCAAATTAATCTCAGTCCAAGAAAGCTTACTACTTTCCAGTAATAAACTCCTTTTTATCAACCCCATTCACGTAGAATAAAGAAGCATTAAGTTCAAAATCAAGATGTTAGATTAAAACTTGTATCTTGAGCTATATCTAATGTTAGTTCATTGCAAAAGGAAAAGGTATAAGTTAACCCTCACTTAACCCAAAGATATCTAGCTAAACATAATGCAAGTAGATAATATAAAATTGAAATATATTACAAATACTAAATTCATGTTCACAGAAAAGCTTACAGCAAATGAATGAAATAAGAAAGTTATTGTTCCATTACATAAACCAGAGAAAATGAGATGAAATCCAAGTTTCCATAAAAATCCTCCAGCAAAGATGTAAAGACAATACCTTTGCTACCATATCCTAGTAAACTGTATGTAAAAACCTAGGTTTTTGCGCTCTGGAATCGTAAAAGATAGAAAACTAAAAAGATGTCGAGATGCCGCCTTTTTAAAATTTTTTTGCTTTTATATGCTCAGTCAGCATCGTATCCTCACAATCAAGAATCTGTGTCCCCACAAAAGAGTCCTGCAAGACTCATCTTTAGCTCTTTAAGTCCGATTGCAATTTTCTTTCTAATCCCTTCAAAATAAAACTGTCAGCCATCAGAATATGAGTGATTCATGAATTTTTCAGCAAATACAACATTCTATTGAATTTATCAATTAATTGCATTAACTTATAATTTGAATTCAATGAAATATGCTTAAAAACCTTAAATTTTCTAGATGAGTTAGTGACTCATCATTATTGCATACCTGAATGTAGATGACAATGATAAGTTTCATGTTTAGTCTATTATTGTTTAAGATTAAGGAGTCATTAGATTTAATTAGTTGTATTAGAGTATATTTTATAATAATTTTGTTTGTGGAGTTTTAATAATACAGTTTAATTGTTCAACAATGTAAAAGTTTTTAGCAGTTTATGTTAATTGTTTCCTTTTTAAGTTGTGAAAATCATCAATCCATTCCTTTACAATTGGGTGCAAGAGTAATTAGAAACACAATTTCTTGGAGCTCAAAAACTTATAATTCGTGTGGACACGTGAAGTTATTTGTCATCACAATGGAAGGGATGAATCCTTGAAGAGTAACCTGACTTAGTCGTGTGAGCACAAGAAAGCTTTATGTAGCCACACAAAGAGCTGGCGATGAAATGTTAATTGACCAGGTTGTGTGGGCACAGGACTTGGTTGTGTGCCTACACAAGTCTACCTTTCTAGGAAAATGAGTTGTTATCCTTTTGTTGCCACACAAACTTGGCTTATGGCCATGCTAGTTTTTGTAGATTCTCTCTTTCTACGAAGTTAAGTTTTCGTAAATACTTAAAGTGATGTAAATCTTGTACTTTTTTTTCACTTTTTGTTAGATTATTTTAATAATCTTATTATAGTGGCCTATGTAACTTATAGCATGATTCTAATTAATGATTTAACATGATGGTGGTTAAATATAAAATAGAGTCATTGAGGTATAATTGTAAATACAATTAGAAGGAAACCCTCCCCTCTCCCTTCATATTTATAAATAGAGGTTAAAGGGTTCTCTATTTGTTCTATCACTTTCACAGTCTTTAAGTGTGCTCACGGTAAACGCAAAAAAGAAATTTTCTCTCAACCATTCGAGAGAAGCTAAAAGAGAAATGAAGAGTTGGGGAAGATACAAAGGGATCAACGACATCAAAGAGAGATGTAACATCAAGGAACAATGGATTCATGTTAGTACTCTCTAAACCCTTAATTGTATGAGAACCATGTATTGTGTTGTGAGAACAACATAATTCAAGATCTAATGGAAAATGGTAATTTCATAATGGAAATTACATAACGGATTAAGAAAATTATAACAATTGGTATCAGAGCATTGTTGTGAATTTCGTTGATTCTCCATAAAAGATTAGTTCTCCATTAAAGTTTTCCCCAAATTGCATGAACCCTAGGTATTTTATATGATGGATTGACATAATTTTGATGTTAAATAATTATTTTGCATTCAATAATTTAAAAACCTAATGTTTTGGAAGTTAGAAACATTAGATTTTGAATCTGTAATAGGAGCAGGGTCATATATCAGTGAGCAGGGCCATCCATCAGGGAGCAGGGCCACGCATCAGGAACAAACACGACCATGCTTCAACGAAGCACGACCTTGCATAATGGAAGCACGTCCTTGCATATTGTAAGCACAACTGTGCATAGTAATTTTACAGCAAAATAAGGAATATAATTCATAAAATATATAGATAATTTTATAATTACGTCAAAGTGAATTTTACTCACCAAAGTGATTAAATTCTCAAGTTAATTAATTCTAAATTACATTATCATAATGAGAACTTCACAATTTAGTGCTTAATTTTAAGGGTAGCTTGTTAGTCACCAAAGTGGCCTGACTTTAAAAGTTCTTTAAGCATCTAATTGTGTGTTGTAAATTGTTCAAAATTGTTTGATGCTATATGGTAACAAAAAGGGTGAACAATTTAGCTCATTAATTATAACGCTAGGAGATTGCCCAAAGGTGAATTATTGCATATGATTAATGACATTAAGGAAATGTGTAAGCACTTCATAATATGTTTGTATATCCAAAGATGACTTGCATATTGGTTTGAGTGACTAGTTGTCGATTAAAGTTGTTTATTAGCATCATTATAGATAAATTGTGTATTTAAGCGTTACCCAAAGGTAAACTTAAATGCATAATTGATAATGGTTGGTTGTCTGAATCTATTAAGTTTATTCAAATCATAAATGTTTAAGCATGTATTAAATATTTCAGTCCCTATGAATACGTATGGCATGGGTAATGGCGTAGTCAAGTTCAATGAGCTCAATTATGATGATTGGGCTGAACAAGTTCGATTCCAGCTAGGTGTTATAGACTTAGACCTAACAATTATTATAGAACAAGAGCCTGCAGCCATCACAGAGACTAGTACTGAAGAGGAAAGGACTCTTCATGAAGCTTGAGAAAGGTCGAACAAGCTAAGCTTGAGCTTGCTGAAAATGACTATGGCTGAAAATGTGAAGCCATCAATGCCAAAGATTGAAAATGCTAGGGAATTTATGGCAAAGGTAAAAGAGTATGAACAATCGGACATTATTGACAAGTCCGTGTCAGGTACTTTGTTGACTAAGCTGACTACTAAGAAATTTGATTGGTCACGGCCTATTCATGACCATGAGACTGACATGATCAATCAAGCGGCAAAGTTGAAATCAATAGGCATGGAGGTAAAGGAATTCTTTCTAGTACAGTTCATTTTGAACTCACTCCCTCCTGAGCTTGGTCAGTTCCAGGTGAATTATAACACCATTAAGGATAAATGGAACATACAGGAGATTAAGGCCATGTTGGTTCAAGAGGAAGGGAGGCTGAAGAAGGTGAAAGAATACTCTGTCTTCATGAAGGGGATAATAGTAGCAAGGCTAAGCCAGGTAAAAAGGACAGGAAGGATAAGGCCTTATTAAAGGTTAGTGAAGGCCGAATCCAGAAGAGTCAAAGATGCTTCTTCTGCAAGAAGGCTGGCCACTTCAAGAAAGATTGTTCGAAGAGAAAGGTTTGGCTTGAAAGGAAAAGGATTTCTTTCGATCCAGCCAATAAGCAGAACTGAAAAGTTCTTGTACATGGGGAACAAAATGAAGGCACGGATAGAAGGAATATGGACTTACAGATTGATCTTGCATACTGGTTGTTGCATAGATCAAGAAAAGTGTCTTTATGTTCCTGAATGTGCTAGAAATTTGGTTTTTGTTGCAAAGTTGGACGAATTTAGTTTTAATTTTAAGATTGGAAATGGTACTTTTTCTTTGTATAAACACTCGACTATTTTGGATCTGGTACATTAATTGATAGTCTATATCATTTCAATCTTAATGTTACTTTTGCTAAATCTTTGTTCCATGTTGAGAATGTTGTTAGTAGTAATTCGAATGTGCGTAATGAATGCTCTGCTTTCTTGTGGCATCAAAGGTTAGGTCACATATCCAAAGAAAAGATGATGAGGTTAATGAAAAGTAAAATTTTACCTCAGTTGGATTTTGTTGATTAGGATGTATGTGTGGATTGTATTAAAGGAAAACAAACCAAACACACATCAAAGAATCCAGCCACAAGAAGCAGTCAACTCTTAAAGTTGATACACACTGATATTTATGGTACGTTTGATATCTCATCTTGGGGTGGTGAAAGATATTTTATTACCTTTATTGATGAATACTCACGTTATTGTTATCTATATATGTCGCATAAAAAATCTCAATCAGTGGATGTCTTATAAGTGTTCATTGATGAGGTGGAAAGGCAACTAGATAGAAAGGTAAAGGTTATGAGGTCAGATAGAGGTGGTGAATATTATGAGAAATCTGATGAAAGTGGACAATGTCCAGGTCCATTTGCAAAACTTCCAGAAAGTTGAGGCATATATGCACAACATACTATGTCTGGTACGCCACAGCAAAATGGTGTGGCTGAAAGGCGGAATCGTACTATCATAAAAATGGTTAGGAGTATGTTAAGTTACCGTTCTGTACCTATGTCTTTGTGGATATACGCATTAAAGATCACTGCATATCTGCTTAACAGAGTTTCTAGTAAGGTAGTTCCAAAAACTCCTTATGAATTGTGGACAGGAAAGAAACCCAGTTTAAGACATCTTCATGTCTGGGGTTGTCCAACAGAAGTAAGAGTATATAATTCACATGAAAAGAAGCTTGATGCTAGAACCATTAGTGGTTATTTCATTGGCTATCCTGAGAAATCAAAAGGGTACAAATTCTACTGTCCTAACTATAGTATGAGAATAGTTGAGTCTGGAAATGCAAGGTTCATTAAAAATGGTCAGTTTAGTGGGAGTGGTGAAACACGAAAGGTGGAAATTATAGAGACACATCTGGAAACTCCTGTAGTTGGTGTCTCTTCTCAAGTTGTTGTTCCCCTTGTTGTATCACAGTCACACAACATAAAGAGACAACAAGTTAATGTTCCAAACCCACGAGAACAACCTATAGAGGATGAATCAACTGACAATGTGCAAGTCACAAACGATCAAGAGGAAGGTGAACCACAAGAGTTAATGTTAAGGAGGTCTATAAGGCAGAAAAGACTTGCCATTTCAAATGATTATGTAGTTTACTCACTTGAGCATGAATGTGACTTAAGTATTGATGAGGATCTAGTCTCATTTAAGCAAGCCATGGAATGTTACAATTCTGAAAAGTGATTGAATGCCATGAAAGAAGAGTTAAAATCAATGAGTGACAACAAGGTATAAGATCTATTCGAGTTGCCTGAAGGTTCAAAACGAGTCGGTTACAAGTGGGTCTTTAAGACCAAACGTGACTCAAAAGGCAATGTTGAGATATACAAGGCTAGACTTGTTGCTAAAGGATACACTCAAAAGGATGACATAGACTATAAAAAGACGTCTCCGATTTCAAAGAAGGACTCTTTAAGAATTGTTATGGCTTTAGTGGCTCATTATGACTTAGAGCTTCACCAAATAGATGTAAAGACCGCCTTTCTGAATGGTGACTTGGAAAAGGAAAATTATATGGATCAGTCATATGGCTTCTTGACCGCAGGTAAAGAAAGTCTAGTGTGTAAGTTAAAGAAATTAATATATGAGTTGAAACAAGCTTCCAGACAATGGTATCTTAAGTTCGATGATACCATCACGTCATATAGTTTTGTAGAGAACTGATGAGGACATGACCATAAGCAAGGGCAAGGATCCACTTGAAGGACTTGGAGGACCTATGACAAGGGCTAGAGCAAGGAGAGCAAAGGAAGCTCTTCAACAAGTGTTGTCCATATTAATTGAATATAAGCCCAAGTTTCAAGAAGAAAAGACCAAGGTTGTGAATTGCATTATGGCCCACATGGAGGAGGACTAATGCGCTACTTTGCTTCAGTTTTTAAGTGTTTAGTTTGTTTTAAATAATGGCTCAATCCTTTGTAAAGTTGGCTGACCAAATTATGTTTTGGGGTTAATCAACTAGTGGACTTTAGTTTGGTTTTATTTCAAGTTGTAATAACGACCCAATTGGCAACTTAGGCATCAACCTTTAGGAGACCAAAAGGCGCATACTTGGTGGCTTTTAGGTGACTTTTGGTTGCCATAATTTTAGTTACAATAAGTTATTAAGTAGTTTTCATTCCCTAGGTTAGTGGATCATTACTAGCTTAAGTGAAATTTATTTTCTTTTATTGAAAACCTTTGTAATTCTGATGGTAAAGCTTCTATATAAGCTGAACCATTTTTTATCTATAAAGCAAGTTAAGTTTGGTTCAAAAATATTAGAGTTTATCTCTTTTATCTTAGTGAGAATGATTCTCCTAAGTTCTTGAGTTATTCAAGAACACCTAGGCTGTATCAAAGGACTTTCATTTCCCTTTGTGTGTTGCCTTCTTTGGAAAGAGTGGTTCTTTCCTTCCACCATTCGTTCAACCAAAATTCTAAAAAATTCAGTTTTTGCCTAGAATTTCTCGTAGTCATAACTCTTGTTCTACTCACCCAAATTGAGTTATTCTTGAGCCTAAATTGAAGTTCAGAACAAGAACTTTCAACTCGTTTTGGAATCACCTCAATTGGGGTTCTATAACTCAAGATATCGTTGTTTCTAAAATTCTGTCTAACCACCATCAAACCAGCGTTTTTGCTTCCTTTTTCACTCATTTTAACAGCAAGAATCATCACCTAATTTGCCCAGAAATTCATCACTAAATTTTCTAATTTTCCTACAAGGTTCTAACCCTAAAGATCTTAAGTCAACCCTTATGCAAATGAGGTTCATATCAAGAACACCGTTGACCGGTGTATCTATATGAAGGTCAATGGGAGCAAGTTTATCATTTTAGTCCTATATGTTGATGACATTCTTCTTGCTACTAATGATGTTGGGTTGTTGCATGATGTAAAGGAGTTTCTCTCTAAGAACTTTGAGATGAAAGATATGGGTGAGGCCTCATATGTGATTGGAATAGAAATATTCCGTAATAGATCACAAGGATTACTGGGATTGTCTCAGAAAAGGCTACATCAACAAAGTATTAGAGAGATTCAAAATGGAAAAGTGCTTATCAGGGGTGGTTCCAATTCAAAAAGGAGACAAGTTTAATGAAATGCAGTGTCCCAAGAATGAGTTGGAGCAGAAAGCAATGGAATCTATTCCCTATGCATCAGTGGTCGGGAGTTTAATGTATGCTCAAACATGCACTTGGCCTGATATTAGTTTTGCTGTTAGAATGTTAGGTCGATAGTAAAGTAATCCCGAAATGGACCACTGGAAGGCTACAAAGAAAGTCCTTAAGTATTTACAAGACACCAAAGACTACATGCTTACTTATAAGAGATCTAGTCACCTAAAAGTGGTTGGCTACTCAAATTCAGACTATGTTGGATGTGTAGACTCAAGGAAATCGACCTTTGGCTACATTTTCTTATTGGCTGGAGGGGCGATTTCATGGAAGAGCGGAAAGGAGTTTATTATTGCTACGTCTACCATGGAAGCGGAATTTGTGGCGTGCTTTGAGGCTATTATTCATGCTTTGTGACTGCGGAACTTTGTCTTAGGGCTTGGTGTTATTGATAGTATAGAAAAACCGCTAAGAATGTACTGTGATAATTTTGCAGTCGTCTTCTTCTCTAAAAATGATAAGTATTCAAAGGGAGCAAAATATATGGCCTTAAAATACTTATCAGTGAAAGAAGCAGTGTGGAAACAGAAAGTGTCTATTGAGCATATTAGTACTGATTTAATGATAGCGGATCCGCTAACTAAGGAATTACCTCCTAAAACATTTTCTGGCCATGTTGGTAGAGTGGGCATTATAGACAAGTCTATGTTAGCATAATTGTGTGATTCACATATATGTGTATAGATTGTTTTGCTCATATTATTGTAGACATTTTGGGAATTCAATAAAAGCATTGTTTCTGCTTGTTTACTAGTTATCTGAATTGTGTTAATATATATGTATGGTTTGTGTTTGATAACAGGTTGAGTGTTAAAAACACATCAGAGTTACAGTTTGTAGTATGACTGATTAAAGCTATTTTGATTTAGGTTAGTTCTATGATACTTGGAAGGAATCATATCGTCAAATGACTTATGACCACCATGATCCGATCAACTTAAATTATTAAAAGATGATGACTTGATTTATCAACGATATGCACACTTACAATTCATTGAATCCTCAAGTTGTCACATAGGTCAAGTGCGAGATTGTTAGATTATTTTAATAATTTTATTATAGTGGCCTATGTAACTTATAGCATGACTCTAATTAATAATTAACGTGATGGTGGTTAAATATAGAATATAGAGTCATTGAGGATATAATTGTAAATATAAATATAAGAAAACCTTCCCCTCTCCCTTCATATAAATAAAAGAGTGGTTACCAAATAGAGGTTACGGAGTTCTCTATTTGTTCTATCACTTTCACATCTCTAAGTGTACTTACAATAAACATAAGAAAAGAACTTTCTCTCAACCATCCGAGAGGAGCTAAAAAAGAAAAGAAGAGTTGGGGAAGATACAAAGGATCAACGACATCAAGGAACAATAGATTCAGGTTAGTGCTCTCTAAACCCTTAATTGTATGAGAACCATGTATTGTGTTGTGAGAACAATATAATTCAAGATCTAATGGAAAATGGTAATTTCATAATAGTCATTGCATAATAGAAATTACATAATAGATAAAGAAAATTATAACACTTTTTACTTAAAAACCTGAGAGTTCTTTGTAGAAATTCTCTCTTTCTATGAAGTTAAGGTTTGAGTAAGGCTTGGGATCTAGGAAGCCCGAATATTCCAATTTGGCCAAAGTATCAGTATCAGACATGTATCTAATACCGATACATGACGGATACGTCTGGATACATAACGAAAAAGTATCTAATTTTTTATTTTATTTTGAAAAATAAATTCCTGCCTCGATACGGATCAATACATATTTGAGTATGACTTCTGGCCAGTAGATACGATACGTTTAACTTGGTTAATATTGAAACATTGAATTTCAATTCGATGATTGTTCAACACTTGAGACGAAATCTTTGACAAGCATCATCACTTGTCTCCTCTAGCTTGGGCTTGTGGCAGCATGGGTCTCGTCTTGTACAAATAGGGCTTGCCATTCTCGAGGGTCTCAATGCTCAAAATTTTTGCATGCAACATCTTACACAAAATTGAAGGCCTCTATTGTAGTGCTTTAAACTTTCACAACTAGCAGTGGTTTCGGGTCTTGCAAGAGTCACTTGTAACTAGATCATTGGTTGGTGGTGATGGCTAGCAAGTTGTGGATTAGTGATGATGGTTGACAACACGTAGCAGTGGTTTTGGTTCTTGCAAAAGTCACTTGTTACTAGGTCATTGGTTGGTGGTGATGGCTAGCAAGTTGTGGGTCTGTGATGATGGTTGACAACTCGTAGCACTCAATCCTCCTAACTTTAATCTTACATAAAGTTCTAATATGCAAATTTAATATATTAATATGAATTATTTGTCAATATCTCTTTATAAATATTTTGTTTTATATAAATATTAATAGGTCCTATCGTATTTTGAATTTTCAAGAATCTCCCGTATTTTCATATCTTTATTGTACCATATTTTATGAATACTAAATATCTGGACTTCATAGCTTGGGATTTAAGGAATCAAGTGTCGTATTAAGTATCGCTTCATAGCTTTGGGATTTAAGGAATCAAGTTCAACCTGCATCAACTCTAATGGAGTTTGCTATCATTTTCTTTTCTCCATTATGTATAACTAGATTTTGTGGTTAGGGAATGATGAATCTCAATCCGAATTTCTTGTAAATTTGATTCTTACATCTAAGTTCCTCTTTTTCTCTTTCAATTAAGTGTTTGCTTCTATTCTTAATGTTTTTATGGATTGAACATCCGTTAATTTATTTTAGATTCACTTTTATGATTGAAAAATTGGCTAGTGGATTAAATCTTAAAGCAATTCACCATAGTTATTGATAATATCCTAGGAATAGGAATTGATGATTATGTGATTTTATAAATTCTTGAATCTAATGCTTATTTTAGTTAGAAAAACTTAAGAAATTAGGGTTCTTAATTAGGAAGAGGTTAGATATCAAGGAATTGAAATTAGTCTAATTCAGTGGATTTGATTTTTAATTAGATGTTAGAACTTGAGTTTAGATGTGGATTGATTAGATTGAGATTTGTAAGGATTCTACCTTAATTCCCTTATATGTTTGAATTTTATTATTTCATTTTACTATGTCCTGTTTTCTTGCTTTGTTCATTTATAAAACACTATGACTTTTACTTCAAGACTAAGTCCAAATAGTGATAACTTTGTGAGTTGGTAGTTGAGTCCAATCCTTGAGAGAACGATTCTTGTACCTACACTGTATTACTTGACACAGCTGGATGCAGTTGCTGAAAGTTCCCCTATCAGATAACATATACAAAAATAACAGGTACATATTTCATTGAGAAATTAAAAATCTTGTTGACACTGCTTAAAATCCTGCAAAATAACACATGCAGCATTTCTTCCAGGTGTTCCTATGACACCACCTCCAGGATGAGATCCACTTCCACATAGATACAAGTCCCTAATTGGTGTCCTATGATTTGACCTATTCCAGAAAAACATTTTTCTCTATTCTATAACAGTATTTTTCTTTATGCCATTTATGGAATTTTCACTAGTATTGTAGAAATCCAACTTACCAGCCTTCAACTCGTCGCATAAAAAAAAGTGAATCTAAACCCATATTGCTATGGAAAATATTTCCTCCTTCACATATTTGTTAATTTTCAATTCAATATTACAAAAAAATAGTGCGACAAATAAGGATTCAAGTCTTACCATGATGAAAAATCACTTAAAATATTCACTGGCAAGTTACAAACTATGATATCTTCTAAAGATTTTTTGCAAATTTTCTTCAAGCAGCATGTCACCTTTAGCCCTTTTCACAAAAAGAAAAGTACCATTTTTACTTTTTCTTAGCGCTTGCAATTAAAGTGTCTAAAATAAATTATAAGAAAGCTTCAAAAGTTTGTAACTCATTAATGACAATCATCCATGATCCGTTGCAAGCACTTCCCTAATGGTGTACCATTATTTAAAAATATCAATATCATATTCTCAATGTTAATTCTTTTATTATAAAGATTAAATTTATAGGTTACCTGTCAATCCAATTTCCCTTTCTAGATCTGGTGGTATCAGCATGTCATAATCTATGCCAGATGAACAGAACCCAGGGGCATATTGTTCAATCAATTTAAAGCATCTTTGCACATATGATTCCTACAGTTGATAATTATAATAAATTGTTGCAGCCCTTTGAAAATTTTAGACAATGAGTAATGCACACGAGAGTGTGAAAGTGAATTCAATATTGAGGTTAAAAGACGATCAACACAGATGATTTACATGTCAAAGACATAAAAATATCATTCTTTACCACAGCTACACTGTTGCCCAAAATACAACAGTTATTTCAACAAAGTATATAAGTTTGATTATGCAAGTAACTTACTCTGCATGCAGCATTGTCCCAGCTACCATTTGAGAGTTTATATGGTGTATATTGTGTGAATAAGCTGACAACATGCTTACCTACATAATAGCACACATTTTGACTGCTACGCATTTTTAACAAAATACAAATATGAAACATACCTAAAATGAAAAGGAAATTAGTCTTTCAATATAACTAACAACCAAGTCTTATCTCATTAAGTGAGGTCGGCTACATAGATCACACAATGCTATTGAACTCAATCAAAAACTAAATTTTCATAAATCTGATTAATCAAAAGGTCTCTTTTAATAACTTCGTCTAAGATTCTCTTAGGTCTCTCTCGACTTCTCTTTACTAGACTAAGAGTCATGCAATCCGCTCTCCTTATTGACACCTCCAAAGGTCTTCTTTGCACATGACCGAATCACATTAGATGATTTCTAGCTATTTTTTTCACTATAGGTGCTACTCTAATATTCTCTCATATATTATCATTTTGTATCTTATCCTTTCTTGTGTGCCTACTCATCTATCTTAGGATTTTCATTTTTGTCACTTCTACTTTTTTCTCGTATTGTTTCTTTAAAGCTCAGCATTTACTATTATATAGGATAACTAGTTGTATTGTAGTACGGTAAAATTTTTCTTTTAATTATTTGACTACTAAATAGCTATTGTTTGTATAGTGGTGCTCCAAGCTGTGCATTAACAATATTTTGCACCATGAACAAGAATATCTGCATCATGTTTGTTTTGTATCTTGTAATAGTTAAACAGGCAGCAGTTTCAAGTAGAAAAGTCATAGTCCTTGTGTTTTGTTTCTCTAATTTTCTTTTATGAGATTCCATTCATTAAATTATAAAATACGAAAACTGAAACTAAAAGGAATTTTGAATAAATTGTAACCCAAGTTAAATGACAAAGTCAAACAACTTCATTCACTCTATCTGAATAGATAAATCATAAAAGATAGCGAAGCTTATGTCAACCCAGGTGGTGATATGGTATTGTCCAATGAAGAAGGAATTGTCATCTCCATCACAGGCACCATTACAACCATCATGACAAGCAGATCTAATTTCCCCCATACGGACATATCAATCAATAGTATAGGAAAGGAAGAACCAATGTTAACCATTTCGCTCAATAATATTTTCATGTATATAACCTTCTGATGGAAGTGATACAAAAGACATAGCACTAAGCTCTATTTTTACTAATAGAAGACTCCTAATCCTGAAATATAGATAAATATGAAAACTATTCACAAGAGATCATTTAGATACTCTAAACTACTCTAAAGATAGAATCATCATAGATACTATGACATATCCTCTAGATATTCCAACACAATCTATTACCAAATTTCACAAAAGTATAAAGTTATGACTTAACCATGGGAGCAAACTTCGAAATTTTCATTAATTGACGTGAATAAATACTAGATAGCAAGCACACAATAGTATAAGGTGCCTGTTAATGTTACGCATGTCAAAACCATATGACTCTATAATCTATTACCAAACTTGCATGTTAAAAGATTTCTGTATCTGGAGAGTGAACTGAATTTGCTTCAGTAAAATTAACGGGTTAACAATGTACAGCTAAAAATTAATAATGGAACTACATCCAAACCAAAACAAAAATAGGTTTATCTTTCTCATGTTCACAAGTGAACAAAGAGAACAAACAAAAATAAGTTCTTAATATCTATATATGCCAGCACACCTTTCAAAACCAATATGGATGGTAGTTGTATGCTGAGGGCCCACCTCTGCATGATTTAACTTGCAGCAGTTGAACTAGGGTGGCATATCAACAGCTACATTGATTTTTGTTCCCTGTTCCAAATGATGATAGAATCAAGAACATAAAACTTGAGACTAGTCCAAGCAAAACAGACAGGTTCTGATTGAGGAGAAACCTTCAGTTTCTTCTTCAATTGTAAATTTCTATTAAATTAAAGCATATAAAATGCCACATTTGAAGTACAACAGAACAATCATGTTCCAAGAAGTTATTCTTCAAGGATATTCTCAACAGTTGTGTGTGATTTCATTTTAAACTTCAAATATGTATTTTAGAAAGTTTATCTTTGTTGAAAGGGAGAAAAGAGGGAAAACATGTGGATGAATCCATGTATTTTAACTACACAATGGAGCATATATTTATATTGATAATAGTAATAATTATAGAATATTTACCTAATTAACATATTACAAAGATAAACTTGTCTTATTACCATAATTAGATATATTTACAAGGTAAATGAGATCAAGATGGACGACAAGATGGCTAAAAGATGCTAGAAACTGTTTAAGGTAGTTTGATCACATGCAAAGAATGACTATTGAAACCACCAATAAGGAGTAGATGACATGACTTTGAGTCTAGTAAAAAGGAGTAGAAGGAGATCAAGAAGAATCCTTAGTAAGAAAAACACAATTTAATGTGCAAGTGAGATGACTCTTAGATAAAAGATTAAAAAGAGAGCTAGAAACATATAAGATATTGTCAATAGATAATGATGGAAGAGGAGAAAAATGCTAACACCTTAAGACTGTATTTGAGATCCATTGGCCATAATAACAAAAGGTAAGTACCCAGACGTAGAGAGAAAAAAAGAGGAATTTGTTACCAATAATATGATCAGTGGCACCTAAATTAAGCACCCATAGACCAAGCGACGAGGAATAAACAATACCAACAAAAGAATTACCCGTGTGCACAACAGAAATAGTCGAACTAGAGGTCTAACGTTCACCATACCAACAAAGGAAATTATTGAAGAGTATCGGTGGGATGTTGGGAGTGGAAACAGATTCAATGGAAACAGACTACAAAGCAAATTCGAGAGGAACAGACTGCACCATATTGGTTGTTCTAGGTCGACCATGCAAAGCATAACAACGATCAATAGTGTGGCCAATTTTGTGCCAGTGATCACACTTAAAACGCAAGAGACAATCACCAGTAATCTTACGGGAGCGACCACAATCACCTCCCTGTGAGATCAAGGCAAAAGAGTCAAAAGGAGTAAATGACACGAGTCAAAAGAATGTTTGAGGTAGTAATGGCCTTGGTAGGAATGTGTAGCAAACAAGACCAAGCAATACCATAGGAGGAGCAGAAGTGGAGCCTAAAATCTAATTGCAAACTTAGGAGTACTTTGCAAGTAAACCATACAACGTTAGTAACATAAAAAATTGTCTGACGGTTCTCCAATTCCATTGCAGCAGTTGTAGCGGAAGGCAAAAGTTCAATGAAATCGTGAAGAAGACCACTTATATGGCCCAAATAGGTCAACATCATGCCATTAAGTTTCCAAGCCACAACAACATCCATGAGAGTTTAACATACTCTATATAGACTTTGTTTGTCATTAGTGTAAAGCAACTTGGAAAATGACCAAACCAATTCACACGTATCATGGGAGCAAAAAATCTCATTAACAGAAGGATGAATAGTAGACTTGATGATACTGCAAAGTTGAGCATCAATCTTACTCTATTTAGCACGTTTAGTTGCAACCACGGTTTCTTCTTTGGTAGTGAGATGGTTGAGATGATCTGACCCTTAAGCCAAAGTTTGATATCAGAGACCCAAGAATCATATTTACTGTCATTCAGCTTGTCAGTAGATGATAGAGAGTTAAATGAAGAAGATAACAGCAGGCCCAAAAGGACCATTATCAAGCCCATTCGCTTTAGGGATTGATTATTTCATTCTATTGCATTTTTGTTATTTGTTTTGCCACATAGGCATCCTATGATTACCTCATTATATTTGGTATCTTTTCTGTTATTCCTTTTCTTACTTTTGCGCTGTTTTGTATCCAGCCTATTTAAGCAAACTATTGAATGAAAGAAGCAGAGAAAGTTATTCACATTTTATTCCCTTTTCAATTTCGGAGGTCCTCAAACTCAAGGAAATTACGTGTCCATATCAATTTGGTGTTTTCATTGACTATGGCTGATAACACTTGTTCCAAATCCCTTGATTGTCTTGACGAATCTATTAAGCTTCTTAACCAGCATCAATCTAACCTCGCCTCTAACCAAACAGATCTTTCCACCAAGATTGACACCATTCTTGCCCAACTAGCTTCTTTTTCCTTGCCTCCGCCTCCTTCTCCACCTACTTAACCACTCCACCACCCCCACATGAAACTAGACGTTCCACGATTTGATAGGACAGATGCCAAGGGATGTGTCAAAACCGAATGATGACCTTTATTGATTCTGATATGATATATTTATACACAAGGCTATGCACTATTTCTAAAATATATCCATTGAGGTATCTGCTACCTAAATATATGCTATTTACATTTAGAAATATCTTATACACAACTAATGATTACAAAACTCACGGCCAATCACAGATTTGATAACAATCAAAGATATGACAATCAATTTAACGATATAACAGCTAATTAGAGATAATATCTAATCCATATATTTCTCCACAATATCAGCACAACACCCCCCTCAAGTTGGAGCATGCAGATCGTGGATGCCCAACTTGTCCAAAAAAGAATCAAAGTATCGTTTGCCTAATGCCTTGGTAAAGATGTCAGCAAGTTAATCATGTGTAGACACATGTTGAGTGGTAAGACTGCCTTTTAAAACTTCATCCCTCAAGTAATGACAGTCTATTTCGATGTGTTTAGTGCGTTCATGAAAAAAGGGATTGGCAGCAATGTGTAAAGCGGCCTGACTATCACAATAAAGTTGCATGGGACATGGGTGAGCCACCCCAAGAGAATGCAGAAGCGCTTTCAACCATTTGAGTTCACAAGTAGTAGTTGCCATAGAGCGATATTTTGCTTCAGCAGATGAGCGAGACACAGTGTGCTGCTTCTTGGTCTTCCAAGATATGGGAGAATTCCCTAGGAACACAAGCCATCCAGAGAGAGAACATTGGGTTAAAGGGCAACTAGCCCAATCCGAATCACACCAAGCATAAAGTTGAAGGTCGCAATCAGCACGCAACAAAATACCTTGCCCAGGATTGCTTTTGAGATATCGTACAACCCGAAGAGCAGCTTCCCAATGGATTTGCAGGGGTGTTTGCATAAAATGAGCAAGTATATGAACACAATAAGAGAGTTCAGGCCTAGTAACTGTGAGGTAGATCAATCGCCCCACTAAGCGACGATATTGTTCTGGGTTAGACAAAGGAGCACCTGTGGCCAAGGCAAGTTGATGATTTTGATCCAAAGGGAAACAAACAGGTTTAGCTCCAAGTAAACCAGTTTCGGTGATGATGTCAAGTGCATATTTGCGTTGACACAAGAAAATTCCAGTAGGATTACGAGCTACTTCGATCCCTAAGAAATATTTTAAAGATCCAAGATCTTTCATGTGAAAACAAGTATTCAAGTAGGTTTTGAAAGATTGAATAGCTTTACCATCATTCCCGGAGATAATAAGATCATCAACATAAACCAAGACATTAAGTTGAACATCATCGCGACATAATGTAAAGAGGGAATAATCAGAGTAAGATTGAGTGAAACCATACTGTTTAAGGGCACCTGCCAACTTAGCAAACCAGCAACGAGGGGCTTGCTTTAACCCATATAATGATTTATGCAATCGACAAACTTGGGTAGGTTCTGGAGATCAAAAACCAGGAGGCATCTTCATATACACCTCTTCATCAAGATCACCATGTAGGAAAGCATTATTTACATCCATTTGACAAAGCTCCCATTGCTTGGCAGCTGCAACAGCAAGTAGCGTTCTAACTGTAGCCATTTTTGCCACAGGTGCAAATGTTTCTTGATAATCTAGGCCTTCAACCTGATTATTTCCCAAAATCACAAGTCTGGCCTTGTATCGTTCAATAGACCCATTTGAATGATATTTGATTCGATATATCCATTTGCACCCGATGGCCCTCTTTCCTAGAGGGAGGGTTTGCACACTCCAAGTCCCATTATTTTTGAGAGCTTGAATTTCTTGTTGCATGGCATCACGCCACTATGGGCTTTTAACAGCTTCAGCAAAGGTTTTTGGCTCTGTTCCTGCAGTTATAGCTGCTAAAAAAATGTCTATGGGGTAAAGAGAATTTTTCATAACTTACATAGTGAGCCAAAGGGTATGGCGTACCTGAGGAGGATGACGGAGGGGTGGAACTAGTAGAGGGGCTTTTATGATGAACAGTGTTGGTCACATAGTCTCGTAGCCTAGTAGATGGCATTTTGATGCGATGACCACGTCCCAATAATTCAGCAGTGTCAGCGTCTATTGCTCCACCCCTGGGCACGGTAGTCCCGTGATCCTCATGATCATTTAAAGTTGAGGAAAATATGCTTTAAGAAGACAATGGGGCAATGACATTTGTGGTATCTTCAAATGAAGGAGGAGACTCATATACTTCACAGTTAGCATCAATTTGTTCATCATTATCGCAAGACTGGAAAAAGTCACTTAGTAGATTGGGAGTAGAGTTGTGCCTTAAGTTTGTCAGGTAGGGAAATTGATCTTCACAAAACACTGCATCTCTTGACACCAAGAAGATTCCTAACTCCAAGTCATACATTCTCCATCCTTTCTTTCCATTAGGGTACCACACAAAAACGCATTTCCTGCTGCGAGTTGCAAACTTATCTCCCTTGTGATCTTGGTTGTGCACATAACACAAGCACCCAATGACTCGCAAGTGTGCCAGGGAAGGTGGTTTTGCAAAAAACATCTCACAAGGAGTCTTACCATCCAAAAGGGGAGTAGGAGTTCGATTTATCAAGTGACAGGCAGCTAACACACATTCTCCCCAAAACTCAATGGGAAAATTGGCTTGGAAACGCAATGCACAAGCCACGTTGAGAATATGTCTGTGCTTGCGCTCCACTTTGCCATTCTGCTGTGGTGTTCCAGTGCATGAGGTCTCATGAATAATCCCATGATCATGAAAGTAATCTTTCATGCATGTAAATTCGGTCCCGTTGTCACTACGAACAGTTTTTATTTTTCTATCAAATTGTCGTTCTACCATTTTGAAGAATTGATCCAGAAATTCGGAAACCTCCTTTTTATCAGTAAGCAAATAAATCCATACAGCTCTGGAAAAATCATCAACAATGGTTAGAAAATATTTAGCACTGCAAAAGGAAGGAGTTCGATAAGGGCCCCACAAATCACAATGAATTAACTGAAAAATTTCAGCAGCTCTATTTTCACTAATAGGAAAATGTTCTCGAGATTGTTTGGCTCTAAGACATATCTCACAAGCCTTATTACATATATCATTATTTCTACTTGATTCCACATTTGAAAGTAATTTCCCAGCTCCAAAAGATGCATGTCCCAGCCGCTTATGCCACAAATCCAAGGTCAGGTCATTCTTGGTCTTCATAGCTGCAGTTGTGACCTGTTCTTGAAAATAATAAAGCCCCTCTCTTTGCTCACCCGCTCCAATCACCATCTTCGAAATGCAGTCCTGTATGACACAAGATTCATCAGTAAATTGGACTATGCAGCTGTTCTGTTTGGTTAATTTTGACACTGAAATGAGATTGCAATTTAATCTTGGCACATAAAGCACATTTGTTAGCTTTAGTGTGCCATTAACCACAACTGTTCCTGCTTTTGTAGCCACTGTTTGATCTCCATTAGGCAATCCCACAGAGCAATCCACAATGTTGCATACATCATTAAAACATTCCAATTGAGCAGTCATATGATGAGAAGCCCCCGAGTCAATAATCCATGAAAAAATTGGACGCTTACCATTGAATTTCTCAGCTGGTCCTAGTTTGGCAGTATTCAAAAGACTGACCAGTGTTTGCCACTGCTCACCAGTAAGCCCACTGATGGCAGTAGGAGGTGTGCTTTGCCCTTCATTATTTTTTATAGAGTTGGACATGACTGCTTGCGTCGCAAGAGCTTTGGGAGTGCCCCCTCGTCCTCTTCCACCTGCATGCTTTTGTCCAGGTTTGCCTCGTCCTCCTCCTCTTCCTGAACCTCGAGGACGCTCTCCCCACCATTCGGGATAGCCTATGATTTGAAAGCAACTTTCAGAGTCATGCCCCGATCGATTACAATGAATGCATATTCCTGTCTTTCCTTCGTTCTTGTCCTTGTAACGCGATCCACCTTGCACAACAAAGGCCATCGCTTCTCCCTTTTCATCTCTACTATGAGCAACTATGCGCACTCTTTCCTCTTGCACCAAAGTAGAATACACTTTGTTCAGTGTTGGCAGCGATTCCTGTGCTAGAAGATTGGACCTCACTGTTCCATAGAAAGTTTCATCTAATCCCATAAGAAACTGATGCACTTTCTCCTCTTCACGTTTCTTTTCCAGCACAGAGCCAAGGTTGCATGTATATAGACCACATTTGCAGCTGGGTATCTGCTCAAAATTTCCCAGTTCTTCCCACAGTTTCTTTAGTTTTCCATAGTAGGCCACTATGGTCAACCCTCTCTGTTTGCATTCAACCAGTTCAGCTTTAAGTTGCTGAATGTGTGGTCCATTCATAATAGAAAACTGTTCCTTGATGTCCTCCCACAAATCTTGTGCCACCTCCATATGGGAGATGGTTGATCGTAAGGAAGGTTCAATAGTGTTCATGATCCAGGAGACCAGCAAAGAATTATTGGTCCACAAGTCTTCAATATCTGCAGAATCCTCTTTGGGTCGCTCAAGTGTTCCATTTATAAAGCCAAATTTTTTTCTGGCTCTCAAAGCTGTTCTAAGTGATCGTGCCCACTCATCATAGTTTTCTCCTTTCAGCTGCACTTGTGTGATTAAACTTCCAGGATTGTCACTGGAGGTTATATCATAAGGAGAAATCGTTTTCCTCATGAGTGCTCCACTATCAGCTTTCACTTCCTTTTCTTCATTGGTTTTCACCTTTCCGTCCTCTCCAGCCATTTTAATCGAATAGACTAGGAGAGTATCAATTTCGATTTTGGCTCTGATACCATGTCAAAACCGAATGATGACCTTTATTGATTCTGATATGATATATTTATACACAAGGCTATGCACTATTTCTAAAATATATCCACTGAGGTATCTGCTACCTAAATATATGCTATTTACACTTAGAAATATCTTATACACAACTAATGATTACAAAACTCACGGCCAATCACAGATTTGATAACAATCAAAGATATGACAATCAATTTAACGATATAACAGCTAATTAGAGATAATATCTAATCCATATATTTCTCCACAATATCAGCACAACAGGATGGATATTCAAAATCTCACAATATTTTGATTATCTCGGTACACCTGAATCCAAACGACTTTCTGTTGCTACTTTGTACATGGATGGTCCAGCCCTCAGTTAGTACCAATGGATGTTTCACAACGGCCTCATTCTCTCTTGGCAAGAATTTTTACAAGCTTTGGAAACCAGGTTTGCTCCTTATTACGATGACCTAGCGATGCACTTTTTAAACTCTCGCAGCACAGTTCAATTAATGATTACTTGATGGAATTTGAGCGCTTGGCCAACTGTATTGTGGGTCTGCCTCCTCAGTTTCTTTTAAGTTGTTTTATCTATGGACTTTCTCCAGAACTTCGCCGCAAGGTTCAAGCGCATCAACTAGTTTCACTTTCTCAAGTTATAGCTCTTACTAAGTTGCAAGAGGACAAACTTGAAGATCGTCGTCGTTCATTTCGTACACGACACCCACCGTCCACTTCTTCATCTTCGACACCTCCTTCGATGGTAACTGCCTCTACTCCTTTGGCGGTACGTACTCCGGTACCGTCATTACCAGCCCCTGCCACCACTAGATACAAACATCTCTCTCAGGCTGAAATTGCAATTTGACATGCAAAGGGGGTCTGTTATTACTGTAAGGCTTGATTTTTCCTTTTGTATGTCATACAATTTTTTGTGATTTTTTAAATAATTTTAATGTAAATTTAGAGATCTCTACAAATATTTGTACGAATTTGAGAAATAATGATGAGAGAAAATTTACCCCTATTGTGTAGGACATATACTTCGTGATCTATACAATAGTGTTAAATCGTAAGTTGAGACATATGATGACATTGCTTGAAGATTTATTTTCTTAAACATAATCCCACGAGATACAATAGTCCCTTCTTGATAAAATTAGGAACAGAACTAGCAAGACGAAGATGAAGAGATATGAGAAGCTGAGTGACTAAAATTCATATTTGAAAAGTAATATTTTTTCAAAAAAATATATAAAGAATAACAAACATAGAAATAATGGTTAAAAATCATTACCATAATTATCATAATTAAAGCAAATAATTCTGCCAGTTAAAATAATAATTTAATCAGAATAAATATGATAATTAAATTAATAATAAAATCAAAATAAATAATCGTTCAAAATAATCACTATAATTATTAAAATATAAAATTGAATAAATTCAATCATTAAGGTAAATAATTTTGACAATTAAAGTAATAATAAAAACAACATTTCAAATTTTAAATAATTTGAATTTGAATTTAAATTCCTATTTAAAACAAAATTTGAATTCAGTGATTTATACTAGAATCTGACATTTTGATCCAAACTGATGCCATGTAGTAGTCTCTTTTCCAAGCTTGTTTACAAGTTTAGAGCATATTATCTTAAAAATATACACAATTTATAATAATTCTCACATATTTCAATAGGATTTTGATTAATAGTTTAAAATTAAAACTATTAATAAGAAGAAGAAAAAGAAAAGAAAAGAAAATTTGTATGGATTACATAAAGTGTGTAAATGTATCGGACATAATGTCTTTTAGACTATGAATCAAGTCAAGACAAATAAAGCGTAACATATAATGTATTAGTGAATTAAGACTTCTATAAACTAATACACTTAATCAAATCGTAGAAGCTTATTTATTACATTACATTCCACGTCTTTTTTTTGTCATCTTATGCCAATATTCTAGAAATTTTTTCTTAATTTCACACAAGCAACCCCTCTTGGCACTTATATAAGCGATTTCATTATATGTATACTACATTTATATATCACCCATAAAAGATATGAAATTTATTGAAAGTAAAGCTTAACCTCTTTTTCCATGCAATCTAACACTTCTCACACTATAGGAATGAAAAAGTTATTAATGTTAGTAGAATTAACAATGACTTTTTATTATCCATATGAACTTTATTTAAAGGATCTTAATCACAAAGGTTGAGTTCCTATCATTATTAATTTGTTGTTAATTGAAGACTAACTCCTCTCGATGTTTCATAAATAATTTTTTTTCCACTAATTTGACTAGAAGATCATTCAAATTCACTTTTGACCTCACATAATCAATAGATTTGGCTTTATCTTTTAGCAGTTGCTTTATAACATAATGTCTGTAACATATGTTTATTCTTACATAATTATATATTTTATGTTTATTAAATAATTATAATAATATTTATATAATTTTATAAATAATTTTTAAAATATTATTTAAGTATTAATTATATATTTTATATTAATAAATTTATATTTATATTTTTCTTGATTTATTTTTAAAAATTATATAAATAGTAAATATTTTAGTTTTATTTTAGAAACATATTTTGTTTGTTTAAAGACATCTTATATTCAACAAATAAAGTTATAGTAAACACATAAAATTGATAAAAAAAAATAACATTCACACAATTTATTGAATCAATTAAAAGAAAATTATTATGTTTTAAAAAATAAATAAATTTAAACTTAATGCAATATATATATATATATATATATATATATATATAATGACAATAATAATAACTATTAAATTAAAAAATAATTATAAAATATTTAATTTTATTTGTTTCATTAATTTTTTATTTTAAATTAACAAATAAACATAAAATTAACTATATTATAACATTAATGTAATATAAAAAATATTACTGATACAATAAATTAAAATATATATTTATATTTACATATAAATTGATAAATTAATTAATAATTTAATTAAAATACGTGCAAGTTACAAAAATATATATTATTATATAATTTATTTATAATTATATTATTTGTTATATGGTCTGATTATTTATATATATATATATTATAATAATTTTTTTATTTTATTTTCTTATCATTTTTTATAAATTTTTTCTTTTGAATAAAATATAATTTATATTTAAACAATTTCTATTTATTATAAATATAAAAAATTATAACATATTATATTAATATAATAATTGATATTAATAATAATAAAATTAAAAATATGAAAAATTTATTAACAAAATATTAATATTTTATTTTTAAATTTTAATTCGTTTATTTTTTTCAGTTTGTTTAAATATAACAAATATAATAATTTATAATTAAATAAATTTAGTTTTTAAATACGTGTAATCGTGTATAAATAATTTTAGTTTCAAATATAATATAATTTTTATTTATTATAAATAAAAATTATAAAATAATATATTAATATAAAAATTAAATATTAATATTAATAAAATTAAGAATATAAAAAATAAATTAATATAATATTATTATTTTATTTTTAAATATTAGTTTTTTTAATTTTGATTGCATTCTAATCTTATTTGAAGATTTTGCTGCTCTACAGTTTGTTCAAACAAATATAATAATTTATCTTATATTTATATTTAAAATAATAATAGATAATAATAAAATAAGAATAAAAAATAAGTGCGATAGCAGTTTTGGTTCAGAAATATGTGGTTGTGCTAGGTTTGTATTTTATTGTGATGTAGTTAATACAATCAATGAAATTTTTTTTTTAATTTTATATCAATAAATTGCTTAAGAAAAGATAATAAAATAAAATAAAATTATATAATAATAAAAATTTATAATGATTATTGTTATTAAATAATATTAATAAAAATATAATTATTTTATTATTAAATTAGTTTACATATATTCAAATTTTTATTTGTGTTATTAATAATTATTAAATAATTATAATAATTTTTATATAATTTTATAAATAATTTTTAAAATATTATTGGAACATTAATTATAAATATTTTTATATTATAAAATATTTTTATTTTTACTTTTCTCAATTTAATTTTATAAAATTATTATATATTTTAATTATTTTTTATGATAATTATATTTTATTTATATAAAGACATCTTATATTCAATACATAAAATCACAGTAAAACATAAAATTGATAACAAAAAATAATACTTATAAAATTTATTGAATCAGCTAAAAAATTTATTATATTTTAAAAAGTAAATAAATATCATTGTTATAAAAATTGTAGATAAAAAATATTTATATTATAAAATTTATAAATACAAAAAGTAACATATGAGCATAGAAAGAATTATTAAAATTTATATTTAAATTAAAATAACTTATATTTTTAAATTTTTATCTTAATTACAAAATATGTGATAAAATTTAATATAAAATAACAACAATAATAACTATTAAATTTAAAAAAATAATTACAAAATATTAATTTTATTTGTTTCATTAATTTATTATTTTAAATTAATAAATAAACATAAAATTAACTACATTATAACATTAATGTAATAGAAAAAATATTACTGATACAATAAATTAAAACATATATATATATATATATATATATATATATATTACATATAAATTGATAAATTAACTAATAATTTAATTAAAACACGTGCAAGTTACAAAAATATATATTATTATATAATTTATTTATAATTATATTATTTATATTATTTGCTACATAGTCTGATTATATATATATATATATATATATATATATTATAATAAATTTTTTATTTTATTTTGTTATCATTATTTTTAAAAAATTTTACTTTTAAATAAAATATAATTTAGATTTAAGCAATTTCTATATATTATAAATAAAAAAATTATAACGTAATATATTAATATAATAATTAAATTAATAATAATAAAATTAAGAGTATAAAAAATATGTTAATATAATTTTATTATTTTATTTTTAAATTTTATTTCGTTTAATTTTGATTACGTCTTATTTCTATTCAAAGACTTAACTATTCTTTAAATTGTTTAAATATAATAAATTATTATTAAATAAATTTATTATTTAAAAAGTGTAATTTTGTATAAATATTTTTAATTTTTAATAGAATATAATTTCTGTTTATTATAATTATAAATAAATAAAATTATAACATAATATATTAATTTAATAATAACAGAATTAAAAATATAAAAAATATATTATTAAATAACTATTATTTAAATATATTTTGACAACTATTTTAAATTTTATATATATATATATATATTTATACAGGTCAGCCTTAACAGACTTTATAAATAGCTCAAGCCTGACTTATTTACTTAAGCAGGTCTTAAAAAAAGTTTAAACTTAGTTTGTTTATTAAAAAGATCAGACAAGTCAGGCCTAAACCAGGTTAAACCACAGACCCCTGTCAAGCGGCCTGACCTATTTCCATCTCTAGTAACAAAACATATTCGCTTCCAAGAGTATTGATGTCTTTAGCAATTAAAAAGATGTTTTTAGCAACATATGCTAATAAGCATCAGAACAAATTACAAAACAATAAAAAAAATTCAAGGTTGCTAAATAGTAGGATTTTTATTAAAGATCTGAACAAATAATGGAGAAAGCATGCATGTAAAAGGAACATAGTTTATAATTTAAAAAAGTTTGGATTCTTTCAAAACAAGTTTAGCAAAACTTCACCCAATAAAATAAAAGTTTAAATATGCTTTTAAGTCCCTATTAGCAATTTTTTTATTTTAGTTCCTTTGGACAAATTTTATTGATTTTGGTCCCTACATTTTATAGAATCAGTTCCTACTCTTTTAAGTCTCCATGCAAGAAGACATTTTTTCCATCAAACTAGTGCAAGCTCCAACCAAAATGTTACTAATGAAAGAGTAGTTTTTACAGTATTCAGGTTTGCCAATAATGGAAATGTCTCCTCATAGTCAATTCTATAAGTCTGAATGTAACCTTTCAAGTGGCAGCGCGTGGTGGCTTTGTTTGGGACAAACAACTGGGGTTTGGCTGGTTTTGACCTTGCGCTCCGAATGGTGTGGTCACCAGAGTTGATTGGTGGTCCAGCAGCAGCAATAGTGATGACGTTGATGGCGACAGCAGCAAAGGTTTGACTGCCTAAGCACAATGAAGGTACAGACATATGTTGTAATGAAGACCGCTGCTAGGGTTTGAGTGTTGTGATGAAGGTGACTAGGGTTTTGGTGTTGTGATGAAGGTGGCTAACGTTTGGTGAGCAGAAGTAAAGACCTCAAGATCGGAGTCTTTTATACCAACTTGTGAATTCTAAAATTGAATCTTGTCCGAATACATTACAATTTACATGTATATATAGGAGTCAAATCCTAAAATTTATGAGAAAATATCCTAGATATCTTAGAGTATCTCTTAATAATCATAAAGATAATAGAAAATAATGACAGTGATAATGACAATAAATAGTAGTATACTAGTATTTATAATATATTCTCAACAAATTTCAAATATAGCTTCAAGCTAAAACCCCTGAAGCCTCGACAAAATTGGATGATCAAGTCAATATATATATATATGTATGTATGTTAGAAGAATCATATGGAGCTGTTTAATGCGTCATATAGATCTAAAGGAATCTTGTGTCTGAATTACAAATGCTGTTGGCTGTTTATTTCACTTATAAATCTATTATACTTTAAAAGGGCAACATAATTGAGCTTAGGCAGTTTCTTCCTTATATGGTCAACACTCAACAGTACTCAACACTTCCAAGTTCCAAGCCACCCAAAGAAATGATTGTAAAAAAAATTTTATCTTAGTAAGAAGCAAATGTCAAGGAGTGAGCCTCATGCACTAAATCGCCCTTTTTAGTTTTTCGGTTTGTCAAAAGTATCCTCTGAAGGAAGCAACCCTATTTGAGACATGCCCAAATACTAAATGTGGGTGCCTCTCCCATTAGGTATTAAACCAGGGTTCATAACTTTCTGAGGGACTACCCCTCTCTGCTAGAACCAAGTTATCGAACCTCTATTTGTAACTACTCACTTAGCCACCCTTTTATCAACAAATATTCTGCTGTCACTAATTCAAGTCAGAGAAAAAATTAACTGCAAAAATTGATTCAACAACAATGCCAAATTACAAGAATTGAGTAGATGACAACCTCAAACCATTTATCCAGAACCTTCATGGTTGGAGAGAGTAATAATTCCACAAAGTCCCTGGACAAGTATAAAAACTAGATATTTAAGTCAAGATCTATTGTTCTGAAGACGGAATTGCAATCCCAAAAACTTTAAAGTTGAAACCGACATGCAGAGAGTAAATCTTACACCATGCCCTTCTGCCCCAAGGAGAGCATATGTCGCAGACACAGAGCTCAAAACTTTGACTTCGGCAATTTATGCCTTAGCAAGTCAACTGTTGAAGCACTTCCATGCACAGCTTCAGGAGTTGGTGAATCCAAAAGAAAATCCATGAATTTACAGAATTTTTGGAGCTGAGAGCTTCATATCTACAAACACAAGAAAGAGACAAAAATGTTCACATAAATTAGAACACATGAACAATTATTTTAAATTGAAACACCATTATAACAGTTTGGTTGCAAATTAAAATAATGGATTTCAAGATTCTGAAACAGAGAATCAAATGCCTAAAGCAAATTTTGGCACCTTACAAAGGCATAATTGCTGAGACGAGGCTGTCAACTCAAATGCATATTTGACAAGGTCATAGAATAAGAATGATCACCAAATGAATTTTGTTCACTTCTTTTCAATTTTCGAAAACTTAACCGTATGCTTTTTTTATTTCCAGCATCTCCTCTTTTCCCAACCAAAACAATTGGCAGCAAAAGTCTTTAAAAAATTAAAATGTTTAGAGACACCCCTTTTCAGTTTTTCAACCATAATCTGTTTAAGCTCAACATTATAGATTAGACTGGTATCAACTTCCAGAGCATTAGCACACTCAAAAGAACTGAATCTTTTTCCAGTTTCGTGCAATTTTTTTTCATAAAAAAGACAACCAAAATTTTAAATTTGGACTGTAATAATAATAACAACAATAACAGTAATAAATTTAATTTTAATACAAGTGTAATTTTTACATTATCTACCAATTAGATAACACCTTACATTATAATAATATTAACAACACTCTTATTTCCACACCCACTTTTTGTTACATCCATTCTCCATCCCCTCTTCCTTTCTATCTCTCTCTCTCTTCTTCAATCACATCACATAATCCAAGTGAAATTTACAGATACAGCCCAATGATATTCCTTTATTGAAGACAGACTACAAATGAATCACGGCAACTCCTCCCTGTAGTTTTTATATATTCTCTGCATTCCCTTTTCTTCTATATCTACAACCCCTCCTCCAACTCTAACCAACCTCTTCTCCTTAAACAATAAAAAAATTTGAAGCAAAAAATGATAATAAAGAAAATACTGCTTTCAATTTCAAAAGTCAAAGGTTTTTTTATGTTCCCTGATATCAAACTTCCAATGAAACACAAGTCTTTATAGGCTTTAGCTTCAATCCCATGCTTTCAGGAGAAAGGAGTTCTGGAGAGATGCAAGATGGAATAAGTGGGCTCCTTGGACTGTCACTGAATTGACATGGCCTATACAACCCATACCGCATGAAAAAGAACTCCACAGGTATCAGCATTGCATGCGGCCGTTCCTCTGTAACCATTGATCCACAAGCCCACCTGCAAAATAAAAACCCACTCAAACCTATTTTTGGTATGCTTATCCATCTCCTATCATCTATTATTAGGTCTACGTTCTTGATATATTCACACATGCATATGCTTACTACATCCTTACACACAGCTCAACAAAGGCACTAAATCTCCTATCAAGTTTTGAAGTCATGTATAGAGCCTCCGAATGGAAAGAAGAACACCAACAAAAATAAGTGTACAAAATTTAAATTTTTTTAATCCTTCTGTAATATCAGGTCCCCAAAACAAAGTTGTAGCCCATAAATTTTCCAATTCAAGATTAGTATTGCACTATTGCAACATATATAGAACTAATTCAAGATTAGTATTACTGATTAATTGCTTCAAGAAACTGCAAGACATTTGTTCCCTTTCTTCCATCGAGCAGCTGCAAAAGAAACATGACAAAACCAACACAAAGCAAGATGAATACAACAAGCAAGGAAAGAGTGATAAAAGGGAAAAGCAATCACATTCCATCTATAGAGCAGTACAGGGCAAAGAAACTAAATTGTTGTAGCACTGACTTTTCTGCATGCTTGAACTATCTCTCTATTTGAAACCTCAACATTGCCACAGACTTCCTGTTAATGTTGACTAAGCAAAATCAACATATGAAATAACATAAGGAATATGCTAGTGATAAGAGCCTCGCATTACAATACCATGCTAAAGTATCTCTGAAGCAAACATTCCTTCAGCAATCCACACATGCCATAGAAATATAACAAATTTGACATCACCTACACATTACAAGTGGTTCTGGCCTAAACCACTAAGCCTTGGAAGTTAGAAGAAAGTTGAAGAATAGTTGAGTCATACTCTCCATCAAATTCAGTTATTCTAAACTCAGAAACTGTGAGGAATTCAATACAAGTAAATGCATTGTTTGCCTGTAAATAAAAGCCACTAATTCTTGAATTCTCGCTTCTGTCAGGAATAAAACATCAATTCTCTGCTGTTCTGAAATCAAACTTTACAGATATCTAGTCACAATCAAGTCAGAGTCATGTTTATTCATGTATGAATACTTGGTTCAATTTGCTATGAGAAGATACAATTGAAGGTACAATTCACAGTGCGAAATTGCCATGAAAAGAAGGGCACAGTTTATAGACTTCGAAGCCAGGTTTTGGTGTTGTTTGTGCAGAAGTAGATATTTCATTGAAATTAATATTCCCACACAATTTTATACAGGGCAAATAACCCTTTTAATAAAAAAAATTACCAGAAATTCAGAAATATAAACTGAAAATGCAGAAGCAGACATGTTGAAACTTCAAGATATGCAATGGGAAACTTCAATAATGAACCTCAAAAGAAACAGACATAAAATTATAGTCTCATATTTACCAAAGGAACTCAAAAAAATTTTCATTTTATTGGTCATAGATAGTACATAGAAGATACAAAAAACACCAATTGGTTATATCAATTTCTTTCTAAGATCTTCTCCAAACATAAGTTAGGAAAATGAAAACTATCCTTGCTAAATTTACTCACCAAAGAACTGATTATGCTTTCTTTGAGTCTATATCCTATTCTGAACATTAAATCTAAAACAACCAAAACATCATCCAACCTATCTTCTTGTGATAGACTGTTAATCAGGTACTCAAAAGTCTGCTCCTGGGGTTTAAGCTTCCAACTCAGCATGTTTTGCAGCCATTCCATTCCTTGTGTGGAATTTCCTTCTTTGCATAAAGCGGTTATAATATAATCATGGGTACTAGCCGGTGGTTCCAAATGCCTATCATGCATATCTTTCCACAACCTTATTGCACCCTGTGTATCTCCAACTTCACAAAATTTTTTTATAAGAGGAGTAAAAGAGAAAACTGATGGCTCTAAACCCTGTGCCAGAAGTTCATCAAATAGTGTTGTAGCCTTCACTAGCTCCCCTTTCTCACAAAGGCCTTTAATTAGAGAGTTGTACACAATCACATCACGAACAATGCCCTTTTGAGGCATTTCCTCAAAAAAGTTCAGTGCTTCATCTGTCCTTCCATGCAAACACAAACCTGAAATCATTGTGCTACAGCTAACAGCAGTTTCTGCATAACCCCTACCACACATATCCTGTAAGAGCTTCCTTGCTTTGACAAGATCACCAATCTTACAATACCCATGTATCATTGCATTATAGGTGTATTCATTTGGCAAAAATCCTTTTTTTTTCATCTCAAACCACAGCTTCCTGGCCTCACCAAGCCATCCCATGTCACATAGACCTTTGATCACTGTTGTGTACATAACCCTGTCTGGGAAATATCCTCTCTCCATGAGATCGTTAAAAACCCGGAAACCCTCGGAATTTTTCCTCTTCAAGAGTCCATTTACGACTTCTTGATAAGTAAAGATATCTGGATTACAATTTTTGGCAATCATAACATGAAGGATCTCAGATACTCTAGCATACTGTCTCTCCTTACAAAATCCAGCTATAAGTTTATTGAAAACAATATTGTCAGGATGTAAGCCCTTTTCCAGTAGCTCCCTAAGAAGTTCATACCCTTTGGAGACTTTGTTCTCTGCACAGAATGCCATTATCAGATATCCAACAGTTTCAACACTAATGCTATCTACAGCACCAGATTCCATCATCTGTTCATACAACGTCCAAACCAGATCAGTCCTCCTAACCTTCAAACAACCCAACAGGGACGCATTCCAAGTTTCCACTGATGGGCAAATCCCAACCTTTTTCAACACGTCAAGCGCATCTTCAACCATCCCAGCACTGCTGAGACATTGAATGTAGCATTCCAAAGAATCAGGCTCAGGAATAAAACCCGGGCAATCAAGCAAGGATTTTGCTACTTTGCAGGCCCGAGCATCCACAAGCTCACGGAACAGCGCATTGCAAGAAGATTGGTCGGGTGAGAAACCACAACGAGAACATAGCCAGTGAAAGAAACGAAGGGAGAGGAAGGCATTGCTCTGGTGGTTAAGATAAAGGAGGAAGAAAGAAGGGTCAGAAAAATTGAAAGATGGGAATAGGGAAAGAAGGGTGTCCTCCCAACGTGGCTTTGTTCGAGTAATCCTGCATATTTCACGGGTAAAGTCGCAAACTTTGGCATCTAGGTTTATGGTAGGATGACCCTCCTGTTTGATCTCTGAGGTGAGGTTTCGGAATTGCGCAAGGCTTTGGCGGAGGAAAGTTCCAAAAGAATACAAACGAGTCCCTCTCATCATTGCCATGGTCAACAAACAATGAGTATCACAAGAAACAACGATCAAATAAAGAACCTTGGCGGAGCTTTTGGTCCAGCGCCTGGGGCTTCCATAGACCTACCACTTTAATAGACAACAAATTATGATTAAATTAAAATGACGCACATTAATAAGGGTATATCATTCCATCATCTTTCACGAATAGTTATCGTTGTACCATGACTACAATATGAGAAAGCAATTGGAACATTCTGGAGATAGAGATAAACATGCACGTACACGCACGGGAATGAATATAAAGCACCGAGATTCTGAGGCATGAAAATGGATATGTGACCAAAAAAAATTGCATCGAATTGAAAACGAAAAGACTAGTGCATTCAGAGAAGGAAACTATGGCACCTTGGGAGAGAGAAGTGCGACAGGCACGTGTGTAGGGTTTGGAGAAATGAATGGCACGTGCCCGACAAGAGCAAGGGAACGGCGACAGAAATAAGGTGACAAAGGTCGAAGGTTTGTTAGTGACGATGTTTATTAGTTCTGTTCGGAGGGATTAAAGTTGTTATTTAATTTTTTATTATTTTATATAATTTTGTAATACTTTTAAAAATATTTGCTTTTATATTTATAAATTTATTTTAACTTTTTTATTTTTAAACTTTTAATTTATTTTTAAAAATTTTATCTTTTAAATTTATGGTTATTAATATATTAATTATTGATATTTAATTAAAATTAATATTATATAATAAAATTAATAGTTTAAAATAAATTATATCTTAAAGTTATTTAATTTTATTAAATTTTTATAATTTTAATATATATTATTCGTAGTTATAATGTTAAGTCAAAATAATTTTCAAGTTATTATTTAAATTAAAGAATAAGATGAAAGTTCTTTTATAAAATCAAGAGTATATTAGCAACATATTTTATGTAACATTTTTTTTTATTTTTAAATTAATTTTTTTCTCTTAATTTTTTTTAATTCTCAAAAAATTTTAATTAATATTAAAAAGTGTGTTGCTAATATTTTTTATAAATTAAAAAATAAACTTAAATTTTTTTTAAAATTTTAATCTCACATACTATATAAATTTATAATATTATTGTTATATGTATTATATAATTTTTGGTAATTTTATTAATATGCATGTATATTATTTTTATTTATTTTAAGAGTTTAATTTTTATGTTTAGGAATATAAATTTGAGTTTTGTTAAAGACCGCGACATTCATAAATTGACAATTTTTATAAAAAATATATATATTTATTATATTAAAGCTATAAAAATATAATAGAATTAATTTATTGACCATGTGATACACGGAATATATATATATATATATATATATATAATATAACAATAAATAAATAATAATAATAATAATAGTTTTACATAGTTCATTAATTTAAGATAAACATGATAAAATTATATTTAGTAAATAAGACTTATATATAATTGTTATTAAAAAAACAGATATAATTTTTTAAGGATTTTATGAATCTAATAGAAAGTCACATTTTAAATATCAATTATATATTTGACGTTTATTTATAAGATCTTTAATTAAAGTTTTGAGCAATAGATAAGAATAACTACTCTCTTAATATAAATTATAAAAACCTCTTTATAAATTATAATATAAATTATAAAAACCTCTTTATAAATTATATTAGAAGTATCTTTAGTCAATTTCGATTTGTAACTCTTGATATTGCAACTTAAAGTTGGTCATATAAGAAAATTAATTTTAGAATATAAATTCTAACATGTTTTAAAGATTATCCTTGATTACTATTTATGGTCATTGCAAAAGAAAATAAAAAATTGCTTCCTTTAAAACTTGTAAGGAATTCTGGAATTTGAATGTGTTAATGATAATGCAAGAATAAAATTTTGTTTCCAAACATTACTTCTAGATGTTACTTCTGCTTCAAGTACATAAAAGTCCATATAAATTTCACTAAACTATACCGTTACAAATGTCTAAAGATTGATTTATATTTCTCAAAATATAATGGAAACACCATTTTCAATTTTAAATTCAATTTCTCAAAAGTATGCATATTATTTTTTATTTTGTTTTAAGAGTTTAATTTTTCTGTAATTTTAAGATAAAAAAATTAAGTTTTGTTAAAGATTGAGTTTAAGCATTCATAAAGAGAAAAATTTTATAAAAAAATTATATATTTATCATATCAAAGTTATAAAAATATAATAAATATTTCTCTTTTTAATAAAATCTTATTATTACTAGGTGTTTATTTTCAATCCTTATATTTTTTTAAAAAAAATTATACTTTTATTGTATTTAAATTAAATTCTTATTTTAATTAAATATTAAGGTTAAAATATAAAAAAAATAGAATAAACAAAACAAAATACAATTGTATGTCATACAATTTTTTGTAATTTTTTAAATAATTTTAATGTAAATTTAGAGATCTTTACAAATATTTGCATGAATTTGAGAAATAATGACGAGAGAAAATTTACTCCTATTGTGTAAGACATATACTTCATGATCTATACGATAGTGTTAAATCGTAAGTTGAGACATATGATGACATTATTTGAAGATTTATTTTCTTAAACATAATCCCACGAGATACAATAGTCTCTTCTTGATAAAATTAGGAACAGAACTAGCAAGACGAAGATGAGGAGACATGAGAAGCTGAGTGACTAAAATTCATATTTGAAAAGTAATATTTTTTCAAAAAAATATATAAAGGATAACAAACATAGAAATAATGGTTAAAAATCATTACCATAATTATCATAATTAAAGCAAATAATTCTGCCAGCTAAAATAATAATTTAATCAGAATAAATATGATAATTAAATTAATAATAAAATCAAAATAAATAATTGTTCAAAATAATCACTATAATTATTAAAATATAAAATTGAATAAATTCAATCATTAAAGTAAATAATTTTGACAATTAAAGTAATAATAAAAACAACATTTCAAATTTTAAATAATTTGAATTTGAATTTGAATTCCTATTTAAAACAAAATTTGAATTCAGTGATTTATACTAGAATCCGACATTTTGATCCAAATTGACGTCGTGTAGTAGTCTCTTTTCCAAGCTTGTTTACAACTTTAGAGCATATTATCTTAAAAATATACACAATTTATAATAATTCTCACATATTTCAATAGGATTTTGATTAATAGTTTAAAATTAAAACTATTAATAAGAAGAAGAAAAAGAAAAGAAAATTTGTATGGATTACATAAAGTGTGTAAATTTATCGGACATAATGTCTTTTAGACTATGAATCAAGTCAAGACAAATAAAGCATAACATATAATGTATTAGTGAATTAAGACTTCTATAAACTAATACACTTTATCAAATCGTAGAAGCTTATTTATTACATTACACTCCACGTCTTTTTTTTGTCATCTTGTGCCAATATTCTAGAAATTTTTTCTTAATTTCACACAAGCAACCCCTCTTGGCACTTATATAAGCGATTTCATTATATGTATACTACATTTATATATCACCCATAAAAGATATGAAATTTATTGAAAGTAAAGCTTAACCTCTTTTTCCATACAATCTAACACTTCTCACACTATAGGAATGAAAAAGTTATTAACGTTAGTAGAATTAACAATGACTTTTTATTACCCATATGAACTTTCTTTAAAGGATCTTCAATCACAAAGGTTGAGTTTCTATCATTATTAATTTGTTGTTAATTGAAGACTAACTCCCTTCGATGTTTCATAAATAATTTTCTTTCCACTAATTTGACCAAAAGATCATTCAAATTCACTTTTGACCTCACATAATCAATAGATTTGGTTTTATCTTTTAGCAGTTGCTTTATAAGGTTATAATGTCTGGAACATATGTTTATTCTTACATAGTAAGAATTATTTTTTGCAATACTAGTTTGTTTAGTTTATCTTCATGTAATAACATTACCACCATGTGTAAATGTATAACCTCTATTAGATTGTGTCTCAATACAAGAATTACAATAAAGTACATCATTTTTACAACGAAAAATCTATATGCAATACTATTCTCAACATATCCAATAAACATGCAATAAGAAGTTTTAAAACATATTTTTCTTTTTCTAAGATCAAGTAACATAACTTTAGCTAAATACTTTATACTTTTAAATAACTTAAGTTACGCTTATAACCTTCCCATAACTTATAAGGTGTTTTGTCTAAATTCTTGTAAGGAATATTATTCTATATATGACATTCAGATAATGAAGCTTCACCTCAAAGATTTTCAGGAGTAAAAGAACTAATTAGCATGACATTCATCATTTCTTCTTAGTTCACATTTTTCATTTCTATTATTCAATTATATTCCGATGAGTAACAAGGAGTTATTTCATGTATACCCTTTTTTTTTTTTTTACAAAATCATTATTTGAGTTAACTCTTTTAATCTTTTAATTTAATTAATTCTCTACTTCAACTTTATATATTAAGAACATCTCAAAGGCTTCATCTTTACTTTTAATTAAATGTACTTTCGTATATCTAGAAAAATTATTTATAAAAGTTACACGATATTTTTTCACCAATTCTAGTTATGTTTGTTTTAAATCTTCTAGATTTGTGTGAAATAAACTAAGTAATTCATATACGCATTGGACTATTTAGATTGTAAAGTCAATGTATCAAGATGTAATGCAAGATAAATAGTATGGAAGTATGCCACAATGACATGGGAGAATATTAGAGTTTGAGCCTCTCGAATAGTTCTATAAGTGATCTTGACAAAGGACTCTAATTGTGAGTATCTTTTATTCGTACTTACTCGTGAGACATATCATGTTGGTGGAGTTAGTTGTAATGGTTGGAGGTTATATTCCCCACCATTATATATATTTGGCTTACTAGTGAAACTCTCAACAACTATTTGAGAATAGGAATGGTTCCAAGAGTCACATGAGTATGATACATTATTTTAAGCCAAACAAAAAGTTAGTATATGCACAAGTCTCATGCATCATGACTTGCATTAAATTTGAGATTTATGAGGTGTGCGCTTTATGAATGAATAATAAAATTTATTATATAATATTGACTGACTTGATTTTTAAGAAAATCAAAGTTTTATGTCAGTTTATATGTTCTCTTGTTTATTTCTTTCCCTTCTTTTAAATTTTAACTATTTTATAAGCATTTGAAAAGTCTTATCTTTCTTCTTTATTATTATTTTTTTTTTTTGTAAATTTTTTATGTATGTTCAGGAGCACAAATGTACTTGAAGATTGTAACAAGATTCCACCAGCAGGATTGCTATGTTCAAAGACATAATTATATCATTCAGATCATGGTCACATAAGGGGATTCCTATTTATACATAAAATTTTATAAGTTATATACGGTAATGAGAGTCAAAGGACAAGTAATTATTTGATGTTTGATTTTACTGAATTGATAGGATACTAGTTAAGGATTTAACATTTATCCTATGAACTAATGTGGTATGTGACACATTAGATCCTTATAGTACACTGTGTAAAGTAGCATGAGATGCCTTATAACTTATCTTAAGGTTAACTCAATCTCTAGAGCTATCAAAGAAGAAAGTTTGACAAGTTATTTGTAACTTAGAAGTATGTTTGCTTGAACTATGTATACGATAGATTTTGTGAAAATACTTCACTGAGATAAAAATAAGAATTAATTTTAATTATGTGTTGAAAAATATTAAGCATTTTCGTTGTTAAATTCACTAATAACCTCCATGTAATCAAACAAGTAAGCCACCAAATAAGCATACCTTGATATTAATATCTAGAAATTAGGGCATTTAGCATGTGAGACCCCACTTAGAAATATTTAAGCAGTTCACATGCATTTCAATTTAACAAATTGTAACACCCTCAATTGTATTGCTTTTATTTTTGAAAAAATAAGAATTTTGGTGTAAGATTTCTCATTGTAGTAAGATATGTCTCGCTCCAGCAAGATATATCATTCAGAATCAAGCTCTTTGGAGAGTTTTCACTGTAGCACGAGAATCTTCCTGTAGCGAGAAGTAGATAAGGATGACCCAACAATGTAACATCTTAAATTTTTAGTCTTAAACTGTGTATTTTATTTGTACAAAAATAAAATATGAATTTTCGTGTATGACAGGTATTATAAATACAAGTAATTTAAAATATTTTTCTAAATAAAATTATTTACAAAACTTTCCAATAGGACAATATTCGATAAATAAACAGTGAATTTAAATATCATAATAAACCAGATACAATTTTACAAGTATAGGTATTGAACCTGTATTTACATATAACAAATATAATAATTTACAAATTGTTTGTCAAAAAGTGTAGGACCTAAGATAATAATTACACAACCAAAATAGACAAAGTCCTAGAGCAGTCCCAAAATATATCCAAACACTGAAGACCCAGTACTAGTCATCACCATGTCATCTCTCTATCTCTGCTAAGTCCTTGAAATCGAGGTCATCATCTGATTCAAGATAGATATTTCCCGAATCAGCTGCAACCTCAGCTCCTGGTACTCTTCAAAGGTAACTTGGGTCAGCCTTTCAAGATGGTCATAATCATGGTATGTACACAAATAAGTTATGACTACTAGAGTTCTAATCGTATATATATATATATATATATATATATATATATATATATATATATACACACACACATAAGGTATGTTTGATTCTATTATTTACAAGAAAATCAAAAGGGACGCTATAATATAATTTCATCTCCAAAATAATAATATGACTAGGTGTGTCATCCACATGTACAGCCAACTTAAAATGACAAGTTCTCTGATACTCATTAAATACATAATTAAGTCCACATTGTATAGAACTATCTATTAGTCTAATTCTTTCCTGAGGCACTGTCATCTTGGTTTCCTGAAAATTTTAATAAGGATAAGCGTCTATTCTACCATTTACACACCATGTCATAGAAAAATCATAGTTATAGCATAAGAGAAAATATAATCATTCAGCAATCAATTTACAAAATAACAATAGTCATATAATTTCAACATACAAGCTTGTCATAACTCATCCAATTTCTCTCCTTCAAACACGCACTCTCAATGTACTGTGATCACAGACAATAATGTCTTCAGCATTTCTTGAGGTTTTGCTCAACTAGGTAAATAGTCGTCAGTTAGCCCATGTACACAAATGCAACGTATACAATAACGAGCCCTTTAGCAAAAGTATAGTTAGAAGTCTAGTCAAGAAACGATTGTGAGTTTATGTAGTGCATTCGTTCTTAGAAAAAGTGTGTACACATATGCGAATGTCGCTCACTACCCTACATTTTCTCCAAATTTCTCATCGTCTCTAGATTCTATACCTCTAGTGTATCTATGTAACTATTCACACTAGATCCATTCACCACTTTATACTCATTCCATACTCTTTTTCTTATCAAACTTATCACTCAGGTAAGAGATTATGCTTAGTAAAGCACTTCTGGATTAAGTCCAAAACACACACACTACTAGAATATATCACTAACACCTAAATCAGCCAAACATACTTTCACAATAATCCAATATCATTCAATCATAATGATCATACAAATTATAGCGATATGGCGAACGTTCTTTCCAATAGAAGGTTATATGTCTGTCATTCTAGCATCAAAGAGCCTCATTCTAAACGTTCTTTCTCGCTATAACGAGATATCCTACAACTTATACCATTTAAACTCTCTAAAATTCAAATAATTTCACCCGTATAACCAACATATAATGTCATAATAATAAATATAAAAATATGGATGTTACAAACAACCTTCTCACTACAGTGAGAAAGATTTTTGCTGCCAGCTAGTCATTCTCACTATAGCTAAAATAACAGAACAAGGGAAAATTATTATTTAGTTTTCTCGCTATAGCGAGAAATAACTCAGTGTAGTAAGAATGTCGTGGGTTGAGAGGTATTTAAGGGTTTTCATCTTAGAAAACTCGAATTACAATCCAAATTACCATTTCTCCCACTTTCTCTTTGATCTCTCATATCTTTTCTCTCAAAGAAACCTTCTCTAACCCTAAATCTTTTATAGATCTGAACTCGAATATCCAAGTAAGTTTATGGAGCTTAGCTCTTAAATCTCGCTCCTATTTCTCTTATCTCTCTTTTCATAATAGTAGTATACTCTATGATGTTAGAAAGAACTCTAGTTTTTGGGTAGTATCTCTGATCAAAACTTTAAACTTCTCTCTAGATCTCACGAAGAACTTGGTCTTATAGATATATTTCCAGGTAAAGGGAGTTGATCATAAATCTTAAGTTCTATTTTATATTTAGCTTGAAAAACCCAATATACCCTATTTTGAATAGTATATCTGAAGTATTTTCTTGGAAAATATAATGTTAAAATGAATTTTTGGCATAAAAACCTATGCTTTGATTTGAGAATCATCTAAAATGGAATTTTATAATAACAATTATAAACAAACCAAGTTTTAAGAAGTTTTTGTAGAAAAGTTACTCAATGTGTGTGTGCATATATATATATATATATATATATATAGATATTGTAAGTTAGTATTTTTTAATAATATATGTGTTAGATGATGAAAATGTATAAAGTGTTAAACTTTAGGATAAAAGACTTTAATAAGATCAGAAGAGTGTGATCCCCAGCAATATACTTATGAGCTGCACGATTGGTTTGAGTTCGGAGATGTTAAACCTTCGGCACATTGTATTGGATTGTATAATGATACGTTTCTCTATTTTATTAATATATGCTTAAATGGCGTTTTGATTGTCATGAAAAGTTGATGATGCATAATTTATTGATCTAATGTGATTAAACATGTTTTCTTTCAGTATACATATGATGTTAACTAAATTTGGGTAAGCTAAAATTTAGACATGATTCAATGAAATGAATGAGGAAAAAGAGATGAATGAAATTAATATGAATATATGTGAATTGCTGAGAAAATGTAAGAAAGAAAAGGAGTAACTAATACGTGTGATTAGTGTGATTATAATATATATGTTGTAATACACTAACAGGTGAGATTATAACACATATATTATAATAATTGATTAGTGTGATTATAACAATGTATTAGGATAATATTGATTGATGTAAATAGTATAATTTTGGTGCGCCACTGTTGAGTTATCGTATGAATAATTCAGAGATACACTAGGAGTATAGGATTTGAAGTCAATTATAGAAATCTGGGAAGAAGTGAGAGTAGTAAATGTTGTTCACTGATGTGTACACAATTAAAAGTGATATGCATTTACGGACCTCACGTTCATTTCCTGACTAAACTCCTAACTATAATTTTACTATGAAGGCCATGAACGCACACATTGTATCTATGTGTGGTTTGACTAACCAACGACTATCTATGCTAACGTAAGTCTTTCGTAATTAAAAAAAATATGTTGTTAGTGATTTAGGGGCCCGTGAGTACCTCGAATACTATTATTTGAGGACTATTTCAAAATTGAAATGAATAAAGTGACATAAGATCAAGAATTAAATTCATTGTGTTTAATTAAGTGACAAATTATGTGTATGGATGACTCATGTTTGGTTAAAAATGAAATATTTCTATTTTGATGCATGTTGTATTAGAAAATAATTTACGCATTACTTTGATCATAATATAAATGAGAATTTAGTGAGACCGAAAGATGTTCACCCTTACAAAAAATTTCGGGTAAAGAAAAAATAAACGAAGATGAATCCATCCTAATATCATATTCGCATTGGATTGTAAGGGAAAAAAATTGTTTTGTTAGGATTTAATTACATTGAAAGAATGTAATAATGTTAATTAAGTTTTCATTTAGAATTAATATTTTTGATGATAAACCCTATTATAAATAGGGATTTAAGGTGTATATGGAATACTAAGTAGTTAATTGTTTTAAATTTTAATTTATATCTAGCTTTAGTTAGAAATTTAATTTACTAAAAACAGTTTGTTTGTATCATGAAATCGAATTATATATATATATATATATATATATATATATATATAATATAAAATTTTAGCTTCCATTCTAATTATAAATTTAAGTTATGAAACGCATTTTTTCTCTATCATGAATGAGATTTTTATACAGACAAAGTTTTAATAATTTGTTCGATTTTCATTAGTTTATATTCATGTATCTATACAACTTTTCAAAACTATTTAAAACTTACAATTTCCATTACGTATTATTCAAAATTATATATATATTATTAAGAGAAATTATTTGAATTATAGTAAGGATGTTACAGAAATGATCCATGAAAGGGTAATAATACATCAATAACAAATCGCATAACCACATATTTCAATAGAAAAACACCTTGATGAACACATTTTATTAATATTTTACTTATTAGTAGATTTTTAATAATAAAAAAATGGAGTTAAAGAATGTAAATACCATAAAAATGTCAATTCTGTTATTAATTTTAATTTTCTTAATTTAGTTCAATTTACATAAGTTTTATAATTATCTTTTGTAATTTTGAATAATTATGCAAGAATTTTTGGCAATAATCTATGAAATTTGAGCTTTTAGTCTTTTTTTACAGAAATATAATTTTTTGGGTATAAAATTACGCATGTGCCCTAAAATTTATTCTTTTACACAAATGTCCTGAAAGTGGTTAACAGCAATCGATTAAAATCGATTTCCCTTCTTGCAGTTCCACCTTCAAACGAGTTGAACGAAGTCGAATTTGCACAATTAAAGTTGATTGAAGTCGACTTTCTAGCACCATTGAAGTTGATTGAAGTCGACTTTACTGCACCATTAAAGTCGATTAAAGTCGACTTTCGTTGCTTCTTTTTGAATCCAAAGAAGTTGATTTAAGTCGACTTGCATATTACACGTAAAACGATTAAAATCGACTTCAATTTCATTTTGAAGACGAGTATAATCGACTATAAGAGAGTAGCAGCGATGAGGGACTAAGAGAGAAAGGAAACCAGAGAGACAAAGGAGACTAGAGAGAGTGAGACCAAATAACACTGAAGCAGAGATGATGGAAGAAGATGAATAACGATCTATATCGGCTGAATTTTGTTGATCATATTGCAAGCAAGCTGTTAACACAGGTAAATTAATTTTTAAATATATTTAGTTAAATTATAGTTAATTCTGTAAGTATATATTTAGAAATATGTGTAAATGTTAAGAATTATTATATTGTAAATTAATTTTAATTATTTGTTATAATTATAATTATTATATTGAAGAATGTAAATAAAATTATATATTTATAATTATTATGATAATTTAGTTTTGTATTGTAGTAATTTATAATTATAATCATTTTGTTATAATATTTTCATTTAAATCTTATATATATTATTTTGTTATTGTACAGGAAGCTCAAATTTTAAAAAGTAGACGTTATAATATGATGGTTCCTCCAGATTCAAGAATGGAACCATTTCTTAGGCGCAGACTAGTTTTTGACATGTTGCACAAATGGTTTCGATATTTGATTATGATAGGACACTCATAAATACACTTGTAGAACATTGGAGGCCTGAGACATACATTTCATTTTCCATACGAAGAATGTATGATCACTTTGGAGGATGTTGTGTTTTAACTAGACTTATGTGTGGATGGAGTTCCTGTGAGTGGTTGCATTGAGCATGGGAGAAATTTTATGATCGTAATATATGGGCATTATGTGAAGAGTTACTTGGAGTAGTTCCTAATGAGAGAAACATAAAAAGATTTTCTATAAATCTACAGTGGTTCATAGATATATGTGGAACATTACCTCACAATGCTGATAAACAAACTATTATCCATTACACTAGAGCGTACATAATGGTTCTATTTGGTAGGGTATTATTTCCAGATAAATCAGGATTTAGGGTTCATATGAAGTGACTACCTCTTTTAGCTGATTTTACAGAGATTTCAAACTATAGTTAGGGTTTGGCTGTTTTAGCATATCTTTATCGTGAGATATGTCGTGGGGTGAAATACAATGTCACCGAAATTGCAGGTTGTTTGCCTCTTATACAGTCTTGAACATGGTACAAAATACCTCATTTAGCCCCTAGACACTATTATCCTCTCACTTTTCCACTAGCATTAAGGTACTATTATTTATGGTTATATTAATTTTATTATTTATATATATTAAATTTGCAAGTAAAAAATAATTATGCTCATTTAAGGTGGAAAAGTTTTAGGTCATCGACGAGATTAGATACAGATAAGTTATTGCGATATAGGAAGATCATTGATTCAATTGACATTAATAGGGTAAGTTAAAACATGATGTACGCTATTAACTTTTGTTTTAAATAATTATATTTATTTTGTCTAATATTTTATTTTGAAACTTTCAGTTTAGGTGGATGCCCTACAGCAACAACAAAGTCAGGAACATTACACCTCCTTTTGTGTATAATGAGGCTGATATTTGGGCATTTGTGATTGCTCTTATACATTTTACTGTGATTGAGTGGCACCCTGTTGATCGCATGGTTCGACAATATGGTGGAGAACAACACATACTAATCAGCCTTATAAATATTGATCGATTGCATGCTAAGGATAGGAGAGGTGATCTAGAGATATGGTGGCCTGATTATCATGTGATATGGCATGCTACATGGGAGGCACATAGGGAGAAACGAGTTCAATATCCTCTAGCAGATAATGATCGTCCCTCTGTCGAGTACTTTCAGTGGTACTTATCAATCGCTAATAGATTTTTGTCATTGGATGGAGCTTCATAGGATGCAGAGCTTAGGGACTTACCTGATGGTATACCACTACATGTCCCTCCAGCACCTAACATTACACACCCTGATGGCATTCCAGATAGACGCTCTTTCATGCGTTATTTGCGTGCAGGTACACGTGCTAGTAGACATCAGTACCGTGATGAGGCACATATACCAATCAACCTTCCGGTACACGATGTAGAACCTAGTGCAAATCCAATTGTACAGCAGATCTCATGCAACATATACCACCTGACATCCACGTACCCTAGCTACCACTTCATGTCAAGACCTAGCCAATAGCGGTACATGTATGGTTCTTCTCAGCACCACTTCATGTCGGGCCCTAGCCTACCATGTATGACCCCTAGCCAACATTTTATGGGAGGTCCTAGTCATCAATTCAGATCAAATTATTTTCTTACTCCCAGTCCTATGCAACATATATTTTTCAGTCCACCTTTCATGTCAGATGCTAAGGTTACGAATTTGCTAAGGTCATCGACCGGTATAATACCACCTACAGATAATTTATATTGACCATCACCATCACATATCTGAACTCCTTCCTTTAATGTAGGAGGAGGAAGAGCATCAGCAAGAGGAGGAATATACACATCGCAGACCTGTACGACAGATTGTATATTGTCGTTGTACAACAAGGAGTCACCTTGCTGGTCCCAGACGCAACAGGCGTGACTCATAGTCACATATGCTGCATGATGATCTACATTTTTTATGGACTATGTACTTTGAAATTTTAATTTTTTGTACTTTAGAATTTTATTTTTATGTCCTTTCAAAGTTTAATTTTATGTACTTTAAAATTTGAATATTATGTAGTTTAGAATTTAAATTTTATGTCCTTTGAAATATTATTTTTACATTGATATCATTTAATAATTTTATAATTAAATATTAATAAATTTAATTAAAATTGTTATTTTTCTTTAATTTGAATAAAAATTTAAACAATATAACTTAGGGCACAAAAGTCAATTATAATTGACTCTTACATAATATAGAAGTCGATTATAATCGATTTTCTTATTGAAATTTTGAAAACAATTATAATCAACTTATGTACTCGTGTGTGAAATCGATTTTAATTGACTTCTATATAACTCAAATCAAGAAATTCATGTAGAAAAAAAATTCAAGACATATAAGTAATTTTATATTTAAAATTTTTTATTTGTGTAAAAAACCCAAGCTTTTAAGAAAAAATTGAGTGGAAATAATCACTTCCAACATCCAAAATAACTACTCCAGCAAACACCCTCCAAAGGCCAAGTGGAAGTAATCACTCTCAGCATTGATAGTGAACACTCCAGAGCCACTTCCATGAGGCGAGGCTACGCATAATCACTCCCAATGTTCAAAGTGATTACGCGCAAGCCTATTGAGAGAAAGTAGTGCAATGGGACTTGCACGTAATCACTTTCACCATTCATAGTGATTACGTTAGGAAAGTGTTAACTTTACTATAAATAGACTCCCAATTAGAGGATAGTGACCTTTTTGCCATTTTTGTACTTTTCATTTTTACACTTTCAGAGGATTAGGTCAGAGCTCTAGGTGGCTGCCAAGAGCTTATTTTTAGGGTTCTTATTTCTTTTCTCATCTTTTTTACTTTGATTTTCTTGTTTTGCTGAACATTTATTACTCGCAATGTTAAAATATGGAAGGCTATTTTTTAGAGATTAATTCCCAATAAGTTCATAGTGGTTCTTGAAATCGAATTAATTGTAGATACGAAATTCCTTCTTATGAATTTTATTTCCCTAATTTTTTTAGAACTAAATTAAGAATTGAATGGGGATTGTTGCTTAATCAACTAAGTTCCTTTCTTAACGAGGGTTTCAGAGCTCAGTTTGCTTAATGTTGAGCTGGGTTCTAAGTTGGCTTAATCCTGTAATTTATTTAATCTTACATGAGAAATTAGGGTTAATTGACGCTTGTTCTAATTAACTAAATTTTGTGAAGGGATTAGTAACTAATTCTTAATTGATTAATGATTGAACCAATATGAATGAGTTAGGGATTAATCCACATTGTTAATTGACTTACTAAATTCAAATTTTCACTTGAATGCTTGATAACCTTAAACTGACAAACTCCTCCTATTTTTCTAAACTTGATGCAATCTCAACCAATGTTCACAATAGGATGGCTTAGGTTAACTTGGCCTAGTACACATTTAATTTAATTATACTTTAATAGATGTAGTGACAATCTTTTCATCCCAACTTACGTAGTAAATGGATAACAAGACGTTGAATCAAATGTCTAAAACGGTTGATGCAAGAGAAAATAAAATCACAATGATTGAGTCACAAAAAAGTGGACCAAATACTAGAAACTTCATTTTAATACTTATAAATTTCAAATTACATGGTTACGATAACATGAAGTCAAGAACAACGTACGAGCACAGCAAAAGACAAAACACACATCAAACTTGCTTCTACTATACGAAAACAACACCTACACAATCTAAACCATTCAAAACATTCATTCCCATCCCAATCCTTTCGTCTCCAACAGAGTTAAGCTAACATTGAAACTGATAACTAACTAACTAAGCTTGCTATGCAGAGACAAGCACAAATTTCCTGCACCAAATAACATTGACCAAATAACAATCATCAAATAACAAAGAAGAACCCTCACCTGATGGAAATCAACTTAGAGATTGATTAGGGATCTGTTAAGCCCACTATTAGCAGTGTGAGAAATGATTGAGTTTCAATGTATGTTAGCAAGAAGGAAGAGAAGAGAAGATGTTTTGCATCAGCTGCAAGAGGCTACGTATCCAGTTGAGAATAAACAAATCTGGTATTGCTAAATGAATTTTAAAATAAATTTGGACAAAAAATAAAATGGGCCTAAAAATTTGGTTTTATTGAGAGGTAATTTCTACAGTACTTTGTAAATTAAGAAAATGTCTTCTCACATGTAGAACAATTATGTTATATTATAGCAACCACCTTATTAAGAATCTAGATTTTAAAACTAATTTAATTTTAGTTATGGATCAGGCCTCGGAGAATGTACTCAATGTCCACGCAAATACGTTAAGAAATTTTTCTCAAATATGCATTCCACGTTTTGGGTTCGTGGGACATCTGTTGTATAACTTCAATCATAAATGTAACTGGTCCACCACTATTATTATTATTATTATAACCTGCCTAATTTGCCATCAATAATCACTCCCATGTCAGTCCCTTTCTGGACCTTCCTTTCTTGTTAACCGACCACTGTTGCATGATACAATCACAATTGCAATTTTTCATGCAAATACAGTATATTTCAGTTGACCAAAAAAAAGTATATTTATAAATGTTGAGTAGAAAAATAGATGGAAGATAAAGGGATGTTTCATGCAGATAAGAGTCATAAGACCGTCATCTCCCAGAAGGGGAGAGATAAAAGATGCTGCTTTAGAAATGCTGGTTTTCAGAGGAATTCATTAGAGGCAAAGTTTATCTACAATTGGCAATAATCAATGCCTTCAGATAAAACTTATAACACATTTTTAATCAAATCAATCACAATCCATAACAATCTAGTACTGGCACAGTATGTCAAAATCTACTGTAGTAATTACTAGGTTTCCATAATCTAGAAATGTAGGATTCCTTCCCTTTAAATTTTAGCAAGGGCTTTGATAGGAACTGAATCAGTTAGACAGAAAATAACACAAGTTATTTATTTATTTTAATTGATTGAGTGAATTTCTCAGGTTATTTGAGAGAACTTAGACCTCCCTACTCTCAAAGTATACAATCCGTTTTCCAATTGATAATCTATCCTCTGTCCTCTCTTTTATTCTATTTATACAAGTGATACCCTTTCTCCTAATTGCAACTAACAGCTGGAAACTAGGAGGAATGTTGGCAATACTCTCAAACATACTATTTTGAAACACATTCTATGTTATTGACTAAAGTTTTTTTAGAGACTCACAAGAAAATACAAGTCTCACTCTTGATTTAGTGAATGTCACTCATAATTTCCAAAAAAATTTCAATTAGTTATCAAGAGTGTGTTAAAAAGCATATAATAAAATACCACAGCAAAGTAATTCTTAAATCAACAGCTTGTGAGAAAAAAGATATTTTTTGGGGTATTTTGATTGAGTAGCTTCACTTTACAAGCCAAGTAGGTCAGACGAAAAGCAATCAATCATCATGCTAGGCTATATTAAGACAGATAATAATCCTACCAACAGACAATATGATAAACACAAATATCTTACAAAATAAAAATACATTCGGTACTTTTTTTGTCTCAAAAGAATAATAAGTTTTAGCTTCCTAAACATACCAAATGACTATAAGTCAGTACTTTCCCATTATTTACAATATAAACCCAAGTTTGCATGAATCAATGACAGCTGAAAATCAGATATGAAACAGGAACAAATGAATTCTCCAACAAGCAACAATTACTGGAATACTGGTTGACAAGGCAGAAGAACATCACATCATGTGTTGTGGGGAAGCTTTATGATCTTCTGTAGAACCACTGTCCTTGCCCTTATAATATCACGGCTACATGTATCAGCTTGGACTCCTAAATCTTCAATATTCTTCATAAAAACTCCCAACTTCTTCTTGATATCCTCTATTGCAACCTTCACAGCTTCTTCCTCAACAGCAAAATCCACATTCTTCAATAGAGACTCAATCTCGACTTCCAGCCGCTCAATGAGAACCCGGATGTTTTCCAAGTCCTTTATAGCAACATAGGTGCCAACTTGCATAGAGATAGTTACTTCCTTATGTCCTTTCATGGCATTTTCATAGTTCTTTAGCAGGGAGTCAATCCACTTTCCCATTGAGCCAATTGGGATTGCAGTAACAGCAGCTAGTGCAGCTGCAACATGTGGAGAAGCAATGGCTGCTGCTACAACTGAGCAGATCAAGACAGCCGCAACTGTAGCTACAAATATCATACTTGAGACCTTCCTCCAGGTATGGATCTGTTTTACTTTCTTATCAAGCTTATTTTGTCTGACTCGCAACTTCTCAAGCATGAGTATCTGCTGATTGTAAACAGATTGATAGGTTTGGAAGAATTCTTCAGTGAAGGGGTCACCAGCTGCCTTAAAATTCTTCAGTTCCTGCAATGTCCTACCATAGCGTTTCTCTCCCAACCCAGTTTCCTCTTCAAACTGTTGAAGCGCCACAAGAATAAGCAATTGGCTATCCCGGGCTTGCTTTAGGCACTTCTCTAATGCAGTACAGAAATCTAGAGTCTGCAGGCTAGTATCAAAGTACTCCTCAACAAGCTCAAACAGTTCTTGGTTCTTCCATATATCTTTCTTACAGTCTAAGATTACCTTGACAACTTCCTGATTCATCTCAAGAAGGCATTCTGTGACTTGTTTGAGAGATTCAAATGAAAGGGACCGAACTTCAACACCCACTGCAAGAGTATTGATTACTTGATTCGTTCGAGTTTGAAGAGTGCTGTCAAAGGATTGCAAATCAGAGTCAAGCTTACAGGCAGCCTCATACGACCTCAATTCAGTTGCCATATCAGTATTGAGGTTAATGCCAGATGATGTTTGAGGGGTCTTCTTGCTCATATATCCCCCCATTTCTTCAGTTGAAATGATCTAATAAAGAGGCCAAAAAAACAAAATGAGAAAAAGATCACCTTCCACCAAGAGAATCCTTAAAGGATTGATAAAATGAAAAGTACCCAATTTACGATTATGGGCGCAATTTCCTGAGAACAAAAATCTGGGCCTAATCCCAATAAATTTAAGGATGAATACAATCAACTTCAAACAAATCAATGGATACTGTTGCTATCTCATAGATTTGTACCCACTAGAAACTTTACCAAACCACAATTACCACAACTAGCACAAGATCCCAAGTGATGAAATACATGAACAAATGGAAAGAATCAAGCAGGCCCAGATAGAGATTTTTGTAAAGTTCAAACCTTTGAAAGCTATTGAAGAAGATAACAAGTTCCAGACAGTGATTATGACAATAGCTTGAGCTAATAACTGATGGAGTCACCCTTTTTAAGAAGTGGGAAGTAAGAAGAGAAAGGAAAGAAATTTGAGTGATGTTAAAGGTAGGGAACAGAAGATCTTGAAGATAATTAGCAGAGTTATTTACCAATAAAATGTGGGTATGTTGAGTTTTGTCAATGACTTGCACGCTTAAGAAAATGAAAGCAATGAAGAAGGAAAACGCGGGAAGTAATGCACCTTCTCTATCTTAAAGACTCGCGCGTGTGTTTGGGTCTCCCCTTGTTGTGTACACTGCAAAGATGTTGCTTGGAACGCGCAAAGCAATTAGAAGTTGCACAGAGTCGCACAACTTTGTTCTGGTAAGAACATAAAAGTAAAACAACAAATGGAATCTTGCAAGATTTTAAGCTATTTGCTCAACAAGCTTCCCAATAAACTCACATCTGAACTGAAAATACTGTTTGCTTGTTCTTTCTTTTAAGAAAGGTTTATTTTTTATTGTTTTTTATTAACTTTATTTCGTTAATTTTGACCTTTGTCATTAATAATTTATCATTACATGTATATTTTAAGAGGTAGCCATAAAAGTACCAAAACTTAAACTTAATAAAATTATAAGCTTTAAACTTTGACTGAAATTACAAGAACTATGACTTACAAAAAATAAAATTTTAGAGACAACAGACTAAATTTTTTTAAATTTAGGAATTAAAATCAAAAGTAAGGTAAAATGTACATGTAAAATGTATATATTCATGTGAGAATTTTTTTTAATAATTAGATCTTCTCATGAATAGTTAAAATTAAAATATAAGTCATATAAATATTTTAAAAAGTTAATAATCTTTTTTTAATTCATTATATAACTTTTTAAATCTTTTGATTTTAATTATTTATATACAATTGTATTATCCAAATCTATTCCTCTTATCAGATAAATCCCATATAAATATTTAAACTTTTACTTTATTTATTAGTATTCATTTCATAAATATCTTCCTTATATAGAAACAAACAAAATCATTCATTATTCATTAAAATTTCAATCTAACTTTCTCCTAAAAAAACAAATGTAACATTCTAATGTCTATATCCTTATCTTTTTTGTATTCAATAACAAAAGAAAATAATAGAAAAGAGAGCATGAACCCTAGTAAAAGGGGAGAAAAAGACAACATACCATTTTGTTGCTTCCCAACGTCAAAAAACAACAATTTGGAAGTTTCAATTTGGAAAGGACCACTAAAAATCTAACTACTGCCAGCTACTAAAAAAGTTTGCATTACCTTCTCAATAACTTGGTAGCCAAGACATACAGCAAATGACAGTAAATACCAAAATAAAAAATAGAAAGTTATGGATACATATATAATAACATCTCTGAATTATGTTGCTTGTGTTGCTTTTGTTCTAAAATTTTATTAGAATATTGTATCCTGTAAGGCAGCCGAGGTCAGTCCAAGAGGAGTAGAAGTCCAAATTTTCATAGAAATATTCTCCTGTGCACTGATTTTTACTATTTAACAAAATGATTTTAATAATTTATTTACAAATTAATGTGAAATATTATAATTATTAATAAAAAATAATTAAAAAATATTTTTTTAAAACTAAAATATCCCTATTTTTCACTTATGATATCATATTTTATCTATTACTTTTTATTTTAATACATCACTTATTTTTAATAATATCCTACTCCATTTGAATTCTGCTACCAATGTGGAGCACTTTCTTTACTAAGAGAAAGACAGCTTCATATTATTGCACAATAGTTAGTTAAGTTGTGCTCAGAGCTTGATTAATAATAAGGAAGGAAAAAAAATAATTAATAGTCAAAAGGTGATGCTTATTGCACGCAAGTTGCACTTATGTATGTACTGTTTATTTGAAAACATATTTATTTATTTTTATGATTTAAATTGTTATTATTTATGTTTAAACTTTAACTACTTGAGTTTAAAAATACTAAATTATAAGAAAAGTATAGTTTAAACTAAAAATTTTAATCTCTTTACTTCATGAAGAGTTTACTAATATAAAATGTATATAATTTTTATTAATTATACTAATGGAGAAAAAGCACGCACTGTTTAGTATTTATATATATATACACACACCTTTGACGTGGGTGTCATGGCTCCTCCCCACTACACTACTACAATGTTTCACCCTTGCTATCGATCATTTTCTACTTATTCAATGAAAATATGACTCACCTATGTATCTTGACGATAAATATTCATCTATTTAATATTGAAAAAAGTTGGTACATCAAAAGACACTTGTCTTTTTCTAAATAATACCCTTTCCTATTAAAAAAATAAAATAAAATTGTCCTTATTCTCTTTTATTACCTTTGCCAACGTCCTTGCTACAAATGTGCTGGAGTAGGAAATGGTTAAAGTGATATTAAAAAACTGATAATAGAGCTGAAGCTCTTACAATGGTAGATCAAAAATTAGGTTTTTAAAGAAAAGAAATTTTTTTTGTCTAAGCACAATCTCAAGACTCACCACTCACTCTACACAATTCCACTCCTCCTACAGTCGTGCTGGGTGGCCTAACTAACTAATTCTCTCTCCCTGTTTCCCTGCATGAATAAACCTTGCAGATCTCAAAGGTTAAAATGAGGAAATTGGCTGCACAAGGCAAACTAATATTCCCATGTTTGCTGCCATTCTTCACAATTTCCCTGCTAGCCAAAGTGGTTTCAGTCTCCACAGGTTCAACACTTTCCACTTCCAACTTTGCTGGTAATTCTGCTCCATGCTACTCCCAATCGCCTTCATTTTTCCCTCTAATTGCATCGTCTTTACTCATTAAGTAAGTTGCTAGTGATTCCGCAGATGCCTATAACCTCACATTCAAGGGATTCCTCTTCTTCAATTTTATCTACCTCAACTGTCACAATTTCTCCCTCTTCTTCATTTACAGTTTCATCATCCCCAAGTACTAACTTGTCTTTCCCATGAGTTCTTGATATGTAAGACGTTTAAGTCCCCTATTTTTATAGTTATTACAGTTTTTCTCCTCTCTGGAATTTTGAGAGGATAAACACCTTTAAATTAATGGCTAGTTGCATTACCTGCACTTAAAAGTGTAGAACTTAAAGACTTGTTAGGTGAATCTGATAGAATAAAAACTGATAAGACAGAGATGAATAAAAATAATAGATAATAAAATAACTAAAATATTTTAAAAAAATATACTTTTCTTAAAAAAATTATAGAATTTTTAAACATTATTTTTAAAATATTTTTTATTAAAAATGTTTAAATAATTTTTTTATAAAATATTAAAAAAAGGTATGAAGAATGAATAAAAATATAATATAAAAAAATTATCTTATCCTAATATTTTCTGATCCTCCTCAGAATAGTTTTATAATTAATAAACACTGAAAATAAAATAAGATAAACTATCACTCACGAAACAAGCTAAATGAATGTGAACATATAACTGTTGTAAAAAAAGTTGAAAAAACAATGAGGGAATATCATGACAAATTAATCTTGAAATTCCAAATAATTTGTAAGTTGATGAAGATTATACTTATTGCACTAGACTTGTTTAAACAAATTAAGTACAAAGTATCAGCTGAGCTGCATAAATTTAATGCATCATAATTCAGGAAAAATAAAATTTAAATATATTCTTAAATGTAATTATGATACGTTAAATAGGTAGTTAATGGATTAAAATATATTAAAGTTTCCAATAATGAAGCATGCATTATATACTGTCCAAAAAAGAATAATTCAACATCTCGAGCAAGATAAAATTATCAACTCGTAAATTACATATATGCCTCTTTTTGACTCATTAATCAAACCACACATACAGTAAGAATAGGACATTGGAATGTGAAATTTGCATAAATATAAATTTGAGAGTAACTTAATTTTAACAATGGATAATCTAATACCATGACATGAACCAATTATTCCAAAAACTTAAAAGATTTTACCTAAAGACACACGTGAATATCTTTATATCTTAGGCTTTTGAGAGTTTGAAAAGAGAAAAAAAAAATTAAAGAATCCAGAAAAGAGATTCAATATAAAATTTTTTAAATTAAAAATTTTGAAAATATAAAATTAAATGAGTTTTAAAAAATTTCTAAATATTTCTTTTTTATCTAAAAACTTCTAAATAAGAATAATTATTATAGAATTTTTTTTTCTTCTAAAAAAAATAACTTTCAAATAAACCTATTAAATAAAAATACACGAATTATGAATTTACGTTTATTGTATAAGGTATACCGAAAATTAACATGGTTTTGTGGTATTTGATTCTAATTTTGAGGGCAAACAACTTTATTTTTAAGCTAACTTTTTAGAGAAATGGAAAGACTTTTGTAATGGTTATCTTTAGAAGTTTTTGAAGACATCTCTATTACTATTAACAAATATATCTCAATTATTATTATTATGTTGTTATAGATTAATAAGGGTATATATCACACACTAATGTATATCTATATATAGAGTTATTTTTTAACACTAAAAAATATTATATATAACTCTTATCTTTTTCTTGAATTATTTAGGTATATTACAAACAAACAAAAAAGATGAAAGTCAAATAAAAAGATCCTAAGCACTCATAATTTATATATATTATTTTTACATAACAAGTTACTCTTATCTAGTCCTCTAGCTCATTTGGAGGAGGATTAACACGAATGTCCAAGTAAGTCATTGCACAATACATAGAGTAAGGGATCTCAATCTTAACAAGACTTTGCATGATTATAGGAGTAATATAGGAATTGTTAATGATAATAATAGTTAATATCACGCAACCCATAAAGATAATGTTTGGTTAACATTATTATGACTTCATGTTCCCGATCCCATTTTAAAAGTCATGTTCTACTCAAGAATGAGAATATTTTCAGCATTTATTATGCATCCATAACATATTTAATAGATACAAAACAAAGAAAATGTAAGTAAATTATTCATAAATTATATCAGAAGACAGTACTAATTGCTTAATAAACATAATATACTAATAGATTTATAAATTAAACAAACATTCATAGTCTTCTATCTATATTATTCTTTTCTCCATTGAGTAATTAATTATCCATTCATAGACAAGGCTATTTTTAGTTTTTTCTAGATTTCATTCATCAACTTATAAAATTTATAACTAAATCAATACAAATCCATAAATTATGAAATTATTGAGTTTTATTTATTTATATGTCTATTTTCATATAAAAATGCAAGTATAAATCATTCATTTATAGAGAGTCATTCAAGACTTAGTTTTTCTCTGTTATTCTCAAAATAACATTTTCAGCACTAGAATAATGAAACATTTGTAATTAAATTGTTATAACTTAAAAAATCATGAAATCAATTAGGTTCTCTTTCTTTAAGTATTTACTTAAAAAATGCACACATAAATCATTCATCTCCATAGAGTAACACTTAACATAGTTTCTCTTTGTTGTTCATATAATATCATGTTTAGAAATCAATAAATTTAAAAATCCATAACTAATCCATTACACCTCCAAAAAATACTAAATCAATGAGGTTCTATTCTCATAAGTATCTATTATCATACAAAAATATATTCACAAAACAAATCCTTACAAATTATAATTAGAGATCTAATTTTTTTTCTATGTTGGTCACATGTTATTCTATTTCAATATTAGATTTTTAGAAAAATCATAACTTATTCATTTTAAATACACATATAATGAAATTAATGGGTTTATTTTCCTATTAAATCTATTTTCAAGGGAAAATACATGTCTAGACCTGAGACTTACAGGTCACCCTCTGCAAGTTATAAGCCTTTATTTTTTACTTAATAATCGGTTAAAATATTCATATCTTACTCATTTTAAGTCTAAAAATAATGAAATTGGTGAGAATATTTTCCTTTGCCTATCTATCTTTAAAACATACACACACACACACACACACACACATATATATACACACACACACACACACACATATATATATATATATATATATATATATATATATATATAATCAATATTTAAATACTCACAAAGTCTTGCATGTGACAAACTTTTCTATGCTAAGTCATATAATTCCTTTTATTTACCAACAACTTAGTTTAAAAATCATAATCAATTCAATTTCAATCAAATTTTAGTGAATAATAGGAAATTATTTCTAATACAGTATGTAATCTAAATGAAATAATTCTATAATTTTTTGCAAGACAATCCTTATAGTTTATTAAAATTTCACTTTAGTCCCTAAACTTAAGTTTATTTGTAAAAAGATCATTTTACCAAAACTTGATGATTTTCAAGTTATCCAACATATTTTTTTCCTTGCTTTTAAGTCATTATCTAAGTCTCAATATGATAAAAAAAATTTCTTTGATTTTACCACTCATGTGATTAATTATTCTAAATTTGAAGTCTATTTTATGATTAAACCATGATATTTTCTTATTTAATGGTCAAATCTTTCAAACTTAATTCAATAACTTAGTCAACTTCATATGCTTACTCTAGAGGTTTCAAAAGTGTTTATAAGTCCAAAAATTCATTTCTTAGTTGCTTTCTATTTTTAGATTATTTTCCTTTAATTTTATTATCTAAAATCTTCAAAAAATACTTTCAAAATATTATTTAAATTCAACAACTCTAGAATAATACAATCTTGTGTATTGACCTTCTAGAAAAATTTTCATGATTTTTGGAATTTTTTAAGACCAAAACAATAAAAAAAAGTTTTAGCTATCTCAAAATCGTAAATCCTCTTAAAAATTTGTGAAAATTTATGCTCTTCCAAAGCCTAATCACGAATTTTTTCCTAAGGTTAATGTATTTATACTATATGAAGGTCAAACTCATATAATGCATCAAAGAGGATATTTACAAAAACTACATATATTTCAAGACAAAAAATGACTAATTTTTGCAGAAAATTTTAAAAGAATGTTTAAACAACTGCAACACATGAAATCACACATAATCACCATAATATCATGGTAATAATGTTGTCAATGTGACTCAAAGTAGCTGATCAATAATTTAGTCTAAGGTGTGTAAAATATTGTCTTTAAGAATTATTTCGATGTAATAAAAAATCTTCTAGGACATAACAGACTCTTTTTATCTAAAAGCAAAGCTCTCAAGAACTAACAAGCTTCTCTCAACTCATAACTCAAAGAAATAAATAATAAGAAAAGTTTTTGCATCTTTCGTGCGGTTTTCCTAAAATATTCAAAATACTTTAACCATTATAGTTGTTCATGTAAACTTTACATATAACTGAAAATATAAGTAATAATAACAATTAAATTAGAATAATAAAATAAAATTAATAATTAGTAAATTCTTTTGAAATATAATTATATTATTTTCTAACAAATAACACATAGCAAGTAAAGTCATCAACAAAATTCTCTTAAATTACCCATTCACAATTTATTAAGATTTTTTTGCAAAATTTTATGTTTATGTTGTATTTGATTATTTCCTTAGATTTCTTTGATTATTTCCTTAGATTTTCTTGTTTCAATCAATTTTATTTTCATATGTTAACTAGACCCACAAAATTCTCATTCATTATAAGGTGTTAGGATTCCGCTTGACTCAAAAATGAATTAACAAAAATTATTCCTTAATTTATGAATTATACTCCACTTCCTTACTTGATTTTGTCTTGTCTTTTGGTAGGGTTACAAATGTGGGTTGGTCTCCTCTCCCTCCTCTCTTTCTTGGTTTGATGTGAACCTCTTTCTTGCCTCTCTAAATTAGCTTTGAATTTTCCCAAAAGGGTCCTTAAATATTAGAGTCTTTTTGCATAATTTTGGTGGTGGGATTGTTGGTGTTTTTGGAATTTTTCCTATTTTGTTAGCATAGAGGATGATATGGCTGAGTGGTGAGATTTATTTTTGATATATATTAGATGTGGTTGAGTGTTTAAAAGAGCTTGGTTTGGTTGGATTTAGAAATTTTGGCTAAGTATTCAAAATTTACTTTATTTTTCAATGTGAAAATGGCCTTATCTTTAGTGAGAGTTTTTCAAAAAATTTCTTGGTTTTTATGGAGTAGGAGTCTTGCAAATGGTTAGAGGGATTAAAGGTAAGAACTTTACTTTTAAATTCTCCCTCTAATTCAGCTTTTATCCATGTAGAAAGTGGTCCACAAAAATCATGCTCAATGTGAAAATTTTGACCCTTATGATGTCATCTAGTTTGCCTAATTGTTCTTGCTTAGTTTGCTTTTAATTCTTAGTTATTAATTTCATATTTTTCTCATCACATAACACTATTTGTTAGTTAATTTTGGGTTAGGGATTAAAACATTGGCTTATTATCCATGAGTTTTGGTAAACCAAACTTCGTCTCTTATTGGTCTACTTCACTTTAACTGATTCCTTGTTTAATTATTGATAAATTGGGTCTCCTTTCATAACAAAAATTATACCAATTAGATTGAATAAGATAGGATCACAATTTTGAAAGTTTTATCCTTTTTGTATAGCCATTTCACACCACTTTGAGTGCTGAATTTATAAAAATTGGTTTAAATTTTCTATTTAAGGTTTGGACCTAGTTCTTAAACAACTGTAACCTCATTTGACCCAATGATTTACTATAAAATTTTTAAAAAAATTAATAATTATTTTTTTACCCAGATTAGGTCATCATTCTAGGTCTATTGTAGAAGTATTTTGATTTTTTGGCCATTTTTACAATTTTTGTTTAATTTTCTATTTTTATTTTTTTTAACTGATTATAATTTTTGTAATTCCTAATTTAGATGATATGAAATGATTTAAAAAAATTGAGTAATTAATCTCTATTAAAATTAAATTATCTCATAATTTATTTTTCCTTAGTTTGCGTATTTTTCAAGTAAATTTTGTTAAGCATGTTTTAGTTTCTAACTTTATATATATATATATGATTTAATTCTAATTTATTTAAATTAATATAATTAATAATTAATTTAAAATTAGTAAAATTTTAGTTGTTACATTTTTAGATGAGAGATGAGATTTTTAAACTTTTCAAAATTTTCCTGATCTAATGTTTTCAAGTTTTCTTAATTTAAAAGATTTTGTATTAATTCTTTTTTTTCTTTAACTTTTTAAACTTTTTTATTCACATTCTTTTTAAACTTTCAAACCAAATTTTAATATATTTAGATTTACGCGTTAATATATTTCAATATTATAAAAATATAGTTTAAACATTAAAACATATTTTAAATTGATTATAAAAATTTCCGAACAGACAATTTATTTGTTATCAATGAGTGGAGTGGTGTTTTCACATTGGATGGTTGGTTCTTTGGGACAACTACGGTGACTTGGTCACAGTACTACCGACAACATGGATAATACACATGTGAAGATAAAGGAAAGAAAACTAAAATAAGGCTTAATGATCAAAATAAAACATTTTTAAAAAATAATTATCAAATTAAAACAAAAATAAAACTTATTCCCTGGAGTCTTTTCTGGCCACGTCAGCTCTGAATTCGTATATAAAGTAGGCGAAATTAAATTTTTACTATTTATTCATTGAAATCGCCTAGAAAAGGGACGAAATGCTGCAAATCTGGACACGTGTAGCATGAATTCGTATAAGAATAAGACGAAAACGGGAAAAATTTTGAATTAAAGATTCCCGCCTCCAGACACGTGGGCCAATCAACATATTTCGTCTCTGATCAGGACGAATAGCGGATTTCGTCTTAGTCAGCGACGAAACATATTGATTGGGCCACGTGTCGGTGGAGGCCTTCAGTTCACGACTCCGTGGGTAGCAAATTTCTGGTTGTTTTATCTTGATTTCTGAGTGAGAATCTTCATCTGTTGCAGAATCGTGTTCACATTGCCTTCATTTGCAGTGAGTGAAGATATTTTTGAATTAAAATTTGGAGGAGGTTGGGAGAACTTAAATCTGCTACACAGTCATTGTTAAAGGGGAAGAGGAGGTCGTCAGAGAGAGACCACATTGCAGGAAACTTGCCGCTATTCCAGGGAACTCTTACTCGCTGGAAACCGCCATCTCCGGCGCCTGAAATCTGCAACTGAGGTATGGAAAAAATTTTGTATATTTTTTTTAAATAGAAAAACGTAAAATTTTGATTAAAAATTTTAGGAAAAAAGAAAAATAAATTGATTAATGAGATAAATTTTAATTTTAAAATTGATATTAATAATAGAAATATGAGAACTAAATTTATTACATTTTTACTTTGTAGAAAAAATCTGATAGTAATATTTAGATTAAAAATATAATAAAAATAATTTTGGTAATTTTATAGAAATTTAAAAATAAACAAAATTTGTAAAATTAAATTTTTATAGTGATGTTTATAAAATCTGATAGTAATATTTAGATTAAAAATATAATAAAAATAATTTTGGTAATTTTATAGAAATTTAAAAATAAACAAAATTTGTAAAATTAAATTTTTATAGTGATGTTTATATTAAAAATTAAGCTGCATTTAGAATTATCCTACTAAATTGAGGTGTAAATTAAAAGACAACTTAAAAATAATTTAAAAAATTAAAAACAATATTAAATAGTTAAATAAAATTTAGAATAGAAAATTAGAAAATAATTATATCAAATTAGTTGATTAATTATATAAGAAATGATAATTAGAAAATAGTGTATAAAACTTATAACATAAATTCTTTATTTAAATTAATTATGATTAAAATATGTAAATAGATATATTTATTTATAATTAAAGAACAAATTTAGATAATTAAAAAAATTTATATTAAAAATTGAAAGTATTAAAATTAACAACACTGATAAGAAAATTAGTTATCTAATATAAAGAAACAGAGATATATAAATTAGTTGAGATAGATTATTTATAATTATATAATTTAATTTAGAAAGAAAAAAATTTGAATGTAGAATATAAATTTTTAGAATGATTGTAATTAGTTTAAGTTAATTACTGATAATTATATAATTTAATAAATGATGACCAAAAAATAATTTAAAACAAACAACTTATTAATTAATCTTGTTATTGTATGATATAAGATCTATCATGGGAAGTACTACAAAATTTTGAATGTTTATAGTTTTTAATTAATATATTAATTTCTTTTGATGTACTAAGTTTAAAAAGACATGTTAAATCTAGGAAAAAAATTCATAAAATATTTAAATGTAGTAATGAACAGTTTTAATTTGATTTACAATGATTAAAATGAATAAAATGTTATGAATAATTGTTTTTGATTTTATTTGTATTACAATGATTAAAATGTTATAAATAGTTTTTGTATTTAAATTATGTGATGAAGAAAGAACAGTTTGGGGTATTATACTTGATGCATGATATGAAATTATTTTGTATAATTTATATTAAAGTTTAAAATTTTGACCATGTTATATTTTATATTTTATGTAGATGGCTTCATCTTCAAGACAGAATAGAGTCATTCATCCTGGACCAGATGATCCTTAATTATTGCACTTACAGAATATTCATGTGTCTGAACATATTTGGGATGGTCGGGATCATTCTATTTTGAAGGTTAGGAAGAGTCAATTTATTCCAGCTGGTTTGGATGATGTTCCAGAGGAGATTCTTCCACATTTAGAGCTTGCAGGATTTACTGGGATTGCTCACGTATGTCAGTTCCCATTAGACCTCCCGTTGATCACTCCATTAGTAGAGAGATGGAGGCCAGAGACACACACTTTTCACTTGCCTTCAGGCGAGTGTACGATCAATTTGTAGGATGTATCTGTGTTGTTAGGTTTACGAATTGATGGAAGGCACGTGATGGCACCTATTGGAGTTAATTATGCTGATATTGTTGAGGAGAGCCTAGGTATTAGACCATCACGTGCAGATTTTGTTGGTAGCTTCTTGAAGACGAGTTGGCTAGACCAACATTTTACCCATGTGGCGATGCATGCACAGAATCCTTTACAGATCACCAGATTTGCTAGGGCTTATATGTTGCGGTTAATTGGGGGTTTTATGTTGAGTGATCACTCCAGCAGTAGAGTCTCAGTGAGGTACTTACCTTTACTTCAGGATTTTGCTGTCACTTGTGAATATAGTTGGGGGTCTGCAGTATTGGGATATTTTTATAGAGAGCTGTGTATGGCCACCAACATGGATCGACATGGTTTAGGTGGATTAGCTGCATTACTTGTGATGTGGGCATGGGATAGGTTTCCATTTCTAGGTCTTGGAAACCCGCTTCACACACGACTCCATCTTCCATATGCTACTAGGTAATATTAAATATTTATTTCGTTAATATGTTTAACATACCTTATGTGTTAACAAATATCTGTATCTTTGTGCAGGTGGTTGGCCAATCAAAGCAATAGGAAAGGGAGGAAAGACATATCTTATTATAGATATAAATTTGACATGCTTAGTGGTGAAGAGGTAAACTTGGATTAACATTTTAGACATATGTTATAGTCATATTTTAATTTAGTTATCATTATGAAAACAAACCTGAATATGATGTATATTGTGTGCAGATAATTTGGCAACTATATTCTATTGATTTGATTAATTCATTACCAGCTATATGTCGTGAGGGGATGGATTTGTGGAGGGTTGTTGTGCCTCTGATATGTTTTCAGGTGTGTGAGTGGCACCAACCAGATCGAGTAATGCGACAATTTGGTATGGTTCAACATATACCTCGTGCTCCTTATCAGCCAGATGCACTACATGAGTTGACTCTGCGTAGGAAGGCAACAAAGAATTGACAAGAGAAGCTGAGGGATGTTTTAGACATTTGGGAGAGAAGGAGAGAGTGGGTCATGACCAATGACCCCCACATTGGGCAGCTAAGTTTCAACTCTGACTATATGCGGTGGTATAGAGCTCACACTAGACGTTGGATGACAAGAGACGCGGCTGTCTCATCATTACTTGTAAGTGTAAACTACATATTTTACATTTACTTATGTGTATTTGTAATGACATTGTTAACATACATATATGATATATGGTGGTATAGGGTGATGGACTTGAGAGAGCCCACTACTTGATGACAGATGGCCATGATTCATTCACCTTTGATGAGATGCGAGACTTGTGTCAATCTATGCTAGTTTTGAAGAATGATTTGAACCGCATTATGGAACCTATTTCTTCATCTGATCCTCCAATGCAGAGTGGCAATACTGAAGATCCAGTTATAGATGTCGGTCAATCGAGGAACCGTAAGGAAGGCAGGGGATTACAGCGTAGACGCACAGAGGTACATGCGACAGAATGGTCTCTTCCACCGATACCTGAGCGTCCTAATGGAGTATTCTATGTTCCCTCACAGTTTCCTTTCCACACACAGCCCTATAATGCACCTACATATTTTCACTCATCTCAGGCCACCCAGCATCCGCCACAGACTCCTCAATCACCATTCTTGACCACAGAGTGTTATATCCCATGTTCATCACCATTCTTCACGCCACCTCCATATGATGTTCCTATTTTGACACCACCAGCATTAGCAGCAGATATTGTTATTGGGACATCATATGATACCTCATATAGTCAGGGAATAGATTTGAATGCTGACTTCGAAGCAACGGTAGATGTTCCACCTGCAGAGGTTCGTCGTAACCCACATCGTGGAGCTAGAGATCGACCTAGAGAGTGCATATTGACCCTACATCAGCCCGACCAGCCACACGAGGATAGAGCTTAAGTTTTTGTATAAACTAATTATACATATTTTGTGTACCTTTACTAGATGTTTTATGACATATGGTACTTTTTATTCATTTTAATCATCGATCGATTAAAATTTACTCATGTTATAAATTGTACGATTAACTTTCAGGTATGTGATTCATGTTTCATGTTAAGAGAAATAAGGTGATATAAACTACAAGTACATAAGTGCAGTTGAATATAATTACAACAAGTACATCAGTGCATTTGAATATAAACTACAAACCCACATGCTGATAGTTAACAAATGACGTGTTGTCTCATACATAAACTCATCAATACTACTGATTAGGTGATATAGAAGTACATTGACGTACATTGTGACCAATTTGATGACAATTACTACATCAGGTTCTACTTTGTGACTCAACCCAATCCATTTCATTCTTAATTCGAGATGATTTTGGTCTTCCTTTACCTCTGATTCTTGTCTCATCAGGCACTAACTTCCACTCATTGCGTGTAAGAATATTACCATCATTTCCCAAAGGGAACCATTGTGATGAATATGCATGGACAACATTTTGCACAGAGTAAACATCATCAACATATTGCCAAAAGTCAATACTTACCAATGCACAAGCAGCAATCACATGTAAGCATGGAAATCGATATGCCTGAAATCTTCCACATTCACAGTATCTTCTACACAGAACAACATTCCATTTGTTACCACCCCTTTGCGTGATAGGATTAAAGGCCTCTTCAACCTCAAATGTTGTTCTTACTATATCATATCGTCTCACTTGATGCGAAGATGCTTCCTCTTGATTTTTCTGCATTTTTAGCATTAGTTTTGAACAAAACCTCTTACCATGGTTCAAGTCATTCATTGCGTCCTCTCCACGCTTCACAAAATATTCAACCATTCGTCCATAAGTGCATTTAACTAGAGCAGTTATAGGTAAGTTTCTTGCTCCCTTCAATACCTTGTTAACAGCTTCTGACAAATTTGTGGTCATATGTCCATAACGGCGTCCATCAACGTCATGACTCAAAGCCCACTTTTCCTTCGATATGTTGTCGATCCACCTCTGTATTTCTGATGATTCAGTGTGGAATCTTCTCAACTTCTCTTCAAATACAAGCTTCGAAGGTATATATGCTGCAATGTACAAATACTACATGACTTCATAATTCAAATAAATATAAAGTAAGAGGAAGTCAGATATGAATTAAATCATGTTACCTAATTTTATCACTTGTTTTTTCATATCAACGTTCTTGAATCTATGGTTGAAATTGCTCGCAATATGACGAATGTAATAAACATGGTATGCATTAGGAGGTTGCCATCCAACATGTGAGTTTGAAACAACACTTTTGATACTTTAATGTCTATCAGATATTAAACATATTCCTGTCTTGTTTATTACGTGGACACGAATCATTGCCAAAAACCATTCCCATGCTGGCAGAGTCTCCCCTTCAACAATAGCAAATGCTAGTGGTAGGATACAATTATTCCCATCTTGTGTTGTTGCAATCAACAATGTATGACGATACTTACCATACAAAAATGTTCCATCTATTTGAATAATAGGTTTGCAAAAGTTGAATGCTTTCTTACATTGATGAAAACACCAAAACAATCGCTCAAATACTCTAAATCTGTTGTCCTCCTGATGTCCAACAACAAATGGCTTCGTTTCAATCTTATAAATAGAACCTGGAGCATGAAATTGTATATACTTTAACCATCTTGGTAATGTCGCATATGATTTATCCCAATCACCAAATATTCTTACAATTGCCTTTTGTTTTGCCTTCCAAGCTTTTTTGTATGAAATTTTATATCCAAATTGAGTTGTCATCCTTTCTTGAATTAGACTTATAGGCAATCATGGTTCAAGATTAACCATACCTGCACAAAACAACAATAAAAATTGAACTAAGTATCTTTATAGAAAAAAGATGTGACAAAATAAGATATTATTCAAAACTTACCAATTATGCATGACGAAATCAAATCTGAATCTAGTTTGGTATGATCTTGAGAGATTGTAGGGTTGAGACATGTATGCTTACCGCCACACCTTGTTATTTTCCACTTGATTGAATTTTTAAGCAATGATGCTCTTATTCTCCATAGGCAAGCGTTGTTATGGTTTAAACACCTCACATGCAACTTTGTTGGTTTTGACTCAACAACAAAATAATTCTGATGTATTCTCATTGCATGTTGTTTTAAGGCATTTTTAACTTCATCTTTTGAGTCAAATAACAAACCCACATGTAACGCATCTCCAATAACCCATGAATTATCTTGACTAATTTTTTCAGCTTCAATTTCTTGGTCTGGGTGGTCTCAATTAATAGATTTGTAATGTGGACTTACATTTCAAAAAGGTATTTCACCTACAACTACATTTAAACATACAATATTCATCATTTATAACAAATAAACAATTTAATCAATATATTTTTTAAATGTTACCTCCAACATTTTCTTGTTGTAAATTTAAGTTTGAATCAAAATCACTATCAATGTCTGTATCTGATGAGCTATCTAATGGAATATGTCCTTCATCAATATCATCTGTCTCATCATCACTATTGACTTCATCATCTTCATAACTGCATAAATCTCTATATCCTTCAAAATACAAACACTTTTTCAATATGTATTGTAACTAAAAAAAAAATTAAAAATAAATTACAACAATATAATTTATACCTTCTGTAACATTTATATTGACAATTTCCATAGGGTTAGGCAGTGACATTGATAAGCTTAAGTCCAACATATTCGACCCACCTCTTGAACTCTCACCAAATGCAATATCCACGTATAATTCAATAAAAGTTGTAATACTTTGTTGTTGATACGCACTAATCATACAATCAATGTTTTCATCATCACATATATCCAATGGATTGTATTGTTTAGCGCTTGAATCAACCATAAAACGAGAAATTATTTTAGATATGACATGATCATTACTAAGATTCAACTTGTCATGAATCTTTTTCTTTAAATTCATATAATTTATCCCTCTTCTTATCTTTATCATTTTTTTGTTACCTTCAAATGTCACACCTTCGTTTCTAACAACAATTTTTCTATTCCAATACATAATAATAATAATATCATTCATCCTGCATTTATAAAAAAAATATCAATAATTATTTACAATTATACTTATTTATAAAAAAAAACATATCAATATTTATTTACAATTATACTTATTTATATAAATAATATAAATAAATTATTTGTAACACAAACATATTTTTATTTTTCACATTATTTTATATTATATAAAATGTAATATTTTTAATATATATTTCACATATGTAAAATAAAATATTCACAACAACTCTAACATTATTTTTTAATTAAACAAATTTATATTAAATATCTATAAACTTTTAAATTTTTTATTAATTATCTAAAATGTTATTTTTTAATTTCAATCTACATAAAAATATATTTATTAAATATTCATAAATTTTAACTATTTCTAATTAAATAATTAAAACTTTTTAATAACAAAAATATTAGAAAAAATTGTAAATATTAATAACCTCAAAAACCTTCCCAATGTATAACCTTGCACTTTCAATGTGATTTTCAATTTTCAAACACTTTCACCGTGATTTTCAATTTTCAATGCCCCCCATTTCACACTTTATATAGTAATATTTGGTTGGATAAAAGGGTGCAGCCACAAGGGACGGACCAAAAAATAAAAAGTGAAATGCTTTTCGTCTGAATTGTAGACGAATTATGGACCCTTTTTGTCTCTTTTACAGACGAAATAATAAGATTTAACCACGTGTCTAGATCCTATGATTTTGTTCTAAATTGAGACGAATTACTAGTAACTTGACACCTGTTCATCGTTTCGCCTCTCACATATACGAAATGCATGACATATGTCAATATTTAACTTATTTCGTCTCTCTTTTAGACGAAATGAATAAATTTAAAATAAAAAAAATAATTTCATCTGATTAATATACGAAATCAGAGCTGACGTGGCAAAAAAGTACCCCAAACAAGGAATATGTTTTAATTTGATAATTATTTTTTAAAAATGTATTATTTTAATCTTTAAGCCACTAAAATAAGATGGCATGATGAAAGCCGTGGTTTATGTGAAAAATTAAGATATTAAGATTAAAAATGTAATTAAAATGAAATTTAATTAATTTATAATCTCATCATATTCCTTGTGTACTAGTTTTCAAATTCACATTTTGTGCACGATAAAATTTACGTAACAAAATGATATGTTGTAAAAAGTAGAATAATATTACTTGAATAATATTTTTTCGAAAAATTTGATGTCCCTTAAATTTTGGTGAATTATTTTTTAAATGAGAATAAACGAAAAAATGAAAATGAAGTAAAACGAATAAAGATAAACATGTAGATTAACGAAAAACACATTGAACTTCTTAAAAAATTAATTTTTTTTTTAAAAAGAGTATTCTTGTAAAAATAAAATACCAAACATTTGGTAAACAGTACTTTAACTAAAAAATAGGTTTAAAAGAAGAGGTTATAAGATTTTAAAATACAAGAAATGATAATATAAGTATATTTTAAGAGAGAAAAATATAATTTATTCTTGAAATTATGCTCAACTAAACATGTTATTAGTATTTTAAGTTTTATTTTAATCTCTAGTTAATTATTGTGTTGACGATATTAAATTTCGCCAATTTTTTTAATGGAACATTGAACTAGAATTGACCCATATATATATATATATATATATATATAATATAATATAATATAATATAATATAATATAAAAGTTCACATTAATGATGAGAAGAAGCCTCAAGGAGATTCAATCAATTACTGGCAAAATAAGAAAGTTTTATATTTTTAATAAAGAGGTTTAAAAAATATCTAATTGGATCTTTCATTTTAAACAATAAATTATATTAAAGTTTTATATGTTATCGAAATTCAACGTCTAGAAAAACTTTTAAATTAATGTTTGATAATTGTTAAAAAAGAGAGTGATAACATGAGGTGTTCAAAATTAAAATTTGATAAAATTAAATTTTAAATCTATACTTTGATATTTTATTTTAACAGATGTAATCAAACGAAATTTTTATAAATTAATTAGAATCCAGTCCTTGGAAAGTCTTTTAATCAATTTCAGTAATTATAAAGGTAAAATTTAATTTTTAGTAAACTTTAATATTATGATAAGAGAAACTAACATAATACCAAAATAAAAGTATATAAATAAATCAATCAATAAATTAAAATATAAAATCAAAATCAACCTTAAAATTGAAATAAAATCTGCCAGTCAGTATTTCATTTCCTGTGGATTATAATATAATATTATAAACTTATGAAAAGAAACACAAAAGAGAATAATGCATTTTAATATAAAATAATGGAATAACAAATTTATTTACTTGTTAGCATTTGAAGATTCAAAATTTGATGATGAAATAGTGCAGTTTGATCATAGGATTCCCTGCAACAGCTGAGAATAGAAGAATATGATATTATTAAAAGGACGATTGCATATATTATATATTAATCATAATCCAGCTGTTTCTCCAACGTGTGGGATCCTTACTTTTTGTTACAACTTGTGCATACAAACAAAAACCACCAAAATAAATAATAAAATATATTAATTTAAAACACACTATTATAACATAATTCCAGATATTTGGAGGAATTTATAATATTGATATTTAATCTTTTACTTTAATTTTTTTCAAATTATTCGTTCGTGAACTTATTTTACTTTGATATAATTTTTTTAATCAGTGATATATTCATTTTTTTCTACTTATATAGTATTTAACTCATACAAATTTATTAAAAAAATATGATAATTATATAAATTAAAAAAATATTAATAGAGTGATTAAATATAAATAAATAATGATTTTTAAATAATAAATTAAAAAATAGGACCAAATAAAAAATTAATTTTTAATAGATTAAATTTTATTTAAGCTTAAAACATATTTGTACTATTTTATTTTTGAAAACTAACCATAATTGAATTAATTTGATTTTATACACATTACTTATTGATTAAATAAATATTAATTTCCTTTAGTTAATAATTGCGATATAATTGACAACGGTTTATATATATATATATATATATATATATATATATTAATGATATGAATTATTTGGCACTTGAATCGACTCTTTCGAAAGTAATGGATGATAACTGAATATTTTCTTATATAAACTTTATATTTTTATAAAATACCTGTGCTTTAAGTGTAAGCCTGTAATAGAAGTCACAGTGGGTATTTTAAATTTGAAGGATATGAAATATGTTGCACTTGCATTGACTTTTTCGAAGGTAACGAGGATAACTTAAATATTATACGGGCGAAAGTTAATTCGTATAAATATATATACCGACAGATATTCGGTCAAATAGTGAAATAAATTACCTTTTCCCGCGTAAATCTAAAATTATATTAAGAATAACATATTTTTCATCATTTTATTAAAATAAATTTTATAAAGTACAAATTTTAAAATAATAATTAATATACATATAAATAAGGTTTTTATTTTTATAGTTAAAAATTATTTTTTTATGAGACATATTGATTCCTCTATCATAATAAAATATAAAAATAACTTTCTATGATAATTTCATTTTAATTTATAAAAATTAAAGTATTTTCTTAGTTTATGTAAAATTTTATATTTTTTATAAATATATTTTTATATTTATAAAAATTATCTATTTTTTATATTTAGAGTTTATTTTAAAAGTCTCATCTCTTAATATATAATTATTATAAACACATGTAAATTATACATGTTACTAAACTAATTTAAATTTTTTTAATACTTTTTACAAAAAAATTATACCTCTCATAAAATTTATTATTTTTTATTTATCTTAATAAATAAAGTTAGTGCAAATTTAAATTAATAAAAATAAATATTGATAGTAAAATTATATTCATTAATATTAAATGAAAGCAAAATTATCATGTATAATATTTTTATAATTTTTTTTATTAAATTTAACTATTTTATTAGTCTATAAATTAAATGTGTCTTATAAAAAAATCATAAAAATATATGATTTATTTATTTATCTTTGAAAAAATCATTAATTTCAATTTTTATGAGTGAATCTAAATATTTCAAATTAATATTTTTTATAAAAAATATAAGTTAAAAAATTATAATAAAATTTTATTATATTTCAATTTTTATACTAATTTTTTTTTTGTCTTTTTGGTGCATATATTTTAAAGATATTTTCTCAGAGATAACTAAAAGTGTAAAATGGACACAATTTAACGGAGAGAAAAAAACGATGCTGGTTACTTTGAGAAATACTATTTATTATTTTTAGATTGAAGTTTGTGATTTTTTTAATATTTTAAAAAATAAAAAATTATTTATATTTTTTAAAATAAATTATTAACTTACTATTTATAATATAAAATTAATTGTCATAATTATTTCATATACAAAAGCATAAATTTTATTATTAATCAGCACCGAGTATTGTTTAATGAAACAAAACAGAGTTGAGACTGTTGGTGGGGAAACACACAAATCGCGATCACATTACAGTAAAAAAGAAAAGCAAAAATCAATAAAGAGAGTAAACAGACGTTCAACGCGCGATGCTGTCAGTCAATGTCAAAGTGTCAAATTCGGACAGAATTTCTTTCACAATTTTCACTTTTTAGTTGCAAAATTTTGGGTTTGTCACTTTTTTTCACTTTAATATTTTTATATTTTTAATTTTGCATAAGAAATGGCTTATTGATGATTATCTTTCCTCATTAGGCACAAAAAGAAAGACAAAGCAGCTTCTGTGGTGTTCTCTTACTATACAACGCAGCACAGCCTTCACTTGTGTCAGAGCTAAGACAATGTGTGAGTTTCAGGCACACACATACCCATTGTTCCATTCTCTTCCTCTGTCTTGAAACGATGGCTGCTTCACATTTTGGAAGAAAATTTCACTTCACTCCCTCTTCTTCCTCCTACCCTTTGCAGCAAAAGGTTTGAGGGTCTCTCTAATTTCCAATGCTTCTTCCATTGGTTCACTCTATATTTATGTTTTAAAGCTGAATTTTTTCTATGGATTTTCTTTTTCTCTTTGTTGCTTTGCTTGTGGTTTTGCAAGATCAGCTATTCCATTGCTTGTCAGCTCTTATCCTTGTGTAACTATGTTTCATTGGTATTGGTATCTGATCTATGTTCTATAATGTTTTTCTTCTCCTTTCCCATGCATTTTTACTTTTCTCTCACTACTTTCATGTCACAGAAGTTCAACTCAGATATCAGTTAGATCTTCATTTATGTTATTTATTTTCCAAGCTGTAAATTTTACTCATTTTCTCCTTTTTTTCTGTTTGGAAGTTGGAGTTTAACATGTATGAATCTATCTCTTGACTAATTAGAGTTTGGCTTCCTTTAAAAAAAATGGTTTTTTTTTTCCTTATTATTGTGGAATCTTGGATGGCTTAATGAGATTGATTATCAGTATTTGTTACATGAGTTGTCAGATTAGAGTGGATTTTAAAGTTAGTTCTTACTGGTTATTTTTATTTCAATTTCAATTAGTATATAACAAAGCAATCATTCGTTGTCATTTAGCCATTGGTGACAGCTGGATACTAATGCTTCAAATTCGCTGTACACCCTATGAAACTGCTAATGTTGAACTTTTTGCTTCTTGTCTGTATTTTTCAATGTCAATATTCCAGATGTGAATCCATATTCTTACTAGTTACTAAGCCCATAATTTTTTATTTTTTATTTTTTTTGGGTTGTTGTATGGGTATCTTTCTAGAAAGGGATGCGTGAGTCCAAATCTTATGGTTTTAGTTGAAGCATGGATGAGCCGGGAGAACCAATTGCTTCAGTTTGAAACGTGGTTGTTACTAATAATGGGTAATAGTGAAGTTTGTTATTGGATTAACCGGGGTTTACCCAACACAGAGTCAAGAGATAACAAGGTATAAGTGCTTACTATGAGTTAGACTAATTAAATAGTTGGTGGTGAGAAATGAATTTTGTACTAGTAATTTGGGCCTGAATAATGTCAAATGTCAAGTATTGTAGCTCTGCATATCCTGTGGATACTGGTCTGCCCATTAGAAATATTGCTCTAGCTGAATATACCATTATTATTATTATTATTATTAAAGAAAGCCATGCCAATGTTCTAACATCTTAATGACTGCCCATAGAAACCAAGAAAGATTTTGTGGAGGTTTTCAAAGATGAGTGAGAACTGCTATAGTGCTATGGTGTTTCTATGTGTAAAGAGGATCTCTACAGTTGATAACTCTTTTGAATTAATATTAAATGTGTTGGTTATATAACCGAATTTTGTGCTGTTCATAACAGAGGTTCATTAAATGTGTATGCATATAGAATAGCAAGACATGGCAGGTATATAAAACAGAACTTGTAAATTCAGGGACATTTGTTATTGTTAACCCACAAAATTCTATTTACTCTACTTTAAAATTGGCTAGAATGAATTCTGTTTTAGATATCCCTCAACTTAATAATAATTTATTGACCAAGATATTGAACTTTCTCACTTTGGGGATCTTGCCCATCAATATTGACCAGGCTCATACTAGTTGTAATACTTGATCCATACTTCATAGATCCTTTTTCATTCCCAATCAACTCAACTTAACATAAACTTTCGTATTGGTGTTATTAATCTCAATAATATCATTTGTTAAAAATGTGCACGAACCTAATTCTGAATAAGAAGATGATTCACCATCTTGTATAGAAGGAAAGCCTACAAGTTAATCAAGATGAACTTTTAGCTCCAATTTTCCCTTAGGTCCGAACAATATCTTTTTGCCACATATAGCACTTGAGGCCATAAAGGGAAGTCAATGAGAGAATAAACTTAATGTAGCAGAGATGAGAATTTTTTGTTGGATGAGTGAACATACTAGACCAGATAGGATTGAAAATGTATGAATCAGAGAGAAAATTGGGGTAGTACCTATTATAGAAAAAGTGATAAAATCTTCTCTTACAGGGTTTGGGAATGTGTGGAGAAGACCTACAGAAGCCATTCAGGAGAGAAAACTAGATGGTAGGTAGTTCTATTGCTATAGGTAGAGAGAAACTAAGTAAAACTATAGGTGAACAACCCTTAAGAAAGGCATTGTTTGACTTTTGTAGCCGACTCCACCTAGTGGGAAAAATGCTTGGTTGTTGTTGTTGTTGTCATGTCCTTTAAATCCTTTAATTTATGTTACTTGAAACCTTTTATAGTTATATCTCTATATATTTCATCTTTAAACAGAAACAGATATAAATGATATGGTTACCTGATCCTAGAATATATGACACCTGCCTAATACAAACAATTTCTATCCATTGTACTCTGTCTAAATGTTTGATAGGCATGTTAGATCTCATACACTGCAATTTCCTCCTTACATCATAGCTTAAAAGTGATATATGCTGAACAGCAGTACAAACCTTAAACTAGATAATCTAACAGAACTAAATATTTTCTTCACTTATGTCTAATACAAACATCAATATATCAAGATTCAAAATGAAGAAGAAATTATACTTTCTGTTAAATAAAAAGATGTTAGTGCTCTGATCTTTCCTGGTGTTTGATTAAATGATGATAAACATAGGAAAAAAGACCAATGATGCTACTGATGCATTTTCTATTAAGCATTTAGTCTGGATCTGGAAGGAAAATGAGTCTGGTCTGTCATCAGTTGATTTAAGAGAGTACTGAATTTCTTGCCTTCCAAAATTGAAACAAGCTATATGCGATAAATTAATAGCCATTCATAAACTTTCTAGAACACTTGTCATGAATGGCAGGCAATTAGTGTCCAGTTATGGAAGTATTATTGCAATAAATATGTGGTTTCTCTATGCATGTCATGTGGTTTCATATTCAGATACATAAGATTGGATATGTTGTTATCTGGAGAAGACCATGTGGCTGAAGAGATTCCTTTTCTTTAACAATTGATGTTTTCAAGAAAAAGAAAGTGTTGTCCATTATTTATTTATTTATTTTATTGTGATACATAATTGTCAGTTCAATACCTTGGTCCATGACAAAAAAAAATCTGTCTTGAGTAAAATAATGTGCCTTCAATATTGGTGTTTTGTTGATAACATGGAATATTTTGAAATAATTTATTTTGGTTTTAATGTATATGCAGGTAGGAAATAGATATTGAATGCTTACCGGGTTCACTCAAAATGAAATCAGGATTTAGAAGTGGCTGGCCCTCTGTTGTGCGTCTTCGTCTCAAAGACAAATCAGTCACCCCTTTTTGCATATTCTCTAAAGTGAAATCAGCTGGCAACTTACCTGGAAATGCACCTGTCTATCTCAATGTCTATGATTTGACAACAGTAAATGGCTATATGTATTGGGCTGGCCTTGGTATTTTCCACTCAGGTGTTGAAGGTCAGCTGACAGTTATAAACCTTTTCAAATATATCAAAAACAGTTTCTTCATTTTATAGTAAATTATGTTCCTAGAGTTTTGGTTGAGAGTTATTTCTATCTGTTCCACCTTTTCATGGAACTTTTTCATCCTATATTTCACAAAATTTGGTTTTTAATAGACTGTTTGATCATATGCTCATTTAATGCCGTAGATTAAGTACACTAGAGGTTATTTCTGTCTCCAAGATTTAGATTAGATGAATGTTTGATCGTATGCGTAGGCAAAGGTGTAAACTGATATATCTATGCATGTGCATAACCGCATATAACTTGTATCTGTGAACATTTAGTACTTCCTCTTTTGCTTTATTTGGAGAGAAAGTATAATTCTGGATTCCCTGAACATTTTCTAAACTGGCGTATCACGCTGACAGTTTATGGAGTAGAATATGCATTTGGAGCCCATGACTATCCAACAAGTGGTGTCTTTGAGGTTGAACCTCGGCAGTGTCCTGGCTTTAAGTTTAGGAAGTCAATATTCATGGGAACCACTAGCTTAGATCCTCTCCAGATTAGAGAGTTCATGGAGCGCCAGTCTGCAAATTACAACGGTGATACTTACCACTTGATAGTGAAGAATTGCAACCATTTTTGTGAGGACATTTGTTACAAGCTGACAGGGAATTCAATACCAAAATGGGTCAATCGTCTTGCAAGAATTGGTATATAACATCTTTTTAACTTCCAGACCAATCTTTCATGTTTAGATTGTATTACTTTTTGAGTTGATAAAGAAGATGGGATGTAATGAACAATTGGGACCTAAAAATGCTTTTAAATTCTGTTTCCACAGCTTGGTGGAAGCTTTGGTTAAATTATTTCATGCATTGTATCAACAGTGCTTCATGGCAAATGTAACATACGGCATTTTTGCTCCTCCTTTTTGGATGACATGGAGCTTCTGGCAACAATGCAATACCTGACATCTTTGCATACTCACATTTTAGGCCATGCTTGTTTTATTAAATGGAAATTTTGGAGTGAGAATTGCTTTGATTTAAAATGTCAGATGAGATGATTGAAAGTGAAATGCAAGTGCAATTCATCTGCACCCTACCCCACAAGATTTGGCCATGAGACTCTGCTAATGGTGATTTTTCACCCACTCTACCAAGCAACAATAATGAAAATCAAACCCTTCCATCCCATTTTACATTTCACTCTCATCTCTATTCTCCGTCTAATTGTAGAAGCATGGCATTACTGGGGTTGACATATAATAATTTGTCCTTAAACTATATTATCATCATATCACAATTATAATAAAGAATTTCATTGAAGAATAAAATTTCACCTTTTCAAGGAAATGATTATCTGGGTTGGAACTCTTTTTCGGAGTCAATGGCCTTTGCACACTCAAATTCCGTCATACTTCTCTGACTTCATTTCTTGTCCTCCTTGTAGGTTCCTTTTGCAACTGCATCCTCCCTGATGCCCTTAAAACTTCCACTGTTGAACATGATCCCAATTTTCAAGGGTGTGATAGTGAGAAAAGGAGGCTACGAACCGCTTTCAGTTGCTTGTCATCAATCTCAATGCCGCAGAAGGAAGTATCTCTGTCTTCATTATTTCTGCATTCCCACTATAAAGGCTGTCTACCACCATGGCAGTTGAAGAAATCTAAGAAGGGATCCTTAAAGCAAAAATGAGAAGACTACTTTACTTCACAGTAACTCTTCTCTGCTGTAGAGTTTCCATTGCCTTTCTGGTTCAGTCATTTATGTATGCTCTTCCTCAAGTGCAAAATTTTCTGTCCATATTTATTTTGGATATGCAAGCTCTGAGCTATGTTGGTTCTTTCTTTCCTTTTTGTTTTACCCCCTCTTTTATCATGTGTCTAGTTTTTGCTTGTAATCTGTCTTATTGTGAATCTATGTTAGATATATTGCTGTGTCAGCTCAATTTTTCATGGCTGGAGAAAAATCTGTCATTTGCTAAACTTCTCTCAAGACCATACCAGTTAGGAATTTCTGATATAAATTTGGAAAACACAAATTTGCAGGTTATTTATCTAAGCATCAATAGCCAGGATTTTCTTACTAATGATTCAGGTTGGGAGCATGTCAAATAAACACCAAAATGGTAAGATAATAGTATAATCGAGAAAAAAAATATCAAAAAGGTATTAAATGTTACTTGAATATTTTTTACAGTTTTATTAATTTCAGTTTTTAAGGATAGTTTTAAGTATTTAAAAATAATTTTTTATTAAAAATGGTATTTATTGTATTTTTATTTTTAAGATGATAAGTATTTTTTAAATAAAAGTTTATTACTTCTAGTTCTTTATCACTTTTTTTTTCTCAAATTATTTATCACTTTAAAATATTAAGAAAACATTAATTTTTTTTCAATAATGCCGTTATTATTGTAGATAATTTTTTCCAATTAATTACTATAATACTCTATTATTCTGGGAGTAGTTCTCTTTAGTATAATTGTACGGCACGCCTAAAAATTTCTCATACTTTTACAACTGAGTTTCGAAGTGTCACTGGTGAATGGTGATATCATGGTATGATGAATGAAGTCTTTATTGAACAATTATTAAGTAGGCCGTGCTTTTAAAATGTTGCAGGAATTATTCCTTCTCTGAATTAGATAGGTCTTAATTTACCAATAATTGCACTAGAATTTCTAAATTTCATAAAACTAAATTACTATATATTGAAAGACCGATTAATGCTTTGTTGTGAAGTGAGATAGGAAAGAACAAAATAAAAATTGGAATAGAAAGGAAATAGAGTAAAAATAATTTATTGTTTGGAGGAATAAAAATTGGAAGAAAAGAACTGAAAAATAGTAAAAAGAAATAAATGGATGATAAAAAATATATTTAATATTAGTTAAAAAGATAAAATTAACTTTAAGAATATAATTTTTTATTATATATTTTATCGTAATATAAAATTATTTATTATTTTTTAGTTATAAAATAATTTTTTAAACAAATAAAAAAAATTGCAACAGTTCATGGCTAAGATGCATTTAATGTAATATTTGCCATAAATAAAAAAAATTATCGCTTTTAGTCACTTAAAATAAGTTAAGTGGTGAGATTAATATTTTTTAATTAAATAGTAAGAGGTATAGATACAAGATTTGAACATGATCTGCACACAGACGAGAATGAATGGATTCATTTTTATTTCCTGAGTTATTTATCTGTGTTTAACGATTAATATTTTGTCTGTTTCAAACTTTCAATAATTTGAAATTAAGTAATTTTGCGTTTACATTAGCCACTAAAACCGGTGAATAAACTTGTTAGTTGCACATGTCATAAGTTCTAAACATATATGTAACCATTAATAATTAAATTGTGCATTGATAGTTTAATATATATATAACGACCGGATGATTTGAATCTGTTGATCAGAGAGAAATTTCATTTACTTATTTTTTTAGTGAAGAGGAATCAATGAACTCCTTCTTAGTCCAAACTCTAGAACCCAGCTCATTTGATTATTTGCGAATTTCATTTGGCTACTCGTGCCACGTTACAAGCTCAATAAAATTAAATAAACTAAAGCTATGAAGTTGTCGTAGTAATTCAAGAACCAGCATGGCAGTCAGTCAATGGCCATCTTCTTATCTACCAATGAACACAGCTCAGAATCGAAGTCAAATTCAACCTTGTTCACGTTACTATCGTCTCCATCTTTCTGTTTTTTCTGTTGCCATGTTCTATGGCCTTTAGTAGACCTTACATCACATTTGATTCATGAATTTAATGTAAAAAATTGCTACCGACACACTCTTCAATATATCTTTTGTGATTAGTCACGATTTAAGTAAGTTAATGCACTTATCTCGTCAAATGATAACTTTTTAAAAATTATTTTGAGATAGAAAGTATGTTAAAAATAGTATTGTACAAGCATCTCTCATTAAATATTATTCTTCCAATTTGTCTATATGTATCTTGTTTTGCAAGTAAGCCAAAGAAAAGCCTTCTTGTGTACACCGTTTACAAAACTTGTCTCGGATAGAACATTTGGCAGAAATATTATTCATAATCTCACACCCATTTGGATTTCGATGGGTAAAGGAGGAGGTTGCATACCAAGCAAGAAAAAGGCACCAATTTCTGCCCCAGAAAAGAATGATCCTGTTAGTACTGAGAGCCTAGTCATAGAAAATAGAGAAGCAACTTCAGGCCAAGAGAAGCTAGTCCAAGAAGTCAAAAAGCTGAGAGTTTTTATAGTGTTCTACTCAATGTATGGCCATGTGGAGTCGTTGGCAAGATCTTTGAAGAAAGGAGTTGATTCCATTGAAGGAGTAGAAGGGGTCTTGTATCGCGTGCCGGAGACACTGCCTGAGGAGGTCTTGCAACTGATGAAGGCACCCCAGAAGGATGATCAAGTACCATTGATATCTGCAGAGAAGTTGGTTGAGGCTGATGGGTTGTTGTTTGGGTTTCCAACAAGGTATGGGAGCATGGCATCACAGATGAAAGCTTTCTTTGATTCAACAGGACAGTTGTGGAGGGAGCAGAAGCTGGCAGGTGTGCCTGCTGGCTTTTTTGTCAGCACTGGCACTCAGGGCGGTGGCCAAGAAACCACCGCGTAAGTTGACCTTTTTACTAAATTCTAATTCAGATCAAAAGTATGTCTTAAATTTGGGCTAAAGGCTTGTAAGGTGAGAATTCTTCAACTTTTATAATTTCGACTTCAGATGATTTGTAGTCAACATGAGACTTTAGGTAAGTAGGTTGCACTGGGAGAGCCGTGGGGCCATTTTTTTTTTCAGTCAAGAGCAACCAATCATCACTTCTACCATAAGTTTTAATACAATTTTAAATTTGAGTAAAGGCCTAACTCAACCCCAAATGCTAGCTTATGCTGCAAGGATTGCTTTAGCCTTTATAAGTTAATACTTTAGCCATGTTTGTAGTCTTGACGTCGGACTTCACAATATGTTTTGTAATTGATATTTGATTTATGCTTTGTAGTGGAAATTTTATCTTCTTGAGAGAAATGTTATCTATCATGTCTTAAATTGGGTTCTGTAGTAGCTTTTGTATAAGTTGACACTTTTATTGGGGAGCCACAATGATGTGTATCAATCTATCATGTTTTATGATAAGTTATTTAGAATTAAGTATTTTCAATCAATGAATTTGCATTAACACTCATGTGAAAATGTACTTATTTCATAGGCAACTAAAGTAGTTCATCTAAAGAGGGAAAGTTAATATGAAATATACCACTTGTACTATTATTGATTTGCGCAAACTGACATTGCATCTTCAGCGCTGGTGGAAGGTCTTGAGTGGCATGAGTTGTTTGACCTTGGAGCTGGGATTGGTGAGAAGGGGGGGGGGGTGAAGGAATGTTATTCTGATTGTTCATGTATTATTAAAATGGTAAATGTCATGATTTTGTGACATAAACCTTAAACCAATTAACATGTCTTCTATAACAATTGCTGCAGTTGGACTGCAATCACACAGTTAGTCCACCATGGGATGCTTTATGTTCCTATTGGTTACAGCTTTGGTGCTGGAATGTTTGAGATGGAATTCATTAGAGGAGGATCTCCATATGGTGCTGGAGTTTTTGCTGGAGATGGCACAAGACAAGCAAGTGAAATGGAGCTGGCCCTTGCAGAGTATCAGGGCAAGTACATGGCCACAACAGTCAAGAAATTAGCCCATAAAAGCTAATTCCATGTGATTAATCTGAGTTAGGCCAGCATTCTAGTCTGTCCCAACTGATCAAATAGTATTTTTATTCAATTTCAATATAATGATGGATTTCATATGTTGTGTTTATGTGTCTAAGATGGGCAAGAGTTCTGTCCTCCTCCATGTTGGAAAAAAAATAAAAATACTGTACCCCTTTTATTTTGTAAAATTCATACTCTGATTCTATGTTATTTAATAAATTTTTCATTGAAATTTTTGAATGGAGACTAACAGAACACGAATATCTTCCCAGTATAAGTAGGAAAGAATTGATCCAGAGAAGTATGGAAGGTAGGATGGTAATCCATATGAAAACTAAAGGATGACATAACACTTTAGTAAAACTAAATGAGGGTTTAAGTGTATGTACAAATATGAAACTTCTTGGAAATAAAAGAAAAGGGCAGAATTAAGAAACGTTTGTCAACAATTAATGATTTCAAACATCCAAAATAAAAACAACAAATCTACGGCCAGAAAGGTATTATTGAAAATCAAACAAGTAGAAGAGTAACTCGACAAAGCTAAAAACTTCCAACGAAAATCATGTTCTAAATGTGGTCAACTTGTTCACTATACAAAAGAATGTCAAATGAAAAAGATAAATTAGACATCAATGAAAAGTTGAAAATTGTAGGCAATACCTATTTAACAGATGTAGATCATAATTCTGAATCAGAATAAGAATCTAATTATGGAGACTAAAAGAAGATAAAATATATCAGATGCAAGATGAAACATGTAACAAAGCAATGCACTCAAGAAAAACAGAAGGGGGATGTACAAGGACTTGTGAAAATTGTACACAAACTACCATCTAAATATAAATACCAGGTTTAATAGTAAATTTGATGATCTACAAATTAATACTCCTAAAAATATTCAAACAAACATAAAATATATTTCAAATAACAAAATAAAAGAAGATAAGGTTATGATTAACAAAAAGATATAAGTAAATAAAATAAAACTCAACATTTAAGACAAAAAGTAGTTAATTAGAAATATAAATGTATTACTATTATTAACACTCTTCCACGAAAATCTTGATCTCCTTTTTGGCTGACATGAAGCATCAGTCACTAACAAAATATCTGACATCACTTTCAGTACAGGCTCATTTTATAGACTCTTCATTTTATATTTACTTGGTTCACAAAAAATTGAGGCATCTACTAACGTGTAATCAGTCTATAGTATCATTCGACTCTTTGCCAATCCCGATAGTCACCTTCTGCTGCCAAAGTCTTTATTATCATTATGAAGTTGACATCATAATTCAAGATCCCGCATGCAAGTCAATGACCATGATCCAAATAATATATTATCTCACTGATTAAAACAGCTCATAGGTGAAATCAAACCCAAGCTTGTTCACCTTACTCACTTCATCATCTTTCCATTATTAATGTTCCCTTGTTCTATAGTATAGCAAAACTAAATATCTTAATTTCAGATACCGACCGTTGATTGTTACAATTTTCTGTTTCTTCTTCCAACTTGTCTCCATTGGTATCTTGTTTAGCTAGTAAGGCAAGTATTGCAAGATTGCATTATTTCTGTTCATTTTTCGGCAAGTGTAGTGGTCTTAATTTGGGATAAGATAAATTAATATTTGGTAGAATTAACACCCCATTTTAAATTTCAATGGAGAATGATAAACGGCACAAGCGTTCGACTCATAAAAGAAAGATCCCCTCACTGATGAAAGCATAATTCAAAAGTTTATACTACAAGTGCAAGCCAAGAGAGAAAATGTTGATAATTTTCATTGTTATACTCAATGTGTGGCTGGGGAGTCATTGACGAGATCTATGAAGAAAGGGGTTGATTCCTTGTATTGAAGCAGTTGAAGGCACCCCACAAAGATCACAGGGTACCATTGATATTTGCATAGAATATTGAGGCTGATGGGTTGTATTTTGGGTTTCCAACAAGAAATGGGAGCATAGTAGCACAGATGAAAGTGCCTTTGGATTCAAACGGTGAAACACACGTTCCTGTTTTTAAAAGAAAATGGTTGTAAAAAAGGGGGGAGCGCTCCCATTTGTTATTATTGCATCACTTAAATTTATCATTTTGATATTCTAAGAGAAATAAATCTTTATAACCCATTTAATTTTTTTCTTTTTGTATAGATAGTTTTGGATAAATTTTAAGATTTAGGAATAATGTTTTAAGGAGAAAAGGGTGTCATCAGTTATAAAAAAAACTTCTGTTTGAATTCTTAAAGTATGCTCATAACTCTAAGATATAAGAAATATTTGTTCTTAGCATGTTTTGTTTGTAGAGAAGGTATGTTTTTAAAATTCGAGTATAAATTTAGATCTGAATAATTTTTAAAAGTTTCGTTGGATGTTGATGATGTCTAGATTCATTGGTTACTAGCTCTCTTGTAGTTTTGGTAAATAATGATTACAATAACTTATTTTACAATTATTATTTGAATTATTTACCATGCATTATTGTTTAAAATTTTATTTACTTGAAAAAATAAGTCTTAAATTTATTTCTTGATCAAATGAAAGTTTATTATAATACATATTTTGCTCAATTACATGAATTTTATTCGTAAAATATGAAATGAGTAATTAAATTAATTTTATTAGATGATATTTAAGTATGATATTTGCCTTAAGACCTTTATCATTGAGAATAAATTTGGTTTATGCATGAGAATGATTTTCTATGACATAAATATGTTTTAGAGAAGTTATGTTAGAATTCCATAAACATGGAAATAGTAATTTATGTGCACCTAGTTATATTATGGGATGAGAGGGTTAAATGTTAGATGGAGCTACTAGTTCATAGAGAGGGCTATTAATGAGCTGAAACTATTCTATTGAGATGAATGATGACCTGATGTTGCAAGGAAAATACTACAACTACTCTTAAGAGAAAGGCCATCTCTTAGAAGGAAATGACTATAAATGAATTGGAGCTACCTTGGTCTTTGATGCTTTCATTAGTGACTATTATAGGACTATTTCTATGTTTCCCTTATGATATTTTAGAAAACTTATTGTGTGTGTGTGTATATATATATACTGTAGTTTTAAACTTTTAGTTTATGATCAAACTTTTAGAAAAGCAATTAGAATGAATGAATGTTTATAAATGACATGTTATAAGCAAGTTCCATGATTGTGAACTATTCATACATTATTTATTTCTCTTTCTTTTTCATTAAGTTTGTGTGACTCACCTCTGTTTATTTATTATTTTCATATAGTTAGCTCATCCAAGTAGAAAATTCATTAGTAGGCCTCCATTATTTGGTAGTCTTATTTCTTTTTTGCTTTTGTTTTATTTTAGACATTTTAATGCTATTATGTAGTTATATTTTATTTTAATTATGCAATAACTGTTTTAATTTTGATATTATAAGAATCTAGAATTCCCTTGGTTGTAGTTGAGTTATAGAAGTATTTTGACTAATTATCATATTTTGGGATAATAATATACAAAGAAAACTCTGTTGAGAATTTTTTTGCTAACTTTGTCATATTACTTGTTTAGAAAATTTTGTTGTTTTATGTAATGGTTTCTAAATAGGTTTGTCAGGTTAAATAGTATTTCTAGGTAACTTTGGTATCACAAATTAGGTTGTAGGTCTTAAATAGTTGCAAAAATAAAGTCATAATAGAATTGTGTTAGTAAATTGTGTATCAAGACATAATGTACTAACAAGAGTCTATCAACATCCAATTTTTGTCCAAAAGAAAAAAATGTTATTCACTTGTGCACTCCCTCAATTTACTTTGTTGGGCTTGTTTTGTCTTTAATAATTATTATACTTTTTAGGTGAAGATGCAACTAACTCCTAGAATGCGTATCGTCCTTGATTAATCTTATGCATAGGCTTAGAATCCTACTTCTAGTGGTCGTAGATAGGTATGAAGATAGGTTAAACTGTTTGATAATAAGTTTAATTTAAACTTTTTAACAAATGTAATTAATTGAATAAGTCAAATTTGATCTTAAAAAAAACCTTTTAGACTTGATAGAATAGTCTATTTAAGACTATAATAATATATTAAATAAATTTTATATAAAAATTATAATATAATATTATATTAAATAAATAAAATTTTAAAATGAATAAAATTTTAAAATAGAAACCATAATCTTTTTTGTTAAAGTTAGAGAGTATCCTTACTACATACTTGCTAGGAGAGAAAGTGTCGTTCGTTGGAGTTTTTTGTGTTATTGTTACTTAATCTATCTTGTACGCATAATGCTAATTTGTATGTGTTTGCTATACGTTTAGTGATTTACTTATTTATATCAAATATGTAGTTTAAAGTGATAAATAAAAATATATAATTTTATTACAAATTTCAATATGTTGAACCATTTTTTTTATGGTTTATTTAGGTATAAGCCTTATGATCTTTATATAGATATACCTACTTAAATGGTTAGATAGTCTATCTATAAAAAAGCTTAATGGCCTACATAATTCAATTACAAATATTTAAGATGTTAAACCAAATTTTTTATGGTTTATTTAGATATAAGATGATAAGTCTATAATTATACCTTATTTTATAACCCATATATTCATATTTAACCTTTACTTTATTTGGAGTTTACACTAATTTATATATTAATTATGCAGTTTGGTATAAAGATACCGCAAGTAGACTTTGGGTGCGTTTTAGGCCCAAATTGATGGAAGATTAGAGCTTCGCATTAGTCAGCACGTCCAGACCCTTTTAATAAGCACTGAAGTGCTTCAAGCCCATGCACGGTCATGCTTAAAGCCTTGCACGACTGTGCTCATCTGCGGGAAGCCCAATTATGAAGAATTTTTAGAATTTTCAAACCCTATTAAAAGGGAGACCTCAGGCATCGTAGTGGAGATCGGTTTTGACACCTTGGTTTTTGCTCTTTCACCTCATCTCTCTTCTTATAAGGGAATCTTTGGCATATTCTTGGCGAGACTTGGAGCTTTAAGTGATTGTACTTGAAGACTGATGACTCATCTCATTCTAGTTTACTTTTCTCTATGACTTTGTTTATGATTGTTTTAGTTCTTTTCTTTAGCATGAGTAACTAAGTCCATAGCTAGAGTTATGAGAACTATCGTTCATGAATTTACAGAATTTTGATGTTTGAATCTAAATTTGATTTTCGTTTTGTGATTAGATTTTATTCTATTGCGTTTTTCTCTTAATCTTAATTAATTATATGTCAGGCGACCTTACCTTGGTTAATTAATAGATCTATAGGATAAAACGAGATAAAGGATTAGGTGGATCAAACCAATATTTTTTTTCTAATCGTTATTAAATTAACAAGTTCATAGGTTTCTTAAGCTTTCTTAAATTGATGTCTCGCATGACCATTGAGGATGTTAATTTAGAGAAAAGAATATTAATATTACATGACCATTGGGTATTAATAGTATTTGTATAAATGATTAGTAATCACAAGGAAATCGAATTTAGAGTAAACAGAAAAACAACATAAAGGATTGAATGAGAAAATATATATGCCCTAGGTTCCTCTCCAATAAGTTTAAACCAAGAAGTGCATTGTATTTCTTACTCTTAGTTTTATAGTTGATTTTATAAATTCTTGTTTTAATTAATCTCATATCTTTGAAGTTTAAACAATTGAATTAGAAAATTCTTAATAATTGGAAATCAATCCTTGTGGAACGATATTTCAGGAACTTAATTTAAGAACCCTTTATTACTTCTCGATGGGTACACTTGCCCTCCGATCAAGTTTTTGGCACCGTTGCTGGGGATTATTTTTTCAATATTAAGAAAATCTCAAATTTAATTGATTTGAGCAATTTATATTTTGCTTTATTTTAATTCTATTTTGTTTGTTGTTAAATTTTTTTATTTTTATAATTTTTATTTTTTATTTTATTTTATTTATTTTATAATTTCTTTTAATGTATGCTTACGCATTCTAAGTGCTTTACAACTTGTTTATTTGATCTGAAGATTGAAAGAACAGTCTGTAGACAAAGGAAAGAATTAAGAGAGCAGAGAATGGCAGAGAAAAAAAAGATCAATTCAAGATTACATGACACTTACTGTCAGAGGCACCTCTGGAAGCATCGCAACCCCTAATGTGGAGGCCAACAACTTTGAACTTAAACCAACACTCATAACCATGGTCCAGAACTCCATACAGATTATGGGCATGCTTAACGAAGACCCTAATCTTCATCTGACAAAGTTCTTCTGATTGACGGACACCATCAAGTACAATGGAATCTCCAACGATACTATTTGACTTTGCCTTTTCCCCTTCTCAGTATCTAAAAAGGTGAATGCATGGTTTTCCTCACTTCCAGCCAATTCCATCACAACTTGAGAGGATCTCACTCAACAATTCTTGGGAAAGTACTTTCCCCCATCAAGGTCCTCTAAGCTTATGATAGAGATATATTGCTTCTAACAATATGAGACATAATTGCTTTTCGAGGTGTGGGAGCGATTCAAGGAACTATTGAGAAGATGCCTGCATCATGATTTTCTGACATGGGGACAAGTATAGATCTTTTACAGTTGCCTTTCAATCACTACCAAGTCTACAATGGATGCCGCAGCAGGAGGATCCCTCATAAGAAAAGATCTAGAGGATGCATACAAGCTAATAGATGAGATCTTCTAGCTTTCAGTGACACATTAGTGACTCTTACGACATCAAGAGGAAAGAGACCAACCCAGTCTACCAAGTAGAAAGCAGCAACCCACTAATGAACCAAATGGTAGCCCTTACAAAGTAACTAGAATCTTTAATGAAAGCTCAAGACCAACCTGTAAGAGCTCTTGCAAGTCCAGAATTTAAGCAAGAAGAGACAAATTTTATGGGCAATCACAATTTGGAATTCAAGTGTTGATTACTTTTCCTATATGCAAAATCAAGGGCCAAGACCAGAAGAGAAAGAAGCCCCTAGATCTCAGTCCAACTTTCAAGAACAAATGATGCAATATGTGCATTACTCTGATAAGAGGATAACAGAGCTTGAATCCAAATTGGACCAATATATTGAGAGAACTGATAAGAAGTTCGCAGAGGTCAAATCTGAAATACAAGCCAACTCTTTTAAGATGAGTACACAATTAGAGCAAATTACGAACCTTCTGAGTGAAAAAGTAATGAGAACATTACCATCTCAGCCTGAACCTAATCCAAGAGAGCAATGCAATGCCATCACCCTTAGAAGTGGAAAGAAATTACAAAAATTGTAGAACAGAAGCACATGCACGCCCATTCTTGCTAAGAAGCACACCCATACTGATTCTACATGCACACTATGCTTACTGATGAGCACGCCCCTACTGAATTTGAAGCATGACCGTGCTTCTACAAGCACGTCCATGACAATAACAAAAGCATAGTCGTGCATCACCATGAGCAAGGTCGTGCTTTAATCAAAGAGCTTGAAAAAGAAAAGAAGAAAAAGACCCTTGTTCAACCAAGGTCCTATGAGCCTAAGATACCTTTCCCACAGCGACTGCAAGGTCAACCTCCTTATGATGAAGAGTTTCACAAGTTATTAGACCTATTGGGCAAAGTGCACATCAATATGCCTTTTATTGATGTTATCTCGAAAATGCCTAAATATACTAAATTTTTAAAGGAGATTTTGACTAATAAGAGAAAGCTAAGAGCACATGAGACTATGAAGCTCACCCAGGAGTGCTCATCTATAGTCCTTAAAAAGTTTCCACCTAAGCTTAAGGACCCAGGGAGTTTTACTATTCTTTGTACAATTGAAAAAACTCATATTGATAAGGCTTTATGTGAATTAGGAACAAGTATTAATCTTATGTCTTATTCTATTTTCAGGAAGCTTAGAATGCATAAACCTAAGTCAACCTCCATGTCACTTCAGCTGACAGATAGGTTAATCACATGCCCCAAAGGCATAATGGAGAATGTACTTATAAAAGTTGGAGAATTTATATTTCTTGTTGACTTTGTGGCACTTAACATAGAGGAAGATGATGATGTCCCCATCATACTAGGGAGACCGTTCTTTGCCACTGCAACGGTCATCATAGACGTATAAGAAGGGAAGCTCACACTGAGGCTAGATAATGAGGAAGTTGTATTTCAAGTTTTCAATTCTTTCAAGTACCCTTCTAGCCAAAAGTCTTGTCACTTTATGAGCACTGTGGATGTTGCTTTTTGACCCAATATGGCCCAATATCAAGAAATATCCCTAACTATATGGTTCAATATCTAGAAACATCCCTAATCATATGGCCCAATATCTAGAAATATCTCTAATTTAGAAATATCCTTATTCTAGACTTATCCATTCTCTAGAAACATTTCTAATCTAGAATTATCTTATTTAAAATACTATAAAATACTCTATGTTCTAGAACCATCCTTGTAATACTATAAATACCTCATTGTACTCCTCATTTTGGCATCAAGTTGAAGAATAGAAGCAAATTCTCATTCTCTACTAAGAGTTTCAAGCTCTAGTTCTCTCTTGTCCTATTTGAGAGTTCTAAGCATTTCTTGGTCACTTTCCCTTACTGGTTTCTGAGCCATTTGGTATCAAGAGTCAAGTTCCCAGCTTCCTACGCTCTTGGTCGTTTAGAATTGACCTAAATTCTCCTTGCTTCTTTCCTTACTGAAGTTAGTTTCGGTCACTCTTAAGCATTTTGAGTCATTTCTTAACAAGCCAACACCGTAGACGCGCTCGGGAGAGGTTGAAGACAGTGACATCATCAGTCGTGTGAGCACCATGCATTCAACAGTGTTGCGCCGCATATTGTCCCCAACCTTTTCATAATTTTATTCACACCCATACAACAAAATGCCACCAAGATGCCAAAACTGAAGGAATGCTCAAGAGATCGAGATGGACGAGTTACGCCGACAAACTCAAGAACTACAAGAAATTGTGGAGGAATAACAAGCTCTACTCAATCGTCGAAGGAACTCCAATTCAGAAAATGATTCTGAAGAAAGTGACTCTTCGTCTAACACCAGTCACCCACGAAGAAAGAGTACTCGAGGCTACTTCGACAGCATCAAGATAGACATTCCTGAATTTGAGGGGAGACTACAGCCAGATGAATTTGTGGATTGGCTATAGACAGTGGAGCGTGTGTTCGAATTAAAAGAAATTTCGGATGAACAAAAGGTCAAGATCGTCGCTGTTAAACTGAAGAAGCATGCATCCATTTGGTGGGAAAATATAAAGAAGAAACGTGAGCGGGAAGGCCGAAGCAAGATAAAGACATGGGAGAAAATGAAAAAAGAACTAACTCGTAAGTTTCTTCCTGACCACTACTATCAAGATAATTTTATTAAGCTCCATAATTTACGCCAGGATTCTAAGATAGTAGAGGAGTATACTAGAGAATTTGAATTGTTGATGATAAAATGCGATATACAAGAGAAGGAAGAACAAACAATTGCTAGATTTCTTGGAGGGCTAAATCCTGAAATTTCCCAACTTGTCCAACTACAACAGTATTGGACCCTAGATGATGTCATCAAGTTAGTCATTCGAGTCGAAAAGCAACTCCCTAAAAGATCAATTTTCCAACCATCATCCTCACGAAGCCCTTTTACCTCTCGCAAAGCTCAACCATCGCAACCTACAGCTCCAAACAAAACCCTTTCCAACCCTGTTAAAGACACTAGCCCAAACAACCAACCCAATCCAAATCGTCTAAATGCTTCAAATGCCAGGGTTATGGGCACATTGCTTGCAACTGTCCCAATCGAAGAGTTGTCACTATCATTGAAGGAGAGGCCTACGAAGCATCTGAAGAAGAACTTGAATTGTACCAAAATGAATTCAACAGTCTTCCAGTATTTGATGAAGAGTTGACCCCAGCAGATCATGGAGAAGCCTTAGTGGTTAGACGCAGTCTTCACATAGCAGCCGTTAGAGAAGAACCATGGATGAGACACAATATATTCCACACTCGATGCAGTACTCAAGGTAAAATTTGTGATGTCATCATCGATAGTGGAAGTTGTGAAAACGTTGTGTCTAGCTACATGGTGGAGAAATTAAAGCTCCCTACTGATGATCATCCACATCCCTACAAACTACAATGGCTGAATAAGGGTAATGAAGTCAAGGTTAGTAAACGTTGCCTAGTTGCTTTCTCAATCAGGAAAAAATATCAAGATGAAGTTTGGTGTGACGTCCTTCCTATGGATGTCTGTCACCTCTTATTGGGACGTCCATGGCAATACGATCGGAAGATTGTGTATGATGGGTTTAAGAATACCTACTCATTTGTCAAAGATGGAGTAAGAATCAAGTTGACTCCATTGGGTCCAGAAGAAGTTAACCCGACCTCACGCAAAGTCAAACCACTCGTATCCCTAATCTCTAAACCACAGCTTAAGATGACGCGAGAAGAATCTCAATCAACAAGCTTATTACTCATGGTCGAACAAAACATTGGAACACCTATTCCACAAGAAATAAAAAAGCTCCTTGCAGAATACCCAGATGTGGTACCTGAAGAAATTCCTCCTAGTTTACCATCTATAAGGGACATCCAGCATGCCATCGACTTCATCTCAGGAGCTGTTATCCCAAACAAACTTGCTTATAGGATGAGTCCACATGAACATGCTGAAGTACAATGTCAAGTGGAGGATCTTCTCAAAAAAGGATTGATACAGGAGAGTGTCAGTCCATGTTCAGTCCCTGTCATATTAGTGCCCAAGAAAGATGGAAGTTGGAGAATGTGCATGGATAGTCGAGCCGTGAATAAGATTACCATAAAGTATCGATTCCCGATTCCATGACTCGATGATATGCTAGACCAACTACATGGAGCAGTCATATTCTCGAAGATTGACCTTCGCAGTGGCTATAATCAGATTAGACTACGTCCTGGTGATGAGTGGAAGACCGCTTTCAAGACAAGAGATGGGCTATATGAGTAGACTGTCATGCCGTTTGGCTTATCCAATGCGCCTGATGAATCAGGTACTACGCACTTTTATTGGAAAGTTTGTAGTTGTTTATTTTGACGATATTTTAATCTATAGCAAAAGTAAGGGAGAACATCTAAACCATATTCGCCAAGTGTTGGACGTTCTTCGGGAGCAAAAGTTGTATGCCAACCTAAAAAAGTGCACCTTCTTGACCAATGAAGTAAATTTTCTGGGCTACATCATTACGAGTGAATGTGTCAAGGTTGATCCTAGCAAGGTTGAAGCAATCATCAACTGGCCTACCCCTAACTCTGTGCAAGAAGTACGGAGCTTTCATGGATTAGCCTCGTTCTATCGAAGATTCATAAAGAATTTTAGCTCTATTGCTGCCCCGCTTACAGATTGTATTATAAGAGATAAATTTCAATGGTCAGAACGCACTCAAAATAGTTTTGATGAGTTGAAGAGACGACTAACTGAAGCTCCAGTTTTAGCACTTCCTAACTTTGATCAGGTGTTCGAATTAAGCTGTGATGCTTCGAATAGCTGGATTGGCACTATTCTCAGTCAAGAAGGAAAGCCTATAGCTTTCTTTAGCGAGAAGCTAAATGATGCTAAACTCAAATACTCCACCTATGATAAGGAGTTCTACGCTGTTGTGAGAGCACTACAACATTAGAGTCACTATCTGCTTCCTAAGGAATTCATCCTTTATACAGATCATGAAGCCTTGAAACACTTGAATTCTCAACAAAAGATCAGTCGTAGACATGCATCCTAGAGTGAGTTCCTTCAAGCCTATCTGTTTCTGCTTAAACACAAGTCGGGGGTTCAAAACAGTGTAGCAGATGCGCTAAGTCAACGACGTGCATTACTATCTACAATGCAGATGAAGGTAGTAGGTTTTAAAATTATTAAGGAATTGTATCAAGATGATCCAGATTTTCGAAACATTTGGAGCTCTACAGAAAATCAACCTTTCTAACATTACCCTCGACAACAAGGATTTCTATTCAAAAACAATGTCTTGTGTATTCCCCAATGCTCCTTAAAAGAAGCAATCATTTGGGAAACACATGACGGAGGATTAGCCGGACACTTTGGACGAGACAAGACAATAGCCTTAATCAAAGAAAACTTCTATTGGCCGAGACTTGAAAGGGATGTTATTCGTCACATTCAAAGGTGTCGAATATGTCACCTTGCCAAGTCCACAAGCCAAAACACTGGGCTATACCTACCTCTTCCAGTACCAGTTGCACCATGGGAGGATATCGGCATGGATTTTGTGTTAGGATTACCTCGTACACAATGACAGAAGGACTCAGTAATGGTGGTCGTGGACCGGTTCTCTAAAATGACCCATTTCATACCTTACCAAAAGACCAATGATGCTGTTCACATTGCCGATCTATTCTTCAAGGAGATTGTTCTATTTCATGGAATTCCCAAAACCATCACTTCGGATAGAGATGTTAAATTCTTAATCTATTTTTGGAGGACTCTATGGAAGAAGATGGGCACTAAACTACAGTTCAATAGTGCTAGCCACCCCCAGACTGACAGACAAACAGAGGCAATAAATAGACTTCTGGAAAATCTACTACGAAGCTTTGTTCAGAAGAATCTTCGACAATGGGATCTTATCTTACCTCAAGTTGAGTTCGCCTACAACAATTCTAGTAATCCTGCTACTAGAAAATGTCCATTTGAGGTCGTGTATGGTACTAGACCTCTTAGCCCATTGGACTTGATCCCTATTTCCACTAATAACCAGTTCAGTGTCGATGCTGACCAAAGAGCAAAGGAGATTAAGAAGCTTCATGAGCAAGTTCGACCACAAATTGAGAAGCAAAATACCTAGTATAAAACTCAACGAGATAAGCTCGGAGACATGCTATTTTCAAAGAAGGAGATTTGGTATGGATTCATCTGCGGAAGGATAGATTTCCAAAGCAGCAAAATGCTAAATTGTCTCCAAGAGCAGATGGACCATTCCGAGTAGTACAGAAGATCAATGACAATGCTTATAAGATAGAACTGCCTGAGTCATACGAAGTTTCTGCTACATTCAACGTTGCAGATCTATTGCCTTACTATGAAGATAATACTTAGACTCGAGGACGAGTCTTTTCCAACCAGGGGAGTATGACCCAATATGGCCCAATATCTAGAAACATCCCTAACTGTATGGTCCAATATCTAGAAACATCCCTAATCATATGGCCCAATATCTAGAAATATCTCTAATTTAGAAATATCCTTATTCTAGACTTATCCATTCTCTAGAAACATCTCTAATCTAGAATTATCTTATTTAAAATACTATAAAATACTCTATGTTCTAGAACCATCCTTGTAATACATTAAATACCCCATTGTACTCTTCATTTTGGCATCAAGTTGAAGAAGCAAATTCTCATTCTCTACTAAGAGTTTCAAGCTCTAGTTCTCTCTTGTCCTATTTGAGAGTTCTAAGCATTTCTTGGTCACTTTCCTTTATTGGTTTCTGAGCCACTTTTCCTCCTCCAATTTATGTGAAGCATGGAACCCCAAGAAGAAGGCCAAGGAGGAAGTAATATAAGAAGAAGAAAAGACACAAGCTTGAACAATCTATTAATAAGCCTCCTAATTTAGAGCTTAAATTTTTTTTTCTCTTTATTTTAATCCCTATCTTATGAATAATTTTTCTGATGAAATAAGTGTTGGGGAGGCAAAGCTATTGGAGAGACAATTACATATCAAGGGAGTCACCTTTGAGACTCATGTCTTCTTCCCACCTTGATTTAACAGGAACGTCAGGCTCATGACGTTAAACAAGCACTCCTAGGAGGTAACCTGTGTATTTTATTTTATTTAAATCTTATTTATTTTTGTTTATTTTAATTTTCCTATTGTTATTTTATTTTTAGAATAAAGAATAAGCATATTGAAAGATTGAAAGAACTGAGTTAATTACTCCTGCACACACTTTTGAGCTCTGATCTGAAAGCACGCCCGTGCTCATACCATACACGGCCATGCATTCAGTCGCAGTTATGAGAAAAAGCTTTATATCATAAACATGGGCATGCTTAAGATTTCAGCATGGGCGTGCTTATTCACTTGAAGTCGTCGCGCCAAGAATTATCAGGGAACCTCTTTCCTTTTATTCAATTGCCCTCCTTGCATGTTTTTAATTTGATTACTTTCAAACATTGAGGACAATGTTTTGCTTTAAGTATGAGAGAGTAGTTCCTAATTATATGATTGTTATTACATGTTCTTGAGTAAAATGTCAATGCTATTTTTTTATGATAATTTAAAACTTTTTCTCTCATGGAACCCAAAGTTTTTAGATAAAAGAGCATGTTGAGTAATTATTATTAACACTATACTTTCATTTGGAAACTAATAATTAGCTAAGTTCCTTACTTTTATGCTCTACATTAAACTTCAACCCACAAATATGAGTTTTGAGCCTTAAAGGGAATTTCTATCTTAATTTAATTAATTGTACCCTTTCCTCATTGTTTGTGTGATTATCTCTTTAGAATTTGTGCTCTAGAGCTTGAATTGGAACCGACTTAAGACTTCTCTTTTTAATTGCATGTTTTAACGTGATTGAGGCATGATAGGATTTTTATTCTTGGCTTTCAGAATGTTTGAGATACAACTAGTTGCTCACTTTGAGCTTTATTGATTTTCTTGGTCCCTTACATTAAATTTATAAAATATTTTGATGACCTTAAGTTTATGAATGGAGCAATTGAATTGTTGAATTGCTTGATCAATTCTCCTTTATATCTCTCATGTGCAAAAAGAAAGAAAGAAATGAAAAATAGAAGAAAGAAAAGAAAAAGGGTTATATATGATTAAAAGGAAAGAGAATTAAAGATATTATTTATATACAAAAATATAAAAATTACTCTAAGAGCTTCATTTGTAAACTTAGGGGATGTTTGTAGTCATTATAATTTATTACCTCTTTGTATATCTCTTTCCTTTCATTTATCTCACTTCAATTATTATAACCCCTTAGCCACATTATAACCTAAAAAATACCTCATGATTTTTACTTGCATTTAATTTATTTAGTGGAGAGTTGGTTTATAGTCAAGCCTATGATAGTACACTTTTCTTTAGGAGAACTGAGTGATATCTCATTTTATCCCTTAGTGAGAGAAGAAAGTAGAGTACCTTAGTTGATGTTTGAGCAAAAAGTATGAAAATATAAGATTCTAATTGTGAATCCTTTTGATTGTTTATACTCAGTGATCTTACTCTTGTTGCTCTCTTTATCTCTGTTGTCTCGGGTTCCTTGTGTGGTATCATGTTTCAAGTTATTATGTTATTCTCTTAACCAACACTTTACTTGAGGACAAGCAAATAGATAAGTATGGGGGAGTTGATAAGTCTGTAATTATATCCTATTTTATAGCTCATATATTCATATTTGACCTTTACTTTATTTGGAGTTTACACTAAATTATATATTAATTATGCAGCTTGGTATAAAGATGTTGCAAGTAGACTTTGGGTACGTTTTGGGCCAAATTGATGGAAGATTAGAGCTTCGCAGTAGTCAGTACCCCCAGACTCTTTCAACAAGCACAAGGGTACTTCGAGCCCATGCACAACCGTGCTTATTTGTGAGAAACCCAATTATGAAGAGTCTTTAGGGTTTTCAAACCCTATTAAAAGGGAGACCTCAGACATCGTAGTGGAGATCAGTTTTGACACCTTAGCTTTTGCTCTTTCACCTCATCTCTCTTCTAAGGGGATCTTTGGAATATTCTTGGCGAGACTTAGAGCTTCGAGCGACCGTACTTAAAGACTGGAAACTCATCTCATTCTAGTTTGCTTTTCTCTATGACTTTGTTTATGATTGTTTTAGTTCTTTTCTCTAGTCATTCTCAAAGGAATTTTAATGCTACTTCCGCCTTATTCCATTTGTGGTAGTGATGATGATCTTTTTCGAGGTGTTTAAAAGATTTGTCGTAAATCCTCATCAAAATTTAAACAAATTAATGTAGTACTAGGGTAACCCTAGATTGTCTCCTATGAACATTGGTTATTAATCTTCATTAAACATGTTGAAGGCATTAATTAAACAAGCAATTAAAATGGGGGGTTTTGTGGTTTCAAATTAAAACAAAGAGCAATGAGCAAATGAGTTTAATTAATTCAAACAATAGAAAACAGCAATCCTTAGTTCATCCACATAAATTCTATCCTCATTCCACTCAAGATTTAACATTCATCCTTTCTTCCATGAATTAGGTTAATTTAACAAGCGAAAATCAACCTTATGGTCCCAACGAAATTACGCAATTTGTTAGGCTCTAATCTCTCATCCCAAAATTACGCAACCTTAGAATTAAACCTAGGATTAAGCAACCCTTAGTTTAGAATCTCCTTAAAACGAAATTAGGGTTAATTGAGCAATACCCCCCTCATTCACCATTAATTCAATTCAAGAGACAAGGAAGAAGTAATTCATGAAAGAAAGGAATTATATTATCATTAAATTCAAGGAACTCAAGAACCCATGTGAATTCACTAAGGATTACACAAACTTAGCCCTCCATGGAAATGGGGATAAAAAACGCAATTGGAAAATGCAGAAAACTCATTAACATTAATGTAAAAGCAAGAGAAATGAGAAACCAAACCCTAGGTTGGACCCTTGGCTATCACCCAAGGTTGCCCTAAGCTCTGGAAAGTATTCTAAATTGAGTAAAGAAAAGAAAAGGTTCAAAAAGTGTAAGAACTCCCTACCCTAATTTGGTAAAAATCTATTTATACTAAAGCTGGCGCCGCCCAAAGTAATTACTCTCATTCTTTCATAGTAACCACGCGCAGCATCAGTTGGGTTTTTCCTCTCTGGAGTGATTACTATGAATATTCATAGTAGTTACGCGCAGCACTGGGACATTTTGGGTCTCTGGAGTGATTACTATGAATATTCATAGTAGTTACGCGCAGCACCTTCAATTTTTGCATGCTCTGGAGTGATTACTATGAATATTCATAGTAACCACGCGCAGGTTTGGTTGATTCTGGGCTGCTGTAGTTGTCACTTTAAGCTTTGGAAGTGATCACTTTGGTCCCTTTGCTGGAAGTGGCTTGCTGTAGTTGTCACTATCAATATTGAAAGTAGTTACTTTCACCTCAAATTCCTCAAAATCCAATAATTCTTCAAAATAAGCTTGGGGATTCCTGCCATATTATTCAAATGATCAAAATATGTAAAATAAACTATCTAAATTCATGTAAATTAACAAAAAACTAAGAAACCTATATTATTTAGCCTAATTGGAATATTCATCTTATTTACACTATCTAAGTCTATTCTTTTCTATAAAAAGTAATAAATGATGTATAAAAATGTAGTAAAATGTAGATTCATCAGGTAGACTTCATTTTGGCACTTGCATTGGTGATACTAAAGCTTGTTATCAGTGTGGACAAATTGGTCATCTGAAGAGGGATTGGCCATTTATAGTGACACATCCTACCTATAGTGATGCATTAACACCTATAACATTAGCTTTTACTCAAACTCCTATAATTCTTATTAGATAGTCAAAGAGTTCTTTTGATAGACAATTGGAGAGTTTCTGTGTAATATAAAAACGGTTGAGAAAAAGGAAAAGTACCCTAATTTACCGCACTTCCTTAACAACTAAAATGGTGGAAGTACTTATTTGCACCCAAGACTGGCTTAAAGGATATTCTTCACCATTACTTTCAAATGAAGAGTTTGAAGAGCTTGAAAATTTTGAGTAAGGTAAGAACACTCATTATGTTGTTATTAATGATATTACAAGTTAATAAATAATTACTAATTATATATAATGATTAAATATTTTTTACTTAATGTTAATTCTTAGTTGTTAAAATGGTAGTGTTGTAGTAGTTGTTAAGATGTGTTGATGTTTAAATTTCCTAGTTATGGATAATGTTTTATGGAATTATGATTTCTTTTAAAATGCTTTGTTCCGTCTCATTAATCGCCTTTGGCTGAACTTTTTATACCAGTTTGTGTTTGTGTTTAAATTTTGGTTGTGCCATGATATTTTTATTAATATATTGTATGGTATTATTTTCACATTTGCATTTGTTTGATTTTGTTTGTGTATATTTGCTGATAGTTTGTAAGTTGTCAAATTAATTGTTTCTGAGCATGCTTTTATCGATAAGTGGCCTAGTTTGTTAGTTATATTAAGAATCTTTAATTTGTTGGTAGCTGAGATTTTAGCATGGTTAACAACCATGCTTATCAGTATATAGGTCACCAAGGTATTCTCTCTCTTTTCAATCACTACTTCATGGTCATTTGAATTTCTAATTTATTTATCATTTGTGTTGCTTCGGAATTACATCTTCTGGTTACCCTGTACTTATGCAGTTATTGCAATGGACCAAGTCTCATGATGTGGTATGCTTTGATATTGGTATGGGGAAATTTTGACTTTTCCTTTTATCTGTTGTTGTCTGAGGTAAATTGATTCCCTGTCTCTTTGTCAGAGACAAGATATATTTACATAACTTTTTAATATTACAGATACCTCCCTGGACCAGATGATATGTTAGTTTTGGACATTGCGTATTTGATATATCTAAAATTTGAATAATATCCAAATGCCCTCCAAATTTCATTGTTTATGGTGTTTATGGATAATATGCAGGTGTGACACTGAAATTCCTTGTATCTGTAAAATCTTTTTTAACACACTAATTTTTTATTCAATTTCCTATATATTTATGTATATATGTACAAAAGTAATTTCTATCTTTTGTTTCTTAAATGATTATTGTTTGAAACTAACTAGTTGCAGTGTTGTTGACGATATGTTCCTAAGGTATACTTACAACTCTAAGATATAAGAAACATTAGTTCTTGGCATGTTTTATTCATAAAGAAGGTATATTTTAAAATTTTGAGTATAAATCTAAATCAAAATAATTTCAAAAAGCTTTGTTGGATGTTGATTATGCCAAAATTTATTAGTCATTAACTTTCTTGTAGCTTTGAAATTATTTTGGAAAGTGAATTAGTAGTTGTTCATTGTTGTGAATGGATAATGATATAGTGACATATTTTATAATTATTATTCTAATTACTTATCATGTATTATTGTCTAAAATTTTATTTGCTTGGAAACCAATCTTAAATCTATGTCTTAGTCATATGAAAGTTTATTGCAATACATATTTTGCTCAATTACATAAATTTTATTCATAAAATATGAAATAAGTAATTAATTTAATTTAATTTAATTTAATTATAAGATATGTAAGTATAAGATTTGCATTAAGACCTTTATTATTAAGAATAAATTTAGTTTATGCAATGAGAATGATTTTATATGATATAAATATTACTTAGAAAAGTTGTTAGAATCACATAACTGTTAGCAAAAATAACAATCTAGGTAAACCCTAATTGTACTTTAGAAAGAGAGAATCTAATAGTACATGAAAAGAGCTATCAATAAGGTGACACGACGTATGGAAGGAGGAGGCTTGCTATCAAATGCAAAACCCTAAGGAAAAAGCCATTTTGGAGGAGAGGATAGTCAACCAGGTGAAGTTGGCTTAGTTTTTGTCACACCTTAACACTGAACCTGACTGACATCTAATAATAAGCACACAAAATTTATGGAATGTATTCATATATGAGAGAGTTAAAGTTTATAATATACTTTTATCATATGAATGCATGTAGTCATATAAATAAGTAATGTACGGTTCAAATTTTTGTATCTACATCAAACATTCTCTTATATTGTATGTAGTCATTTTTTCAAAGTAAAATACATGTATAAAAAATCTTCATCATCAAATCAAAAACAGTTAGGAATATATTTTCCTTGACATTAAACGTATTCCAAGAACATGACATAACACTGAGCTTGAGTGTGTGTGTAGTGTCAATAAATTCAAACTAGTAAAACTAAAATAAATACATCTGATAAAACATGTGCATAAGGCATCAATACATCAAAAGTTGACACTAACATGACCCAAAATATAATTAAAATAACCACTAAATCTGACAGCAACCTATAAGCAGTCCTTTTACACTAAATACATAAAAACATTAATCGTAGAGAAGATCAATTAGAAGGAGGTGTATGCCTATGTAGCAATCCCCTTAAACAAAACATGTGGAAGGCTTCCAAACTTTATTAATATTCATTTAGATAATTGATGTGGCTGGAAGGCTGGGCACTAAACAAGCCTAGTGATACGTCAATTAGGAGTAAAAGTGTTGGAAATTTGGGCATTAATTTTGTATGGCTTGGATGCATGAAAGGGTGCATATTGGTTTTAATATATACATATCAATAGGGAGTTTCTAGCTTTAATCAATTTGATTAAAATTGATGGCATGTTCGGATAGTAAAGTTTCAAGGTTATTGGTATAGAATTATAAAATAGTTAGACAGCAAAAAAGGACTAAAAATTTGGACTATCATGCATAAAATGGCCTAAGTATTTGTTGGTCAAGTTATGGTGCAAAGTAAATAGAAATTTTGTCTTCTTAATTCAATTAAATAGAATAATGTGCAAAACCATTAGCTCAACAATTTCAAAAGATGAATTTACTTTCTAATTCTCACTAAAATCTAGTGTCTAGCTCAGGGTTTATTTCAAGTTTATTGATAATCAAAATAAATTAAACACGATATCAATCACGAACAATGAAAGAGAGAAAAAGAAAGAAAGAAAATTTTTCACAAAAATACACTTTTATTATCTATAAAGTTGAAAAAAGTAATAATAAAGTGAAGTTAAGGGTGCTACAACTCCTGTATCTATTACTTCTTTGTCTGAGTCTATGTCAATTGTTGTCACTCATGATAAAACTGTTGATCCCATTGTTGGTGCTAATGTTGATTATGATGTTCAGAATCCTAATATTGTGGTGCCTCAACTAAGGCAATTTGAACGTGTTCCTAGATTTATTAGACCTACTAGATTCAAGGATTGTGTTGTTTATTTGTAGGAACATGAATTTATTTGTGTTGACAATTCTGATTCAGTTACTTTTCATAAATCCATTTCAAATTCTTATAGTTCACAATGACACTTCTATGCAAAAGAATAATATATGGGATTTGGTAGAGTTTTATGAAGGTTGCAAATTTGTTGGTTATAAATGGATCTTTAAGACCAAACATGATGCTAGAGGAGAGATAGAGAGATACAAAGCAGACTTATTGCTAAAAGTTACAATTAGAGGGAAGCCATAGACTATAAAGAGACATTATTTCTTGTGTACACCAAAGAATCTTTTCGTATTGTGATGGTTTGGTTGCACATTTTGATCTAGAACTTCATAAAATGAATGTTAAGACAACATTTTTTGAATGTCTATATGGACCAACAAGATGATTTTTTAAAAGTTGTAAAGAACATAGTTTAAAAATTGAAAAGATTCATTTATGGTTTGAAGCAAGCCTCTATTGGTACTTGAAGTTTGATCATATTGCAAGCTCTTTTAGATTTAAGGAAAATGTAGTTTATCAATGCATTTATCTGAAGAACAATGAGAAAAAATTTGTTGTTTTTATTCTTTATATTGATGACATCCTTTTAGAGAATAATGATGTGATTTTTTGAATGAAACTGAGCAAATGCTTACAACTCCTTTGATATGTAGGACCTTGATGATGCTTTTTTTTTTTTTTAAGACATTGAAATTCATCGTGATAAATCTCGCAGTATCCTTGGTTTGTCTCAATGAGGATATATTGATAGAATCCTTAATAAGGTTAAGGTGAAAATTTTGTTAGCCTTGTAATTCACCCATTCAAAAGGGTGAGAAGCTTTCTAATGTCTAGTGACCTCGAAAGTGAAATGGTAGATATGAAGAAAATTACTTATTATTTTGGCAGCCTTATGTATAGTTAAGTATGTACACCTCTTCATATTGCTTTTGTTGTTGGCCAACTTTTAAAGATATTTGAGTAAACCTAGTATGGTACATTGGCAGGCTGCAAAACTTGTTTTGAGATATCTGAAAGGTAATAGAGATGATATGATTATATATATAGGAGGTCAGATCATGTTGAGAGTTTGATTTTGTGAAGAGTATCCCTGAGACTTTGACATTATGATAACTTTATAATGGAAAGTTTCTTTTTTGATAATAAGAGCTCAAAGTGGTTGTTGCCTCATTAAGACAAAACACTTGTTAGAGTTGAAATGTTGAGAGAATGAGTTCCTCTCTCGCTCTACATTCTATTTTCTAGTTGATTTTCTATTACAAGAGACAAGAACCACAGGTCATGAACTCATCAATTTCTAAAGTAATTTTGACATTTACTCTTAGTTATAACATTTAATTTCATTTGTTATATTAAGAATTAGATTAAAATATTCTTCAAGGAGAGATTTCCAACATGAGGAGATATAGATCTATGCAACTCATATCCTTCATGTTCAACTTATCGTAAAGTGAATAAGCAAGTGAAAGTATATGCACCAAAACATAGATGACAAAGAAGAAAAATACTTTATTTTTTTGCAAATGAATAGTTGCAAGTTTGTTAATTTTTTTACTGGGTAGAGAGAGTTTAGGTAGAAGTCTCTAATGAGTAAGACACCATAATGCAACTCTCAAACTTTAAGATAATAAATACTTAGGTCAATATCTCTATATAGACCCTTAATTTGCCTATATCGCATTCTATGTGAGACTAATTCACTTGATTTCAACACATTTTTTTGAGTTTGATTTCTTTACTTCGGTTTCATAATGACTAACTATTAGATTGGAATAAAGAAGCGCGTTTTAATTAACTTTATTTAAACATTATTTTTAATTTAATTAACAAATAAAAATAATATTTTATACAAAATTTTAACGAGAAGTAATAATAGACATTCTGAGATATAGACTCAATCACTAAAATAACTCGTATTTTCACGTTCATCTGCCCAACACAAGATGTGAAAGAGTGGTGGGTTCCGCTGAGAAGATGTGAGCGCTGGGTGAGGCCGTGAACGTATGATTTCGCTGACAGAATGTGCCTCCAAACTTTACTGACTGAAAGATAAATGTAGCAATGGTTTATTTTATTTTTCCCATTTTCGTCTAAGTCCGCAGAATTTGGTTAAAAAGGTGGAAGAAAATTAAAAAGAAAAAAGTTAACAACCTGTCTCGTTTATATATTTTCAAACAAATCTTATATTAATAATATTTTATTCAAATAATATCTGAAAGTACAAAATATACTTAGTCCATATAAATATATTATTAACTAATGACATAACACGCATTTGATTATACTACATCACTTAATAATTTTTATAAAATATAAACTTATTAATTCAACTGTTTTTTATATTAATTTTATTATTATGTATATTAAATTTTATATAATTTTAACATTTGTAAATATATTATTCTAAATTTGATAATTATATTTTAAAAATATATTATTAATTAAAATAAAGTAACAAATAAAATACTTATTAATTTATTTTATATGAAATTTTATAAAGTTAATATATCATAATTTTTAAATTATCCATAGGATTAGTTTGTTTCAAATTTTATAAAAAGCTACTATTAAACAATGTAATAAGCAAGTTTTATACTTGATGTCGAGTCTTGTTCAATAAAATCCAAGTTTGAATTGGATTTATGTCCAAACTTATATTAGCATAAAAAATTTTAAATAACATAGTTACATAGCTGAACATTTGAGTAAATTTATAAAAAAATTATAATTGATTCAATCGGAAATTTAAATGTGATTAATTGAGGAATAATCAGTACCTTATTCCACCTTTATCTATGATTATTATTACCACATCTTTTATTTTAATAATTGTAACAAAATAAAAAAATGAAATTATATATTCTGATAAGTTGTAAGATGCTTCCTCCCTTAACCAGTAACAGAGGCAGGCTTTAAAGGCAATAAATCGGCTATTGATTCTGGTCCATATATCTCAACCAGTTGTTCCTGTTCCCCAACAAATGATACTCAAATTAGTAGTAATCTTGCAAATAAATGCACCAAAATACATAATTCATCAACAACTCGATGTTCGTTATTAACTTCCAAATAAATCAAAGCTGGTGAATAAATAACTATTATCTAGAAAACCAACTCCAAATGTGATATTATTGGCACTTTCGACTGTCTATTCATACTTATAATAAATTAGGTTGGTGATTGTTGATTAAATCCGAGTAAAAACCATATTCAAGAGGCTTTTGGTTAGAGAGATTATACTGAACTCAGATACAAGTTATAAAGTTCCATATTAAATGGGTTACATGAGAACCAAGATAAACAAAACTAAGATTCGTTGACATCAACCTTCTCTTTTGGTAGAACCTATTTACTTCAATTGAATGAACCGTAAATAGTTAAATAAATAGAAAGTAGAGTTTAAACAACGGACCTCTATGAAATCATTCTCGTTGCAAAGCTCCATACAGTCTTCAGAAAGACTCACCAGCCTTTGTGTTAGCAAAGAGTTTTCATCCTTGAGAATTCTAATGTTATTATGTAGCTCGTCACATTCCTTCTGAAGAAACAAGTAATGAAAACATCACATGAAATTTACTATTTCCAAGTGCTCATCAAAGATATGATTTAGCTGATAAGAGAGCCAAGTTCCTATTACCATGTTCCAAAAATCAAGATAAGTGATTTTGACAATGTATTGTATGTTTATCATGAATTTATTAGCTTACTTTTCTGAAAATTAGACCATGCATCCATTCTCAATACGTGACAACTTATCATCGGCATCATGAGAAGTATAGACAAGTTTTGTGAGACTAATATCAACAAGAAAACTTAGATCTAATGTCTTCTGACGTATGCTCTAGAACACAAAAATAGCAGAAGAAAACAGAATTCATTTATCTTCTGTAATTTTTAGTAAAAAAAAACAAACAAGCAATGTGTCACATTTCTACACCACAATAATGAATGACACATTAACGGATCTCTTTCTCTCCTCTCTTTGGACAAGTAACTAGGAATAGGAGTAGTATTTATACGTTATTCAATTATTTAATTATATTTAGATCATCATAATTTTTAGGTTAAATTAAAAATTGAGTCCATTACAATGGTATTATGTTAGTCTTTATACCTAACAACATTTTTCGTTTTAGTTCCTATGCAAAAGAAAACATTTTGGTCCCTGTATGAAAATATCGCTACATTTGGTACCCACACCTAACAACATTTTTCAATATAATCCCTATGGAAAAGTACTCTAAAACCATTATAATCTCAATAAATGGTGGAGACTGATTTTTTGAAAAAATCATGTAAAATTCTTTCATATAGCATTAAACTGAAAAACAATGACAAGTATAAAAGTTCAATTTTTAATTTACCCTAAAATTTCGTATATTTTTAAATAAATATAAAATTAAAATAAGGATTAAAAAAAAAAAAAACTAGGCCCAAAGAAAAGATGGAAATTTTAAAACAATTCATTTACTTAGTAGTACAGGAGATGTATAGAACATTTTCATAGTAATTCTGAAGATATATAGTTACATCAGATCCAACAAAATCTGCAGCTTGGCACAGTTATTTTACTAGTATGTACCTCTTTCCTTATCCTTGATCTCTTAGCTGATTCCCTGTTTGACTGTCTTTTCCTTTCTTTGCGTATTTCATCCTTTTCCTGTCAAAAGAAAGGTACCTCAGCAGGAAATAGTAGACATGGCCACATGGGTAAGAATTAAACTGAGAAACCTTAAGGAGGGATTTACATTCTGAAATGTATTGACCAGATCATTTTCAATGCAGTACATATTTATAGCTAAAATGCTAACATAACATGTAGATAGCATTCACAGAACGGGCTCATAATTGACAGGATGAAATGTGGAAAGGAACAAAATAAATGCAAAATAAAACATAAAAAAATTCAAATAATTTGAAGATGTTACTTCTTCCAGGATCAGCTGCAATATAAGAAAAAGTATAGTAGTATTATTGGCACGTAGATTAATGATAGGAGTAAATAGATGGCGTAACTGTAGTTGTTAACTAAATTGAGTATACATAACAAAGTTAAAGATGGAAAATCAATGAGTTCAATCTCAACCCATATAATATGGCTAAGGAGCATCTTGTGTGTGATTCCAAAACAGAGCTAAATATTAATGTTAGAGATATAAAATTACTCATGTATCTTCACCTAAGAGCTTAAGCTTTTAGGAGAGTTGATCCTTCACATGATATTCTTCTAAATAAATTTGTGTTTCAACACAAGGTAAAACACACCTATGAATTGTCTACACTTCAAGCCGAAAGGACTCTTGTCTTGTGAGGTGGTGCATTAAGATATAAAATCATTTCATTTATAAAATAATTTGTGTTTACTGACAATTAACAATAAATTCCCTTTCTCACACTAGTTATATTTTCTTCCATACTAATTATAAATGGCATATGTAGAGGAGACAATAAAAGGAAGAGGAGCTGATCAATATGATTTTTTCTTTCTTACAGCTTCTTTCTTGATATATTTCAAGATTTCAACATTGAATATGTAGTTAATCACTAGCACTAAAAGCCGTAAACTTGAGATACAAAAGCACAATTACATCAACAAAACCTTTTATATGTGCATTGTTCAACAACTTAATTTAAAAGGGATTAGAAGTTATATTAGAAAGTGGATTGTTTTTGTATTTTAATTAATCTAGCAATAAAAGCTAACCAAACATAGTATAAAAAACCATAGAAGTTTACCATACCAATTTTGCAAGTTGAGCATTAGTGCCAGATGCATTTAGGCCTGTCCCAAAATTATGATTCAGTTCCGTTGAGTTTGCTGCAGAGTGGTAAGATCAAAGAATTTTAGTAACGTGAACTTCATTACAGTTTTCACCTTCTGTGCATCTTGCTCAGATCTCAGTTTATAAAACATGAATTTTCATTGTTCAGATAAGCAAAAGACAAATCTATGGCCTTGAATATACCATTTTTAAGCATCAAATTACATTGCAGCTTCTTAGCTGAAGGAAAATCCTGCAACAGAAAGGATATCATTTAACATGTTTTGCCAGATTCTAAGCATCTTGAACTACACATATGAATAAACTAATGCATCTTTAATTTAAGATTTAGAAAATTAGTATTTTTTTTAGTGTTCTAAACATAGCAGTGGGAGAACATGTGTGTGTGTAAGATCAACATACATTGTTTGTGTCACGGTCTTTGTCCTGTGATCCCTTGCTTCCATTTGTTGCACTGTGCACAAATAATTTTTTATTTAGGTTTGAACAAAAGTGATCAAAATGGTCTCTAGACAAACAAAATGTACCTCCGTGACACTACATCTCTGCTGTCTTGTGGTGTTGAAGATTCATTTTCATTTTCTCTTGATTTGTCAGTAATTAAACTTTCAGGTTGTAAGTTTCTAGCACATCCATTCATTGAATTCATATTTTGTTCACCAAAAGTATTGTATACCATTTCTGAAAAAGCCAGTGCAGCATCCTGACCCAAAACAAGTAGGTTTAATCCTATGAGAATGTGAGTGAACATTCTATTAAACCTAAACCAACTGGAAACTTGAATTTTACAGAAATTATGGAAGGAAAAATAATTTAAGTTACTATGAATAAATTGACAGAAATATTTAGGATTACCCCAGCTACTGTGGGTTTACTGGACAGCTTGCTGGGATCATGCAAAGCATCAGATTGAAGTAGCGTGCTGCTTGCCTAGACCAAAGAACAAAGAATGTGGAAATGAAGAGTGTAACTTGTCCCTTTGTCATAAATGCAAGCTACATGTATCACTACACTACCTGATATGGCCACATGTAGAGAGACATGTAAGAACCAGCTCCATGTTGACTTAAAATGGGAATTGGAGTAGACTCTGACCCGTTATATGCCTATTTAAAGAGAAGCAGGGAATCAATTTTGTTTTCATGAGAAACACAAGTATACATGATCAAGATACCAACACAAATTGGTTAAAGCAGAGAATGTTTTTCACCTGCATAGAAGTAGTCCATTGCGGTGCGCCAAGAGTTCCCTGCTAGAAAGATAAAGCAAAATCAACAAGAATATTAGCTATAAGCAAATTGCAGAAAGAGAAAATTGGTTAAGATGGCCATGGCATTATTACTGACATCTTCAGGCACCATATTGTAAGGTGTACCAAACGTATTAGATTTTTCTGTCCCCATCAAGCTCAAAAAACTTGTGATCTCAGTAGCCTCCCACCTTAATAACTGCTTTTAAAAAAAATTCCAAGTGAACAAATATCCAATGATGAACAAGGACAGGTTCATTTAAACATGTGAGCTAGTTGTTCTAAAGAAAAAAACAAACAAAATTCAAGCACAATCCTTTTGTTTCCCATCTGTATTCTACAGAAGGATAATTGTCAAGGAAAATTTGGTTGGTTCATTACAAGTTCATCAATTACTTGACAGAAGGCACCTACATTGGCATTACCGGATAATGATTAATCAAGTTTCATTCATTCTAACTGAAAAAAAACAAGATTAAGGATATGTTTAACTAAACAGCTAAATTAAGCACTTATTAAAAACCTTTTTATCAAATGAGAACTAATTCATAAACTTGACTATTAAGCTTCCTGAAGTCCGTTAAAAAAATTTTATAAGATCATAACGTACTCTCATGGATCCAAATAAGGTCTTCCAAATGCCCTCTAAATATATTTAACCAAATAAATAAACGTAACTTATTTCCACTAAATAAATAACAAAATGCAAATTTTTTCTTCCTTTCCACTCAATCTTTTATTTCTTGATATTTAATTTGATATTGACAACCATAAATTTGAAGGTGAACCCTTCCTCCAGTTAAACAATCCTCTATTAACCAAAGAGAAAAGAAAGGAAAAAGAGAAAGAGGCTTTTTTTAATAATAAACTCCGGAATTTATGTTATTAAAAAAAAGTACCAGGAATGAATAAAATTTCGATAATCTAGTATTATTAACTAACGTAATACGATCATAGTGGATGAAAAAAAAGACACATTTTTTTAATCAAATAATGATCTACCAGGATTGATTGCAAGACCCACTAATTAAATTTAATGAAAATTATGTATTTATCCCTCCAAGATGGTCCCTCTAAGATGGTGACACATGTTTTTGGAGAACACAAGCGAATCCAAATTCGAATGAATATTGCATTGTCAGAATTTTTTCCAACAAAATAAATCCACACATATACTGCTACGAACTGAAGAGGGAGAAAAGACCAAAAAATCTAAAAAGTTAGCACAAAGACTGAGAGAAGAGAAGATGGGAAGATAAAGAACACAATCAACCTATTTGAATCACTGAATAATAGTAATAAAGGGAAACCAAATGTAAAAAAATAGAAGCAAATAGCAACTAAAAAGTGAAGAAAAGCTTCAAACTTACCAGCCCTGAAAGAAGAGAGAGAGAGAGAGGACGAAAAAGAAAGGAAAGGAAGAAAACCTGCGTGGCGCGAAATACTGTCTCTAGATATAGATATGTACAAGTGTCTTGTATCAAAAATAAATATCAAACCACAGTTTTATTATTTCGAAATTTGAATTGTGTTATAATGGTTAAGTATTGTTATTGTATGTAGATGTCGCGATATAATTGGACTATCATTATTGATTCGATTCAAATCATTTTCACAATAATATATAATCTATCTTTAATCCTTTCCCTCTCTAAAATATTCTCTAGTTGTGAAAAATAAAATAAAATTGAACCCGTGTCTCTCACTCTTAATAATCTACGACACCTGCAATTAATACGTTCTTCTTATTATTTTTTTTGTTATATGTTCATACGTACATATTGCTAACTAAATATGATGTCAATATCAAGTCTTTGTGCGATGATAGTGTTGATTTTTTTTTTTTAAAAATCTATTTATCAAATGACAATTTTATTAATTAAATAATACTAAGTTTAGTTAAAACATTTTTCAAAGATAAAAAAACTAAATTTAACTATTTAAAGTTAAAAAATAAAAATAATAAAGGAATAAAAATAAAAACTTATTAAATTGTAAAATTATAATTGAAACTCATTAAATTAAATTAGTACCTATATATTCTTAATAAGTTTTAAATAATACTAAAAAATATATTATTAATATTTTTCATTATTTTACACAACAACAAATCATCCCTTTAAATATCAAAATATGACATTTTAAAAAAAGTTACGAGAATATGACAATTTAAAAAAAAATGAGCTGAAAAATTGTTATTGGTAGTTTTTAACAGTTCAAAATTTTTATCATTTAAAAAAAATTATCATGTTTTTAATTTTTTTTAAATTGACTGGAGATTTTTTTTTAAAAACTATTTTTTAAAAAATCATTAACGACGATTTTCAGTACTTCATAATTTTCAGTTATTCCATCTCTAAATTTCTGTATCTGCACCAAGGCAATTTTTGAACCCATAATTTCTATAATTTTTTCAAATAATCTCATTTTTAGTATATATTATTTTTAAATACCATATAAAAATTTAAAAACAGTACTGTGATCATGAAAAACAATTTCATACTATATAGCATTGCTCCAAATATAAATATTTTAACATCATAGACGGTTAGAATTATCACTGAACCCGTGAAATTATGCAGTTCACGGCAGAGGACCCATACACGTCGGAGAATGGAGAATCTTCTCCTTGGATTCTTTATTTATAATTTAATAAATGCTTCCAAAACAATAATTTTTCTTGTCTCTCTCATTGGAAACTCAACCTGTTTCTGGGATCCTAACAATGATGTCTCACCAAGTGTTTTTTCCTACCACATTAATCCCCTCACTTGCCTCTGCTCCAAACTAGGAGTTTAGTGACATTGTCATCTGTTGTATGCTGTTACAAATAGCTACAATTGAAGGCCATTAGTTTGCATAGAAGAAGCTGAAAATTGCATACTAGCCATTTCCCAAGATATCATCCAAAATGCGGATTGGTCCCATATGACCCAAGTTGTTAAAGAAGCCTCGAACTAACACATTCCAAGTGGCAACATTGGGAAAGATTCCTTTATTTAACATTTTATTTAGATACACGATTGCCTCTTCAATGCCTAACCAATTACAGATACCCCACAAAAGACTAGTATGTGCTATTATGTCTGGACACAGTTCCTTTTCTGCAGTAAGTTTATCCAAAAGCTGGATGGCAGTTCTTACCTTACCCAGCTTACAGTATGCATAAATAACTGTATTAATTGTAATGTCATCAGGCTTTACTCCATTTATCAACATTCTACACAAAAGTTGCAAAACGCGTTCTTGCATTCCAAGATAAGAAAAACCACACATAATAGTGTTGTAAGTGACAGAATTTAGCTCCACCTTCCTTTCTTCCAACTCCCTTATAAGCTCACAAGCTTCTCCGAATCTGTTCACCTGAAACAGACCATCCAACAACTCATTATATGTTCTGATATCAGGCGAACATCCATATTTCTCCATCTCATCAAGCACATGCATTGCCCACTGCACTCTTCCACCACGACACAATCCCTTGATGAATGTGTTGAATGTAACAACAGTTGGAGGATAACCATCTGTAACCATTTTGTCGATAAGTTGATAAGCTTGGTTAAACATAGAATTCTGACAAAGGACATCCACCATGGAGGTGAATACCACAACATTAGGATGGCAACCACAATTGATCATCTTGTTCCATATTTCAGAAGCGCCCTGCAAATTCCCACATTTGGTAAACCCGAAAATAAGAGTGCTAAACGTGGTCACATTAGGCTGGCAAAAATCATTCTCCATCCGATTACAAATCGATATAGCCTTAGCCACGTTCCCATTCGAACACAGACCATACAGGAGAGTGTTGTAGGCGACAACATTCGGCTTAACTCCCTCCTGAATCATAAGATTCCACAGGGCAAGCGCATCACCCAGTCTCCCTCCCAAGAAATAGCCTTTGATCAAGGAACAAAACGTATGAGCATTGGGGCCACACCCTCTCCTAATCATTTGGCCAAAAACCGCAAGAGACAACTCAACATTTCCCATATCAGAAAGACAACTAATGACAGTGGAGTAACTAACAACATTGGGGTCAACATCCTTCTCCGCCATCTCCCTCATCAAATTAAAGGCCTCCTCAACTCTCTTCTCCTTGCACACCCCAAAAATCAAAGCATTATAAACAGACACCAAAGGCTCAAACCTCAAAGCTAGCTCCTTTGCCTTACCCACATGACCAAACCTACACATAGAAGACACCACAGTGGTGTAGCTCACCGCATCCGGTGCACAGCCCTTGTTAGACATTTCCACAAGCAGCTTGCAAGCACCATCAAGTTTCCCATTCTTACACAAAGCCTTGAGAAGCATATTATAAGTAAACACATTAGGCTCCAAACCTTCACCCTTCATGTTGTTATACACAGGACCAATCATGTTAAACCTATTTTCACCAAGCAAAGCATCCAAAAGGTGGTTATAAATCTTCACTGTGGGCTTGCACCCAAACTCCCTTATCCTATAAAACATCTTCAAAGCTTGATCACTCAACCCTGCACGTTTATACGAATTAATGACACATATGAACAAGTCCTCAGAGCAAGGTACAGCTTCAAGCTTCATCTGCTGCAAAAGGTACTGAACCTCATCAATGTGAGAGTTTCTTCCAAGCTTCTGAATCATGATGTGGTATGTGAGCTGGGTGTGTTTGAAAGCTTTAGAATTGGCCAAGTACTTGAAGTGCTGCAATGCCAACGCAACATCTGGCTCGTGTTTCAACGATTTTGCAACGTGGGATTCATGGATGGGAGAGGGTGGGAAGTGGGAATTGGGAATTGGGGGTGTGTTGAGCACCAAGGGGATCGAAGGCTTACGCACTTTCAATAGTAAGGAACACCCATCTTTCAGATACATGGCTTTCAACTTCAATGTGTGCCCTCAGTGACTTAGAAATGATAATCCACCATACACAACGAAGACCAGTTTGATGAAAGCGAAGATCAAGTGCATGAATAATTTGGGGTCCAACGACCCACAATTCATTAGCTCTACGTTAACAAGCTCTCTACCGCCGCCAAGTAAAGAAAAACAATAATTTTTTTTTAAATAAATTTATTTATTATATAATATACATAGACAGATGCAGATCCGAATAATCCTGTATCCAACTTATATACTTATTAGTATATTAATTTTATGAAATTTTATAAAAAAAATAAAAATTATTAAATACTCCATCTTATTATTTTATTTGATTAGTAAAATAAAATATAAGTAAATATCAACTTTTAAATAACATGTCTATAAATATTTAAATTATGTTAAATTTTAAGTGAGTTGAATTAATTAATTTTATATTTTAAGAAAATTTATTGTTAAATAAATATTTAAGTTCAATACTTTGTATCAATTGATTTTATTTATATATAAGTTAAAAATACAAATACATACTATATTAGTCAAACAAATCATTATTTTAAAGGTTGTTATTAAGTATATTATTTTTATAAAATTTTATTAAAAAATAATAAATATTTTATTTCATTGCTTTTATTTCAACGTGTCATATTTTGTTAAAATAAATATTAAATTTTGTATAATGTATTTGCAAATATTTAAATTACATAAAAATTAATATGCATAATAAAAAAATAATATAAAATAATTTAATGATCTTATGTTATATAAAAATTTATTAAATGATATAAATATTCAGAAACACGTGTGCTTCTTCTCTGTAATACCAAGGTTTCTGTTGTCAAACTCGAGCAATTGACTATACTCCATTTGAGAAGAATTTTCCTGCTCGAGCATGTAATCTCGTGTATTAAATGTATACAAAGTGTTAACCCAATTCAAAAAAAGGACTTATTGGTAGCCTAGAAGAATAGATGGAAGATTTGAATCTTCATGCATTGCCCTAGATCACTCCTGAATGTGAAATGAGTAAATAAATAATTGATTGATAAAAAAAATGCACTAAAATTATGTTAAAAATAAGTTTAAAAAAATATTTTATTTAAGTCAATTTTAATTGAATGTGTTTTTTATATATATATAAATTTTATATTTTAAAATCAAAACTAAAAACTTACAATCATCTCCAATTTTTTTATAGACTCTCTCCTGATACATTTTTGGTTTATAGTTGAAGTATTCTAAAAAAAGCTCTTTTTCAGTTTTCAACACTAAAATAAGAAAATTGAATTAGGCTGATTTGATTATGTATTTCCAATTTTCTTATTATTCATATCCTTCCATATACTACTTTATCATAACTAAAAGCCAAAAGTGCAAACCATTTTTCTTATTAACTTAAACGTACTTCTAATATTAATATATTATGCTTGTGGATAAGCAATTTTTTACCCAACTATTAACGGTCTAATTCCATTCAAAAGTGCAAACCATTTTTCCAATGTCTGAAGCACAAAGCTAAATTATCAAACAATGCCACATGGAACCGCTGTCTTTAGAAAACGAAACTCACCCAGTTAAGAACATATAGAGTCAAAACTTTGATTACAGTAAAATCTCACGTTGACATGCTCCATGTCAGACCTAACACTTATTACCAATCAACTACTTCATGGCTATAGAATGCAAAAAGCTAAAATGTTGCACCAGAAAATTTTGAAAAGAATACAACTTCCATATGTTACTCTCAAAGGGCTGATAGGGCGTTGCTTGAAGATGATGACATTGCAGCTAGAACTTCGGTAACAGATCCCATCACACTCAGAGCTGCTTTCAAAACCTCTTGAGGGCATCCTGGCTTTACAATGGTTCGAACCTGAAGCAAAAAGAAGAAAAACTCCATGAGAATCGAAGTTTTATACACAATAAAAAAATTGATGCGCTTATGTTAAATACTTTTGATTTTGATTAAAAAATAAAGGATTAAACATATTCTTAGTTCTTATCAAATTAACAAATTTTGATTTTGGTTCCGAATTAAATTTTAGCTGTCTTCTACCCCTACAAAATACAAAAATCATGCGCTTATGTTAAATACTTTTGATTTTAGTCCCTGGTGAGGGACTAAACACACTACTTTTGTTAATTATAGGAACTAAAAAGGAATAAAATTTAATTAGAAACATAAATCAAAATCTACCAAGTTTATAAGAACTGAAAACATAAATATAAAAACTCACTCACTCCGAACACATACTCGGATGACCAGTCATACTTCACTTACCATATCAATTAGTTTGAAATTTTCAACTTGAAACATTAACGTCTTAAAGAATCAAGGATTGTTAAAAGTTATAAGAGTTGATTGTCAAGACCTGTTCAAGGTACTCCTGAAGTTTTTTAATGCGGCCCATGTAGTCCTGGTCTTCTACAGAAAGAGTTATTGGCTTCGCATCTGCACCAGGACCATCAAACTGAAGTGGACCTGGATTTCTATAAATATCATCCATAAGAAAGCTTGCTGCATTTTGTCTCAACATCCTGCAGCCAAGATTGTGCATCAGAGAATTATAAAATCAAGTGTATTAACATAATTGACCAAGAGGAGTTGCATCTTAAAATATTTAATTAAATCTTTTATTCCATATACAGGTACATACACATCATACAACATGACAAAAAGTCTTACTCGTATGCTTTGCCTCTCAAGTCCACAGTAGCTGGATGGATAGCAGGTTTTCCAATTGACGTGGCACCAGGATTCGGAGACCAGCGCTTCACAGTCATCATAGCCTAAAGTTCATCACAAACAGACAAAATACATCAATATTCTCTAACGTGGAAAAAATTGACATATAATACATAACCATCATGACTAACCATTAAATAGGGAATACAAGAAAAATATGAAAAGAACAAACACATACTGCAATAGGAGCTGCCCCACATCGCCACTTGTTCACAGGATTCTTCAGGTTAGTCACAGTTGCCATGTATCCATTTAAACCTGCAGCTAGAATATGGTAGCAGATGTGTCCAAGAACCTACAATAACATCAAATAGTTATTAACAAATGAGTTATGAGAGTAACACTTACAGAATATAGCAATTATAGGGGCTAATGAAAGGTAACTGGATCAACATACATATGCATAATCACAATCAAACTTTGATGGCAGAGATCCACGAGCTTGATAACCGAAAAAATGGCAAATGGCATTGAATTTCTTTCCCTTGTATGTGCCTTCTTTCTGTCAAAGGAAGAAAGAAATATCTTTACCAATCCACGAGAATAGGTGGCCAATTGACCTTCAAGTTACTAAAAGCAATCAATGCCAACTCCATTGTGCTTTTGACACACACAAAAATTGAAATCAAACCGGATTGCATGCTATACATGAGGTGTGATTCAAGATTACATCATTCATAACTGACACATCCTTGATCCTTCATGATGATTTCAATTCAGTACTAATCTATTGCAGAAGTGTAATTCATTTTTGCCACATAAAATGTTTGTTTCTCACAAAGCACAAGAGAAAATGTAGAAAAATTAGCAGTAGCTTGTGAAGGAGCACAAGAATGACAGCTTGGCTATCCCAGATCAGTAATACTATGCCTTGCAAAGGACACAACAAATATATGATGCATAAAAATCGGTAGAAATGCAATGATAATGGTGGAGAATCAAGTAAAAGAAGCAAAGCAGACAGAATGGAATAGAGATCCAGTGAATATATACCAGACGCTTGTTTATCTCTGCTTCCACAAGGTATGCCAGTAGTTTCTCAGTCTCAATCTGCATGTCATTACAAAGAAAGAAGAAGAACAAAGACATGAATAAAGGCTTTGAATTTCTAGCCATTCAAACGAACACATGATGATGATCATTACCTGAGATAATTGTGCTGAGTCATCAGATTCAGGGTAAAGAAGCAGCTGCAGCATTGAAAAAACCAGACAGACTTTTCTTTGTCATATACTATTCAGAGATGAATCGACACAAGGCCAATTTTCAACATGATAGATGAGTTTACCTGTTTCCTGATAAAAGGTGGCATAAATTCAAATAAAGCAGATGCCCATGGTGAAAGCTGAGAAGATATCTTGTCAGAAGCAACACCTTGTCTGAGTAAAGTATGAATTTCCTGAGGTACAAAGAAGTATTGGAAAGAACAGATTAAAGTTGTATCCATTGTAAGGTTAACAGCTAACATCAATGTCAAAAAGGAAACTGTCATTTTCTGAAGCTTCAACAGTCTACAATGGCTTATAGACAGATACATATGCATGAATATTTGATTGACAAGAGTTCTAAATGCCTTGTGTTTAGGTGGGGCCTGACTATTGAGGAAGGAAGCTTACCTTTAAGAGAGCATACACTTCAGGAATACTCTCAATCAGCCCTTCAGGAAGGAGGATTACTCCATGGTATTTCTCTTAAAAAAAAGAACATAGGAATATGATACCAGATCTCAAAAAGAATCATTGAGGCTCAAGAGAGGTATTTCAGAATTTCAGATAACTCAAACCTTGCTCTGCTCTAGCCTGAACTGCATCAGAAATTTGTTTTGTAATTTCAGAAAGGGTCAGCTTAGATGCAGCCACCTCCTCACCAAGAACTACCTGCAGAAAGCATATAAAAAGAATTGTTTGTCACATTGGATAAATAGCACAATTAGCCATAAATGTAGCAAGATAATAATACATACCATGTTTGGATGGGATTGGAGGGTGCATTCCAAAGCAACATGTGACGCCTTGCGTCCCATAAGACGGATGAAATAATAATACTGGAAAAGAAAACTCATTCAGAAAGGTACTTGAAAATAAAATTAATGAAAATTAAAAGCTTACTTTTCTGTATTCATACACACACAAAAATATATCGTAGAAAAGCAAGATACATTGGACTCATTACCTTCTCTGCAGAGAGAGCATCAGTGCAGACATTGCTGATGAGTTGAGAATTAACCTGAATAAACAAAAAGCAAAGTTTCACTGGCAATTCAAAAGCTCATTATTTCAGAACATAATCTGCCAAGCTGACATGGCCACAACTATCCCAATCAGTCTATCTTTTTGGTCAGGAGAAGGGAACTTTCAAATGAGAATACACAATCATTTTATCAAACATATTGAAATAGAGGAAAACAATATCCCAATAGTCTAATGCACACTGCCCTATCATATTCAAAACAAATTGGCCTTGTCACTTGTTAATTGTTATAATAGGTGACATAATGTCAAAATTATCAGCTTCACAAAATCATGTTTTCTAAATAAAGCATATAGAAGAGCAAATATATTGATATTGAGCTATATCATATGTTAATACAAAGAATAATATGTAAATTAAAAATCTCACCCTCACATGACAAGTACCTTACAAATTGTATCAAAACCAACATTAGTTTCCACAAACTGGTTTTTAAGATCTCCATTCAGAGTCACGGGAACACCAACCACCTGCAGAATCCAACTACCATAATCAATAAGTTGTAAAATGAAACTAAACCAACTGATATAAAGAATAGATAATTTTTAAAACAAACACATTATGAAAATGAGTAAATAATCCCAAATATAAAGCTTTAAAAACTCCCCCATTTACATCTATGTGGATAAATTGACAAAACCCAGAATAACCAGTAAAAATACCTTCGTGGGGCATTTTGCTAAGGCAAATGTTTCTGCAAGCTGAGCAGCATCCGTGTTTGATGTCACCCCTGAAAGATAATGTATTTCAACATTTAGAAACCTCTTCTGCAGAAGTAAAGATAATCATATGTGAAAGTCCAGGAAGATTAGGTATACCCCCAATGATGACAAGGCCATCAAGTTTCAAATTATTGCATGCAGTACGTGCAGCATTAACCTGCTCTGTAGTCCTGATTTGATCTTTCGTCCGCCCAAGCAAATCATAACCACCTAAGATAGAACACCCAAGGTATTATAACAAGGAGCTAATAAGATAATTGACTGATTAATGTCAAAACCTTCAACTGCACAACAAACCTTGATTCTTGTATGAGGAAAGAACATCGTCAGTTATCTCCAGAGTTTTCTGGGCAAATAGACCTTCTGAACCACCTGGAGAAAGTAACAAGCATATGCAGACGTAGTTACTAACTCTGACAATAACAAATATCTCAATTTTAGGGTGAAAGCAAATACTTATACAATATGATAAACAAGCATATCAAACTATCAATATATATGACCCGATCATGCAAATTACCAAGAAATCCAAGCAAAACATTGTTAGGATTGTGAATTTTGAGGGCATTGTAGAGACCCCAAATAACATTGTGTCCACCAGGAGATTGTCTCCCACAGAAGACAACTCCCACCCTGCAACAACAACAACAACAGAAGTTGTGAGATTCAAAACAGACAAGTACCATAAAGAGATTCACAACAATGCCTAGGAAACATCACCATGCTAACAATATACTTACCTAATAGGAGGGTGCTCAGTTATAATCTGAGCATCAGGGACTTTAGCAGTGGCCCTGAGAAAGTGAGCCAAAGGGTGTCCATACGTTTGAGGAAAAGCCCTGCTTATGGAGAGGGCATCAGTGGGATCAGCAGTGGTGGTTGCATCACCAAATTCAACCCTAACAGTGGTTCCCTGCACAAGAAAAACAAAAAGGGTCAATCCCATTCCACCCAAGTTCATCACCCAAATCCAAGAAAATCAAAACCTGGTAGCCCCTACTGCTCCATCAAACACTGAAAAACACAAGATCTGGTCACACACAAGTACCTGGAGGCAAGGAGGGAGCTCTGGCTGGTACAAAGATCGATTCTTCTGAAGATCTGAGAGTTCTCTCGGAATACCATAGTCAGAATCCATGGATACACCCTCTTTGGATGCTTTGCTTGAAACAACAGAGAAAAAAACAAACGCCTGCACTGACGAAACAGAATACAACGTTTACAAACGTTGTTGATGAGAGCAACTGTGAGAGTGTAACTGTTGTTGTTGTTGTTGAACGTTTAGTGTTGTTGTTGGGTAGGGTACCCTTTTTATTTTTAAGTTGCACCTACCAAACTTCTCTTTTTTCTTTGCTTCTTCAAAACAAATGACCCATTTAAACGTATCCAACAATAACTGACCTACCAAGCCCACCGGATTCGGGTCCCTTTACCTTATTGTTATTCGAATATTCCCTCATTTCTCGCTCACCCTTACCATCCCTTTGTTGACGCCACACTTTTTCTTAGAGTTTTTTAATTCTTATCTTTATGGTAAATTCTAAGCTTTTTATGCCCTTTTCGCTTATGCTTTTGTCATCTTCTAAGGTGGAAAAAAAAAGGGTAGGAGAAAATAAATCATATTCACTTTTTACATGTATAAATTATTATGATCGTTGGCGTTTTGGATTTTCGGTCTCAAAAAGTCATTATGCTTCGATTGAGATTCCTTACCTTAGGAATAATCAGTGCCCACAAATTTTGGTGCCCAATTTTATTTGACCTCCAAATTTATTGTGCTTCGGTGTCACGCCAGACCAACACATTGGATGATTGATAATTACTTTTTCAATAAAAACTAGTTATAACAAAATATAATATAATTTGATTAATGCTAATCTTGAAAATTACCAATAAGAGAGGATATAAGATTAATTGATAAAAATAACTTTTATTAAAAATATAGTATTTAATAAAATCAATATTAGACAGGTTAAAATTGCATAAAATAATAATTAGAAAAATAATTATTAATTGATATAATTAACCCAATGTCTTCAATCCATGATGGAGATATTTTATCGTGGAAACACAAATATACTTTATATTCTAGATACTTAGTAGTTAATTTACAGCTTCATTAATCAAAGTGAGTCACAATCTTGGGGCACGTGTGTTGAGTTGAGTTGACTTGTGAATGGTAAATGTGGTTTTTATTTTTGACTCATAAATTAATCTTCTCATTTGTTTTAAAACTAGGGAATGGAGAATTTCTTTGTGTAGCATGGTCAATGCATCTAGAGACAATTAAAGATTTAGTTATTATAATTCCCTTTCCCAAATTAACTCCTATTTTATTTTAAACAAGCTGTTATAACTTTTATTCTTCTCAGCTCAAATGCTTTTGAATTTTGACATAAGTTACGTATATTATTTATGGTCTGTTTTTTAATTTAAAAATGTCGTCTATCATAGAATATTTCGAAAAATTCATCCTATTGAGGAATGGCAAATACTTGAGTTGACAAGTTAACGGTAAATGGGAACTTTTCTCTTTGACCACTGTTAGACTAAACGTGTTTTTTTATTTTATCTAGAAGACCATAATTTATTTAAATATATAGGAGATTGTATATGACCCAAGACAAAAGGAAATATCCCACTTTCTTGCTTGTCTGTCAATGTGAAGCTTCGCATTTTAAATTTTTCTATTCACGCTTTTCCTTCTTTTCTTTTTCTTTTTCTTTTCTTTTTTTGCAATTTTTACCGTAGTTTTTAAAATCACTTGTTTTTAGTTTTTTAAAACAAATTATTTTATAGGTTTGTCAGTAATTTCAATTATCTTTGCAATTTTTTAAAAAAAAAATTATTGTATCCTTGTATTTGAGAAAATTCAGTACATTTCTTACACATTGAATAATTGTTAATATTGTAATAAAATTAGTAGTTTAATTAAAAAAATATTAATATTTTTAAATTTTTAAGATATAAAAAAATTGCAACGATTAATTTAAAAAGAATATAAAATACTTTTTGATGTACAAATATTGTAACAAAATTATTTTTTTATCAATTTCAAAAATTCTATTAATAATGAAAGAAAACCCAATTACATGAAAGGGAGCCCAAGAACCTAGGGCCCAAATACCACATGTCATCAGAAAAAACAGACAATCGAGAGGGGCAAGCATGGGCCATGTCTCTTGCTCAGTCATCTACAATTAAAAGTTTTGTTTTACTATCAAATTAATCGTTATAAATTTAAATAATTATTTCACTAGTTAATTAAATATTTTATCATAGAATTGAAATATTTAGTTTGTTACTAAATAATTTAGGGTTTAGGGTTGTTATCAAATAAAGCTTTTATAAATTTAATTTATCATCAAATTAAACCCTTAAAATTTGTTTTCATCACTATTTTAGTTTAACGTAAAGATTAATTTAGTGACAATATCTCTGAAAATTTAATAAGATAACAATTCGAACTTGTGGTATACAGTATGTATTGGCAAAAGGGTAATGTGTGTGTTGTCCATGTAACAAATTTAGTAATTAATACATTGAAAATAAGTCTTTATTTTTTATATTTATGAAAATAGTAATAATAATAATAATAATAATAATAATAATAATTTCTTATAAAAAGAACTGAAGATATTATTTTATAAAATTATTTTAATGATTATATATATTTTTAGAAATTTTATATAAAATTCCATAATTTAATAGTTAATATATATATATATAGTAAATTTTATTTACTTTTTTCCCTTTTTTATTGGACGATATGATTTACCTTCTTCTTGCATTTTAGTTTACTATGTTAAAGTTTTAATTTTTTTTAATTCAGCCTTAAAATAAAGTTTCATCAATACCTATATCTGTTCATGCTTATGTAAGGAGCTAAGAAGACCAATGAAAAAAAAATTATGATAGAGAGATCGAATGGAAGCTAAGAAGATTTATTGACAAAAATTATATTGGCCCAAATGAAATAATTTATTTATACATGAAAGGGTGATAATTTCAATATCTTTATTTTGATTTGAAATTTCATCATTTATTATTCTAATTTTGTTGATAAAATTTAGTTTTTAAAGAAAGTTTTAGTATATTATAGTGCACAACAAGGCGTTACATTCTCTTTCAGTGTGAATTGCATGATAAATTTTTCAAAAAAGAATAAATTTATTATCTTGAATATAAGAAAAAGAGCTATTTCAAAGTGATTGTGAATATTATTTGAATCCAGTTCTATTTTTATACAAATAAAATTAAATTTTAAAATTTAAAATTTTCTTGTTTGAAAAAATTAATGTTGCATCAATAGAAGGTTGAATCCTCTCTTTTCTTGCTTGCTTTAGAATATTCTTTTACCTAGTGTCTCTGTCATTCAGCTTTGCATCAATAGATCCCAGTTCTCGTTTATTCGCCATGATTTGGTGTCAAAGTGAAGATTCTAAAATCATTTAATTTTTCTTCATTTTTTTCTATTTATTTTAATACTGTTGTTTTAATGAAATACACAAATAAAAATTGGAGTGGGTAACTAGTTTTCATTCGACAAATTGAATGTCTTAGTGGTCTAATATTATATCAAAAGAATAAAGACTTCAAGGATAGTTTAGATAGTTTGAGTAATAAATGTTATATTTGTAGGATCTAAATTAACTTCACATGTTTGGGCTCTTATTTTAGTAATAACAATAATAAGAGCACGATAGCAATAAAATGATGTGTTAAGGATAACAAAATTATCAATTCAATCATCACTAAGATTGGATGCTTTAAAAAGTATTAAACTTTATTTGAATCAACATAAATTAAAATTGAAACATAATTTTTTAAGCATTGTATATTAATTAAAAGAAAAAATTTATTTTAAGCACTTACCTTTTAGTTATATGTAATTTAAATTTTAAATTTTAAAATTATGTAACGTCACGTCTTAAACTTATTAAACTGTACGAAGAAATTCTTACTTTAATTTATAAAAAAGAAAAAAATAAATTTTACTTTGTGTGCAATTTGTACTTTGAGTTTTTAAAATCTTGTAACTTAACCTACTTCTAAAAAACACATGGAAAGTTAATGGCTAAATTAGATATCTAAATGATAGAAAAGTTTTTTCCTATAATCTGACAAGTATAGAACTTGATTGTACAATTTTAAAACTCAAAATCTAAATTATATGACTAAAAATACAAAGTTAATTAAGTTAAAATTTACATTATGAATATGCAATAACATTAAATATACATATTTTATTAATAAAATTATAATTTTAATTAGTAAAGAGTACTGGCCGTGGCCAAATAACAATAGCCAAGTTTTGTCCAACTTCAAAAGCCTTATTTAAAGAGAAAATGGGAAACGCCAAATTCCAAGGTTCTATGGCTTGAGTTGAGAGCATTATATTGCAAGCACACGAGAAGAAGCTGCAGGAATCAAATACAGGTCATCTTTTCTTCTAACAGTCAACCCAAATTGCTCAGTCATGTCCAAGTCCTCATTTTTCATTCCATTGGGAAGCTTCCAATCAAAATGGTGCAACAACAATGCAAGTGCCAGCTCAACATTTAGCAAACCAAATGTGCTACCTGGACATACTCTTCTTCCAGCACCAAATGGAATGTACTCAAAACTACTTCCTTTGTAGTCTATAGAGCTATGAATGAATCTCTCTGGATAAAACCTCTCTGGTTCAGTCCAATATTTTGGATCTCTTCCAATTGCCCAAGCATTGATAATTATCTTACTTTTGATTGGTATGTCATACCCATGAATCTCACATGCTTGTCCACATTCCCTTGGAAGTAAAAGAGGAGCTGGAGGATGTAACCTCAAAGTCTCTTTAACAACTAATTTCAAATATTTCATTTCATTGATGCAAGTTTCATCAACCCTTCCATTCTTATTGAATACCTCTCTCACTTCATCTTGTGCTCTCTTCATCACCCTTGGATCTCTCACCAACTCTGCCATTGTCCAATCTATGGTAGTTGCTGATGTCTCACCTCCAGCAGCAAAGATATTCTGGAAAACAAATTATCATTGATGTGAGTAATTGTCATATTTGAGCATTAAACATATCTAAAAGGTCTACAGCAAGTGACAAGTTTGGGTTGTACCAAGCATGTACACGACATGGGACAGGAGTAAGATACGATACGGATATGTGAGTATGATAAATTTAAAAAATTATAGGACACGGTACAGCTATAATATAATACATAAAATTAGTAAAAAACTGATATTTTATTTATATATATATATATAATTTAATAATTAAATAATAAATTTTATATTTTATAAGTAGTTATATATAATATACATTTATTTTAAAATAATACTTTCATCATATAATATCAATAATTAAAATATATTAATAATCATATATTTAAGAGATAAAACACTTAAAAGTAAACTTTAAATTTGAAAATATAAAAAAATTAAGATAATTTTATAAGTGTAAAAACAAGTTAATAAAAATATAAAAAATTATATAAAATAACAAGGAAAAGTTAAGTAATAATTTGAATATCCAAAATTTAAAATAGAATTAACAAAAATGTTAATAAAATTAAAATAATTGCAATAAAAAAGAGTATAATTTACACATCAGTTATTTTAATATTAAAATGTATACGTGACAAATTATGAAAGAGAATAATTCAGATTACTACTTTATTTTTTTAAGAGTAAAATCTTATTTTTAGCATATAGGTTGAAAATATAGAATACAAATTTTAAAATAAGAGAAAAATTTCATGTTAGCATCTCATTTTAAACACGATAAAATGATATCATTTTTATAATTATAATAGTATTCTTACCTGTATTGATATAAAACTTTTTAAAAAATGCAAAATATATGTTTAAAAAAAGTTGTTTAAAATGTGTTGTATCCGATAGGCTACTGTTCTTTAAGTCCGTGTTTCTTAGTTTGTATTCATACAAGTATTTACAAGGTCTAATTATCCATACCTCAATTATAGCCTTGATGTTGTTATTAGTTAAGCAAATATCTTGATTGCCATCACAGTCATCTTCAAATTTTAGGAGAATATCTACTAGATCTTCCTCTCCTTTACCTTGGGCATGTTTGGATTTTGATTTTGCCTCCTTATGTTCATTAATGATGTTTTCCAATATCTGATCCATTTTATGATGAAGCCTCTCAAGCTTAGGTCTCAAACCAGTGACAAGTTGAAGCCATGTAGCAGAAGGAAATAAATCTCCTATTTCGAAACCTCCAGCAACCTTTAATACTTCTTTCACCACAGATAAGAACTCTTCTTGCTCTTTGCACTTCTTGCCAAACGCAGCCCTTGAAATGATTGCATATGTTGATGAGAGCAGTGCCTGAGTGAGATTGAAGGGTGGTCCTTTCTCTGATGCTATCCTTTTGATGAGATTGGTGAGCTCTTCTTCTCTTATTGGCTTGAACGAATTGAGACGTTTTGGGGTGAAAAGCTCTAAAGTGCAAATTTTTCGTAGCTGTCTCCAATAGTGTCCATAAGGTGCAAAAGATATATTTGTGCAATCATAAGCAATTATTTTTGCTGCTAGAATTTTAGGCCTTGATGCAAACACAAGATCATGGGTTTTCATTACCTCTTTAGCATATTCTGGTGAGGAAACAACTATGGTGAAGACCTCCCCAAGTTGTAGATGCATCAAGGGTCCATATATTTTGGCCAAGTCTCTTAATTTTCGGTGTGGTGTAGATGTAACAAGATGGGGTAGGTTTCCTATAATAGGTAGCTTCCATGGCCCAGGGGGTATATTTGGCGTAAAGTATGTTGTTGTCTTCAGATTCCTCACTATTCTCAGTGCCATAAGCATGAAGAGGAAAAAGGAGATTAAAGCTAGTAAATCAAGGATATGGAAATCCATGGAGATAAAACAAACCTGTGTAGTCTGGACTAAAGTGTTCCTAGTTTGATAAGATAAAGATTATTGAAGGTGGAGGGAATTCGAATACAAGAGTTGGGATTTTTGTTGCTTTTTAATTCTTGCTTTTATTCTACATGTATTTACAAAGAAAAACAAAATCATTTTAGATAAAGAAGCCATTTTAACATAAAAAGGTTAGTATGAAAATAATAACTCTTTTTTTAATTTATGATTTTCTATTTTTTGTTTAAAATCTCTCATTTTCTTTTTCTAAAATTTGAGGTTAAATTATCTTTAATTTATGAAAAAAATTGTATTTAATTCGTAGTCATTTCTCTTATAAAACATGCATTCATTATATATTTTTTTTGTAAACATATTATTTATCTTAATTTTCATTTTTTCCTTCTTAATTTTCTAAATTGTAATAAAATTTGTACTTTTTTTTGTACAAATATCATTTCTAAAAAATATTTTAGTGTTATACTTGATTATGACTTAATTTGAGTAAATTTTTAGAAAAATAAGAAAAAAATCAGTATAAATAATAATACATTTTTTTCTCATGAATTATGAATAATTTATTTTCTTAAATTTTAGAAAATTTAAATGAAAAAAATTAAAAAATATATAAAATAAGTTATTTTTTATTATATAATTTTTTATATATTTTTTTAAAAGCTTATCCAAACTATACAAGTCTATTTTTATAAAAAAATTTAATATTCCTTGCTTTACTTATATAATTAATTAGTTAGTTTTCATGCTTGCATAATTTCACCCACTTCCTTTGTTTGCTTTGTGTGGAGGATAAGTTCTCGTGTAGAGTTGAAACAACATCGTTGGCTATTTTTGTCGTTTTCTTTGTGTAGTGGTTGCGTAGCATACAAAATTCAGTGGTCCACCGTTGCATTATTTGATGTCAATTTCTCGTCTCATGATGTAAAATAGATGGCTTTTGTATTTTTTTATAAAAAAAAATTATTAAAATAATTTTTTTTTTAAAACAATTTTTCTGTCCTGATTCTTTTTGATATGTCGTTACGAATTTCGTTCGTACAAAAAATAAAATTTTTTATTTTTTATTTAAATACGTGGCATAATTATGTTAAATTTCACATATTACACAAACATAATTTATTTTTTAATATATTTTTATAGAGTGTCCTTAGAGAATATATGAAACTTACTTTTTATTATACTAGACAAATGTCGATGAATTGAAACCTTTTGAGTCAGCTCAATAATAATTATTATAAAATTATATTTATTAATAATTATAAAACTATTATAAATAAGTCTAATAATAATTAGTAATTATAATATGAACTAAATAACATAATTTAATATTTTAACATCTAATTAATACTTAATTAAATTAAAATTTTATAAAAATTAATTTATGTCAACTTACACTAAAGTAAAACATAAAAAATTCTTGTTGATAGGAATGGAAACAGGTCAGGCCGTCTGATAAGAATTTATGGTCTGACCTGGTTTAAGTTTGGCCTAACTTTTTTAGTAAACAAATAAAGATTAATTTTTTTTTAAATTCTATTTAAGTAAACAAATCAGGTCTGAGTTGTTTATAAAGTCTGTTAAGTCTAACAAGCCGGCCTATATATATATATATATATATATATATATATATATATATATATTGATTATATAATTTAAAAATAGAGCTGTCAAAATATATTTAAATAATAAAGTTATTTAATAATATATTTTTTATATTTTTAATTTTGTTATTATTAAATTAATATATTATGTTATAATTATTTTATTTATAATTATAATAAACAGAAATTATATTTTATTAAAAATTAAAAATATTTATACACGATTACACTTTTTAAATAATAAATTTATTTAATAATAAATTATCATATTTGTTATATTTAAACAGGTTAAAGAATAAGTTAAGTTTTTAAAAAGGAATAAGACACAATTAAAACTAAATGAAATAAAATTTAAAAATAAAATAATAAAGTTATATTACTATATTTTTTATACTCTTAATTTTATTACTATTAATTTAATTATTATATTAATATATTATGTTTAATTCTTTTTCTTTATAATAAATAGAAATTATTTAAATATGAATTATATTTTATTCAAAAATAAAATTTAATAAAAAAATGATAGACAAATAATATAAAAAATCAATATATATATATATAATAGGACTATATAGTAAATAATATAATCTTAAATAAATTATGTATAATAATATATATTTTTTATAACTTATTCCGTATTTTACTTTTATTGGTATAAATTTTTTTTACTAAAGTACCTATAAAAAATATTTAGATATCAGGTTCACAATACACAATCACACACCTAAATATAAATATGTCAAATTTTAAATAATTATTTTATATTATATTTGAAACTAAAAATATTTATACACGCTTATACATGTTTAAAAAATAAATTTATTTAATCATAAATTATTACATTGATTTCATTTAAATAAGTTGAATAACGTCTAAGTCTTTTTAACAGAAATAAATAAGACACAGTTAAAACTAAATGAATTAAAATTTAAAAATAAATATTAATATTCTATTAATATATTTTTTATATTTTAATTTTATTATTATTAATATTTAATTATTATATTAATATATTATGTTATAATTATTTTTATTTATAATAAATAGAAATAGCTTAAATATAAATTATATTTTATTTGAAAGTAAAAGTTTATAAAAAATGATAAGAAAATAAAATAAAAAACTTATTATAATATATATATATATATATATATATATATATATATATAATCAGACCATGTAACAAATAATATAATTATAAATAAATTATATAATAATATATATTTTTGTAACTTTCACATGTTTTAATTAAATTATTAGTTAATTTATCAATTTTTATATAGTATATAATATGTGTTTTAATTTATTGTATCAGTAATATTTTCTATATTACATTAGTGTTATAGTGTAGTTAATTTTATGTTTATTTGTTAATTTAAAATAACAAATTAATGAAATAAATAAAATTAAATATTTTTATAATTATTTTTTCAATTTAATAGTTATTATTATTGTCATTATATATATATATATATATATATATATATTGCATTAAGTTTAAATTTATTTATTTTTTAAAACATAATAATTTTTTTATTTGATTCAACAAATTGTGTGAATGTTATTTTGTGATCAATTTTATCTGTTCATTGTAACTTTATTTGTTAAATATAAGATGTTTTTAAACAAACAAAATTTGTTTCTAAAATAAAACTAAAATCTTTAATATTTAAATAATTTTTAAAAAATAAATCAAGAAAAATATAAATATAAATTTCATTAATATAAAATATTTATAATTGATGCTTAAATAATATTTTAATAATTATTAATAATATAGATGAAAATTAAAAAATATGTAAACTAATTTGATAATAAAATATTTATATTTTTATTAATATTAAAATATTTTTTTAACAGACTTTGTTAACAGACTTCAAGACAAGTTAGACCACTTAAATAGGCTAGGCATTCTTGAAAATAAAGTCTTTGAAAGGTAATAGGTCATACTCAAACTTAATAATTATGTTACAGACTAGACTTGTTTAAAGTAAAGATTGACATTACCTGTTTCTACCCTTACTTGTCGACAAGCTCTACCGCTTCACATGGAGTAAGATATAGAGTGTATCACCCCTTCATGACCTAAACATGCCAGGGGAGATGTCGTTCCTACCAACGTTCAAATAATAAATGTTCTCAAGCACGATGGTATAGTCAACAGTGAAGTGTGTGTTAGTGTCATATTCATTTCACATGATACTAAAATAATAAAAATTAAGTTTTATGTACTCTTTAGACAAAACTCTTTAAAAAATATAAAAAAAATTAAGTCTTCTTCCATTAATATATAAAATTTAATAATATTATTTTAGGTGTTTTAATTTTTTAGGTTTGTCTCTTTAACCAAAAAAAAAAACTTGATTAAAAGAAAAATTAAATTTTATTTTTTTGTATGAACAAAACTTGTGATAGCAAAAGAACTTTAAATAAAAAAATTATTTTAATAATTTATTTTTAAAATTATTTATTAAAAAATATAAAAATCTAAAGTAAATACTTTTATTTTTGCATTGTATTTAATATTTGTCTGATATTAATTCTTTTCTCATGTATCAATTCATTGAAACATTTAATATTTTTTATTCTATTTTTATCCCTTTTTTCCATCTATTTTTTTCTTTATTTCACCTCTTATTTAAATGTGTTGAAATAGAGTGAAAAGAAATAGAAAAAAAATAGAAAATCAAGAAATAAATTAAAAATAAAGAAAACTAATTTGATGGTTGAAGGTGTTGAAATAAAATAAAAAAAGAAAATAAGTTTCCATTTATTTAGTGAGTAAAAAGAAATTAAAATTATATAAAAAAATTAAAATTAATTTATATAAACACGCACTATATTTTCACTTTCCTTGCCCCACCTCTCTTCCTTATATGCATGTGTTAGAAAAACATGTTTGTGTTTCATACGTGGACAACTGATATATTAAGGGCAAAATAACGTTCGTATTCATTCTAATAAATTATTCATGGATGTTGCTAACATAGTAAATTAATAAATAAATAACAATTTTAAAAAATTGAAATATATAGAAGTGTATGAGATTTACATTTTTTAACAAAATATTTTTATTTTTATTTTCTTAATCAATGCCTTTAAAGTATTAGTCAGCATATTTCATTCTTTACAATAAATATATATATATGTCACAATGGTACGACAAAAAGATTTTCAGATACATTAGAGGAGTTGCCACTAAAATTTATTTTAAGAAAACCTTAAATTTTTTTTAAAATAATATAATTTTTGAAACTAAAAATGAATTTAGGAGTCATTTACGTGTAAGGAAGGTATTGCACCCTACAACGTCTGTTTAAAATATGATTACCTTAATTAATTATGTAAATTTATTTTAATTTTGAAAGATATTTATTTAATCCCTAAATTATTATTATTATTATTATTATTATTATTATTATTATTATTTATTTTAAAAGAAGACAAATTATTTATTAAAATGTTGATGGATACTTTAAAAAAATTATTTTAACTTGACGGGTCTGGTTCCCGCTCCTACGTATCCTCGGGTGCAATAGAAACTCAAACTCACGTAATTCTATTTAAAAATTACAAAGTTGGTTGATTAAAATTAAGTTTAATAAAAGAAAATTTATTTTGAAATTAAAATTATTTTCATAAAATTATAATGTTTAAGATACAAGATAACGCAGTTATACATGTACCTTACGAGAAACAATACAGAAGGTGAAAGAAGATCACACAACTTTATTGCAAATCGTTAAAAATATTTTATTCATAAATAAAATATTTAAATTTAAATTTTGATTATAATTAACATTGAAAGAGAATTTAAGATATGTAAGTTATACATAAATCTCTTATAATTTATTGAATAATTGAAGGCAATATAAATTACACATCGATGTTATAAAAATTTGTATAAATAAGTAAAGAAATGTTTAACTATTTAATTTATCAAAATTAGAAGTATGACTTAAGAAATTTTAAAATATGAAATTAATCCTATTTAATGAAAGAAGTAAATATATTTGAATTGTTAAAAAATAAAATTATTTAATAAAAAGATTTAAACTTTGTTTAATAAATTTATATTATATAGAACCCAATGTAACGTTGATACACATAAATTTTAACAATTCATAATGCATAAAAGTAGAATAGCTACACATTAGCATTATAAATTATTGTGTCAATAAAATAAATTCTATTTAAATTGATTGATTAGTAAAATAGTAATTATAGGGAATACATTTTGATTGATTATTAAGATAATTAAATTTTAATAACATATAATAAATTAATATTGTCTAAAGTATCAATAACATAGGTACACATAGACTTTATCAATTTATAACATACGATGGTAGAGAAACTACACACTAATGTTATAAATTAATGCAAACATGTATTATTTATTCATTTATTGTAAAATAAATTTAAAATGTAATTTATTCCATAAAAGAAATGAAAATATAAATATAAAATTAAATTATATTCTAAATTTGCAAAAAATAGTAAAAGAAAATAATGCTAAAGAACAAAGCCAAAAATAAATAAATGGAATAAATGCTAACAAAAAAGAAAAAAATATAAAAATTATTATGGGTAGTGTATATATATTATCCTACTTATCTTCCATTATTTTTAAGAGAAAAAGATAAATTTTATAACTAAAAGAAAAAAAGGTTAATGAGGTATTTTTGCTTAAAAAATAGGTTAAAAATAGATAAATAAATAAATAGATAAAAAATATTAAATAATAAAAAGGAAGTTTAATTCTAAAACAAATAAATCTTTTTCGAACATTAAAAATTTTCACATTTGCTTGGTTTGCAAACTGGCTACCTAAAATCGAAAGTTTGAAAAAAAAAAAAAAGATAAATAATAATGATTAAAAAATGGATAGCATAAACCGTGAAGATTGGTTCCGTGTGTTCTAATATGCTACTCTGAAGCTATGCTAACTTCCTATCTAATCACATATCACTTTTTCTCATTTCAACAGTACAAGTAATAATATATTATGCATATAAAATGAAAAAGTAGCAGTATTGACTTAAGATCTTTGGAATTTATTTTATCAAACCTTTCTTTCTTTTATTTTAATAACAAAATAATGAAAAATAAATAAATAAATAAATGAGAGATAAAAAGGACTTAGTTAACTAACCCGTAAACTACCTTTTCTGTCTTTATACTCCACTTTACGTTTTTTTGTTTAATAGAACTCAAGACATAGTCCATTATTTGTTTAACAGAGCTCAAGACATGGTCCAAGAGCAATATTCATACCTTAGAAAGTTAAGGAACATTTTAGATATGAGCAAAGAGGATGATGAGTGTAACACCCTTCCTTTATATATAAAAAATTTGCATTTATATATTATATTATTAAAACATGATTAGGAAAATTGGTAAAATTTGTATATCTTAAAAAAATGGTACAATATGAGAATACAAATTTATATTTCTTGACCAATATACAAAATTCCTCAATAAAAGGTTTCACTGTGAAAGTAAATGAAAATACATAAAAGACTTATACATTTACTGCATTAAATTTTTATTATATATGAGCAGTTCATCTCCCACAAATCCTTGACGAGTATAACCCTAGAACGGATAAACCATTTCTATTTCTTCTCTTTCATTACCTGAAAATAATCAGTAATGGTGAGTACTTCCTGCCCCACTAAGTCTCTTTTAATATAAATTAATTACTAGTAATTAGAGTTATAACCTAATATCCTATTTTGATTCATTATTAACATAGTACAATCCATATTTACATTCATCACATCCAAATACATACGATCATACAATTATCAATTAGAGCATATACCACAATTCACTCATCATACATACATTTTTATGTTGACCTGTATGTTATTATACATGTGTTATATCATTTCAATTCATATGTCATAATACATATGTTCCAGTAACACCGATCGATGTACTACAACACACGTATCATAACAACATAAATCGATCTGCTACAATACATACATAATAATCATACATATTCTATATCATATCCTATTTATAACACTTTTTATCATAATTGCCCCTGTGATCCCTTGAGGACTTCCTCGCATAGATAGCTGCTGGTTGACCGCAACATCACGGATACACGTGTGCCACCTTGGCCCCTTTTAGCAAATGTATAGTTAGGAGCTTTGTTGGGAGATGAGAGTGTGGCCTGTGAATGTTTATTTTCAATAATTTATTATGCACCATTTTTATTATTAACATTCACCATCCTTATTTCCTCAAGATTTCTCAAATCTTGTCCTTAACTCTATACCCAGTGTATCGATGTACTATCTATACTTGTTCTCTTTTTCTTTCTTAATATTTCTCATTCCACATTATTTCTATCAATCAGCATGTCATGATTCATGAGTCACAATTTATACAAGTTCTTGGATTACAACATATATGATATCATGCCCTTCAATGTGCTATAATTTATATCATAATCACTCTGTTCCAAGTTACTTGCACTCATGCATTATAATCACGCATCATATTCTTTCTCAGTCATATTCCCATTACTCATTCATATATTACATGCTTTCAAAATCAACCAACACTTCAATGATTCCTATGATTATGCTCATATTGTATACATTTCAGCTATCAAATCATATCTATACTTGTTGCATCATGTCAGTCCAACATATAAAGTTATCATACAATATCACATCATGTAATCAATACAATGCTTCAATCTTAGCACATAGATTACCACACAATATCACACCATACAATCAGTATAATATGCCGAAGGTCGAACACCTTCGGACTCAGCCCAACTCGTACAATCTTAATATAATCTTCTAACCTAAAGTTCATTATTTTGTGTCTTTTATTACTTAACTCATATACATCTTAAGTAACTTAGTTCTAAAACCTCTTAATGCTACTCAAGCCCATATTTTTTTTTTTAAAAATATGGTTTTATTAGTTTAAAATAAACCCAAAACCTCTCTTTATATTAAAATACATTTTCACCGTATGATTTCATAGAAATTATAAATTATTACTAAAATAGATTACTCAGATTCTCCTAAGATCACTATATATGTATATAAAACTAAAGCTCGAGAATACTCCCCTTACCTTGAAATGGATCTCAAAAACTATGTTCTTCGCGTGCTCTAAAGAAAAACTCCACGTCTCGATCTAAAATACTACCCAAAGACAAGAGTTATTCTTAACATCACAAGGTATATTTCTATTATGAAAAAGAGAAAAAAGAAATAGGAAGGAGATTCAAGGGATGAGGTCTAGAAACTTACTTAGATCCAAGAAGAACGGATGTTTGAGCTCAAATATGAAGGAAATCCAGAGTTAATGAAGGTTTTCTCTGAAAAGGGAGAGGAAGAGAACAAAGAGGATGAAGAGAGATATGTGATTTGGATGGAAATAAAGATTTTAGGGCGATAGTTCTTTAAATATCTCTCAAACTCGCGACTTTCTCGTTACAGTGAAAAAACTAGAAGTTTTCTTCCTTTGCTGTCTGTCATTCTAGCTACAGCGAGAGCTTCTCGCTACAGCGAGAGCTTCTCGCTACAGCGAGAGATTCTAGCTATAGCGAGAGGGCTCTAGAATATTCCATTTTTACCGCCTCATTCTCGTTACAACAAGATTTGTCTCGCTACAGCGAGATATCCTATAGTTCACATCAATTAAACACTTCTAATTTCAAATAACATGCACAAATAACTAACATTAATTGCAATAATAATAAATTATAAAAATGAGGGTGTTACAATGAGTGGTTAGAATAGTGGGCGAGGAGGACGAAGGTTGGCTGAAACAATGCAGTTTCTTCCCTCTGTTTTGGTTTGATTTTTTTCTACTCTTTCTTCTTCTTGGTATTAGTTTTTTTTTTCTAATATTCTAGTTCTTCATCTTTCTTTGCTATATTCTCTCCTTCTTTTTCAAATCTCTCCTAGAAAAAATGCTCTCTTGATTTTTTGTCTCCCTAAAAGCTTGTTCTTTCTTTTTAAAAATTTTGCTCTCTAAAAAAAAGACCCTCTGTTCCCCTCTCTTCCTTGAGATTTTATATTAGGTAAATTTAGAGTTTTTGCAAAATGACAAAAGTTCAAAGTTTTTTCTTTTCCATGCTCAGAACTAGTTTTTGATAATGTGGTATAAGCTTCTGTGGTGGAGGCTACTATTTTTGGGAAGTTAAAATTGTTTTTGTCAAATTTTTTTTATTTTTTTATAAAATAATTTTATTTTATTTTATTTTTTGAAATTTTAGAGGTAATTCATGGGAGGTAAAAAAAAATTGATATTCACAATATATATATATATATATATATATATATATATATATATATATATATATATATATATATATATAAAGGAAGTCCCTTATCAGCACTACGGATCATTACATGGTTGTCACTATAGATACATTATTAGAAACTCCTCAGCTCTATTAATTAAACTCAAGAAAGATAGACAAACCTTTATTTTTTTGAAAAATTGAGAAAAACAAACTCAAATTAATATCGTAGCTTGTGCTGCATGGTTTATCATCCTAGGAAAGGACGAGAAACGATGGGAATCAAGTACAAGTCTTGTTTTCTTTTAGCTGTCAGTCCAAATTGCTCAGTCATGTCCAATTCCTCAGCTTTCATTTCATTGGGAAGCTTCCAATCAAAGTGATATAACAACAATGCAAGAGCCAACTCAACATTTATTAAACCAAATATGCTACCTGGACAAATTCTTCTTCCAGCACCAAATGGAATGTACTCAAAACTACTCCCTTTGTAGTCAATAGAGCTATGAATGAATCTCTCTGGATAAAACCTCTCTGGTTCAGTCCAATATTTTGGATCTCTTCCAATTGCCCAAGCATTGACAATTATCCTACTTTTGATTGGTATGTTATACCCATGAATCTCACATGTTTGTCTACATTCCCTTGGAATTAAAAGAGGAGCTGGAGGATGCAACCTCAAAGTCTCTTTGATAACTAACTGCAAATATTTGAGTTCATTGATGCAAGTAGCATCAACCCTTCCCTTCATATTGAACATCTCTCGTACTTCATCTTGTACTTTCTTCATTACTCTTGGATCCTTCACTAACTCTACCATTGCCCAATCTACGATAACTGCTGATGTCTCACCCCCAGCAGCAAATATATCCTGAAAAGTGAGAAGTGCACGTTAAAAGATAAAGTGCATAGTTATTAATGTTCATTAAAAAAAATTTAGAAGTTAAAATTGTAATATATACACACACACACACATATATATATACACACATATATATATGTATGTATGTATATGCACTCGTGTAAGATAATATAATGATAAAATCTGACTTGTTGATTGGAAACCATTATTCATTCAGTCAACAATTTCAAAATTCTACTATTTACCCTCTAAAGTTAGAAACATTAATTGAAAACGGTTACTTTTTTTATATCATTAGTTATAAATTCTGTACTTTGCCATTGAAATTCGAAAGTGTATTCCTTAATTCAGAAGATCCAAATCCAAAAGGGGTAATCAAACTGCACCAATGATCCAAAAATGGTTAATACTGCACTGATCAAGTAGCTCACATGTGAGAAGTTATTGTGTGAAGTATTAAGCATTCATCTAAGTTCTACAAGCAAGAGCAAGATTATCATTGTAAAAATACTGCAAGATGTTATCATCCTTACCATAATTATACCCTTGATATGGTCATCAGTTAAGCAAATATCCTGCTTATTGTCATTACCATCTTGGAATTTTAGGAGAGCATCTACCAAATCTCTCTCTACTTTACCTTGTCTTTCTTTGGATTTTGACTTTGCCTCCTTATGTTCAATGATGATGTTTTCTAGTATTAAATCAATTTGTCGATTCAACCTCTCAAGTTTAGCCCTTAAACCAGTAACAAGTTGAAGCCATTTAGCAGAAGGAAACAAATCTCCTATCCCAAAGCCTCCAGCAAGCATTGCTCCTTGTTTTAGTAGTGATATGATTTTTTCATGGTCTTTGGATTTCTTGCCAAACACAACTCTAGAAATGATGTTATATATTGATAAAAGTGCTAGTTGAGAGATGTTGATGGGTGATCCGTTATGTGAATCAATCTCTTGTATGAGATTGGTGAGCTCTTCTTCTCTTATTGGTTGGAATGAATTGACACGTTTTTGGGTGAAAAGCTGCATTGTGCATACTTTTCGTAGCTGTCTCCAATAATTTCCATATGGTGCAAAAACAATACTTGTGGATGGCCTTAATTCTGCTATTAGAATATGAGGCCTTGATGCAAAGATGACATCATGGGTTGTCATTACCTCTTTAGCATACTCTGGTGAGGAAACAATGATTGTGGAGACCTCCCCAAGTTGTAGATGCATCAAAGGTCCATATATGTTAGCCATGTCTCTCAATTTTTGATGGGGTGTAGATGCAAGAAGATGAGGTATATTTCCTATAATGGGTAGTTTCCATGGCCCTGGGGGTATATTTGGAGCTATGTCAATTTTGTTGTGATTCCTCCACATTTGCAATGCCACTAACATGAAGAAGAAAAAAGGGATAATGGCTAAATAGTCCAGGATTTGAGAATCCATGGAGATGAAACTAACCAATTAGAGCAAAGTGTTCTATAATTCTGATAAAGATTATTGATGGCAGATAAAGGGAGAATAGAATAAGACTTGCGATTCTGGCTTTTGTTACTTGTTATTTATATACGGTAGTTTGTGCTGAACCTAGGTGGTACACGTGTTCACATAAAGCTTCTATTTTACTATGCATGGGTGTTCTTATAACATCGACATTTTAAAGGTTTGATTGTTTCATTTTTTTATTTTGATGCTTTCAATATGATTTTTACTCATCAATTGTTCTAGGCTTTTCCAATTTTTTGTGTGGATAATTTAGATAAGAAAATTTATTTATACAATATTTTTTTTGTATAAGTTTTCACAACTGTGAGAGATAAAAAGAGGAAAGAAATATATATGATATATGATACTTATGTGATGGAGAGAGGGAAAAAAATCGAATTAAAAAAAGTGTAGGTAATATAATTTTTTTTTCTAGATTACTAGCAAATATCTTATGTATTGTGTATATTTTAAATATAATTAAAATGTGAAAAAAATGATAAATTTAGAACATATTTGTAAATATCTCGTTATATTAAATGTAGATTGAAAAAACTGATTCTTGATAAAAGAAATTAAAAGACTAGAAATATAATTTGAGTGAACAATTAATTAAATTTAATACATATATACAAAGTGAAGCAAACACATTGATTGCTTATGTCGTTTTCTTGTGTAAAATTCCGAATAGAATTGCCAAATTTTATACTTTTCCATAGATTTAAACTTGTCAATGCCTCAACAACACTTAATGTGAACCGTGTAAACAGTGGTCCATCGCCGGAGAACATTTAATCAAGTTTGGCAATCTATGAAATATTTGGCAATCTCATGGTGAAGAACAATTTTTAAAATTTCTAGTTTTTTATTTAATTATTTTTAAAAATTGACCGTAATATTTTTATTTTTTATTTTTGGTATTTCAATCCCTTTGCTTTTATTCCTTTTCATAAATATCATTAACTGAATTAATCTACCTGCTGTCAATATTTTTTTTTTTCTGAACTACATCTAAATGCATAGTAAAATAATTATAATAATTTACTATTATAATTCATGTCAATTTGCAATTTTATCTAAAAATTTATGCTTTTTATTTTCGTTATTCAAAAATAAAATAATTTTAAAATATAATATATTAGTTTCCCGATCTAGTTAATATGGTTACGTACTTTCTTACCTTATGTCTTGGTAGGAGAAATGTACAACAAATTGATTGGATATATCTATTTATATTCTCTTTAATTATAATTTCTATATTAGATTTGTGTTTATAAGTTTTTTAAAATAATTTCAAACATACTAATTAATAATTTCTTTTGTAAATATTTGTTCTTATTTATTTTTTCTCAATTTGGGATACATTTCTTTTGAGTAATCTTAATTATTTGAGCTAATGTTTTAATTATTTGAGTTGCCAAATTGGATGCTTCTGACATTATGTTGTATAGAATCTCATAAAAGAGTCGTCAAATTTTATGGTTTTCTATAGACTTAACCCTTAACTATGCCCCAAAATAACACTTAATCCACACCTAGTAAATAATGGTCCATCGGTAGACAACATTCAATTAAGTTTAACAATTTACGATAAATTTGTGAAGTTCAAAAATTATATCTTATGTGAAATGGAAAATTCTAATTAGCATGCGTATAAATACCTTACGATCGTTAATATTCTTTAAAATTTATAAATTTTTCAGCTTTAATACTATTTTAAAGTTGACTATAATATTTTTTAAATTGCGTAAAGGATCCATGTTGTTAATTTTGTTTTTTGCACAAATTTTATTTAATAAATTATTATATATTTACTCTCAATATTATTTTTTATTGAATTAAAATGTAACGCCCAAATGAGGTGAAGAGTTTGTAAATTATTCGATATTGATTCGCAAACTATTTCACTAAATTTGTTTATTTTATTAAATAAACAAGCTTAAATTTAAATTCAAATATTTAAATGAGTTAAGTTTTTTTTATAATGAAATGATTTAAATTTAAGCTTTGAAAACTTGACATTAATAATTCATAAATAGTTAGAATATGTAAATATTAGATGTCAAATTTAGATAGTTACACTGTTTAATAATTTTTTATAAAATATAAATTAATCAATCTAATTTTATATTATTTTTATAATTATATATATCAAACTTTATATGATTTAGATATTTATAAATATATTATTTAAATTTTAACATTTATTTATATTTAGAAGATATTGCATATTTAAAATAAAATAATATAATAAAATATATAATATTTTATTTTTATATAAAATTATTATATTTCATACAAAATTCTAAACTAATATTTCTCATATTTTATAAAAAATTATCAAATAGCGTAAATATTTAAATTTAACTCAAGAAGTAAATAAATTTTAATTTATTATTATTATTGTTATTAAATAATTATTAATTTTTTTATTATATTTATCTAAAGTTTATATTTTTAATTATTATAACTTGGTGTATTATTAACTAGTTTTAATATTTAAAAATTGTATTTTAAACAAGTTACTGTAATTTTTTTAATATATTATTTTTAACCTTAAATCATCTATTCGTAGATAAAATTTTATTTTATTTCTATTTTACTTTACTTTTTAGCATAAAAATATTTTTTAAATATTAAATAAATAACAAATTATTCAAAACTTGTAAAAAAATTATAAAGAAGTTGACTAGCAAGTTTACTTCAAAATTTTCAATCAAGTAAACACTTTAGATGTGACTAATTTAAATATCTAATCAACATTCCTTTTTTTTTTTTTAACTCGACTCAATTCATTTAACATCTAGCTGAATGCATCAGAAATCAGCTGTAATTTTGTGTGAATTTTTTTTTTTCACCTCTTTAAACATGAGATTATTCGTTGTAAAAAGTATTAAATTAGGTTAGAAATAAATCAGTACTCTGATATACTTTCTTACTTTTTTACTTTCAACCTAAAATTAATGTAATAATGATTTTGTTAATTAGCAAGTTTGGTACATGAACTAAACAATAAGAAGACTTACTATAATTAGATCGGGTAGATATTTTGACAGCAAGTTTATAACTATCTTTATTTTGTCTGGTTGTATAATTGAGAAAATATATGGAGAGTGAAAAATAGTTTATTATTTTATTTTTATTAGTTCTCCTCATTAATTTTTGTAAATTTGGAAAATATTTTTCGCTGTTTATTACTCTCCTGTTATATATGTTGTTGTATTGACATTCTCCAGTCAAAATTGTTACGAACTAAAGTCAATACAGTGGTTATAAATGTTTTTGTAAATTAAACTAAAATAATACTTGCAAATTAATCGGGTCCCAAGTTAAATCAATTTTAGTAATAACAAATTTAGTCATTGTTCAATTTTTATAATTAGTTGTTAATTCAATTGCTAAATTGATTATTGAAACATTTGACTATTTTTAATTTTGTTTAATATTTCAAATTAAACAAAATTAGTTGATAATTATAAAAATAATTAAAATCACAATCATGGTTAAAAGTATGAATACATAACATAAAATATAAAATTCATAACAAATTATAAAGGAAAAAACAGTATAAAATAGATAACTCTTACTAAACTTACTAAAAAAATATACAAAATGGCCAAGAGTTACTAAGTAAAAAATTTATAATAATGCATAGTGTGAGTAAAATCCAAAACTACCGTTGCCGCTCAAAACTACCGTTGTAAAACCACTCTGTCTTTGTATACAAATTTATTCTTAAAATATAAAATTTTATTATAAAAATAATTCAAAATAATATTGTATGTTCAATACAAATTCTTATTATAAAAACTAAGAGCGTGTTTTATTAACACTTCTTGCATTAAAGATAAGTCCTCTTACAATCTACACAACTTGATCTTGTTACACTGTGTCTTACCACTGCTACAAATTCGGGTGTGTGACGGATTGGTACTGGTATATTTATATATTTTTTATTAGTTAATTTAATTTAAAAATATTTTTTAAAAAATTATAATTTAAATATAAAAATATTTATTATTTATTAAGTAACTATTAAATAATTTTTTAATGTAAAAATAAAAAATCTTTGATTAAAAAAATATTTGAATATAAAAAAATTATAATACAAATAAAATATTATCTACATAATAGGTTATACATAATTATAATATATACATTCTTATTAGTTTATTTTTAAAAATATTAAAATAACAAAAGAATAAAGTAGTTTAAAAATTTTAATTTAAAATTAAGTAGAAACTATACAAGAAGAATAATTTTATTTAATTAAAAGAATATTCTTTAATAAAAACTTGTTAAATATTAGAAATATATGTACAAAGTTTTCTTAAGTTCTAAGACTACTTTTTGTTTAGCACCGTCATGGATTGGGGAGACCAATGTCACAAGGAGGTCTCCAACCCGTGTCTTTAGCACCACTAGTGGACAATAAAGGGATGAAATGGCTTGAAGTTGGGAAATGCTTGATAGAGAAGCTAGATATGATGAATCAGAGTTCAAAATAGGTTAAGGTGAGTTAAAGTCTTTATTGGAGGAGCTAAAATCATACATGCAAGAGGATTTACCTGCAGATCTTCAGACAAATTAGGTGCTCTTTAAACCTAATTTTTCTTGATCTTTGTCTTGTAAAGATAAGTACTTGAGTTAAAGAGTTAGATTTGATTCAAAATGATGATAATACAGTTAAATATATGTTGAAAGATTTTGATATTGTTTTTGAAAATGAGGATAACAAAGATACTTCTAATATAACTTATAATCTTTGCCATAAACTAGAGATTCTCCTAGAGGACAACAAGACATTGTGTTCCACCTTAATAGTAAATTTTTTAGGTAAATCGATAAACTTTAATTACTTAAATCAGAAGTTAAACAATATTTGGAAGAAAAATGGTTCTCTTAAAATCCTTATTTTTAATAATGATTTTTTCTTAGTTAAATTTAAAAATATAGAAGACTATAAACATGCCTTATTTGAAGGTCCTTGGTTAATTGTGAATCATTACCTCCTTGTGCAGAGGTGGAGGCCTTTATTTAGGCCTAAGGACTATAATCTTAAAAAAAATAGTTACTTGGCTTTGTATACCTAACCTTCCCTTAGAGCTTTATAATGAAAGATTCTTGTGGCAGGTAGGAGCCTGCCAAGATTCCATGTTAAAAGTTTATTCTCATACTTCTATACTCTCTAGAGGTAAATTCATTAGGATTTGCATTGAAATAGACTTAAGAAAGAAACTAGTTCTCTCCTTTGAAGTCTTGGGTTAAGAATTGAACGTTAAATATAAGGGATTGCATCTTGTTTGTTTTAAGTGTGAAAAGCATAGGCATACATAGGAGTCTTGTGTTGAAATTGTTAAATAAATAGGATAATAATGAACATAGGGCTAATCTAAATATCAATACTATAGGAAAAGAGGGTGAGGATGTCAATCACATTGAAACTTCTAAGGTGAAGACTCAAGATAATCAGGAGGAGGGGTATTATGCAACAACATGAATAATATTTTAGGTAACTCAACCCAAGGAATGAGTTAGGATATGAATTTTGATTGTAGTAAAACATTAGATACCTATAATAATAATAATAATAATAATAGATTGTTAAATGATGAAACTATATTCCTTAGGTATCCTAATAAAAACTCTAATGGGCCTAAGATAAGTAACTATTCCAAAAAATTATTATAAAAGCTAAGTTTGTAGCAGAACTCAAGAAATTAGGTAAGGAAATAGAAGCTAGTGTTTAGCCTGAATTCTTAAATGACTCTTGCAATGACCAAAATAGCCAAAATAAAGGTTCTCAAGATAGTTAAGATACTCTAATTTTAATGTCTAGTTTTTAGAAACAATTGTAGAATAACATTAAGGTAGGAAGCTTAGTTCATGATCTTATAAGAATAAGTCCTTACTTATGGAAAGATTAGGACACTATAGATAATATCTATACTGATAAGCATTAAATACTTCTTTCTCAATGGAATTAGATATCCCAATTAAGGTGGTTCCAAAAATCTTTTAGGAAATCCAACTTATAGATGACAAGACAAGTAGGTCTGAGCATATTAAAGATGCAGTTAATCTCTAGTCTTAGTTTTTATGAATTAATTATTTTGAAATTGCAGGAGTGTAGGAAAAAAATCATTTCTCTAGGTTAATAAATGATTAGGTAGTTATTTACAAATTAGATTTTATATACCCAAGATTAGTTTGAATAAATTGATAAGGTTATTTAAAAAATTAATTTAGATAGATCTAAAAAGGTAAATGTCATAGGTTTTTTAGGAAGAATCTAGTGTTGTTGGAATCCTAATAGAGACAAAGTATATATGTTAACTAAAACCATATTTATCATCCATCTTAAAATTTGTAATGGGCAAAGGGATTGAGTTCTATCATCCATCTATATTAGTCCTAGAGTTGAATATTGGAAGCATTTGCAAGATTTTAACTCATCCATTAATGTTCTATGGTGTCTAGTTAGGGATTTCAATTTTATTCTCTATGAAATAGAAAAATCATGGAGTAAACTTGCTAATTTGAAGTTGGTTAATCAATTTGCAAAATGCCTGAATGCTTGTGGTCTGGAGGATCTTGGATTCAAAAATAACCCTTTAGTTGACATAGAGGTAATATAAAAGAAAGGTTAGATAGGGATGTAGTTAATGACTCTTAGAAGCTTTTATTTCATAATAGTTTTCTTATTCATATATTTATTTTGAAGTCTGACCATGTTGACCTTTGATTTAAAATAAGAGATAGAGACTGTTAAAAAATGTGGTAAAACTTTTAAGTTTCTTGCTTCTTAGCTCTCTTATAGTAATTTCTATGTTTAGGTCAAGAATTCTTGGGTGACTTATAGGTCTTAGACAGAAAATGCAGCTAATTTCAGGACTAATATCTTTTTATTGGAATATAACTACTTTTGGAAACATTTTTAATAAAAATTTGTTTATTAAGTAAAATTAATGGTATTTTCTACAAATTAATCTCGAGAGATAACTCTTATCTCGCTAACTGAATGAAATCATTATAAATTGATTAGCAAAATATTATAAATCAAGAATAAATTTTTTGATTTCATCACTATAATGAAAATTATTTTTGTAGGTCATATATTGTCTTAGTGAAAATTTTGATGAGTTGGTCAAAATTTAAATATGACTTTTTGGTGTGAGAGTATATTAGAATAAATCTATAGTTGTGATCTTTCTCTCCCTTATTCTCTTATTTATTTATTTATTTTCTTGTTTATTTATTATTAATTAAAAAATTTGTAATAGTTCTTTATAAACAAAATCATAAATTTTTTTGCATATAATTAAAACACCTTTAAGATATTTAAAATATCTTTTTATCTTTTTATTTAAAATACTTGATCTTTTAATAAAAGAAATTAAAACAAAGCATAATTTAACTTTTTTGTTTCATCTATGATACTTTTATCTTTGTATTTTCAACGATATCTAAAGAATAAGGAGAATCTAAAGTAGTACAAAAGTAGTTGATATATATCATGCATGATCAAAATGTGATCAAAAGTCAAGAATAATGATAATAATAGTAATAAATAAATAAATAATCATAAAAGTTAATGATATAAAAAAAAGTATAAAAGCGAAGAAATAAAATGATGAAGGAGAAGTAGCCAAAAGGAAAAAAAAAAAAAAACAAAGATGAGAGAGAAGACGAAAATAAAATTTGTTAAAGAAAAGAGAAGAAAAAAGATAATAAAAAAAAGATAAAAAAACATAAATTTTATGATAAATATAAAGTGCTTAAGCATAAATAAGCTTTAGTTTCTAACTCATTTAATCGTAAAAATAATATCATAAGTAATTAAAAAAGTTAATTGTACTTATCGAGATATTTTTTCACAAGCCATGTCTTTCACCATCGATTCTATTACAACCTTTAAAATTCTCTTGATAAATTGAATGCGAGAAATACTTTGAAAAAATACAATAAAAAAATTAAAAGAAAGAAATATTGGATTATTTCAATAATCTATATAGTGGCTTATATAACTTATAGTATCACTTTAATTAAAGATTGAATATGATAGTTGTTAAATATAAAATATAGAGTCATTGAGAACATAATTGAAAAGATAATTATAAGGAAACTCTTTCCTCTCTCTTCAGATAAACAAAAGACCGATTACCAATGTTAGGAATACAATCTCCTTTCCTTTTTATAGTAACTAGAAAAGAGAACATTCTCTCAACCATTAGAGGAGAGAAGCCAAAGAAGGAAGGAAAAGTTGAAAAAAATACCAAGAGTTCAAAAACATTAAAGGGATATCACATCAAAGTATAATAGATTCAGGTTAGTACTCTTTAACCTCTTGATAGTAGGAGAACTTATATGTTGTGTGAAAATCATGAATTCAAACTTAGTGAGAAGAGTTGTAAATCCTTTTTTTCTTAATAGATTTAATTGTTATTATTTATTATTAGATTTTTCTTAATAATTTAGGCAAAATAGGATAAAGATGTCCCAACTGTCTTATTACTCAGGCGAGATGGACTCGGTTATGCAAGGAATCACATGAAAAATGGGGAGTTCTATGGACCAATTCTCACTCAATCGAGAATGACCCTTACTCAAACGAGAATATCAAAAAAACCTAAAAAATCACTTTATGATGTTTTCGTTCAAGCGAGATGGTACCTCGCTCAAGCGAGAGTTAACTTACTCAAGCGAGAGTTAACTTACTCAAGGGAGAGTGCGCGAGTTTGAGGGGTATTACGGAATTTCAACCCAAAAAACTTGCATTACAATGCAAGTTACCTTTTCTCTCACTTTCTCTCTAATCTCTCGCGTTATTCCGTTAGAGGAACCTCCCTTAGACCCTAACCCTTCATTGAATCCGGACTTAGATGTTCAATTCAAATGATTCCAAATAAGTTTCTCAAAGCTTAGTTTTCCAATCTCTGTTCTTTTTCCTTCTTTTCTTTTTTTTTCTCAAAAGTAACCTATTTTGTGATGTTTAGGAAGAGCTTGTTCTTTGAACAATATTCTTCACAAATCTTCTTCCAAACTTTCATTTTAAGGTAAGAAGAGATTTATCCCATCATTAGAACATAGTGAATATTTTGTGCTCAAAGGAGCATTATTGTATGTTTCTTGTTGTAAATATATGTTTGAATATTATTTACTTATTGTGAAAAGTTGATGATATATTTTTGGTTGGTTTTGGGTGGTTGTGTTGTATTTTCATTATATGTGTTATATGGACTTAGTCTATAATTGCTTTATTAAGCGCGATCTTTTTAGCTGAATGATAAGAATGAGATGAAAGTGAGTGTATTATGAGAAAAAGTGATGAAAGAAATTAGTGGGTATAATTATAGAGGTACATTGAGATATAGAGTTCGGAGACGATTTTGGAAATTTAGAGAAAATGTATGGTGGTGAACGATATTGACGTATATGTACACACTTTATCTAAAAATGAATGTGTCAGGTGGTCTCACACATGTTTCCTGACTAGACTCCTAACTATACCTTTGCTAAGGGCCGTTATTGTATATGTTGTATACATGTGCATGGACTAACCGATGACTATTTACCTATCTGTGTAAGAGTTCAAGAAGTGTTAGAGGCATTGAATATTTGTGATCACAATGCATGGAAAAAATGCATATTTGAGAAAGAAAAGTGTAGGGATTTGAAATTGAGTATGTATGATTTTGTGAAAATTGTTGATGATTTTGTTTGTGTATTTGAGGTGATTATGTTGTAGTCTTTATTAATGAAATTGTGTTATGTTTAATGGTGAGAAAAATGCTCATCTTTACTAAATATTTCAGGGAACAAGGATGACTGAATCTCGAGATATAAATAGACTAGTAGATCATTTGGTCAACTGTGGGTTAAATTATATATTAGGGAGTATCAACACATATGTTATTTTAAATTTGTTGTAGAGTATAATAATGAAGTACGAGATATTTCTACCCTAAAAATGACACTAGATTATAGTGGTCCTTCGATTATCATGTAAATAATAGGATTTGCCACACCCTTAATATCTTTATTCATAGAGGGACAATTAAAACTCTAGCAAATGCAAATTATGTTTTGATCACGATCTACTTGGAAGATCAACTCGATTTACTTTCGAGCAAGCAACAAACATCAATGTCATGGCTGATTCTGGAGATCCGGAGATCTTGGAAAAGACGAGGACCTAACTCTAGAGGAGTTGGTTAAGATAGAGGACTGACATAGTAATAACAATTAGGATTGAGTCCTTAGTATTTTGGGTGTGAATATAGATTGTTCTTAGGACTTAATTTATTTTGATATTGTAATTATGTAGTATAAGTCTTATTGTATTTTGATAATAGTTAGTAAATATTAAATTTGTATATGTAAATGAAATTCAGTGTATATATATATATATATATATATATATATATATATATTTCTCTATTATTTTAGTGTAAATGTAATTATTAAGATACAATTTTTTTTTATTATTTTAATACTTTTGTAAATTTTTGTGAATAGATTTATTTACAAGAAAGTTTTAAATTTTATCACATTTTTATATTATATATTTTAAAATAAATTTATTTGATTTCTTTGTCTCTATAAATTATATAATTTGAAGAAGAAATTAAGAGTCTCATAATAATAATTTCATAACGATAAGATGAAAAATAAAAGTTATGTAATAGATTAAAATCTAACAAAAAATAAATATGGCAAATTAGATTTTAATTCTATATTCTTTCATTTGAAAAAGCCACACACCCTAACCGTATTATAGGCTCTTAAAGTATTTATTTAAGAGGTTTGTTTGAAACACATGAAATCACCTTTTTTAATATATATAAAAAGATGTAATAAATAGAAAAATAAAATATCAGGGAATCCATTTACACGACAGTGGACCTAATTAATAAGTTTTTTAAGGCCACGCCAAACAATTTCAGAGATCATGACAATGAAAGGGGAAGTGGACACTTTCTCTATCAATTATAATGTCTTCTTAACATCTTAGTGTCCATCCCAAGGCAACCACGATGGCTAATGGCAAATACAGAAGAATGGTCTCCTTCAACAACAATAATAATATAATTTTCGTTCACTTTCTTTGATTATAATATATATAATCTTATTATAATACATATAAATAAACATTAAATTATAATTGCTACAACACTATTATTCCATAATTACAAATTTAAATTCAATAATAATAAAAATTCAAGAATATATATTTATAGTTTAATAATTAATTTTTTTAGTACAATTTAGAAATTCATTAAATTGATAATTAAAACAATTTTTGTATATATTTTTAATTTATTATAATTATTATATTATAGAGCATAAAAACTGCAATTTAATATTTTTTTAATAAATTTCTCTACAACTAATCAATATAATATAAGCATATCAGAATATTTTTTTCTCTAATTAAAAATTATAAAATTGATTCATAATTTTGATTTCAATTTTATTTTCATGCTCACACTTCTCTTTCTTCAGCTATTATACATATACGTGTGTAATCAAAAGAATAGATAAAAAATACAATAATATTATAAGATGTATATTAAAGTATTATAATTTATGATAAAATATATATTTATCATAATATAAGTAAATTAAATTAAAATAGTATAATTAATATATTTTATAAACAAAAATATCTGTCACTTATATTTATATTTTTGTATGCAAGAGAGAATATAATCTTTTAAACACATTACATTTTTTTTTTCATATAGAGTTAATATATTATTATGTTTATAAAGTTAATCTCATGATCATTTTAAGAATTAAATATTAAATAATTGATCAGTGTAATTTATATGATAGATACAACTTTAAAAATAATTATTGCAAAAATTAATAACTTTTTATAAAATAACGTATAATTAAATGATAATATAAAAAAATATTTACACTTCTAATATATTTTAATCAAATTTACAATTAATTAGTTAAACATATTTTAAAATAATTATCAATAAAAAATTATATATTTTTAATAATTTTATTATTAATTATTGTAAACTGTTATTTTAATCGGAAAATAGTACACTAATTAAGACTACTTCTTTTGTACTCAAAGGATTTTATGAATATTTTACCCTCTTATAAATAAGCTAGTGATTTTATCCGTTATATTATGATTTATAATATTGATTGATTAGTTAAAGACGTTCTTGAGCTTCTAGAATTCAAGAATTATTCCTGTAATCTGAAAAGAACAAAAAACTTAATTGTTTGTTTCTTTTTAATAAATAACAATAAAGAACTTTGGGTTCATTCACATCAAATTAATCACAAAAATAATTGTGTTAATCACTTGACACTTTAGGTAGAAATTAGTGATTCAATATAATATTAATCAAGATAGTGATTTGACTACAGAATTAATTAAATGTTAGTTATTTAGCACTTTAATTAAAAATCAATTCTATTGAAATATTACTTAAAGTAGTAGTTCAACTACAAAATTGGCTAAGTGTTGGTTATTTGACATTTTAGCCAAAAATCAATGATTTGATCATAATATTGATCAACATAGTAGTTTGACGGTAAAAATAGCTAAGTGTTAATCACTTAACATCTTAGTCAAGGATCATTAATTCAATTAGAATATTATTCAAGATAGTGACTTAAATACAAAAATAGTTAAGTGTTGATCATTTAGAACTTTAGTTAGGAATTATTGAGTCAACTAAAATTTAAGTCATATTAGTTTTATTATTGATCTTCGACTGACTTGAAGAGTTAAGTGCGCGTATGTGAGGGGGATGATGACATTGAGCCTATTAGAGGAATTTCGATCACAAGTACTAGCTGGAACATTTTGAACAAAAACACCATTTAAAACATTTTGACCAAAAACAAATGCCAAAGACCAACAGATGGTTAAAAATAATTTGTAACAATTATCACCACGTACATAATTTAGAACATGAATTTAATGGATTTAGCTTGTTTAAGAAATGTAGATTTAACTCAAATAATGCAGTCATTGCATTTTTAATGATTATTATTTAGTAATTTCCTATGTAATTTATAAATAGAACTTTCAGATTTTCATTTAAGGGAGATGTTTTAAGAGATAATTAGTAGGCAAATTAGATATAAAAACACTTTTGAAGTGTAAAAAAAAAACAGAAAAATTCAAAGAAATAATAAAAAGATATAAAAAGAAACACTCAAGAAAAACTATGTCAAAAGGCACTTATAAACATAGTTACTCATGCACTTTCTAATAAACATTATCTAAGATCCCTAACATAATCGCCTTTAGCAGCATTACATAAACATTAAGTAGGCATGACATAAGCTTGTTGTGATTTCTCATTTCACGTCTCTTATATTTTTATTTTCAAGTTCATTTAATATAACTTAAATCTTATCTTGCATCCTCTTTTATATGTCAGTTGCTATTTTTTATTTTATTTTTACAATTAAACTACTCTAAAACATCATCAATTATAATTAACAAAATTAATTGACCCATAAGTTCTTTTCTAAATTCGCAAAAGAGTAAACCCAACATTAAAACTATATTGGATAAATAAGTAATTTCAAATACAAAAATTTCACCTAAACAATCTGAGAACTATAATTGATAGTTGTCTAAATGATTTTTAATCAAATTTAAAAATTGTAATATTCATAATTAAGAATTTAATTATTAATAAATATTTTTCAATTAAGTCACATTTTTTTATCAATTTTTTTTATTGATTTTCATCATTAATATCAATATTATAATAACATTCATATTTTATTAGTTGATTGCATATGCCTGATAAAAGTTCATATTCTCTACTTTTGTCAATGAATTAAAATACATGTAATATATCTACATATAAATACATAGGTACCAAATAGATAAAAAAAAATATCAGTATTGAAGTTATTCTCAACGCTAATATAAGTTCGATTATAAGTTTTTTTTTAAATGACAATATAAAAATAAACATTATAATATTATATTTTAATCCCATTTGTTTACAAGTTAAAAGAATATAGTTCATGTGTCCAAAAAAAAATTCTTTATTTGTATTACTTTTTAAAATTCATATATCATATTTTATATTAGATTTAATTAATTTTTTAGTCTCTACAAAAGTTATATAATTTGAATTTAATCTTTTTAAAACTTTTTATTTAGATATAATTAATACTTATTTATAAATTATTATTTTTAAGCTTTGTTAGGAGTTTAGAGAAAAAGAAAAGAAAAGAAAAGAGTTTAAAGGATAAGGAAAGAGGAAAATAGAAAAAAAAAAGATGGTTAATACAAAACTCTTTAAGTTGAAAAAAGTTAAAATCATAAGATTAAAAAGGCTCTAGGAAGGTTTATAAATCTTTTCTTTCTTATCTAAAAATTCTAAAATAAGGATAACTACTATAGAAGTCTTCCTCTTCTCTCCCTTTCTCTTCTAAAAATTAACTTTCAAACAAAATTTTAGACTAATATGTTTAACTGATGTTATCTAATTATACACTAACACTTAATAATATTTCAAATCTAAATTGTGCAACTTTATATTGCATCCCACTTGTTTATATTTTTTCTCTCTCCTCATATCACACTTTTTCCCATAACATTATTATTATTATAATAGTAGGTAATTGAACCATCATTGTCAAATTTTAGCTTCATGAACTAGAGGTGTAATAATAACAATAATGTGAGTAAGATCTATCATGTGAAATTTGGTTAAGGTTTTTTGCAAATTAGTCTCCTCTCAGTCAATTGTTTCCTAGTTTCCATGGAAGCATAGTTGTGATCTTCTAACTCACTCTCTCTCCCCAACCAGCAAAAGGCGAATTTTTAATAGAAAAGAGCTTAAAAAATAAATATATACATAAATGGACCCAGCTTTAATATATTTACCAAACTAGACTTATTTATTGTACATGTTCAGAATTCTTGTTCCTCAGGACTGAATTCTAACATGCAGTTTTTTTCTTCGTTTTGAAATCTGGTTTTTTGTTTTTATATAATAAAATAATTTTTATGTATTTTTTGTTTATATATTTATATATTGTGAAAATTAATAAATATTTATAAATATTTAGTTAATTTTAAATAATAAAACAAGTTTTATTATTTGAATTATATTTATATTATGTGAAAATGAATATTTATATTATGTTAATTTGTGTGAAATAATATTTATATATTTATATTATGTGAAATAATAAAGAATATTATGCTGATATATTTTATTGAATATGTAAATTTGTGTTATGGATTTTTAATATTAATATGTTAATATTATTTTGAATAAGTATTTGATTTTTTAAAAAATAAAATTTGTATATCAAATGAATAAAAATAATAAAGAATATAAGAATATATATATATATATATATTTTTGAATATGTAAATATGTGTTATGAATTTTGAATATTAATATGATAATATTATTTTGAATAAGTATTTCATTTTAAATGCAACGTAGAAATTTTTAATATTAATATGCAAAAGTGATTCAAGGGACGGTAGCCTGGGAAGTAAAACTATGACATATATTAATGCAACATCCTTTCTCCGTTACAACAAAAGAAATTAATGGCGGGAACTAGATGCATGACCAATGTTTGGACATATCTTCCTTGTGTGACCAGGGATGTGACAATAGGAACAATTTTTTGCACGATTTTGTTGTTCTCTAATGTCCATCGCTGTTCTTATCTTGTTGGACTTGGGTCGATCCTTTAAAGTTCTTTTCAGTTTTGGATTCGAGCACAAAGTTGGGCCAGTGTAAGTTGGCCAATAGTCTTCGTGTCTGAGTTCTCCAAACTTTCGTATACCTTAGAAACTTGTTATAAGGTATACCCAGAAGATATGTAGATGTCAAAGTTGTGATGTGCATGTAAGCATGAAGCAAGTACATGCGAGCATGGGATGTGAAACTTTTTGAAACTTACCACAATCACACCATATTTCATCTAACCATATTGTAAATATCCCTACGGGTCAAACTTGTCTCGAATGTTGCATTTCTTCAACTAAAAATGTAGTGTTTGTTCTGTCAAAGGTGATGACTCTATGAGTATTTACCTTTAACTGTGCATCTTGAATTGCTTTAGTTGCAACCTCCGAGTACACATGTCCAACATTAATCATTGCATCTACTTCTTTATCTCTCTCAGTGGAGAACTTGTTGCAACGGGTGTATGTCGCCATGACCATGAAGCAAATTGGCAGGTTTCTGGTTTTCTTCAAGACTGAATTGATTGACTCCACTAGGTTTGTTGTCATGTGTCCCCAGAATCGTCCATTGTCTCATGCCAGTGTCCATTTTTCGCTTGGGATGTTGTCCAACCATTGTGTAGCTTCAGGATTATTATCTTTTATTGTGTTATAATAGTAAAAGAATCTTGGTTCAGTTATCTCATATGCTGAAAAAAAGATTACAAATTAAATTAATATAACTAGTTAAGCAAGTGTATAAAATATTAATGATAATAGAGTAAGTAAAAAATTAAAATTACTCATATTGACGAAATCTTTCTTAAGTGTAACATTTTTAAATCATTGCATGAAATTTTGTGTAATGTGTCTAATGCAATAGACATGGACAAAATTATTTTCTGTCCAACCACTTCCATTTCTAAAGTATGCACTTCATATGGCCTCGTGATGATCCGAAATGAGGCTTAACCCCTCTTGCGGGGTTACGTACCTCCTTAAGTTTCTAAAAAAAAAAAGAACCCTGCATCACTGATTTCACTTTCAACCACAACAAAGACAATGGAAATTATGTTTTTGCGGCCCTTTCGCGCAACTACCACCAATAAAGTCCCTTTGTATTTGCCGTACAAAAATGTTTCATCAACTTGAACAATTGGTTTGCAGAAGGCAAAACTATCAATACATGGCTTGAAGGTCCAAAACAACTTCTTGAACAATACATTCCCCTCGTCCAACATGTTCCCCTCGTTCAATGGCATGTTATTTTCCTAGCCATCCTTTTCTGTAGGTGATTGTGTAACCCATTATGGACTTTATGTGGGCTATGATGGTTGCGATAGGTGTGGATGAATCAGCCTCAATAAGTTCATAAATGGTTTGAGAAATCATTCGTGATCCCAACTTGTTATGATCTTGTGAAATGAGTAGAGAAACACATGTGTGACACCTTTCAAGCTTCATTATTTCCCACTGTTAATCTTTGGTGCGCAATATAGCTCGACATCTCCAGTCACAGTTATTATGAACACATTCCATGACAAGCCTAATTGTGCTTGACATCTTCACCTTGTAAGTGAAGTGATTCAAAATGTGAAATCTGTTTATGACGTCTTGCACTTGTTCTTTTATCAATAAGCGTTGGCTAACAAATAATGTTCTCGGCAGATACACTACCATTTCACGATCAAGGACATAACCAAATTCGGAGTCATGTTCATGTATTTGAATGGAAAAGTCTAGAAAATGTGGAGGTGAGTTGTATAATAGTAATGGTTGTGATGGCGGAATATTTGGAAGTGGAAGGGTGATAAATCCATATTCTACTAGTATTTTATCTTAGTTTTTAATACATTTGATATAGAAAACATAATGGAAAAAGCTGAAAAACTAACAAAAATAATAGAATGTTCAAGTCTTTTCTAAATAGCTAGTTGTTTAGATTTTGTGAATTTTTTGTGTAAAAATTAATGATTAGATCATATTTTGTAGGAAATTTTGAGTTAAGTTTATAAGGCTAAACTATTAAGAGAAAGATAGAAGAAAAGTAGCAATTTTGGAGACAAGGAACAAGAATTGATGAAGCCAGTGTTGGGCGTAATCATTATTTTAAAGAAAAGTGATCAATCTAGAGCCTAATTTCAAGGATTGATTTATGCGTTTTCACTTTTATAAAGAAAAGTAACCACGCCAATGATGAAGTGATCTTGCGTTATCACTATTTTTGATAATAGTGATCGTTCCAGAGTTAGGTGAGAAGAACAACTTGTGCGTGATCACTATTTTGTACAAAAGTGAACACGCGCAAGTTTGATTTGGAGCAATAGGCTGTGCGTGATTACTATTTCTGAGTAAAGTCATTGCACGCATGATTTAAAGGCAAAATTACCTGCGCGTTGCCACTATTTCAAAAAATAGTGATTGTTTCAAAGAGCTTTCTAACTAAATTAGTTGCGTGTTACTACTTTTATGAAAAATAGTGATTGGTCCAGAGAGCGCTTCAATAGAACAGGATGCGTGTGACTCTTATTTTGTACAAGTGAACACGCGCAGGCCACTAGGAGCAATTAACCTCTGCGTTGCTACTTTTATAAAGAAAAGTGATTGTTCTAGTCATAAAGGTTACCAAAAAAGCCTCTGCGTGGTTTCTTTAGTGAAAAAAAGTGATCACGCTAGAAAGGCAGAAAATTCTATAAATATGAGTTGGCTCAAACTTTTTGTATCTTATGTTCATTTTTCATTTTCATTTCATTTTCTTGTCTTGAGAGAGTCAAAGAGAGAGATTGGGGATGAACACCAAGCTTCAAATGTTGAGGAATTAGATTGAAGATTGGATTGAAAATGATTCTTTACTCATCTCCTTCTTCTCTTTCTTTTTCTTTTCATTTTGTAATGGTTGTCTAAACTCTTTGTAGTTAGGGATTGATGGATCCGAAATGGAAATGTTGGATTGATTTTGGATTTGAATTTTAAGTGTTTGATTGGATTTAGTAGTTGATTCTGTTATTCAAGTAGTTATTGAATGGAAATATGATTTACTAAACACAGAAGCTTTTATCAATGGAAGTTGAAATTGTTTCTCAGATTTGAATTAACTACCAAGATTATTGATTTCTTAGGGATAAGTCATCTTAATCTTGCAATCTTCTGGTTTCTAATTCTAATGCAACATTTAATTGAACCAGATCTAAGGAAATAGGATGATTGAATTAAATGTTAGAATCATTGAGTTAAGGAATTAACCTTTGATTAATACATCGTGAAACTGATTGTCATTCAATCCAAATGCTTGAAAGATCAGAACTTGATTGAATTAACATTGAAGTTTTGGTAAAATAAACCCCTAACTATGTTTCATACATTTGTTTTAATACACAAATTCGTAGTCTTTTGTTCTGTTACGTTTTCTGAACTTTGTACTTGTTGATTTGCTTTTAAATATTATAAACTCCAATTGAATTACATGAGACTCAACTAATTGTTGAATTGTGAAGTGATATTTGAGAAAACTATTCCCTTAGGACGATGTTTGGGACTCAAACATGATTCTAAAATTTTATAACTTGCTACAACAAAACTAGTACACTTACTAGTCAACTTCACTTTTAATGCAATTGTTGAGAAAGTAACAGAGGGAGTCTTTTTCATCATCCTGCTGTTGTGACTCCCTCTTGAGATGTACCAATTTGGCTGATAGTGAGGTGAACGTGACTCCTTATTAGGATATTGGTTAATGACACCATCAGAGTGAACAATAACATAGATTGAAGACATTTTTAGATTGAAGAAAGTGAATGATGAACAAGCTTAGAATGAGAAAGTTCACAAGAACAATGAACAAGCTTAGAAGGTTTAGGGTTTCAAAGGAACAAAGGAACAATCTTATAAGGTGACTATGTTCTGCTATCCATGTTTTACGAGTGATAGTGACCTGTCTATGACACCATTGGATTCTCTCTCATTTAACGCTTCACAAAATTCAAACAAGCTTTCTCGACTCCCAAGTACTAAGGCAATGTTCTGCCATCCACGTTTTACGAGTGATGATGACCTGTCTATGACACCATTGGATTCCCTCTCATTCAAAGCATCACAAAATTTGAACAAGCTTTCTCAACTCCCACGTAATGACTCACTCATCAATCACAAAAATGTTGTTGTCGAAGCAAAACAAACACAGGTCTACCTTCATTGGTAGAACGGTAGGTTTGAGACATCATCATTATTTACTTAAAATATAAATCAATTTTTACGTATAATGGTACTCACTAATTTGTTAATAATTGCACGAAACTGAAAACATGATCTCATCTTTCTGTTATTCAATGCCAGAACCCAACCTCGTAATTGTTCCTATTCTTGAACAACTTGATTTTGATGGTGTTGCAAAGTTAAGACATCTTAAAGTGGATCAAGCACTGGTGACAACTTTGGTCGAGAGGTGGAAACCTGAAACTCACACATTCCATTTTCCAACTGAGGAGTGCACCATAATCCTGGAGGATGTTGCACTTCAACTCGGGTTAAGAGTTGATGGATTACTAGTCATTGGCCCAACAATGTTTGACTGAGAGGATGTGTGTGACACATATCTCGACATCGTGCTAGTCAAGGGAGAAACACTTATTGGCTCTATGGTAAAACTGAAGTGGTTGAAAGACAACATATTGCCATTACCAGATGAACCATCTGAAGAGCAAGTTCAAGCCCATGTTACGACATATATATTGGGTTTGATTGGAGGTGTTTTGATTCCTGACAAAACAAACAACAAAGTTCATCTTATATATTTATCTTTATTAACTAATCTTAGAAGAATTAGAAGATATAGTTGGGGGTCTGCTTGTTTAGCTGTTGTACAAGAAAATGTGCAAGGCGACAGAAGTTAGGAGCAAAACAATGGGTGGTTGTGCATCACTGTTAATGTCCTGGACATGGTATCGCATGTCATATATTGCGTCAATTTCTAGTAATCCACCAACATACCCTCTAGTGTGCAGATGGAGCAGGGGTAGAGTCTTCAACTTTCAGAATAAACCTCACCATGATGTTATGAGATACAGATCAATGTTTGACCACATTCAGGCTAATTGGATAAATCTTCATAACTAAAATTTTAATTTTTTTTCTTATTTTATTTTGTTTTATATATTATCTTAATTAACAAAGTTAAATTTATTTGTAGTTTTTATGGGTGCCATATCAAGAGTTGCAAATATCAATGCCTATGGAAGCATATATAGATGTCCAAATATAGACTTCATGTACCACCATCCTTTGTTTTGCGATTGTTGAATGAAACCAATCAGATAGAGTCAAATTACAGTTTCGGCTCTGACAAGAAGTCTCTCCTCTACCCAATAATTTGGATGATCTCCACACAATTGACATGAGAGGAAGACATGATGAAAATTGGATCACAAGACATGCTCGATGGATCGATGTGTGGAACAACAAATGTGACCTGACATTAATGGGTCATCCAATATCAGGCCCATTGTGTCACATACGAGATTATATGGAATGGTACATTGTCAATTCCATATATTTTCTATCTCTACCACTATTACTACAAGATTCAAGGAAGAGCCACCACCAGTTAAGGACTACCACAACATTTGCCATTGGTACAACTTTCACACCATCGTATTATGAGACTGCATCAATTCCTCCATCAGATATCACGCCAGATGCAAACATAATGGACAGAAGACATTCGTTTGCAATAACTTCGGAGGATTTTTTTACAAACTTATTTGGAGTTGATTTTACAACTCTATCTTCAGCACAGAGTTACGTGCAGTCTCTTTACCAATCGAATTTTGCTAATGAACCTGGTAGTTCCTCAGCTGCATTTCAATAACAAGACCTCGATAATCCTCCACAAGTTCATCCTGAATTTCTACAGCAGCAACCACGACAACAAAACTCAGCACATAACAGACGTAGCCCTCGTGAAACTAGACATCATTACGGAGATAGTGATAGTGAAAATCACTGATGAATGTTGTTGTCAATATTGGGTTAAGTGTTATTTTTTATTAAATATTTAATAAATTATGATTATATATATATATATATATATATATATATATATATATCATATTCTTTATTCATTTTATAAATATTAATAACAAATTTTATATCCAAATATTATAACCACAATTTTAAAAATTAATTAAGTATATATTTTAATAAACATATAAACAAAGTATTCTTCATTATTTTTATTCATCTTATATACAAATTTTATGTTTTTAGAATCAAATACTTATTTGAAATAATATTATCATATTAATATTAAAAATCTATAACACAAATTTACATATTCAATAAAATATATTAACTTAATATTCTTTATTATTTCACATAATATAAATATATAAATATTATTTTACACAAATTAACATAATAAAAATATTCATTTATATAAAAATATAAAAATATTGGGTTAAGTGCTATTTTTTATTAAATATTTAATAAATTATGATTTTATATATATATATATATATATATATATATCATATTCTTTATTCATTTTATGAATATTAATAACAAATTTTATATCCAAATATTATAACCATAATTTTAAAAATTAATTAAGTATATATTTTAATAAACATATAAACAAAGTATTTTTTATTATTTTTATTCATCTTATATACAAATTTTATGTTTTTAGAATCAAATACTTATTTGAAATAATATTATCATATTAATATTAAAAATCTATAACACAAATTTACATATTCAATAAAATATAAATATAATTTAAATAATAAAACTTGTTTTATTATTTAAAATTAACTAAACATTTATTAAATTTCACAATATATAAATATATAAACTTAAAAAATACATAAAAATTATTTTATTATATAAAAACAAAAAATTAAATTTCAAAATGAAAAAAAAAATTGCAGGCTTCCCAAAAATAAAAATTCTGAACCCCTGTACAATAAATAGGTCTAATTAGATAAATATATTGAAACTAGATCTATTTATGTATATTTTATTTTTTTAAGCTGTTTTCTGTAAAAAGTTCGCAGAAGGCGCAAGATGTGCGGAGGGCAAGCCACAGGCAGAGGTCATAGGGGGATGTACTTTAGCATGGTACAAGTACGGAAACTACTTCGGGCCTAATTGTTTAAATTAGAAAATTTCTAAACGTAAATTATTCAACATATCAGAGTGGGACGACTTTGAGACGGGAATTTTGGAAGAGGATGCATCTTGGATACTAGTGTTGTTTTATTTGTTTATTTCTTTGGCTACTGGTGCAGCAAAGGAAATCGTGAATCAATAATCCAAGATCCCAACTCCAATGGTGGCCCTTCCAGATCATCTTTGTTGCAGATAAATATCGAGTAAACTTGTTTCGCCTAAAGGGTTAACGGTACTCCTATATTTTGAGCCAAAGAAATTTCAATGTGCACAAATTTGAAATTAAAAACTAATTTTTATTCAGACATACTCGAATACTTAATTATGAGATATTACACGAAGTGACATCACACTACCAAAAAAGAGAATGAAGAAAATAATGTATACCCAAACACTTCAACACGTCAACATAAACAAGAGCAGCTATTTTCTTATTTGGATTATTATCTTATACGGATTTGATAACTAAAGTACTGTCAATGACGCCCACCCCGCCACTCCAAAACAGAAAACAAATCAACTATGGTAAGACGACGAAACTGTTGCTTCACATATTGTCCGATGATAATCCTTGATCCTTCCTAAAGTCACGGCGAAGAACTGTCATATATATATAAACCTGTGTGCTCGAGCTAGATTAGCTACACAGTAACAATCTCATTTCAAATAAAAACTTTATTGACCAAAACTAAATAAATAAATACTCTGATTTGATAAAAGAAATAAAATAATAGACACATAAACTTTATATAAGATCTTTTTGTTTATTTTTATAAGTATTATATAACTGTTTTCATTTAAAAGTAAAAATGTCCAACACATCCTATCCCTCAAAAATCCCTCAACCAAACATACCTAAAACAAGTAGGGTAAGCATAAATTAATACAAGGACTAAGCCATGATGTCAGCCTAAGAATCTGGAGTGCTCAAACACCATATAGTAAGTGGCAAAAATCCCATGATAAAAAACCAGAAGTTGCCCATCTTAATTGTCTCATATTTGTACAGTATTTATCACTTGGACTCATCAAAAACATTTCTTCGCAACATGCTTTTATATACCTAGAGTGCTGAAAAGACAAGAAAAAAAAACACGTTATAAAATTCACTGGTGGACCTGCCTGAAATGGCATGCGAAGAAAACGATTCCAAGCTCACATGCAAACGTTTCAATAAAAATAATAACTAATGACAAAAGCATGCAGTCTTACAAGAGGCAATTCAAACCCCAACTTCGTTAATCTTTGAATTGCAATTCCTACATCTCAAGAACACCAGCTGCACAACCAATTCCCCTAGCACCTAGCCTACACGGGGAAAAACATACGTGTGTTATCTTGTCATTCAGTTAAACAGAAGGGAATAACAGACATTAAGAAAGAACACGTCAGTAAAAGCTAAAAAGTGCCCAAGACACTTGTTAATGAATCAAAAACAAATTTTAAATCAAAAGATTTTAAGTTCCAAATTATTATATTCTTTAGTATTTCATTTAATGTTTTAACTTCAGATGTCTTAATGCATGTCCTTTAGAGCATTCATTAACAAAACATATTCAAAATATGGCTGCCACCTGCTAGTTGCTTAACAGTGAACAGCACACTCAGCAGGGCTGTATAGAACAGCTTCTTTAGAAATTTTGCACAAATTGTTTACAAATTTATATTTCAATACTATATAAATTTAAAACAGTACTGATATTTAAGAGTAAAAATATCTGAAGAAAAAAAGAATTTTACAGAAAACACAAAAACTGAGGAACTGATGAGAAGAGAGGGAGATGCAGAGGAAGAACAGAGCATCATAGATCAGAAAATCACAGGAAAATGAAAATGTTTTGGCTTTGGGCCAGAGAGAGAGAGAGAACTAAAACAACAAACAACCAGGAAAGATATTCAACCCAGGTAGATGTCACATTAACAAAGAAGTAGAAAAAAATACCCATTACCACTTATTAACTGGGATATATGCGGTAGAATATCAGAATGTGACAGAATAATTGACATGTGCAATAATAGGGTAGCAGGAAGAGAGCAAACTGACAACAGTCACACACAGCCACACTCCCAAATGATCAAATGTCTAACGGTAAACCAAATGTCCTACTTTAATATATCTACCTTGAAGAGGGAAGTAGCACGCCAATGAAAATTGTTGTCCCATACCCACACAGCAAGCCTTAACCTAATTTGTCCCCAGTAAATATTTTCCATCTTATCTTCGTATTTGTCATAACAAAGGCAACAACAAAATAAAACAAGAGAACGTGGGCAGAGCTGCAACTCAATACTATTAGGGCTGCATATAAACTATTTTTCCAGAAAACTGGAATTTTCATAAACAAATGCATACTCAAACCCAGAAATAGACCAAACTAGAACAAGTAATTCATCGAAGCCTCTGACAAAAGCTCTAATTGGGCCAGAATTTACCGAAACTACTTATCCGATCAACAGAATTTAATTTACCAGCCAACCTTAGATAATGCACACAGAGACCCAAAACCATATTTCAGATCAAGATAAGCATAAGTATTGTCCCTCGCGATATCAACTACTAGATCATCATGAACCAGAAAGGACCTCAACAACTAACGCCCATGCATGACCATTTAAATATCTAACAAGAAGAATGGAAAATATAAAACACAACACCATGTATAAGCATGAATTTCAACTTGAAAAGGTTCCAACTCCGACTCTCATCTTCTCCGTACTAAGTACTAATCACCCTCGCAATTGCTCCTCTTACCGAAGTAGCTACATCATAATTCACAATAGCAAAAATATGGAGCAGAAACAAGCACAAGCTAACATATTCAGTAGTTAATGCTCAATTTATCATATGGAAAAGTCGTAACAGCCCAATTACAGTACAAAACATCCCCAATCTAATTAAATCCTGCAATCTCAGCAAACACCCATATAAGCTACAATAAAAGCCCTACAAGGTCCCATTCTCCTTAAACACCACAAAAGAGAAAGATCATCAGATAAATAATAATAATAATAATAATAGTAGTAGTAGTAGTAGTAATTACCGTAAGCAAAACACATCGTTAGGGTTCATGAACATTATTACCGCTGACGCCACTGCACATGCACATGGACAACATCAAATCAATGCCTCTCCTCTCTCTCTCGATTCCACTGCTCAATCCTCGCTCTCCGTTCCTCACTCCCTTCCCTCACAGGACTCCCATGTCTCCTCCTTCCACCACCATCCCTATCCCTGAAATCCCTCTCTCTCTCCCTACTTCCCCTTCCTCCGCGAGAATCCCTCTCTCTTCTCTCCCTCTTGTGCCTCGGGCTCACGCTTCGGCTTCGGCTCCGGCTTCGGCTCACGCGGTACCCTCGCTGGTGGCGACCGAAGAGCCTCCTTCTAAGGTCCCTTCCGATGAGCTTAACGTGCATGAAATTACAATAGCCACCGCGGTTACAGCTATTCTCCTCAAACTGACGACACGTGGCTTCACGAAAATCGGTGACGGGAGAGAAATCAGCGATGATGGGTCTGCCAGAGTAGAACCTTCCATGGAGCGCTTGGAGAGCCTTGGCAGCTTGGTCCTCTTCGCGGAACTGGACGTAGACGTTGCCGATCATGTGGTCGGCGAGGTTGTCGCAGACGTTGAGGCTCTCGATGTCGCCGAACTTGGCGAGTTCTGTGAAGATGTCTTCGTAGAAATCCTCGAAGTGTTGTTGGATCTTGCGAGGGTCGATGGGTTGTCCCTGTGGGTCCACGCCGGGGGTGATCATGTCGGGGCGTTGGTACATGTTCGATAGGAGAAGCGTTGGGGAAATGCTTGGACGGTTGTGCAGACGCGAGCACCGGTCGCCGTGCCTACACGCGCCGATCTTGAAGTAGAAGGGGCAGTTCACGCGGTCCTTCTCTGTCCCGAATATCGATGCCAAGTGCTCAGCCATCCAAACTGATCGATTCTGTCAATAGATTTGATTTTCGAACCCTAATGGGATTGGGGGAACAATTCAATTCACGGATCGCGACCACAACCACTCTGTTTTACAGTAATTTCTGCCTAATAACCCAACCACTTCACTCTGCCTCTCTAAATCAAGAAAATGGCCTTTCCCCGATCGATCAAGCCTCGTTAAATTAAATGAACCTTCCCTTCCATAAATTTTGACCCGAATAACAAATTATTCAATTTAAATAAATAAAGAGATAAAATGTTTTTAAATAAAATAAAAACCTCATTTTCCATTATTTTTTCAACAAAAAAATTATTTATTTATTTTTATTATGTATAATATAATACAAGTTAAAAAATCGGTTTAAAAATATTAATTATGGAATTAAAAATCAAAAATATATTTTCAATATTTTTATTTTATTTTTTAAACTATTTTTCTAAAAAGTGACTAGCTCCTAATTGTTAGTTCACTTTTAATTTTACCGATTTAAATTATTAATTAAATTATATAAAAAATTTATTTTTAGTAAAGAAAAAAATATAAAAATAAACTATTGAACACATAAATTGTTTTAAATTAGAAATTTTAACATTATGTTGCATATCTAGAGAGTGGAAAAGATCTTCGTATAAAAGTGTTAAAGGAGGTTATTAAGCTAAATTTGTAAATAATATGATCTATGAATATATGCAATAATGATAATGAATATCTTATGTAAACATATTTTAAAGAGATTAATTTTAATTTTTTTATAATAAGATTTATCACTTTTAAAAATTTATATTCTAAAATTATCATATGGTAACATTTTAACCTAATCAAATGGAGACCCAAATAAATTATTTTCAATTTAGCACAGAGAACAAAATCATTATTATCAAATCAAGTAAATCATATGAGATAGTTATATTTAGATACTATGTAGTCGAGAAATAATATGATTCTTGCAACAAAAATGTTCACAAAAGACTTTATCATTAATTAAAGTGTATCATTCTTTAAGTACAACAAACTATCTAATAAAGAATGTTTACCTTTATTCCAAATCCTGCAAACTATTGAAGTAAAATATCTATAAATAATCTAGAATACCTAAAAATGAAAAAGGCATTGAGTGAGATTTTAAACCTCTACGAAAGGATTAAGAAAAATATACCTTCACGTGACATTTGTCAATGCTCAATCTAATCTTTTCAAGATTTTGTGAAAGTTATTAACCTTTTCTACATAAGTAAAATTTGCTCTTTGAAATTCTAAGTTTAAAAGGTCACGCGTTCATGCATTATAGCAAAAAATTTATTGGTCTGGGATAAAAAAAACTCACTCTTCTTAACCTTATTAGAAAGAAGTAGGTCATTAAAGTCACTAATCAGAAGCCAACAAGCTTTAATCAAGCATTGGATTTGAGAGAGATTGATTAATAATTAATCTTTAACATGAGGGATAGGGTTGACATAAATGCACTCAAGAACCAAGTTATTTCACAACACAATATGATGGTAACAACCTAATCCATAACATTAACGGCAACATTGCTAAGATTATAAATTATCTATTTCCACGCTCATATTCCACCTGCTTGACCACAAATCTCTAAAATACCTACTATTTCATAAACAAATTTATTGTCATCCCTTATTTACATTATGAAAAAAGGTCAAGATACATAAGAAATAATGATGTCTATTGTAACACCCTAATTTTTCAATTATATTTCTTGTTCTCAAAATAAAAGATTTTCTTAAAAAAAAAATAAAGAATAAAATAATATTCCTTTTAGCTCAAGCAAAAATTTCACACTCAAGAAAAAAAGGATCAAATTTTCCCATTTATATTCTCGCTCAAGTAAGAAATATGTCGCTCGAGCGAAAATTCACAACAAAAATGGGTAGTTCTCTGCCATATTTTTACTTAAGCCAAAATACTCTTGCTCAAGCGAAAATATCAGCAGAAAAACACCAATTTTTGTCTAGTTTTCCGCTCAAGTGAGAATACTCGAGAAAAAGGATTAGTTAAGTTATTCTGACCTTTTAAAAACACATATTTCAAAATAAGAAACCATTTTCATCTCTTGCTTTATTTTCTCACTTCTCTTTCTCAGGAAAAAAAAAACACTTTTGAACTTTAAATCTCTTTTAAATCCGAGCTTAGATATCTCTTCCTTTTGATTCCAAATAAGTTTCTTGGAGATTGATCTTCCAATCTCACTTCTATTCCTTCATTTTCTTCTTTTGGACAATATCTTCCATTGTAACCTTGTATCTTTCCTTTGGATCTCTAGAAGAACTTGGTCTTGGAGACATCAACTTCCATCTCTCTGTTGTGAAAAACCCATTTAAAAGTAAAGGGAGTTGATCCTAAACCTTAAGTTTTATTTTTATGCTTTAACTTGAAAAACCTATAATATCCTATCTTAAATAGTAGATCTGAAGTTTTTTTTTTTTTTTTTCTGGAAAGTGTAATGTTAAAAATGGAATTTTGGCATGAAAATATATGGTTTGATTTAAGAATCACCTAAAACAGAATTTTATAATAACATTTATAAACAAACAATGTTTTAAGAAGTTTTCATAGGCAAGCTACTCATTATATTTGTATATATGTATTGTTAATATTTTAAATTATTGATTTTGAATAATACATGTGTTAGATGATGAAATGTGATCTCCAATAATACACTTATGAATTGTACGATTGAACTAAGTCCAAAGGTGTTTGACCTTCAACACATTGTATCAAACTATATAATGATATATTTTTTTATTTCATTAATATATGCTTGAATGAGATCCTTGACTGTCATGAAAAGTTAATGATGTATTATTGATTGATTTAGAATGATTAAAATATTTTTCTTCAGTATATGTGATGAGGACTAAGTTTAGATATGTTGTAATTTAAACATAATTCAATGCACTGAATGAGGAAAAATAGATGAAGAAAATTTGATTAATAGTAAAAGTGATAAATGAAATTTGATGTGAATATATGAGAAAGTAGGAGTTGAAGAAAGGAAATAACTAATATGTGTGTCGTAAGAACATCGATTGATGTGAATATATGTGTTGTAATACATCGATAGGTGAGAATATAACACATATTTTGTAACATATTGATTAGTGTGATTATAACATATGTATTAAGACAATATTGATTGGTGTAAACAATATGATTTTAGCATGCTATGTTGAGTTTCCATATAGATAGTTCAGATATACACTGGGGGTATTGAGTCTGAAGGGAATTTGGAAAATGAGGATAATGAATACTAATAGTTGATGTGTACACAATTGATAGTGAAAGCATTCACAGGCCCCATACTTATTTCTTGTCTAGATTTTTTACTGTACTTCTGCTATAAGAGTCGTATAACTTAAATCTAATGGGTTATAATTTATTACTTCACTAGCCGTTAGATTTAAGTTAAATGAAAAGTTCAGATTGGGTGTAAGAGTTTTTACACTTACACTAGTGTAAGAAGATCCTTCCACACACACACACACACACACACACACACACATATATATATATATATATATATATATATATATATGTAAAGCATGTCAAAATACAAACTTATCTATTAGTCAATAGTGTGAAATAGAGTCTATGTAAATTGTATAATTGGTATGATATAACTCATAAGCAGCAAAATAAGGTGGTACAGTCTTCTTTTGTTTCAATGGAAGGCTATTCACATGGTCAAACATCTAGTCCTAACATACTTGCAACACATTTGGCTAGAATAGAAGTTTTTAAACATTTGAAGACAAAAGATTCTATTAACCAAAAGAATAAACTTGATAGATATCTTGCTAAAGGTTGTGGTGATCGGATGAGAATTTCCACTTGCTTTTATGGTAGAAATATAATTCACCACATTTCCTTATCTTATCATCAATGACAAGTAATGTGTTAGTCACACCTGTTCTACAATGGCTTCTAAAAGTGCATTTAGCAATAGGGGTACAATATTAGATATATTTGAAGTTCATTATCCCTTGAAATGACTGAGGCACTTGTTTGTACTCAAAATTGGTTAAAGTCTTATGTTTATCAATTTAAATACATTGATGTTGGTGAAGATTTAGAGATTTTTGAAAGAGTTATATCGAGTGATTACTTCTTTTATTTTTTTTTTCATTTTTATAACTTTTTTTTGTTTCTAATTACTTTTTTCATGCAATGAAACCAAAAAATTTGAGACAAGTCATCTAATATTGGTGGACCTGAATCTGCAAGTTCATTATCTCAGTCTTTGACCATTGGTTGAAATACCTAACTGATACCATTTTTTGTGAGGTTATTTTCTAAATTTAGTTTTCTCATTTAATGCAATTAGACATTATGTATTTATAAATTTTATATATTTATAGTTTGGAGGTCTATATTTTTTTTTTTGGATATTTACTCACATAACATGTTGGAATATCAACCAATGATATATATTGTGAGTTATTTTTAAATTTAATTTTTATTTTAAGTTATTATCGATATATGCAGATTTAATTTTGGTTGTCATGTATTGTGGGCTATTATTGTATTAGGCCGAAGAACCTAACTAATACAATTTTTTGAGTTATATTTTAAATTTAATTTTCTTATTTAATGTAGCAATTAGACATTATGTATTTATAAATTTTATTGTATATTTATAAGTTTAAAACTCTATATTTTTCAAATATTTACAATCATGATAAGTAGGAATACTAACTAATGACATATTGTGAGTTTTTTTAAATTTAATTTCTATTTTAATTAGTATTGATATATGCAAATTTAATTTTGGTTGTCTTATGTATGTAGTTATGAGCTATTATTGTATTTGACAATATATATAAGAGTACTCAACTTTTTGGCTTTGGCATCAACACTTCCTACTTGTCTATTTTTGAGTTATAAAATATAGTAATTAAAATTACATGTTTTTTTATATTTTTAATTATTATTTTTTTATGTGTCATATATACATATCTGCAATAAAGGATATTTTGAGTGGCTATTATGTGGCATAAATTGCATAATGACAATAAGCTTATATTACTAGAAGTTCAAACAAGGTTTTTTTTTTTTTAAATCTCATTTCTTTATATAAAGTTTCAAAATTGCTTCTCATAGATGATGTTAATGAAACTGATAGTATGTTAAAAATGCATGATATAGTTAAGGAGATAGTTTAATTATGTAATGAAATTGATGGTTTGAATGCTAAAATAATTACTTTTTTAATACTATTTATGTTGTTGGTTTGATGATTTTGTTTATAGCCTTGTGTAATTGGTTGAGATTTCAAAAATTGTCTTCCTTGTAACTTTCACACAAAACAAGAGATATAAAAATTAATTCAGATTTGTCTTTTAGAGAACTTTATAATTTATTCTTCAAATAAATGTAAATTTGCAAGTATTCTGTATATTTTTATGAGATTTGATTATTACTCTCTTCGGTCCTTTTTGTAAGAAATAAAATGGAACATTTTCTTGTTTCTTATTATAAAAAATAAATGATAAATTCAAGATACATTAATTGCTAATTTATTTTATACCCTTTTATTAGTATCATTAAATATACAAATTACTAACTATATTATTTAATATCATAGGTATTTTTGAAATAAAATTTATATTTATGAAAAACATAACATACTTAATTACTTTTCTTAATTCTGGTGATTTAGTCTTTTATTTCTTATAAAAAGGACTGGAGGAAGTAGTTCTTAATTCAATATTCATCTTTGGATTCTTCAAAACTATATTTTTTAATTTTGGCTCAAAATTAAAAAAAAAACAAACTTATTTTGATTCATTTTGTAAAGTTATTTTTTTATTTGAACAATTTCATAATTATCAAATATTTATTATTAGACAATGGACATGTTATTTAAAAACATATAACTTATTTTAAATTGCCTATTAATATTCATATAGAGTTGTAAATTTATATATACAATTGAAGTACATATGTACAATAAAAAATTTATAATTTATATATATATATAATTAAATATTTAAATATTTTTTTATGACTAGAAATATATGTTAGAATTTTCAATTAGAACTTATTATAGCAAAGAAGTCTATTTTCAATTCAGGGTCCAAGACATAAAAAAAAAATTATTTTATTTTCTTTGACAAAATTTACTTTTGAAAAAAATTGAAAATGAACCTAAATAATATTCAAATAAAAAAAAAAAGGCTGAAACCACAAAATTTACTTGATCAAATCAGTTTTTTACTTAAAACTTTAATCAGTCCAATAAAAGCTTAAAGATAATTTCAGGCCAAAATATTTTTATCCTTAGTTTTAGTCAATTATGAGCTTCTAAACCCAAACTCAACATAACCTACTCATTCTCACTCCTAATGAAGTTACTATAAAATTATTAATTTTGTTAGCATTAATTTTTAAAAATGATATTTTTATTTTAAAATGTTTATTTATATCTTTATATTTTAAAATAATATTTATTTTTCTTATAAAATTATTTTAATTAGTCGAAATACGATATTACGAATGCCCTTGCTTCTTATAAAATATTTCGTAGTATTAACTTATTTTATGATTCACTCTTTCAAAAGCCCACAATTGTAACCTAAACCCTAAACAGGGGCCTCACATTGTACCCTCCAATAGCCTTAATTACATAGTAATAGCTAGAGTGGAAGTGGTCTTAATTGTGATTAAATTATAAAATAACTTTTATAATTGGGACTAGTATTAAGTCTCACTTTTATTTATTTTTAATTAATTATTAATTATTGATTAAAATTGAATGAAATTTATAAAAATTACGTGAATTGGCCCTTTATTTATTTCTAATTGAATATTTTGTATTTTTGTAATTTTCAGTAAATTTAAACTTATAACTAAGTGCGTTTGTGTTACAGTTTAGGATACAGTTATAGGATGAAAATGCATTATTGAATAGTTTTAAATGAGAAAATAATTGAAGTGACGTAATTATTACATCTTCTGAGCATCACAAGTTTCTTAAAATTCTGGGTCACAAAAGCAGTACTCATGCATCCCCATTTTCAAACAATCAAACAGACCTGAAATTCCAACACCAACTTGGATGTGGGTCATCAAGCTTTCTAGGGAAAAGCCTAACCCGCAAATTGTTAATGCCAACATGTAAAGTTACAACAGGAAGTATGGCCTACTGCTGCAGCAATAGGCATGTTTTGACGCTGTTTGAATTATCTGGGAAGGCTGTTTCGAGGAAAGTTGCGTAATGGGTTCTTCCTTAGTAGCTCTGTTTCCCTGCAGCGAACAATACAAAATTTCATCAAGTCACAAGAAAATCCTCAATTACTGGTACCAGAAATTGTCAGGTGAATCAGGATTACCTTTTCAAGTCCTTGTCTTCGTCTTCCCTAATCTTCAAAGTTGAGGACTTGCAACCCTCGGCTGATTTCAAACTTTGTGAACTGTATAAACAAACATGTTAATTCACCAGTATATATAAAAGAACCTACCGGTAGCTACTACCATATAGCAATTAAAACTGCTCTGTATCCATGTTGACCAGAAGCACATAAATCATCATTTCACTTGCTTCCCACATAATCATTCTTAACAGTATTTTTTTAAAAGTGAAAAGGTTTAACAGTATTCTAGATTATTAAGCAAATTCAGTTGGTGCAGTGGAGGAGACAAGTTACTACATCCCACTGAATATCTCCACGTAAATCTAACGACCAAACTAATTATGGAAAGTGATTCTGATTCAACTTACTCATGACATTCTTCATCAACAAACACTGGGATGCAAGCACTTGCAGTAGATCCTTCAGTTCTAGTCCCAGGTCGCTGTGGAATCTGAAATCATTTAATATCTTAAAGTTAGACATTAAACGAATGCAGAACACAAACCTGAAGGAGAAAGTGAAGTTTTGTAATATAGAGGTCTGCGAAAATTAGCACCTTGTAGGATTTCCATTTTCCAGGAACTGCGTTGTTTTCTTTGTTTCTGTCAGCATGAGCTCCAAGTTTGAGCCAAGAGTGTGACAGGTCTGGATGATGAGGGCTGGTATCTCCAGTGCCAACTGAATCTTTATAAATGGAAAGTGGAGCTGCCCGAGTCCTTTATGATGAGAAAACAATACGATGGACATTCATCAAGTAATGAACATAGTCATAAAAACTGAGAAACCCTTCACACATTCTGAATGCACGAGTTTGTAGTTAACATGTCATACATACATCTCGTCAATTTATATATTTTCTTAACAAGATAACACTGTAGTGTGCAATTCCACAAAAAGAAGTATATAGCAATTCCAAAAGGAAACACTAGGTAGCTAACTCCAACTAAATAAAGCCAAAGAAATGACCCTATTACCTATCATTCTTGGCAGAAGGATCACAGTTTAAAGAGGTCAGAGGAGCACCTGCAACACAGGGAAGATGTACAGAATTAATGGATTTGAGACAAAAGGTACAAAACAACAAACCAAACCTTTTCTACTAAATGGGTTCGATCGATTACTTGGACCAAAAACACCATAATGTTATACCATAAATCATAAACTAGAAGGCAAATGGTGTAATATAAAACAAAAAACAAAAACAAAAACTCACAAAAGACTCACGATTTTAAAACTCACAAAAGACTCACGATTTTCTCCCTTGGCAAGAACAGTTCCAAAGCTACGCACAGGTGCCAGTTTTTCCAATGAGTCCTAAACAGCGAAAGATTGATGCAGGGTTAGACAAAAATAGTAGATAGCTCATAGATCGTATTATAATTACAACAGTTTAGAAGAAGAGGTAGCAGTAAGACAGTAACTCAGTATCATCACATACATCTATAGATTTTGGCCTTGTCATTGAGCGTGCAAAAAATTTTCTATAAGCAGCCTTCAATTTATCAGCCGGTTGAGCATTCCTGCAAAAGGGGCAATCAATTGAGGAGTTACATTTGCAAGTTTGAAACATATAGAAGTCACTGGAGAATACAGCATACAAAGTTTAATCTTTAAAGCATGAAATAACATGCCACCAGCACCAAACAACACCCACAAACTTGTGAAGCCCAAACTCCAAACCAAATTTGTATGAAATAAAATCAGATGAATAAACACTTGGAGCAGACAATAGGAGAATATGGAACTAACATATATCAAACAAGAAAAGATTTGTTCACGGATTCCAAGAAATTAGGGTCACTACCTGGATATTCCAAGCTCGAATGTCTGGTTGGCAGCTTTAAACTTGTTCTTAGATTCCAAAAGCAATGCATATGAAATGTAGAAATCAGAATGAGTTTTTCCTATTCCATTTGCATCCAGAAAAGCATATATAACGTCTGCATCAAAGCAATTATCTGCCTGCAACAATACATATATTTTATTAAGTAGTCTAGAATAATTGAAGTAAGGAACATTAACCAACAAGATTGTGATAAGAACACCCACATATTCAAGCCACACTTTGAGGTAGCGCAAATCATCCTTATAGCGTTCCGAGTGCCAAAAAGCACGCACACACTGCTCGTAAATCACCACCAACCCCGAACTGTCTCCTCCCGGAGGAAACGCCTCTTGAATCCACTTGATACACCTTCAACATGTAAATACAAAAATATGTAAATATAAAAGGTTTGTAATTAGTGCCCGTTTGGTTTAAACTCAAACAAAATTTATTTTAATAAAATTTATTTTAAATAGCTGAATATAATTGAAATACAAGCATAAATTAACTACAGAGACGTATATTTTGCATTCAAAAGCATATTTTTTTTAACTAGGAAACAAATAAGCCCTAAACAATCAAATTACCTCATCAGCAATTTTTAAGTGAGCACATTGTATATAACATTAAAATAATCCATCTCGTGTCAGTAACTGAATAATGAAAAGAACTCGAAAGGTTGTAATTGCATATTCGGTTGAACTTAATTTAGAAAAATAACGGAATATTGGGATGGAAAGAGGGATACTCACTGTAGCCACGGGAGAAGAGGGTCATCACCTTGGTATTCGTCGATGGCTTCAATAAGTTTCCTGTTGGAGGAAATTAATAAGTGAAACGAAGGTGAACAGTGAAAGGGTGTGTGGGTGAAGAGTAAGTGAGCGAGCGAGAGAGAACCTTCGATGCTGAAGGAGCGATTTCTTGAGGTTGTTGTCGGTGTGAGACTTGAGAGCGTGGTTCAAAACGTTCACGTTTCGGCCTCTCTTCAGTGGCCTCACGTTCTCCTTGAAGGTTTCCCACTCGTTCCCGCTCTCTCTCTTCGACGCCAGAAACTCTGTCTCTAGGTCTATCTTCTGGATCTCACTCTCCGCCATTGTTGCTGCAGTCAAAGCTTCTTCTTCGTGCTCACAAGGAAAGAAAGGGAAAATGGGAATTTCAGATAAAGTGGAGCGTTGTTGCCTTTTCTCGTTCAAATTTTGAAAATCTATTTATGATAGCTAATTCTACCCTACTAGCCGTTACCTCTAATGATATTTTATTACAATTTATTTCTCTTCATTATTTTCTTTTATATTTTCGCTTCTTTATCTTTCTATTAAATTCTTGACTTTTAGTAAAAAATTTGCTTGAATACAATTATTCTAATTCTAAAAATAAATTAATAATAATTGAACTATTTTTTTCTAATATAATCAAACTATTTTAATTCACAGTGTAAGTAATAATAATATAAAATAATCTTTTTATTATTTTATAACAAAATATTAAATGAAAATATAATATGTTAAAATATAAAATAAAATATTATTTTATTTTATTTTTCTATTAAGAGAGGTTAAAACCCAAACAAATAAAACTAAAGTTTATATCTAAAATATCAAGTGCTACTAACATCTAAACTAACAGATGGATATAAAAACGAGGGGGTTATCAAGATAGAATATGAGAATACATTTATCAACATCAATTTTGGCCAACTAATTTGCATAGTGACTGGTTTCTCTACATATATAATTAAATCTAACAAATTTGATTAGTTTATATAAAACTTTAATATCATACAAAAGCAAAGCACAGGGGTGAGAGCTTGACAAAATATTAAGAATAAGAGATAGAACCTCCTTGGAGTCTTCCTTTATCTAAATACATTGAACCTATTTTTGTATGACCAATTTGATGCCCCAAAAGAGAGCTCAAAGCTAAGCAACTATGGGAGAATAGGAACTGGAGCATCCATGAAAACCAGCAACAAACTTTCCCTTATCATTCCGAATAAGTCCTCCAAAACCAACAGCTCTTAATGTGAAGGGACTAAGCCATCAACATTTAGCTTAAGGTTACTAAGGCTAGGAGGAGTCCACCTAACTCGATTCTATTGATGTAGCAGACTAGAACGACATTTCCTATTGTCCCTGAAAACACAATTAAAGTAGCTTAGATTACATAAAATCTTATGAACCAAATAGTTAGGTAATATAGAGGATTACTGAAATATGAAATTATTTCTATCAAGTCATAGATAACAGATCAGAAATCCAAACAGTCTATTCTAATTGAGGAACTTATTATAACAATGATTAGATAAATTACTATTAACCCAATTATGTAAACTGCTACTAAAGAATTTAACCCACTGATCAGGCATGATAAAGCGCTCCCAGACCTATTTTGCATAGAAACAGTCACAGAGAATGTAACGCCCTGAATTTTGTAATATTATTTAATTATTAATATAAATGTATAAATGGATGTTTGAATGTGCATTTGATTGTGTAATGATTTGAATGTATGATTATGTGGTTAAAATGTGATGTGGACTTGTGCTTGTTCATGATTGTTGATCATTGACTTGTGTTTGGGCTGGAGTTGTTTGAGTATATAGGCTAAGTGTGTGTTGTAGAGGCATTCTCGTTGTAGCGAGAAGGCCCTAGGAGAAGAGCATGAAATTGTGCTGTTCTCGCTGTAACGAGAGGATTCTCACTGTAGCGAGAAGACATTAGGAGAATGGGGTGAAACTGTTGCATTCTTGCTGTAACGAGGGAACAACAGTTGAGGGTGCATTTCTGGGTACAGTCTCGTTGTAGTGAAAGGGTCTCGCTGTAACGAGATTTTGCAGAAACTAGAGTGCAGTTTCCTCTAAGATTTTCGTTGTAGCAAGAGAGGGTGTTGCTGCAACGAGGGGACCTCGCGTCAGCGAGAATATGTCGTTGTAGTAAGAGTGTCGCGATCAAAGGGGTATTTGAGGGGTTAAGGTTCGAGAAAATGGGTTATTTTACATTTCCCTTCCCTTCTTTCGTGATTCTCTCACTCCTAAACCCTATTTCATTGATTAAATTGCCTCCAAAGTCGTTTGGGAGTAGGATTAAAGGTTGGATTCACATTTGAGGGCGTTTGGAGGTAAGTTTCATGGTTAGGGTTTTGGTTTCTCGACTCCATTCTCTGTTTTCTCGGTTTCTCTTGATTCTTATGGGATTCTTCCATGTATTTAGGATGAAATTCGTGTGGAGAGCCTCTTCATTGTTGATTTCGTATGTGGGTCTTCAATCCGGGGTAAGGGAGACTCTATCCTATCTCATTTACGCTTTGAATTTCGTTAAATTGCTATGTATTGCAATGTGGTCGAGATAGAAGGTAGGAAATTGTGTGTGGATGGGATTGATTGATTGTAGTGAGATTGTGTAAAGTATAGTGTAATGGAAATGTTGTGTGTATGGAATGTGAAGTGAGTGAATGTGGGCATATGTGCTGTGTATGAATATGAATACTGTGTGTGGCTGAGGATATGGCATGTTAAATGCGGTTATGAAAGTGTTGGAAGCTATGCATGGTTCAGTGATACACTGGAGGTGTGGAAGATGGGGGCAGTAGAGATGCCTTGGGGAAGAGAGGATGGTGGTGACACACAGGCCACATACTCTCCTCTTGACTCATCCTCTGACTAACACCTTTATCGAGGGGCTCGTGACCGCACACATTGTATCCGTGAGGCGGGGGCTAACCAACGATCATCCATGGTGTGAAACTGTGATCACAGTGTCACAGTGAGCGTGGCTACGTGTAGAGAGCACACGTGTGTGTGTGGATTGTTTGATGGTGTAATGAGTGCACCTATATGTGGATTGGTATGAAATGCTGAAAGTGATGAATTTGCTAATTGATACATGATTTGAATTTGGTAGTGAATATGTATGATATGCGAAGGTGAGTCTCTGTGCTTGTGTGTGATAGTGTAGAGTACTCACCCTTACATTTATTTTTCAGGTGACCAAGATGATCAGCACCAGACTCAGTGAATAGGAGGGATGAAACTGCTATAGGACTTAGAAAACTATTTGTGAAAATTTGATGTATTTAATAGAGTCCTATAGCGTTTATTTTGATGCAAGCTTGTAACCCTCCCTTATTTTGAAATGTTTTGTTAAACTTATGCATTGGGAACCATTTGAGATGAAAATTTTTATTTATTCCCACTTATTGCAAAAATTTATTTATTTTAGAAATTAAAGTTAAGGTGTTACAGGGAACATGAATAATTGACTCAATGTCATTTCCACACCTAAGGCAGTATGGGGAGGCTGCCATGCCTCTCTCAAATTTTTCCTAGTTAGTAAGCAAGTGACCATGACTTATTTTCCAAAGCAACGTAGTAATTTTAGGAGGACTCATCCACTTCCAAACCAGCTTGAAATTATCAAAGTAGGGGTTAGATTGAACAAGATTCTCAATTAAGAGAGAGTAAGCAGTATTGAGGAAAAAACTACCATCACTGAACAAATTCTAGAAGAACACATCCTGATTATCAGGCCTCGAAGGTAGGAAATTTTGCTGATTTCATTACAGATCTGAGCATGAAGAAAGATAGAAATTCTATCCCACTGCCAAGATCCATTGGTATAGAAAAGGGCCACAGAGGTGTCTAACTCAACCTTAGGGGTATGAACCTTAGAGTAATTAACAAGGGGTTGATGCTGGGGAATCCATTTTTTAGTCCAAAATTTGATGGTTGAGCCATCCCTTAGCCTCCCACCCCAGGCCCTAGGAAAAGATAGGTCACACAGAAATAATGTCTTTCCAAAGGTGTGAAACCTTATGAAAATTGTCTATACAATGGTTTTTTCCAAGATCAAACTTATACTTATTCCTAACAATATGTGCCTAGAGATTATTGGGAGAGTTAACTAGTCTCAAACAAAGTTTTAAGAGATAGGCCTTATTTAAAATTTTGATGTCCCTAAAACCTAAATCCTTTTCATTCTTGGGTTTACAAACTTTATTCCAACCTATCAAATGGCATCCCCCCCTAAGACCCCCAAATAAAATTTCTATAAATTTTATTAATCTCATCACAAACTGAAACAGGAATGAGCAGGGATTGCATGGTATAAGCAAGGATGCTCATGAGGCAAGATTAGGCTAATGTAATCTTACCAGTCATGGAAATAGAGTTCATTTTCCACAACCCTAATTTTTTCTTTAGTTTATCAATGATATGGGTAAAATCCTTTCTATTTAGTTTATGGTTGCTAACAGGAATACCCAAATAACTACCAACCTAGGGAGAAATATTAATCCCAAGGAAATTGCTAATATCCTGAGAGAGGGCTGGATCAATATTCTTAGAGAAAAATATAGAGGATTTGCTAAAATTAATCTTTAACCCTAAAGCAGAACAAAAGGCAGTAAGAGTTTCTTTAATAATCCTAGTTTGATGCATATCAGATTTGGCTATCGAAACTATATCATCAACAAAAAATAAATGCGAAAGTTTTGGATCAGAATTGTTGAATAAGAATGGAATCCAATCATTATTCATGACTTTATCTTCAATTAGATGAGCTAATCTCTCCTACCAAAGGACAAAAAGATAGGGGGTCACACTATCTAATACCTCTAGATGAGTTAAAAGTTTTAGTTTGATTATTATTCCAGTTCACGTACATGCTAGAAGATGAGACACATTCATAAAATAAGCTTGCATAGTGAGGGTCCAAGCCAGCCATAAGAAGGGTATCTTGAATAAAATTTTGCCTCATTTTATCATAATATTTCTCTAGATCTAACTTGATAATCATATAGGCTGATTTATTCTTGATATTTGAAAAGAGTGAATAAGTTCTTAAAGAATAAGAGAATTATCTATCCCTTGTCTTTTAGGGACAAAACTAGTCTAATTTTAAAAAATTAAGGTAGGAAGATAATCCCTAATTCTGTTGGCTATTAGTTGGTAACAATCTTATAGTTAACATTACATAGGAAATAGGTCTAAAATTGCTAACATATTCTACACTAGTTGTTTTAGGAATAAGAGTGATGGTTGTATGATTAACCTAAAAAATTGTTAAGGTTATCAAAGACCTTTAACACAAATCTAAAAATAAGAGAAGAAAGGTAATTCCATTGATTCTTGAAAAAAAGGGTATGCAACTAATCCAAACTAGAAGACTTAAAGTTTCATATACTAAAAAGAGCAGACTTAACCTCATTCAAGGTCATCACAGCCTACATTCTCTCTTTGTCAATCTCTCTAAGAGAAGGAAAGGAATATGTATTATAAAGAGAGAACTCAGAAAGGTTAGGGTCAAAATATAGATCTTGAAAATAATTCACAATCATGTTTTCCAAGATTGAGAGATCATATTTCCATCTGTGTTTATCATCTTTTAGAGCCTCAATTAGGTTTCTACGTTTACAATTTTGGACAGCTTTATGAAAAACTTGGTATTGATGATACTAATAACATTCCTCTCGGTCTAAAATTGATTGGTAATCTTTCCAAAGAGATATTCTAAGGTTAAATAGATAAGGATTATCCCTAGTAGCTAGCTGCCTAGTAATACCATTTATGTGGCTAAAAATACGCTTTCTCCTATAAAAAATATTTCCAAACACATTTTTATTCCAGTTAGCTATATTAGATTGAAATTTGGTTACATTTTCAGTCCAAGAGCTGGAATTGAGCTAGGAATTTCTAACCTGATTTGGAAAATCACTATGGGACAACCAAGGAGCAATAGATTTAAAGGCACTATTATTTCTAATGTAGCTATTCTGGCCTTTGATCTTCAACCATAGGCTAGCATGGTCTAATTTAAGGATGGGGAGATAGATAACAAAGCTATTAGGAAACAAAAGACGCCAAACATCATTAACAACTCTATCTATTCTTTCCTTAAGATAATCTCTATGCCAAGTGAAAGGGTCCTCTTTAAAACCCATATTAGAGAGCCCATATCTATCAAGACAATCATCACATTTTCTAATAGAAGTAAGTTAGCAGGTCTACCTCCAAATTTCTCTTTATCATATAAAATAGAATTAAAATCCTCAGCTAAGCACTAAGGAGAGTTAATGGTTAAGCTAAATTCTATTAGCTCTTTCCAGCAATTAGGTCTATGATGATTCATATTTTGTACTCACATTTATAGCCTTATTGCATCTTCCAAAATACCTTTTCCTTCTTTATTTATTTCATTTAGCATGTTTTTGCATTTCTTGCATTAAATTGGAGTTTTCATGAATACTTGTTATCTTTACTTTATATTTCATATTTTCTCTATTCTAACCTTTGTCCACTATTTTGGCCACAACTTTTTCTGTAGATCTCTTTTTTAACTGATTCTTTTTGCAATGGATTCTTGACTTCCTGGGCTTCAATTTAGACATAGATCTTGCTGTTTGGAGTTCAAAGCTATTTTTTTTATTAATTTTTAAAGTTCAAACTTAAAACATACCTTTTATATTTAGGGTTTTTATTTAGGGCTTTTATTATAATTACTTGCGTCAGCCTTAGCCCATTTATTTCAGATTTTCCAAAATTTAATTCCCGATTTTGCTACGATTCATAATTATTCCTTTCAAGCAAATCATCTCATCTCAAGCGTGGATTGCAAGATCGATTGATCGCTCCGAGTTTGTCTTTTCATTTTCTTGCAATTCTTGATTAAGAGTTGTGCATGCATAATTCGATTGAATTTAGTTTTTATTCTTGAGTGTAATAGTGATCGATTGCTTTCTTTTGCATTTGAGATTTAGGCAAATTTGGTATAGTAATCCTAGTTTGTTCATTTTCATCTGCATTTATTTTACTCTCAAATTATTTTCATTTTCCTTTTTCAATTCATTTTTTTTGGGTTTTGCTCATTTTTCACTTTTGTTTTCCATTCGTTTTCCAATTTGTTTTTGTTTTATTTTTTTTGTTTTCAATTCATTTTTGTTTTTCTGGGTCAAATTTTTTTTTGATTTTGTTTTTAAATTTGTTTTCATTTTTAATATTCATTTTTGGTTTTATTTTGATTGCTTTCATTCTTCCTTCAATTGGTTTTCATTTTTCAGGGTTTTAAATTCTTTTTCATGATTTGGATTTAATTCGTTTTCATTTTTTGAACTTGAATTCATTTTCTGAGTTTAATTTAATGATTTAATTTTATTTGTTTTACTACATTTTTCTTTTGGTTTAATTCAATTCTTTGCTGCCAATTTACATTTCTGTATAATTTCTTAAAAAAACTATCCCCAATCTAACCACTGTTGCATGTTTAAAATTGGAAACAGAATGAATTTATGTTCTTGTGAGATGACCTAGGTTTGCTCCTTATATTGCAAAATTATTTGAGAAATATAGTTTTGTTTGAAACCATTATGACGTGGTTGTCAAAATGGTGCCATTGTCGGGATACAAGTCATTTTGTTTTAATTTTATTGTAGTTCATTTGTGTTTGTTCGTTTGCATTGTTTTTTGTATGATTTGTTTGTGCGTGTGGTATCTTGCATTGCTGATCTAATTAGAGAACAATTTGTGCCTTGTAACTCATAACAGAACAATTGTATGCTCGAAACAGAGGAGTAGTAGGCGTGAAAAACAGAGGAGTTAGCCTCAATTGTGGTCGCTATTATAGGTTTCTACTCACTTACTATGCACCCAATTTTAGAAAAATCAAATAAAATAGTTAAAGATTGAATTTTGAGTTGTATTTTTGTGTCCACATTTCTTTTAGTATCCTTTAGATAGTAGAGTTGGCGAATTTGTAAAAGTAGTCGTAGAAAAAAATATATAAGTAAGTAGCAAAGAAAAAATTGTAGACACTTAAAATAGACATAACTTTGGCTAGAAAACTCAGAATTGACATTATTGCATATGCATTTGGAGTAGGAAAAAAATTCCTATCCACTGTAACTTGCTTTGCTAGTTGAGGCTTCCTAGATTTTCATAAATTTCCTGGTTTCTAATTTCTTTTATTTTTTTTACCATTTATTAACTTATTTTTCCTGATTTTAGGCATCTAGTTCACATAGTTGTGCATTTCAAAAAATTTTAAAAATTTTTGTAGTATTTTCTTACACCAAAAAGAGATTTATTAAGGTTTCACTTCATCCATATCTCACATTTTCATGGTACATGCTTTGTAAACTGACACTATTCACTCAGTAAGTGCTTATTAAGTGTAGGATGTTCTTGGTCATTCTAATCATGCATGACCAGGTCAAAAGCAGGTATACTGTATCCATTAGATCCTAAGATTGAGAGGACACATACAAGGCTTCAGAAATTACAAGAAAGAGAGAACATTACAAGACAGATGGCTGTAAACAACCAAGAGAGAACTTTGAAGGAGCTGGCTGCCCCTGATGTTGGCCACCAGCCACTTTGCATCCAAGTACCTCAATTACAAGAGAGCGCAACCACCTAAAAATTGAAGCCTGGATTAATACATTTGCTACTCAAATTTCATAGACTAGCAGAAGAAGATCCACACAAACACTTGATGGAGTTCCATGTAGTCTGCTCTACCATGCGGCCAATAGATGTGCCTGAAGACTTTGTAAAGATGAAGGCATTTCCATTCTCACTGTGTGATGTGGGTAAAGATTGGCTTTACTTGCAGCCAACACCAATTACTACTTGGAATGACATGAAGAGGAGATTCTTAGAGAAGTTCTTTCCTGCCTCCAGAACTGCAGCAATCAAAAAAGAAATAAGTAGGGTTAAGCAATTGCAAGGAGAGACTTTGTATGAGTATTGAGAAATGTTTAACATACTTTGTGCAACCTGTCCAAATCACCAAATCAATGAGCAGCTATTGATCTAGTATTTTTTATGAAAGTTTACTTCCTATGGAAAGGAGCATGATTGTTGCGGCTAGTTGAGGAGCCTTGATGGACAAGACCCCTGCAACTGTAAGGTATTTGATTTCCAATATGGCAGAGAACTCATAACAGTTTAGTTCTAGGAGGGTGACCAGATCTGTACATGAAACAACAAATAGCAATGTGGCTGTAATTGATAATTAGAGGCTAGAAAATATGCTTACAGAGTTAACTTAATTGGTGAGGCAACTAGCAATGTGGCATATGCTTAGGTGATCATTACACAGACGTTTACCCTCAGCTACAAGAGACGTTCAATGCACCTTCTCATGTGGTGGCAGGTATACGTCCTCCATACCAGCAGCATCAATACAATCTGTTTTCACCCACAGAGAACCCAAGGTGGAGGAATCATCCTAACCTGTGATATGGTCTAGGCCCAGCACAACATCAACAGAGGTATAATTACCAACAGTAACAACCACAGCTTGTGCAACATCCTGCCCACCACTAGCCAGCACTACAGCAGCCGCTGAAATACACTCTTACTCCTCTCAGACAGTAAGCTCCACAATTGCCACCTTTGCAGCAACCTAATTTTGGCCCCTCTTTGAAAGAACTAACAAACTAGATGGCCACATAGAGTCTGCAATTCCAGCAAAATGTTTCAGCCACAATACAAGATTTGCAGACCCAAATTGGGGAACTAGCTACCTCAGAACAATCTGCAGCAGCAAGGAACATTACCTTCTCAACCTGTGGTGAATCGTAAAGGTAATGTAAGTGTTATCACTTTAAGAAGTGGCAAGGAGCTGGATAACAGCCCGGTGTAGGCCAAACTAGCCCAGTCCAGAGCATACTCCACAAAGAAGTCTGTACAATAGTAGCAGCAGATCCTTCTTCCATTTCTGTCCAGGGCTTCTACATCAAAGAAATTGAAGTTTGATCAAGAACTGCTAGATACTTTCAAAAAGGTAGAGATAAATATACTGTTATTAGATGCCATTAAACAGATTTCTAGGTATACAAAATTTCTGAAGGAGCTATGTATATACAAGAGAAATTTGAAGAAGAGGGCGGTCCAAACAGTCTCATCCCTGTCTCAGTCCAGCCTTCCACAATAATGTGATAATCTAGGCACATTCTCTATACCCTGCACTATTGAAGAAACAACCTTTACTAATGCCTTGCTGGACTTGGAGCTTTCGTAAATTTCATGCATCAGCTGTGTATAAAATGCTACAATTGGGAGACTTGAAGCCAACTAATGTGATCATTCAATTGGCAAACCGCAACACAGCTCAGTCTTTGAGAGTGCTTGTAGATGTGTTGGTAAAGTCAACTAGTTAATTTTTCCAGCTGACTTCTATATTTTTGATATGTAGGATGAGAATTCTACATTCATTATGGGGAGGCCATTCTTAATAACTGCAAGGACTAAGATTGATATTCATACTGGCACATTGTCCATGGAATTTGGAAAGGACACAACTCACTTCAACATTTTTGAAGCCATGAGACACCCAGCTGAAGGCCATTCCATGCTTTTTGATCATTTTATTTTTTTTATTGATGTTGCAGAAAATATTAAAAATATTTATGTGTGTATAGAGTTAGATGTAGGAGTAGAAGTAGATTTAGACATAGACTTTGAGTTTTTCAAGTTTTTTGATTTAGACATTGATGCATTTCCTAGCTGCAGTTGTGATAGTGGCGTATGTGCCATCTGTGCTGAGATTGATACTGCTATATCCTCTATTTCACCTTTGTTTGTAGGTGCAGAATCTGGTATTTCCATGACTACTGAAGTTTCATAGTTTCCTTCATCATCCACATAGCAACAGCCACCACTAGAGCTGAATCCTTTGCCAGACCACCTCAAGGATGCCTATTTGGATACAGAGCAGAGGCTTACAGTAATTATATTCGAGTAGTCTTCGTGAGGACCAGGAGGAGAAGCTACTAAATCTTTTGAGAGTGCACAAGAAAGCCATTGGATGGACTTTGGTTGATATCCCTAAAATCAGTCCAGCCATATGCATGCATAGGATTTTGCTAGAGGATGAGTCTAAACTTGTGAGACGGGCCCAAAGAAGACTTAATCCCACCATTCTTGATGTAGTGAAGAAGGAGGTGACCAAGCTATTGATGGCTGGAATCATCTACCCCATTTTAGATAGCACATGGGTCTCACCTGTGCAAGTGATGTCTAAGAAGTCTGGGATAATGATTGTGTAGAACTAGGAGAATGAGTTGGTTTCCACAGAAGTTGCCAACAAATGGAGAGTATGCATTGATTATAGGCGGATCTGTAATACAGACAGATTTGTGATTTTTATTTTTTTTAAATTTTCTGAAAAATCCGTCTGTATTACAGATGAATAAAAATTTGACTGTAATACCTGTCTGTACTACAGACAGATAAAAATCCGTCTGTAGTTTGCCCGCCATTTGGCGCAAAACAATATAGACAGGAATTATAGATATATTTTTTTTGTCTATAATTTGAAAAAGGGAGGGAAATTTGGAGCGGGAGTTACAGACGAAGTTTTCCGTCTATAAATATTGCCCTTTTTTAACTGACTTTTCATGTGGCAATTTATAGACGGAAAAATCCGTCTGTAAATGGACTTGACGAATTTATAGTCAAAAAAATTCATCTGTAACTGGATCTTTAAAACGCACCATTTTATTAAACCATTTACAGATGAATTTTCCCGTCTGTAATGTCTGAAACCCATAAATTTGCGCCTCCCCCTTCCCCTTCCTCTTCCTAATTTTTCATAAATCTCTCTCTCTCTCGCCTCTCTCTGTCAAGGAGCTTCAGTTTTTTGGCCTTTGCGAGTGATTGGAGCATCCATTTGAAAGATAATTTGCATCATTGTGTTCCTGGTACGATACTCTAACTTTTAATCGGTTTAGTTTTTTTATTTTTGATGTATTTTAGAGACTTAAAATTTCTAAGATAGAGTTATAGGATTGAAGATTGTATGACTGGGGAGAAGGGTGTAGAGGTCCTTTTCCAAACCTGATTATTGTGTGCTGTTGGATTGTTTGTGTTTGCGGAGTTTGTAGAATATGCATGTTGTGGAGTTATAAGGGGATGTGCTCTAGAACAGTTTAGGATTGTAATGTGTATGTTTTTTATGCATTGGAAGAAGTGGGCGATTACATAATATATAGATAATGTGTAAAGAAAATTTAGATTTTTGTATTAAGTAGGTGTAAACAAATGTATACTTTGAGCTCATGAGAGCAAGCACCTCTACACCTCTTCCTCCTCCTCCACCACCAATCTTCAGCTCCATGCGTCATTCCTCCTCTGACTCTTCCTCTACTGGTGGCGATACTTTTTCAGAAGATGATCACGCCGATTATTAGTGATATACAATGTTATTTTATTTCTTATATTATTTTTCTAGATGTTTACTTCTTCCTTTGTAATGAAATTTTAATTTTACATTTTATAGATAACTTTTAATTTTAAATATATAATTTTGTAGTTTTTATTATGTTTATAAATTGTGATAATTAGGAACAGCGAGAAATAATTATGTTTATAAAAAAATTAAATATTTTTTTAAAATTTCATAAATGAATTATAGACGGAGTTTTCCATTTGTAATTCATAGACAGATTTTTCTGTTTGTAAATACAGACAGAGTTTTTCATCTGTAATTTATAGACGGATTTAAAAATTTGTTTGTAATTATTTACCGACGCGCATATTACAGACGGACTGTAGCCGTCTGTAAATCTGTCTATAATGCTAAAATTCGTCTGTCATAGTGAAAAAATTCATTTGTAAATCCATCTATATTTTCAAGTTTTCTAGTAGTGGCAGGATACCAGGAAGGACCACTTCCCCCTCTCATGCATTGATTAGGTCATAGAGAGGTTAACAGGTAAGTCTCACTACTGTTTTACGGTTGATTTTTCTTGTTACATTCAAATACACATTGCTCATGAGGACTAACACAAAACCACATTCACTACTGTTTTGGCACTTTTGCATATAAAAGAATGTCATTTGGTTTATGCAATGCACCTGTTACTTTTCAGCGGTGTATGTTGAGTATGTTTTCTGATTTGATTGAAAATTGCATGGAGGTGTTTATGGATGATTTTACAGTTTATGGTTCTTCATTTGATTCATGCTTGCATAGTTTGACCAGAGTTTTAGACAAATGTGTTGAGAATAACCTTTTACTTAATTATGAAAAATGTCATTTTATGGTAACAGAGGTTGTAGTCTTAGGACATCTTGTTTCTGAGAGAGGAATACAGGTTGATAAAGCTAAAATTGATGTTATTACCTCTCTATCTTACCCTGCGTCTGTGAGGAAGGTGCGTTCTTTTCTTGGACATGCAGGTATTTACAGGAGATTCATCAGAGATTTCAGTAAGATTGCCCTGCCACTGTCCAATCTTCGACAGAAGGATGTGCCATTCATATTTTCTGATTCATGTAAGAAGGCATTTGAGGAGTTGAAGAGGAGACTCACCACATCACCCATCATGCAGCCACCAGATTGGGAGCTCCCGTTCGAGTTAATGTGTGATGCCTCAGATTATGCACTTGGAGTTGTATTGTCACAAAGAGAAGGTAAATTGCCACATGTCATAGCTTATGCTTCTAGAATTCTTAATACAGCTTAGGTAAATTATACCACCATTGAAAAGGAGCTTTTGGCTATTGTGTTCGCATTAGATAAGTTTCGCTCCTATCTGTTTGGCTCCAAAATAACTGTCTTTACAGATCATGCTGCATTGAAATTCCTACTGAAGAAGCCAGATGCTAAACCCAAATTACTCAGGTGGATGCTTCTCCTATAGGAATTTGATATTAATATAAAAGACAGAAATGGTGTGTTGAATCAAGTTGCTGATCACCTTAGCCATATTAAAGGGACAGTAAATCCCTTAACCATTCGTGATCATTTTCTTAATGATTATCTGTTTACTCTATACTCTGTAGATTCTGTACCTTGGTTTGCAGATGTCTAGTGTCGGCCACTAGAATTACATACAAGAAATTCTTGTCTCCCGATTTGCAGACATCATCTTAGCACCATGTCAAATGTCTTGTCCACATGTCAACCTAGTCATATCACATTCCTTTCCGTCCAATTAAATTTCATGCAAATGCTGTCCAAAATCTTCTCTTTGGAATTTTGTGCAGATTTTGAGAATGGTACCACCCCAAAACTTTGTGTATGCATTTGACAAATCATTCCATGCATTTTGCTTGTTAAAAGTGTGTATGTTTTGCTTGCAAGTTTCCCTAAAATTTACTATTTCAATTTGAGAAAATCGTGACCACCTTTCTTGAATAAATTTTTACCCTTTTCACTTCCTTTTTACCTCATTTGAACCGTGTGCAATTTTGGGACTTCCAAGGCTTGTCCAATAAGCCAAAACCGTGAAATCCTAATTGCATTTGGCAATTAGAACCTTGACCCTTCATATAAATTAAAATTACTTATTCCATTTGCCCATTTTGCTACAAAAAATCGAGAACCTCTCTTTCATTTCTCTCACTTTTGCTCCCTAACCTTTCACTCTCTCAAAGTCTCTCAAAATCTCTCAACTTCTCTCTAAGAAACCGAGAGGTTCCAGCCACAAAACCTCATCATTCTTCCATCCAACTCTTGCAAACACTCCACCATTTCTTCACCAGCATATTCCTCCATCTTCTCTTCAAGATTTCTGTTGAAGGAGCTTACTTTGGAGGAAGAACTCAAGTCTTTTGGTGCTATTTTTTCGGTCCAGCAAATTTCCTTTGGAGATCTACAAGTTCCAGCCCTTTCTACTTCACTTCACACTTCAAACTCAAAGGCAATGGGGAGTTCTCACTTGTTCTTAAATTGCTTTCCCTTGTCTGTACTTGTGAAAAACTATTGAAAAGATTATGTTTTTACCTTCAATGTCTTTGGACAAGTTGAAATTATCCTTTGCATGTTGAATTTTCCATGTTGTACTTCACTTTTGTTGCCTCTCAATTCTCGGTTTTGTGCTTGGGTGAGGTAATCTCTTCGGAAGCTTGAATTTTTAATAATTGCATGTTGATCTCTCCTTGTGCATGTCACGAATTTGCACTTGACTTGTTGATTTTCTTGTTCAAATGATTATTTACCTTTGGAACCATGGAACCATGAGCTGGCTTGATGAATCTCTCCACTTGCATGTTGATTTCAAGCCTTGTATGTTTTGGTTTTTCATCTCCTAAACTTAATCTTCATTTCAAACCAAAAATCCTACACTTGGATGATAAGATAAGGTGTTGTATGTTAAGTTCTTGCCTTGCATGTCTTGGATTTCCTATTCTTTAACCTTAATTCCTTCTTGAAACAAGTTTACCGTTTTAGGATCATGAAAGTCAAGTGTTTGAGTGCTGAAAGTATTTGTGAATGCCTTGGTCTTACCTTTCTAAGCATGAATCCTTCTTGGAAATAATGTCTTGCACTTGGATGATGAAGCTATGTGCTTGCATGTTGTTTTCTTCTATTTTGCATGTCTTGGTTTTGAAAAAAAAGGGAAACTTTGGTGTTGGACAAATTTGAGTTTTGCAAAAATGGCTAGTATTTCCATATTTTGATGCTTTGAAACACTGGAAACATTTTATGGAAGTTATGAAAAGAAATTATATGAAGTGATGAGCAAATTTCACTTGACATATCTCGGTTTTGACCATTTTGAAAGCATGTCCAAATCTAAATTTTACCTTGTATGCTTTGTTTTGTGTGAGGAAGCTAAAATGAAAGTGACAGTGTTTTACCTTGGCTGGATTTGATTGAATCTGTGATGGACTATGCTTGTGTGAATAGTTATTTGTTGCTTGTAAACTTGGATGATTGACTTGGACAAGAATAAAGGAGTGGCTTGATTTTACCTTGCCATGGTATTGGAAATTAATGACAATTACTTGTGTGAAAGTGCTGGAAAAATGTGAATGATGTGAAACTAAACACTATTCATCCTTAGTAATTGCCCTCAGAAAATCATGAAGGAGCATGATGTGATGCATGGCTGAAAATCTAAGTTATTTGCTATTTGCTATGAACTATTCTGTGAGACTATTATTTTGCTAGCATCGCATGCATCATTCGCATTTCACTATGAAAGATTTGGTGAATTATACTAATGTGCAGCTAAAATGATTCTATAATACTATGATCTTGATGATCTAGTGCCCTTGAGGGCTGTTTGATTAAAATCGACCATGAATATGATTGGACTTATTAGAAATTCTATGATCTATCTATATTGTGAGTAATTGAGTATGAGGAATGAAAAATCAGCGAGTGTTCTATGAGGAAAGGTGTGAAAAACCGAGAGGAAAGAACCTTGTGTGCTTGAAAATTAGTTTGACTATTTCATGGTTTAAAAGGAGCCTAAGTTTGATTGATATTCTCTAATGGAGAGAGAAAACTAGGAGGAAAGAATCAAGTGAGTTAGGATTTAATTTAATTACTTGATGGTTTAGAAGGTGTTAGAGATTGATGAAAAGGAAATGAAATGATTAGGATGAACTTGAACAGCGAGATTACATGGGTTGAGAAATGAAATTGTACTAAATTAAAAAGAACTAGACTTGAAATATGGCAGGTATACAGTGAATCGAGAAAGAGAATATGAATTATGGAGGATTGAATGACTTAACTAAGCTAAGGTCCAAATTACTAAATGTTGCACTAAAATTAATCCATGAGTATGAATCTATGATGAAAGATATATTCTATGTTATGAGTTCCTGAAACTATACTACTTTGAAACTATTATGAACTCATTGAACTGTTATGAAACTCATGGAAAACTACCTATCTATCCTACGACATGAGACTCTTGGGTTCTATTTATCCATGCCACGGCATGAGGCCCATGGAAAATATCTATCCATGCTACATGTGACTTATGAAATCTACCTATCTAAGATGCTAAGCCCATGATGGCTTCTATTCTCACTGTGCAATAAGCCTTCAAGCGGCTAAATGAAATGAGAAAACTATCAAAAGAAAACTGAAAATGCTACTTAATGCATCATACTATCTTTTGAACGACTTGATGGCATTATGGAGGCACAACTGTAGGTATTGGAGGTTCGGTCCCGAGTAGACCTTCGGTCCCTGTAGCCAGGTCGTGACCCAACTTGCAAGACCTTAGTCAAACCTGACAAGAACTCCACATCCTAGGGTCGTTGAGGTCCATTTCTGAACATGTCAAATGGCACTACACATCGAACTGATGTGTTACTATTTCTTTTTTATCTATAATCTTACTGTACAGCGTAGGATGGAGTCCTCCGATCACCATACGACTTGAATCTATCTATCTATCTATCTATCTTTGTGCTAAAAGTTGGACAAGTCGTCAGTCATAGAGGAGTGGGATCCCCATGCATCATTTGCATGCTATTGAAACATGAGTGACTATATAGGTGAGATTGAAACCTGCATTCATACATCATATGCATTACTACTAGGGATGATTGAGTGCTTGTGAATTTGGCAATGATTATGGATATTGTTTATCACCCTACTATATTATTGAATATTTGATGATGCTGAATGTTGATTGTTGGACTGGTTTGTGATTGTGACGCCAAAAAATTTATGTAGTCTAGGATGCAAGCCTAGGTTGTCTCCAACGACTTAGGTTTGTAACATACATTGAACATGTTGTAAACATTTACTATAAAAAGCAATTAAAACAAGGAGGTTTTGTGTAACTCCAATTTTAATGTAAAGACAAGTGATAAAATTAATGAGTCCAATCAATGAAATGTGCTATTCTTAGTTTGTTCATGTAATTCTATCCCTATCCCTCTTAAGATTCAATACTTTTCTTCTTCCTTTGAATTAGGGTAACCCAAAAAGCAAGAATTAACCTTAACGTCCCATACAAATTAAGCAATTTACATGGGCTCCAACTCTTTTCTCCAAGATTATGAAACCTTAGAAATAAACTTAGGATTAAGCAAACTAAGTTAAGAATTTCATTAAAATAAATTAGGGTTAATTAAGCAATGTCCCCCTTATTCAACCATTAATTCAATTCAAAGAGTTAAGAAATGTAAATTCATGAAGGAAAGGGAATTATATTGACATTCATACCCAGGAATTCAAGAATCCATGAACTCACTAAGGATTACAAGAAAGTTTAGCCCTTCATAAGGATGGGTCTTACAAATTCAAGATGAAAACAAGGAAAATTCAACATCATCAATGCAAGAATTAAAGGAAAATGAAGAAAAATCGTAAATCAAACCCTAAGATTGGCCATGGCTATCACCCAAGGATCCTAAGCTCTGTAAAATGCTCCCAAAGTGGCAAAAGAATCTAAAATTATGTAAAAGCTTCGTACTCTAATTTCTCAAATCCTATTTATAGTGCATAAATTTTTACCCAAAGTAACTACTATGGTTTCATAGTGATGACGCGCAGCACTCCATAGTAGTTACTCTCGCTCCATAGTGTTTACACGCAAGTCCTGTGATTTGGGCCTTTCTGGAGTTATCACTTTGGCTTCATAGTGATAACACGCAGCGCTCCATAGTGGTTACTCTCGCTTCATAGTGTTTACGCACAAGTCTTGTGTTTTTGGCCTCTCTGGAGTTGTCACTTTGGTATTAGAGTGATAACTTTGGCTGCTCCAGAGTTTCTACTATGGTCCCAAAGTAAGCACGCGCAACACTTCTTCAAAATGGGTCTCTGTAGTTGTCACTATGGGTTCATAGTGATCACTTTAGTCTGCCCTTCTAGACTTAGCTTGGTGTAGTGTTCACTATGGGATTCAAAGTGGTTACTTTCATCTCAAACTTTCTCAAATGTTATGAATCTGTGGAAAAAATTATAGAAATTCCTGCACAATTATTCAAATGATCAAAATTGCAAACTATATCTATGTAAATCAATGTAAATTAACCAAAAATTAAGAAACCTATGATATTTGACCAAAATGATGTTTTTATGTTATTTACACTTCCTAAGTTTACTTTTTCTATTAAGAAACATCAAAATGACAAGTAAAAATCCAATAAAATATGGATTCATCATAGACTAGCCTCTACATCCTTGCCTTTTTCTTTTATGCACCCTGCTTCTCCACCTGTGCCAATGGAGAGGGATTTTCCATGTGGTGGAATCCTTTATTAGGTACACTACTATGCCATCCTATATGCATCCTACTTACCCATCTACCTTGTTTCCACCTACTGTTACTCGTTCACCTCCTCACACTACTGGATTGATGGAAGAGAATGGTGGAGATCCTGGCACAGCTACTGTTAATAGTTCTGCTTCCCCTACTTCTTTTGAGGAGTCCTATTCCATTGAGGATTACTCTCCTTATGATTGATGTTCTGTTTTATTTATTTATGTATTAGGGCAGCTGCTCTTAGGAAGTCTGGTTTTATTATGTTATGTTTTGTATTTGGATAATGCTAATCGTCTATAATTATGATTAAGTACTTGACTATTCCACTAAACTAATGCTTAATATATCGAGGTATTATCATATCATGAGTTGTGTCTATTCTTACTCTAGTGTGCTATTGAGATTGAAATGTTGAATGATAATTATCTATGGAATTCTGAATTCATATACATGTTAAATTCCCTTCAAAGAAAGGAACTTATACTTGTACTTGTCTAAAGGAAAAAAAAAATTTTACCAGATTTTGGTGTTTTCTAAACTACTATGTTATAAAAGTTGGTATCAGAGGTTTAGTAATTTAGGACGCTACAGCAGATATTGTTAACTATTTGGTTACTTTTGTAGTACCTTCTCATGCATCTAAATCTCAGGTTGATAAGCTTAAAAGTAATGCTAAATATTATGTCTAGGATGATCCCTATCTGTGGAAATTTTGTAGTGACCAGGTTATCCGTAGGTGTGTTCCTGACCATGAGTTTCAAGATATTCAGCATTTCTATCAGAACACATTTGTAGGAGGCCATCTTGGACCACAGAGAATAGTTAAGAGGGTATTGGACAATAGATTTTATTAGCCCACCATTTTTAGGGACGCAGCCAAGTTTTCTGAGAGCTGTGAGATATATCAGAAAGCATAAGGGACCATCACCTAGAGGAATGAGATGCGTCAGTAACCTATCATCTTCTATGAGATTTTTTATGTTTGGGGGTATGGATTTCATGGGCCTTTTTCCTATTTCTTCTAGATATTCTTACATTTTACTTGCTGTTGATTATGTTTCTAGATGGGTGAAGGCAAAGGCCCCAGGACTAACGATTCTAGGGTTGTTTTAGATTTTCTCTGAACTAACATATTTTGTAGGTTTGGTATGCCTAAGGTTGTCATAAGTGATCAGGAAAGTCACTCTTGTAATAGGACCATAGCAGCATTGTTCCAAAAGTATGGTGTGACACACAAAATTGCTATACCATATCATCCCCAAATTAATGGGCAGACTGAGGTATTTAACAGAGAAGTCAAACATCTATTGCAAAAGTTGGTTCATCCTTACAGGAAAGACTGGAGTAACATGACACTTGAGTAGGTCAGAAAAGAAAGGAAGCTTTAACTTCAGGAGCTTGATGAGTGATAACCATGTCGCAGTGATATCAAAAACTACTAAATTCCTCACAAAAACATGCACTTTAGGGAGCAACCTAGGTCATATCTCACAAGGATGCAAATGCACATTGCTCTAACCTCAATTATGCATAAAAGGTTGTATGTTTGGGGGTTTAAATGCAGAAACTGAATTGTAAAATCAAAATGCAGAAAATGAAATTACAGAGAATGAAATCGCAGAGAATTGAAATGCAGCAAACGAAATTGCGCAGAATTGAAATGCAGCAAACGAAATTGCGCAGAATTGAAATGCAACAAACGAAATTGCACAAAATTGGAACCGAAAGTTAAAATCGAAATCCAGAGCGCGAAAATCCAAAACTAAGATTGAATGAAAACTGAATTTGTTTAAATCTATTTTGCACAACAAACAATTAATCAATTGATTGTTATACGATTAAGAACAATACACAATTCAATCGAACAATGCTTCTATACAATCGTAAAAATGTGAGATCAGAAAACAAAATTGGAGCATAAAAAACGTCTTGAACAAATGCGATCTGGACTTTGGCAATGAATTTGAAGGGGGAACATAGCAGAAATCATCTTGACTTTGTAGAATCTTAAACGTCTTTCAATTGTAATTGCAAAGGCATACGAATTCAGAATGGAAAAATGCAAGAAAAGAAGAAGAATGGTAAAAAAAATGAGAGGTTCTATTGGAAGCGAGAAAGGTATTGCAAACTGAAAAATGAAAAAATGAATGAAAAGTCCTTCCCAATCAGCCCCTGACCTCTATAAATACTAATCCTAAAAGAGCAAAAACTGAGTGGGCCAAAGTTGGGCCGAAATTAAATACAAAAGAACTGCAAAATAAAAGCAAAATAAAAACTATACAATAGTCAACTAAAAGTCTAAACTTCTAAAATTAGTAGAAAATAACTCCGGACTCCAAACAGCACGATCCAAATATCCAAATTAAAGCTCCACAAGTAAGGAATCCAATGCAAAAAGAATCAGCCAAAAAAGATATCTATAGAAAAAGTGATGGTCAAATTAGTAACCACAGGTCAGAATAGAAAATATGAACAAAAGTATAGTATTTACGAAAATTCCTAATTATCAAGATAAATGCAAAAACATATTAAATGGAAGAAATAAGGGAATGAAAAGACATGCAAAGGATGCTATAAGACTAAAAATGTGGGAATAAAATATAAGCTATCAAATACCCCCACACTTAAGCTTTTGCAATCCCAAGCAAAAGAAAAGAAAAGAAATGAAATGAAATGAACACAAAGCAAAATTTTTCAATGGTTCCCAAAGTGTAAGTAATGTGAGCAACAAAAATCAGCCAGCAATCAAAGTATGGAAGAATCAAAACAATCAAGAATATGCTCCAACATTAAAAGTAAAGAAGAGTTTCAATCAAATCAAATTATGGATCACAATTTATAGAATTCTCACATAGATGTGTATCACTTAATCTCTCAAGTGTCTAGGCAAGAAATTTCACTCAAAGCACATCATGAAAGTAATTAATTCCATAAGCTTGAAGAGCCTCTAATTTCTACCATTTAAAACACATGCACCAAAGATCAATAGGACTTTAATTAAGCTTGTAATGTGGCTAAGGTAAAGGTAAGATAAAAGAAGGTGAACAAAGCTAAAAACTAAAGAGAAATGAAGAGCAATGGGGAATGGATTAAAAACAAGTAAAAGCAAAACAACAACACATCACAACAATCAAGAACACATGTACAAAAGCTAGAAATAGAATAGTACTTTTTACTCTCTCTTTTTCATTTTTTTTTTTTTTTTTTTACTTTGTAAGTACTGCACTGTTTTTATACAATCCACTTTTCTAGTCAACCTACAATGCATCAAAATATGCTCAAAGCAATATGTACAAAACACCCCCACACTTGTTTTTAACCAATTCTCAAAACAATTCCAAAGCTTATCTATTCCTAAAGATTGGGCACATCATGGTTTTTCAAGTTACATGGCTTGTAATGAGCTGGAAAATAATCAAGAAAAAGGTCAATAAGGCTCAAAGGGGATAACCAATGGAATACATGCAAGGTAAGTCAATTTGGCCAAGTGGGTAAAATCAAAGGAAGGCCTAAATCATATCAAAAGTGCATGTGAATAGATGACATCAAAAAGAGTCAATTCAAGTTCTAAAATACCTACAAACATGAGTGAATCACACAAGAAAGAAGATAAGCTCAAATCTCACTAAGGCATGCATTCTACCAATTAATGATCCACAACCTAATCATCATGAAAAACTAGCTAAACTTAAAATGCAAGAAACACAACTATGAAGTTAAGAAACTTCCAACTAAGAATGGCAAATGAAAAGATGCTCACAAGAATGAAGTCTCTGAAAGTAAGGGAATCCAATGAAAAATATGCTAAGGACTACTCCCTCCCCCCACACTTAAAACACACATTGTCCACAATGTGGGAAAAGGAAATATAAAATGCAAAACATGCAAACAATCCAAGAATAGAATGAAAACTATATATGAGAAAGTAAAGGAAACTATAAGGAAAAGAAACAAAGATCAAAGAACACAATGCTCCAAACTCCAAGTGCCTAAGAAGACACATCGTCCATCAAAGTAGGCTCCACTAAGGATAGATCAACTATGTTCTGAGCCGACTCCACTGGTCTACTCTCCTGGAATAATTTCAACTGATGACCATTGACTTTAAAAATCCTGCTGGTAGCTTCATCCTGAATCTCAACTGCACCATGGGGAAAAACATGAGTAATCACAAAAGGTCCGTCCCATCTAGATCGAAGCTTACCTGCAATCAATTTCAATCGAGAGTTAAACAATAACACTTTCTGGCCTAAAGAGAACTCTTTCCTCAAAATATGTGTATCATGAAATCTCCTAACTTTCTCTTTATACAATCTAGAATTCTCATAGGCTTGCAGGCGTATTTCATCAAGCTCCTGAAGCTGGAGCTTCCTTTTAATTCCGGCCTGCTCAAGTGCTATGTTACAACTCTTCACAGCCCAATATGATCGATGCTCAATTTCCACCGGAAGGTGGCATGCTTTACCAAACACCACTCAAAATGGAGACATGCCTAATGGTGTCCGATAAGTTGTCTTCTGAGCCCAGAGAGCATCATCCAGAAACTTACTCCAATCTTTCCTATTCGGGTGCACTAATTTCTGCAACAGGTGCTTGACTTCCCTATTGAATACCTCAGCTTGCCCATTAGTTTGGGCATGATATGGTGTAGTAACTCTGTGTGTAACCCCAAACTTCTGGAACAAGGCTGTAATGGTCCTGTTACAGAAATGACTTCCCTGGTCACTGATGACAGCCTTAGGCACACCGAACCTGCAAAAAATATGAGTACGGAGAAAATCTGAAACAACTTTAGAATCATTAGTTCTAGTGGCCTTTGCCTCCACCCATCTAGACACATAGTCAACAGCAAGTAATATGTAAGAGTATCCAACAGAAACAGGAAAAAGACCCATAAAATCGATGCCCTAAACATCAAAGATCTCACAGAAAATAATGGGCTGCTGAGGCATCTCATGTCTCCTAGTAATAGTCCCTCCCACCTTCTGACATATCTCACAGCTCTCAGAAAATCTGGTTGCATATCAGAAAATGGTAGGCCAATAGAATCCGTTGTCCAAAACTCTCCCGGCTGTCCTCTGCGGTCCAAAATGGCCTTTTACAGATGTGCCATGACAAAAATACAGAATGTCCTGAAATTCGTGGTCAAGAACACATCGACGGATGACCTGATCATTACAAAATTTCCACAGATATGGATCATCCCAGACATAATATTTAGCATTACTTTTCAATTTATCAATCTGGGATCTAGATGCATCAGGAGGTACAACAGAAGTAACCAAATAATTCACAATATCAGCAAACCAGGGAATAGAGTCTATAGAGTTCAGAGCAAATAAATAATCATCAGGAAAACTATCATGAATATGTAAAGGGTCTATAGTCCCTTCAATACGACTCAAATGATCAGCAACCTGATTCAGAACACCACTCTTGTCTTTTATCTCAATATCAAACTCCTGTAGAAGAAGCATCCATCTAATCAATCTAGGTTTCGCGTTCGGCTTCTGCAGTAGGAATTTTAGTGCAGCATGATCTGTAAAGACAGTTATCTTGGAACCAAGCAAATAAGAACGAAATTTATCTAATGCAAACACTATAGCCAGGAGTTCTTTCTCAGTGGTGGTATAATTTATCTGGGCTGCATCGAGAGTTCTAGAGGCATAGGCAATAACATGAGAAAATTTACCGACTCTCTGAGATAGAATAGCTCCAAGTGCATAGTCAGAGGCGTCACACATCAACTCAAAGGGGAGCTCCCAATCTGGTGGCTGCATGATAGGTGCTGTGGTGAGTCTCCTCTTCAACTCCTCAAAAGCCTCCTTACACGAATCAGAGAATAAGAATGGTACGTCTTTCTGTAGAAGACAGGACAGCGGCAGTGCAATGGTACTGAAATCTCTGATAAATCGCCTGTAAAAACCTCCATGTCCAAAGAAAGAACGCACCTCCTGCACAGAGGCGGGGTAAGATAGAGAGGAAATAACATCAATTTTTGTCTTCTCAACCTGTATTCCTCTCTCAGAAATAAGATGTCCTAAAACTACACCTTCTTTTACCATAAAATGGCATTTCTCATAATTCAGCACGAGGTTAGTTTCAACACATCTCCCTAACACCCTGGTTAAGCTATGCAGACATGAATCAAATGAAGAACCGTAAACAGTAAAATCATCCATAAACACCTCCATGCAATTATCAATTAAGTCAGAAAAAACACTTAACATACACCCCTGAAAAGTGGCAGGTGCATTGCATAGGCCGAATGGCATCCTTTTATAGGCAAAAGTGCTAAAAGGACAGGTGAAAGTGGTCTTGTGCTGGTCCTCAGGAGCAATATGAATCTGAATGTAGCCAGAGAAACCATCCAGAAAACAATAATGGGATTTACCTGCTAACCTCTCAATGACCTGATCAATGAATGGGAGAGGGAAGTGGTCCTTTCTTGTAGCCTGGTTGAGTTGCCTGTAGTCAATACACACTCTCCATTTGTTGGTGACTCTGGTGGTAACCATCTCATTCTCCTGGTTCTGTACCACAGTAATCCCAGACTTCTTAGGTACCACTTGGACAGGTAACACCCATGTACTGTCAGAATTGGGGTAGATGATCCTAGCCATCAGTAGCTTGGTCACCTCCTTCTTCACTACATCCAGAATGGTAGGATTGAGTCTTCTTTGGGGCTGCCTCACTGGCCTAGACTCATCCTCCAAGTGACTCATGTGCATGCATACAGTTGGACTGATCCCAGGAATGTCACTCAAGCTCCAACCGATGGCTTTCTTGTGCACCTTCAGGACTTGTAGCAACTTCTTTTCCTGATCCTCCAGAAGGCTGCTGGATATAATTACTGGAAACCTCTGCTGCTCTGCATCCAGATAAGCATATTTAAGGTGATTTGGCAGAGGGCTCAACTCCAATGAACTTGGCTGTTGCTCTATAACTGATAATGGAGACTGTGGGGCTGCAGTAGCCATGGATATCACAGAATCTGGATCTGCACCTGCAATGAAGGTGATGAATGAAATATTTTCTCATTTGCAAAAAGATTTGTCGTGAACCTTCATCAAAATATGCAGAAAAATTTATGTTGTCTAGGATGCAAGCCTAGGTCATCTCCCATGAATCATTGGACAAGTGACCAAATATCAAACATGTAGTGTGCAATGTATTTAGAAAGCAAGTAAAAAAGGGGGGTTTTGTGATTTCAAGTTCAATCAACTTAAGCAGAAAATTAAATTGCAAAGTTCAATCGATAAAATGCAGTAACCCCTAGTTCATTCATATAAAGTCTATCCCTATTCCTCTCAAAATTTAATACTCTTCCTCTCCTCCCAGAATTAGGTTGATTTAACAAGCGAAAATCAACCTTATGTTTTCATATGAATTAAGCAATCCAATGAACTCCAATATCTCATTCCTTGATTACGCAATCTTGGAATTAAACAAGAATTAAGCAATTCAAATTTAGAATTTCCTTAAAACGAATTAGGGTTCATTACGCAATGCTCCCCTCATTCAACCATTAATTCAATTCAGGAGTTTGGGAGGAACAAATTCATGGAAGAAAAAGATTTGCATTAACATTCCAAAAACAAGAATTCAAGAATTCATATGAACTCACTAGAGATTACAAGAAAATTAACCCTTCATGAGGATGAGTCTCACAATTGCAAAATGAAAGTAAAGAGAAATTAATAACATCAATAGAAAAATCAAAGAGAAGTAAGGAGAAAATGGAAATCAAACCCTAGGTTGGACCCTTGGCTGTCACCCAAGGCCACCCTAGGCTTTCCAAGTGTCCTAAATTTAGTAAAGAAGAGAAAAGGTACAAAAAGTGTAAGAACTCCCTACCCTAATTTGGTAAAAATCTATTTATACTAAAGCTGGCACCGCCCAAAGTAATTACTTTCATTCTTTCATAGTAAACACGCGCAGCATCAGTTGAATTTTTCCTCTCTGGAGTGATTACTATAAATATTCATAGTAACCACGCGCAACACTAGGACATTTTGGACTCTCTGGAGTTGTCACTATGAATTTTGATAGTAACTACCCGCAACACCTTCAGTTCTGCATGCTCTGGAGTGACCACTATGAATATTCATAGTAACCACGCGCAGGTTTAGTGGATTCTGGGCTGCTGTAGTTGTCACTTTAAGCTTTGAAAGTGATCACTTTGGTCCCTTTGCTGGAAGTGGCTTGCTGTAGTTGTCACTATCAATTTTGAAAGTAGTTACTTTCACCTCGAATTCCTCAAAATCCAATAATTCTACAAAATAAGCTTGGGGATTCCTGCCATATTATTCAAATGATCAAAATATGTAAAATAAACTATCTAAATCCATGTAAATTAACAAAAAACTAAGAAACCTACATTATTTAGCCTAATTGGAATATTCATCTTATTTACACTATCTAAGTCTATTCTTTTCTATAAAAAGTAATAAATGATGTATAAAAATGTAGTAAAATGTGGATTCATCAGAAGGCAAAATAGCAAAAGATATGGCAGTATTAATCTCAGCACAAATGGAACAAATGCCACTATCACAGGTGCATCCTGGTAAAGCATCTAAATCTAAGTCTGAAAACTGAGACAAGTCAAAATCTGAATCTACAGCAATATCAATATTAGAATCAAAAGCAAAATCAAAATCAGAATCAATTACATGAACTGTATCAAAATCTAAATCAGAATTTCTATCTACTACATTAATAAGAAAAACAGAAAAATTAGAACACTCAGAAAGCATCGAATGGCTCTCAGCCGGATGTCTCATGGCATCAAAGATATTGAAATGAACTGTGTCATCTCCAAACTCCATGGACAGTGTGCCAGTATAGACATCAATCTTTGTCTTCATAGTCATCAAGAATGGTCTACCCAAAATTAAGGTCGAGTTCTCATCCTGCATATCAAGAATGTAAAAATCAGCCAGAAAAATCAATTGGTTAACTTTTACCAACACGTCTTCGAGCACTCCCAAGGGCTGAGCTGTGGTTCGGTTTGCTAATTGGATAATCACGTTGGTTGGTTTCAAGTCTCCCAAATGCAACAACTTATATACGGCTGAAGGCATAACATTCATAGAAGCTCCCAAATCCAGCAAGGCACTAGCAAAAGATGACTCTCCAATTGTGCAAGGAATGGAGAAAGTTCCTGGATCACCACATTTCTGTGGAAGGCTAGACTGGGACAAGGATGAAACTAGCTGGACATTCCTCTTCTTTAAGTTCCTCTTATAAGTACAGAGCTCCTTCAAGAATTTTGCATATCGAGGAATCTGTTTAATGGCATCCAGCAGAGGAATATTAATCTCCACCTTCTTGAAGGTATCCAGCAACTCTTGGTCCATTTCTATTTTCTTTGGTGGAGGAACTCTAGTTGGGAAAGGAAGTGGAATCTGGTGATGTGGTAAATTATCTCGGACTCCCTCTTCACTTCCACTACTTTTACTAGCCTGCACTGGACAATTGGTCAGTTCCTTGCCACTTCTTAAAGTAATAGCACTTACATTACCTTTCGGATTAACTACAGGCTGCGAAGGAAGTGCTGCAGACCCTTGCTATTGTAATTTATTCACTGAAGTTGCCAGCTGCCCAATTTGGGTCTGTAAGTCCTGAATGGTGGGTGAAACGTTCTGCTGAAACTGCAGACTTTGAGTGGCAATTTGACTCATCAACTCCTCCAAAGAAGGTCTGTGGAGGAGGTTGTTGTTGAGTCTGATTTTGCTATGCAGGCTGCTATTGTTGTCTCATAGGAGGAGGCAGATACTTTGGTTGTTGCTGCTGCACAGGGTGATGTTGTGGCTGGTGGTATGAAGGGTGTGCAGACTGCTGCTGGTACACATATTTCTGCTGTTGCTGTGGTGCTGGTGGACCATACCACAGATTGGGATGACTTCTCCACCCTGGATTGTATGTAAGGGAGAAAGGGTTATATTGCTGAGGTTGCTGCTGGTGACTCTTGTAAGGAAGGTGTATACCTGCTACCAAATGAGAAGGTTGGGCTGTCTCCTGCAGCTGAGGGCAAGAATCAGTATAATGGTCACCTGCACAAATGCCACACGTCTGCTGGATCTGTGGAATTGCCTGGCCCATGGCTAATTGCCTCACCAAAGAAGTCAGTTCTGTAAGCTTGTTTTCCAGCCTTTGGTTATCAACTGCAGCAACGCACTTTGTGGATGCCTCATGTACAACTCTAGTGGTAAGATTTCTGGAACTGAATTGCTGAGAATTTTCTGCCATGTTGGAGATCAAATATCTTGCAGCTGCTGGAGTCTTGTCCATCAGAGCACCTCCACTAGCAGCATCAATCATGCTGCGCTCCATAGGCATCAATCCTTCATAGAAATATTGAATCAAAAGCTACTCATTTATCTGATGGTTTGGGCAGGTCGAACACAACTTGTTGAACCTCTCCCAGTACTCATATAAACTCTCTCCTTGCAGCTGTCTAATGCCACTAATCTCCTTCCTTATTGCTGCTGTTCTGGACGCAGGGAAGAATTTTTCTAAAAATTGCCTCTTCATGTCGCTCCATGTACAGATTGGTGTTGGCTGCAGGTACAACTAGTCCTTGGCTATGTCACATAATGAAAATGGAAATGCCTTCATCTTGACAAAGTCCTCTGGCACATCCACTGGTCGCATGGTAGAACACACCACATGGAATTCCATCAAATGCTTGTGTGGAACTTCTCCTGCAAGACCATGAAATTTAGGAAGTAAATGAATAAGACCAGACTTCAATTCATAACTTGCTACTCCCTTCTGTAATTGTGGTATCTGAATGCATAAAGGTTGATGTCGAACATCAGGGGCAGCAAGCTCCTTCAAGGTTCTCTCTTGGTTGTTTGTCATGTTGCTTGTTTGTGAAGTAAACTGACTATGAGTAGTGTTGTGCTCTTTCCTCAATTTCAAAAGCTTCAATCTCGTCCTCTCTATCTCAGGGTCAAATGAATGCAGTATGCCTGGATTAGATCTAGTCATACAAGGTTAGGGTCACAGGAAACAACACATAAATCCTGAATGCACAGAATCAGTTAACAAAGCAAGTACCATCAAAACACAAGCAATGGTTGAAGTGAGACCATGATAAATCCCCAAATGGTATAGGATAACACCATAAAAATTTTCAGAATTTTTGGAATTGATCTGATATGGAAACTGGAAGCCTAAAGTCAAGAAAAATAGGTCAATAAATGCTTATAAATAAAAAAACTTTTAGAAAACATGCGATTTTTGAAAATCGGGAAAACCTTAACCAGCGAAGCGATTGCAGTGAATAGGAAATTTTATTCTACCCCAAAGTCATGTGTGGTGGAAAAAATTCTGACACTCCTAGCAAAAGTTATGACACTTTTAAGTTGCACAAAATTTTTCTTTACCACCATGGTGTATCTCTTTCTCTACAAATGATTTTTCAATTCTACCAACTCTACACACTAATATACACTAAATGTAATGTGGACACAAAAATTCAGGCCAAAATTCGACCATTTACTATTTTTTTGAGATTTTCCAAAATTTGATGAATAGTTGATGAATAGTGTAGGAATAGTGCAGCAATTCAGCAATTCATCAATTCAGCAAGGCAAACATGATTTCTACTAGTCCTCTGTTTTCAGCATGCATACACTAAACTACAACTTACACAAAATGCTATCACAGATCTATTGAACCTAGTCACACACTCAAACACGAATTGAAGCACAACACCTATATATCATGCAATACAAACACATGCAACATAAATCATAACAGATTACACCAAATCACACCATTGCAGAACAGAACACACCATATCATATGCAACTGAACAATTCATGAATCACAAATCACAGAACTACAATTGTATAACATAACCAAATGCATACGAACTATACTGGACACAGGACACTAAACACACTACAATGCACAATTACAGAATTCAGAAAACAAAATTTACAGAATTCACAATTGAACTACACAAACACAGAATACAGAAAACACAATGCACCATTGAATCAAAACAATACGAAATGCATCCCCGGCAACGGCGCCAATTTTGATAGCCATGTCGCAGTGGTATCAAAAACTACTAAATTCCTCACAAAAACATGCAATTCAGGGAGCAACCTAGGTCATATCTCACAAGGATGCAAATGCACATTGCTCTAATCTCAATTATGCATAAAAGGTTGTATGTTTGGGGGTTTAAATGAAAAAACTGAATTGTAAAATTAAAATGCAGAAAATGAAATTACAGAGAATGAAATCCCAGAGAATTGAAATGCAGAAAATGAAATTACAGAGAATGAAATCGCAGAGAATTGAAATGCAGCAAACGAAATTGCACAGAATTGAAATGCAACAAACGAAATTGCACAGAATTAGAACCGAAAGTTAAAATCGAAATCCAGAGCGCGAAAATCCAAAACTAAGATTGAATGAAAACTGAATTTGTTTAAATCTCTTTTGCACAACAAACAATTAATCAATTGATTGTTATACGATTAAGAACAATGCACAATTCAATCGAACAATGCTTCTATACAATCGTAAAAATGTGAGATCAGAAAACAAACTCGGAGCATCAAAAACGTCTTGAACAAATGCGATCTGGACTTTGGCAATGAATTTGAAGGAGAAACATAGCAGAAATCATCTTGACTTTGTAGAATCTTAAACTTCTTTCAATTGTAATTGCAAAGGCATACGAATTCAGAATGGAAAGAAAAGAAGAAGAATGGTAAAAAAAATGAGAGGTTCTATTGGAAGCGGGAAAGGTATTGCAAACTGAAAAATGAAAAAATGAATCAAAAGTCCTTCCCAATCAGCCCCTGACCTCTATAAATACTAATCCTAAAAGAGCAAAAACCGAGTGGGCCAAAGTTTGGCCGAAATTAAATACAAAAGAACTGCAAAATAAAAGCAAAATAAAAACTATACAATAGTCAACTAAAAGTCTAAACTTCTAAAATTAGTAGAAAATAGCTCTGGACTCCAAACAGCATGATCCAAATATCCAAAGCCCGGAAGTAAGGAATCCAATGCAAAAAGAATCAGCCAATAAGGATATCTACAGAAAAAGTTATGGTCAAATTAGTAACCAAAGGTCAGAATAGAAAATATGAACAAAAGTATAGTATTTACAAAAATTCCTAATTATCAAGATAAATGCAAAAACATATTAAATGGAAGAAATAAGGGAATGAAAAGACATGCAAAGGATGCAATAAGACTAAAAATGTGGGAACAAAATATGAGCTATCAATGAGCTACGCTTGCAAGCATATGAGAACTCTGGGATGTATAAAGAAAAAGTCAAAAAATTTCATGACACAAATTCTAAGGGAAGAGTTTTCTTAGGGACAAAAAGTGTTATTGTTTAACTCTCGTTTCAAACTGATTGTAGGTAAGCTTCGATCTAGATGGGATGAACCTTTGGTTATTACTAATGTTTTTCCCCATAGTGCAGTTGAAATTTTGGAGGAAGCTACCGACAGAGTTTTTAAAGTTAATGGTCACCAGCTGAAACTATTCCAGGAAAGCAAACCTCAAAACATAGATGATGTATCTTTAGTGGAGCCTATTCTGATGGAGGAAGTCTCTACATAGGCACTTGGAGCATTATTTTATCTTACTCTTATTTCTTTTCATTATACTTTCCTTTAGTTTTTCATGCATGTCTTTTCACTCTATTTGAATTATTTTCGTGTGTTTTTCATTTTCTATCTATTCCCATATTGTGGACAATGTTTGATTCAAGTGTGAGGGAAGTGTGTCTTAGCATATTTTTCATTGGATTCCTTTGCTTTTAGATTTAATTTGTGTGAGCAACTTTTTATTTGTCATTCTTAGTTGAGATTTTTGTCTTGCATTGGAGTTTAGCTAGTTTTTCGTGATAATTAGATTTTGGATCAATGATTGGTAGAATAATTACCTTAGTATGATTTGAGCTTATTTTCTTTCTTATGTGATTCACTCATGTTTGTAGGTATTCTAGAACTTGACTTGACTTTTTTTTAGATTATTTGTTCACATGCACTTTTGATATGATGTAGGCCTTCTTTCACATTTTAGCTACTTAGCCAAATTGACTCACCTTGCATTTATCCCACTTGTTTACCCCTTTGAGCCTTATTAACCTTTTCTTGATGATTTTGCTGCTCATTACAAGTCATGTAACCTGAAAAACCATGATTCACCTAACCTTGGAGATTATATGAGCTTTGGAATTGTTTTGGGAGTTAGTTAAAAATAAGTGTGGGGGTATTTTTTACATTGTGCTTTCTTTGAAAAATTTTGATGCATTATCAATCATTGGAACTGTACCATGAAGTAAAAAAAAATGAAAAAAAAAAAAACAAACAGAATTTGTGTTGAATTTTCGGTACCTTTCTACTTGTTTTTAACTTTCCCCATTGCTCTTCTTTCTTTTGGTTTTTAGCCTTGTATACTTTCTTTTATCCCACCTTTTCCCTCGCCTTGTATAAAAGTCCTATTGATCTTTTAATGCATGTGTTTCAAATAGTGAAAATTAGAGGCTCTTCAAGCTTATGGTTGTGCTTACTTTCATGATGTGCTTTGAGTGAAAATGTTAACTTAAATACTTGAGAGAATGAGTGATACACATATCGTTGAGAGAATTTTTGCCAATTTCGTTGAGAGAATTTTTGCCAATTATGATCCATGATTTAATTAGATTGAAGTTCTTCTTTACTTTTATCTTTAGAACATATTCTTGATTGTTTTTTATTCTTTCATACTTTGATTGATAAATTCATTTTCTTTCTTGCTCACATCACTTTCACCTTTGGATCCATTGAAAAATTTTGCTTTGCTTTATTTTGTCTAGCTTTCTTTTCCTTTCTTTTGCTTGGGAGTACAAAAGCTTAAGTGTGGGGGTATTAGACCCTCTTGGGGACTAGCATAAATAAAGGAGATAATCTAATCTTTGTTCCCTTGGTTACTAATCTGAAGGTGGATTATATGTTTAGATTTTTTATAGAACAATAACCCTAACCTTGGTGTAATGACCTTTTTCTGACGATGAAAATGCCAATCTTTTTTTCATTACCCAAACTAAATTGATTCTTACTCTTAGTGAATCATTCTCACACAGTCTGTCACATGTATATTCTAATCAAGCAAACACACTTTCAATTATAAGCAACTTGTCATACTTTCATCCTTGGTAGTCCCAAAGATTGAATGAAGATTCGGACAAGGCATAAGGCATCCTATACCACTTTACACCTTGTACTTCAAGGATCTAATGCGTCCCATACCATATTAGTTCACGAGGTAAATGTTAAATCCTTAACTAGTATCATACCAATTTAGTATAAATCCAACATCAAAGAATTACTCATCCATTGACTCTAATAACCCTAGTTAACCTATGGAAGTCCATACGTGGGAAAACCTGTTTATTTTGCAGTGAGGACACTCCCAGGGAAAACCTTTTTGCTTGAGGTAAGGGGAAGACTTTACCCTATCTAATTTTGCTTGAAAACCTGTTTATTTACTATGTTTTGAGGTGAGCTTTTATGTTTGTGTGTGTTGGATAGTGTAGAGTACTCACCCTTACATTTATTTTTCAGGTGACCAAGACGATCAGCACCAGACTCAGTGAAGAAAGGATGAACTATTATAGGACATAGATTGTATTTTAAGATATTATGTAACTACATTAGTCTTGGAGTAGTCTTTGATATAAATTTGTAATCCTTTATTGTTTTGAACTGTCTTGTGAAACTCTACGATGGGATCTTTTTATTTAAATGAAATTTTTATTACTCTGATTTTGCAAAATTAATACTTGAAAATTAAATTAAGGTGTTACAATATTGGAAGTCACCCAACTCCATTAAATCCCCTAAACATCGAGGTCCTCCCTATCTTTTACCAACGACAGTTATAAAATAACCTCGTGACTTCCTTCACAGGGGAGAGGTATTCACACATATTGCCATATGAATAGTTCATTTCCCTTTGGAGCTCAATCTCCATATCACGCAACAGGTGCCAATTCCAATCAGGATTAATATTCTATATTGTTTCACATCATGCACTCAGGCATTGGTTTAAATCTAGGATCAACATTTCACATTCAACTATTCAGACAATTTCCACAAGAGATTGACATATACTTATACCAATGCTTTCAAGCACATCCACTAAGAGTCTCTAGCTCACTAGCCTTGTCTCTTTCTTTGAATTCCTAATTTTTATCCACCTAATTTACTACTTATGATTGAAAAGATGTTAGATTTTCACAAACATTTGCTTTCCTTGATTCAATCATTAAGGTTCTATTACGAATTCTAGGCCTAAGATAAGCAAGTGGCTAGACTCAATAGTGTGGTTATACTTACATGTCAATTCTCTCTAAGCGTTCTCATTAACTCATACACAACCCTTCAGGGTCTTATAATCACAATGGGGGCCTCAATTCTCTTGCCTATGCATTTCTACATGCTTTCAACCAACTAGGGGTCACTAATTCACATATGTTAAACCAGACCTTAAAATCATGTAATCATCATATTCATATTCAAATGTCACAATGTGTACAAGACTTATGCATATGCAAATAGTATATTCAAAACCAAAATTCCTCAATCATTACCAGTAAAGGTGAATTTTATTCTCATAGGCGTCCTACATCAGGTTTGTCTAAGTTTTCTTATGGTAGTTCATTCAATCTTTTCATCAGACACTTTGCTATATACAAGGACATTAGATTTTATTATTATTATTATTATTTTCTAAATCCACGGGGATAGTTAACGTAGCTAGTATTTATCAAACATAACCTAAGTCATTTTGTTCCTATTCTATACCACATTCAATTAAATTTTCTAAAGGGCCAGATGCCTAAATCGAGGCTTCATTTTCTCTTTCCTTTTTCATCCATTATTGGAACATCTGTTAAACTTATCCAATTTGTTGCTTATTATCGATTTTCCTTTTTAAACTAAAATTATGAATTAGCGTAATTAAGCTTTGCATGACTAAGTTATAAGACTCAGTGGTTCATTAGATTGCTTAAGCAACAATCTGATTAAAGGGTCATATCCTTTTCTAAATTATCAAGAATCAAGTGCCTAGGTGTTTCTATCCAGCATATTGTAGTTTGATTTCATTTAACTAGTCTTAGTGTACTTAATGCTACACTGTAAAGGATAATTCCATTCTCCTTGGTTTTTTTTATCAAGTTTAGGAGTCTAAAACTTACAATGAAATTTTTCCTCACTTAGCATTCAATCACACAATTTTACACATATATATGCACCATAGTAACACAAGCAAACATATCAATCTCAATATCAAATACATATCTATAAACTCAAGAGAGTGAGGAAATCTCAAGAGCTTTCAACCACACACAAGATTGATAATTTCATCAAGTGTATTCTTAACCATTCCTTCAATTCCTAACTCGAGTCATATGAAAGTTTCACCTTAGAGATTAACTTAGTTTGGTGAGGAAAGATGCTCCACTTCCAGCCTTATTTGGCTTGTAATCGCATTTTTCTCAAGGGGGTCGACAATCGTCCTTTCCAAGCGGTTCTTGCGATTAAGCCCATAACTTAGGCATTTAGAATCTGAATGAAGCACGTGGGATACTGATGCATTTCTCATTCAAGAATACAGACACAAAACTCATTAGAGGAGGTTTTTAACTGAATCAAATAATTTTAGTTAACTAAACACAATATCGGTACAACAAGGTGCTTAGTTCTTAACAACTAGAATTTCAAGTTTCGGTGCACTTACCAAATGCAGTGTAATTGAGTGATATGGTGTCCAAATCATGCTCAAGATAGTTCTTTGAAAAGGTAAAACTGTCACAATCCAGAGAATGAGTTGTTGACTTATCCTCGTTCTTTGGGGGAAGTAAATGGAATCTAAATCAAGCTTAGGATAGCTTGTCAGAAAGCTTATATAACTTAGAATAAAGGAACATAGTTAGGAAATGTTTTCCACATGCATATTTTTCCAGAACTTAAGAGAAATTTGCTGCCACATGCAATTTCAGAAAAACATTTTCTACAGAATTTCGCATTGGGCAGCTTGTGAGTTTTGGACCAAACACAGAGAAAATGACCTCCAAATTAAGTTCTGCAAAAAGGTTTGAAAAGTAACATCTTAAGGATTGTGGAGATGTTATTAAAATAGTTTTCCAAGCACGTAGGAGGTACTAAATAACAATTTTACAGAGATGTGTTTCTGTTGTCATGGATTGCTTTAGCATATTTGAGATACTTGATTCATGCTTGTCGTCAAAATATCAAATGGACTTCAAATTGCGCAAAAGATGGCTTGATGAAAAGTTTATGTCATAAGGAACACAAGTATATGCATGCATGTCAATAAAATCACATGCAAGTAATTCAAAAAAGAAGACTTTTGCTGCTATTAGCAGAGAAAAAGCAATTCTGAGATAGCTTCATTAAAAATTGCATATCTCATTAATTTGTGATCCAAATCAAGTCCAACCAATTTTGTTTGAAAACTAAGACATTGAGCTTTATAAAAATATGCTCATTCAAATTTTTGGAAATGCAGATTGGTCGCAGCACTCACATTAATACAGAGTGTGTCTGCCAATTTTTGAAATGAGACCTTTGCTTGTCCTGACATTTCAACTTAGCAAATGAGATTGAAAATGGGCTTAAGATAGCTTGTTGGAAAGATCTAATTATAAGGATTTTATAAGTGTTTATGAATGTTCATAAAGTTGGATGAAGAGGGATTTAAAAACATATTCTTTTCATTGTCTTCATAAATTTTTATGAATCAGATATAGCATGGTAAAAATAGTTTTTCTCCTTGATCTTTGCTCCAAATCTTACTTCGAAAGTGGCTATGGAAAGCTAATGAAGTGTACTATGTGAAGGAATAAGGTCAAGTTAAAACAAGGGGGTTTAACAAGTAAAATATGTAGAATAGTTTAATAAGTAAAAATAGTTTTTCTCTTTGATCTTTGCTCTAAATCTTACTTCGAAAGTGGCTATGGAAAGCTAATGAAGTGTACTATGTGAAGGAATAAGGTCAAGTTAAAACAAGGGGGTTTAACAAGTAAAGTATGTAGAATAGTTTGCATGCAAAGTGAAAAACACAGACTTCCTCTATGAAGCTTTGAACTTTGCATACATCTCACCATTTTGTGCATATCTTTATCAATTAGAGTCTGATTGACGAGTCGCAAAGTGCGTTGGAAAGCTAAGGCAACAATAAACAATATGGAAGGTTTAAATGTCAGTTTCTATACATTAAATTTTCCCAAAAATTCAAGAACAGTGGTTGTTCAACTAGTAGAATTCAGCCTTGATCAAATTTACAGGATTAAATGTTATAGTGGTGAAACGAACTCCAAATCAAGCTTGCGATAGTACGTTAGAAAGTTTATTCTATGAGGAACACAAAGGAAGGGTTTCATGTTATATTAGATCATTCACAAGGTGTAAAAAAATCATTTTTTGGTCGCATGTATCAGAAAAATGAAATCTTGGACAGGTACTTATGTTTTTTTGGCGTATCTTGACGATTCGAACTCTGATCTTGATTCCACAAAGTGATGTGCATAGCTGAGAGTGGGAACTATACAAGGGAGTGAATGTATGTTAAAGATCACAATGTTTAGGGGCTGAGAATGTTGGGACAGAATGCTTGCATATGGGAAAACATGAACTTTTCTAGGAAAACCAACAAGTTCTTGGGAAAGTTCACCTTGGTCTAACTTTTGGCTCATCATGGTGTTTTGGTTTTCTTTCTTGCCCCTCAAAGTCCCCTCAAAGGTGGTCTTGACTCTTCACAAATGCAGTGACAGAAATGCAGTAGAGGTGAATACCTTAGAATGGAAAGGGGAAGAGAGAATGAGGGAGTAGAACTTAAGTGCTGAAATGTAAATTCGTGGGATACCTACCTAGATGCAGTTTCATATTTCTCTCTCTATGTGTTTAAACCATAATTTTTACAGAGTTTCAATAAAGTAACCAAGAGCTCTTTCTAATACTCTTGCTATGCAACAAGAAAATGGATGGGAGAAACATGAGACAACAAGGCAATTCTGCTCCCTCTTATTACACACACAAAGACATACATTCCAGTTGTCAAATTTTAAATCCATGAGTTGGAAAGAGTTATATTACACGTGTAGTCTATTTACATTCTTTCATACACCTTTGTAGTAAAGATTAAGATTAAGAAAGATAGAAATCGAAAAAGAGAGTGAGAGAGAACTTTACGAGAGGGAGAAAGAATGAATTTTGATTTTGCCAACCTTTCAACACATGGCTATATATGTCATGCATATAACGCCCCGAATTTTGTAGTATTAATTATTGATAATTATATAAATCTAAATGTATATTCATGTGTGTATGTATAAACGTGTATGTATGACTGGATAGGGCTGAAATGGGCTAAGTGTCTAAGTATAGGGCATGATACTGGGCTGTTCTCGTTGCAGCAAGAGGATTCTCGCTGTAGTGAGAGGGTCCTGGGAGGAAGGACCAGAACTATCGCCTTCTCGCTGTAGCGAGAGACGTCTCGCTATAGCGACAAAGCGATAGTTTAGGGTGCATTTCTGGGTGCAGTCTCGCTGTAGCGAGATTCTGCAGAAACCAGAGTGCAGTTTTCTTTGGTTTTTTCGCTGTAGCGAGAGGGTGAGACTTCACTGCAGCGAGAATATCTCGTTGTAGCGAGAGTGTCGTGACCAGAAAAGGATTTAAAAGGGGTTAGGGTTAGGGTTAGGGGAGAGTTATTTCCCCTCTCCCTTCAAAATCCCTTTGATCCTCTCATCTCTAAAACCTTTTTCACCGATTATATTGCCTCTAAAGCCGTTCGGAGGCTTAATTGAAGGTTGAATTCATGTGGGGATGCTTGGAGGTGAGTTTTAATGGTTAGGGTTTCAGTTTTTCATCCCCTTTCTCTGTTTTCGTGGTTCCCCTGAGTTCTAATGGAGTTTCTCCATGTGTTTAGGACAAAATCCATGAAGGGGAGCATCTCTTGGTGGATTTAGCGTGTGGGTCTTCAATCCGAGGTAAGGGAGGACTCTACCCTACTCTTTTATGTGTGATTTGCTGATATTTTGTGTGATATTGTGATGTGGCTGAGTAGAGAGTAGGAAATTGTTGAGATATGTGATGTGGGCACTTGTGCCATTTATACATGTGTATATCTGAATGAACATTGTGAAAATATGGGTCTGAGAGCCGTGTAATATGAATGGAAATAGGCTAGGGGCCGTGTGTCTAGAATGAATTGTGGGCTATGTGCTGTGTGTCCTGTGAAAAATGAAATGTGGGCCCAGTGCCGTAAAGTTGAACAAATATGAGTCGAGTGTCGTGTACTGTTAAATGTGGGCTATGTGTTGTATATTGAAATGTGTGTGACTGGGGCATATTAGCACCGTTGTAATGTGTTGTGAATGGTTCAGCGATACACTGGGGATGTGGGAGATGAGGATGGTAGAAATACCTTGGGGGAGAGGGAGTGGTGGTGACACTGACTGTGGAACGGGTGCACCACGGGCCACACACTCTCTTCCTGACTAGACCTCTGACCATTATCTTTGTTGAGCGACCCATGACTGCCCACGTGGTATCCATGAGGCGGGGTTAACCGGTGACCATTCATGGTATAAATTTGTGATCACAGTGTCAATGTGAGTATGGATGGCGTGAGTATGCATGGGTTCATGAATTGTGCTTATAGATGTGATAATAATGCCTGTGCTCGTATTTGTTTAATGTATTGGAAATGTGTTGGAGGTGAGACTCTATGCTTAATTGTATGTTTTGATAGTGTAGAGTACTCACCCTTACATTCATTTTTCAGGTAATTAAGACAATCAGCACCAGACTCAGTGAAAGGGGCAGGTGAAACTGCTATAGAACTAGGATTTTAATTTAAAACTAATGTATTTGAATGGGTCTTGTAGTAGTGACTTGATAGAAATTGTAACCCCTTTCCTTATTTTAAAATATTTGATGAAACCAGGGATTGAGAACTTTATTTGAAATGAAATTTATTTTATTCTGAATTTGCAAAATTATGATTTATTGAAATTAAACATAAGGTGTTACAACGCATGCAAGGGCTGGTCTTCCTTCTTCGACACGTGGCTCACGCATGCAAGGGCTTCTCCTATTTTGACACGTGGCCGACATATGTCGTCACGCATGCAAGAACTTCTCCTTCTTCGACACGTGGCTGCCACCTGTCGTCACGCATGTAAGGGCTCACCACATTTTTGCCACCTATCACCACTCATCTTATGGTTTTGCCACCTATATCATGCATGCATGATATTTTGATGGCAGTCTGGTCATTTTGTAATTCATTCTATGAATTAAAATTCTGAAAAACCTTGTTGAAGCAAAATCTACCTTGCTAAGGCTTGAACCCAGCAACTACCAAATCTTGACTAAGGACTAACCCTTCACTATTACGCTGCCTCTGCTCGTGCATATAACATTTGAAACTCAAATATAATTACAGGATTCCTAAATAATCTAAAGCATTGAGATCTATCTCTTAAAACATCAAACACATACTGACGAATTATTTGAACAAAATAAAATAAATGCTTTTATATTAAATCTTCTTTAACCAATATCATAAAATTTTGTAAAACACATTGAATTATCTTTGAGAGAAAAGGAAAATCACATTATACATGTAAACATGGAAGGGAGCAAAAATGAGGATGTTACACTTGGTGTTCCAAAGACTGATGTGACATATTTTAGGTTTATATTTATAGTTTTATTTTAATTAATAAACACTTTTCATTTGCTTTATTTTTAAATTTTTTATCATTTTTTTAGTTATTTGAATAAATTGAGCTTGTTACAAATAAATGTTTTTGTTTCGTATTTTTGGTTATTCTAACATCTGACTACTCTTTTGGCCATAACTTTTTCTATATATATCATTTTTGGTTGATTCCAATTGCATTGGATTCTACACATCGTCTCAAGGTTCTGGATAATTCCCTCCTCAACCAGAGGTTAATCCTAGAAATGTGAGTGCCATAATATTAAGGAGTAGGAAGGATTTGTTAGGCAACAAGAAAGATAAAAAGGTACAAGATGATGTGGAGGCAAAGAAGCAGCAAAACACAGAGCAATAAACTGCCCCTAGTAGTTCAAAAATTGTGCAGAAACCACCCCTTCCCTTTTCGAACAGAGTGGCCAAACTAAGGCCACCAACAGACTTTGATAAGGAGCTTTTTGAGACATTTAGAAAAGTAGAAGTGAATATTCTACTGCTGAATACGATAAAACAAGTTCCAAAATATGCAAAGTTCTTTAAAGAGATGTACACTAATAAGAGGAGACTGAAAGGGGATGAAAGAGTCAACACGGGGAGGAACATGTCAGTCCTCATACAACCCAATATGCCATAGAAGTGAAAGGATCCTGGCACTTTTACCATCCCCTATACTATTGGAAATTCCACCTTCAGCAATGCATTACTTGATCTTAGTGCTTTCATAAATGTGATGTCTACATCAATCTATTAGTCTTTGAGCCTCGGCCCCCCTCTGAAGCAAACTGATGTAGTCATTTAATTGGCAAATAAGAGCACTGTATTCTCTGCTGGAGTAGTAGAAGACGTGCTAGTGAGAGTGGATAAGTTGATATTCCTTGCTGATTTCTACATTTTGGACATGGCAGAAGAGTCCAACATGCCTACAATGATTCTTGGTAGACCTTTCCTGAAAACAACAAGGACAAATATTGATGTGCACTTAGGAATTCTATCCATGGAGTTTGGAGACGATGTTGTGCAACTCAACATCTTTGAGGCCATGAAGCATCTATCAAAGCTGCATAGTTACATTTCATATAAATATTATTGATGTTCTAACTAAAGAGTTTTGTATTCATTTTTTTTATATTTCTAGTTGTACATGCACTGTAGGAGATTTGTGTAAAGTTCGTGCTAAAATAGATACATATTTAATAGCTGATGATGTTTCATGTGATGCAGCAGCAGGTTTAGGAAGCTCTAGCTTGATTACGACAAGTACACATACCCCTGAACCTGCTCAGATACATGCTGCAGAATTAGACTTCTCTACCAGGACACTTCCCTCTATTATGCAAGAACCTACACTTGAACTGAAGCCTTTGCCCAAGTATTTGAAGTATGCATTTTTAGAGGATGATAACAAGCTACCAGTGATCATTTCAGCAGATTTGGATGCTGCACAAGAAGGGAAGTTGTTGCAAACTTTAGCAACTCATATGCAAGCAATTGAGTGGACTTTGGCAGACATTTCAGGAATTAGCCCATCAACTTATATGCACAGAATTATGTTGAATGAAGATGCAAAAGTTGTGAGACAGCCCCAAAGAAGGCTGGATCCCACCTTCCTAGAGGTGGTGAAGAAACAAGTTGGCAAATTGTTAGTTGCTGGCATGACATACCCAATCTCTAATAGCGAGTGGGTGAGTCTGATCCATGTTGTACCAAAGAAGACCAGCATAATAGTCACAAAGAACCAGTTTGATGACTTGATTTTGACCAGAATTCAGAATGGGTGGCGAGTCTGTATTGATTCCTAGAGACCTCACTTGAAGTATTTGATGAATCCATAATTTATTGGATTTTTACTTATCTTTTTAGTATTCTTTAATAGAAAAAATAGATCTAGGAAGTGTAAATAACATAAAAACATCATTTTGGTCAAATTTCATAGGTTTCTTAATTTTTGGTTAGTTTACATTGATTTACATAGATATAATTTGCAATTTTGATCATTTGAATAATTGTGCAAGAATTTCTAGACTCATTACATGGATTTTTAGCCTTTGAGAAATTTTGAGTTGAAAGTGACCACTTTCAGAAGTGATAGTGGACACTACAGCAAGCTAGATCCAAAGGGCAGGCCAGAGTAACCTCTTTTAGAAGCAATAGTGATCACTCCAGAGTTAAAGGAAGCACCCAAACCTGCGCGTGTTTACTCTCGGAAAGGATAGTAAACACTTCAGAGAGCCTCAGAGTTCAGGACCCTACGCGTGTTAACTCTTGTGAACGATAGTAATCACTATGCTCGCGCGTGTTTACTTTTGTAAACGATAGTAATCACTATGCTCGAGAGTGTTCACTCTCGTGAACGAGAGTAACTACTCTGAAGGCGTCAACTTTTCTATATATGGATTTTTACCATTTAGGGTAAAAAAAGAGGAAGGAGAGCTTTTACACACTTTAAGATTGCTTACCAATTTAGGAACACTTGGAGAGCCTAGGGTGGCCTTGGGTGACAACCAAGGGTCCAACCTAGGGTTGATTTCCATTTTCTCCTTACTTCTCTTTAATTTTTATATTGATTTTATTGATTTCTCTTTACTTTCATTTTGTAATTGTGAAACTCATCCTCATGGAGGGTTAATTTTCTTGTAATCTCTAGTAAGTTCATATGGATTCTTGAAATTTTGGTTTTTTGAATGTTAATACAAATATTTTTCTTCCATGAATTTCTTCCTCCCAAACTCTTGAATTGAATTAATGGTTGAATGAAGGGAGCATTGCGTAATGAACCCTAATTCGTTTTAAGAAAATTCTAAATTTGAATTGCTTAATTCTTATTTAATTCCAAGATTGTGTAATCAAGGAATGAGAGATTAGAGTTCATTGGATTGCTTAATTCATATGAAAACATAAGATTGATTTTTGCTTGTTAAATCAACCTAATTCTGGGAAGAGAGTAAGAGTATTAAATCTTGAGAGGAATAGGGATAGAGTTTATATGAATGAACTAGGGGTTACTATATTTTATTGATTGAACTTTGCAATTTAATTTTCTGCTTAAATTGATTGAACTTGAAATCATAAACCCCTCCTTTTTACTTGCTTTCTAAATACATTACACACCACAGGTTTGATATTTGGTCACTCGTCCAATGATTCATGGAAGACGACCTAGGCTTGCATCCTAGACTACATAAATTTTTTTGCATATTTTGATGAAGGTTGACGACAAATCTTTTTGCAAATGAAAAAATATTTCGTTCATCAGTATTCATGGATGACTTTACTGTTTATGAGTCTTCATTTTATGCATGTTTAGATAGCTTGCCTAGTGTATTAGATACGTGCATACAGTTCAATTTGGTTTTAAATTATGATAAATGTCATTTTATGATGACTGAGGAAACTGTACTAGGGCATGTAGTGTCAAGTAGGGGTATTGAGACTGACAGAGCCAAGATTGATGTAAATGTTTCTTTACCTTACCTTACTTCTGTGAAAGAAGTGCGCTCTTTTCTTGGCCATGCAAAAAGATGTTGATTTCATCTTTAATAAGACCTGCAAGGACACTTTTGATGAGCTGAAGAGGTGCCTCACTTCTACTCTTATCATTCAACCTCTGAGTTTGGAGATTCCGTTCAAGCTTATGTGTAATGCTTCGAACTTTGCAATTGGTTTTGTCTTTGGTCAAAAAGTGGAGAAGCAACCCCATATCATAGCCTATGCTTCTCAGACATTGGATAAAGCACAAGCAAACTACACCACTACAGAAAAAGAAATTTTAGCCATTGTTTTTGCTTTAAATAAATTTCGTTCATGTTTACGTTGCTCTAAAGTAATTATTTTCTTTGATCATGCAGCTTTGAGGTACTTGCTTAAGAAGTCAAATTCTAAACTGAAACTAATTTGTTAGATGCTTCTTCTACAAGAGTTTGACATTGAGATCAGAGATAGAAGTGGTGCAGAAAACTTAGTGCCAGACCATTTGAGCAGAATTCAGCAGCCACTTGAGGATCTTCCCATTAGAGACACCTTTCCAGATAAGCAGCTTTACCACTTGGAAGGCATGATCCTTGGTATGTAGACTTGGTGAATTATTTGGCTGCCAAGGAGATTCTTACATAATTTTCTAAAGCTCAAGTTGTCAAGCTAAAGAGTGATTCCAAATACTACATTTGGGATGATCCATACTTATGGAAGATGTGCAGTGACAAGATTATCAAACGATGTGTGCCTGAACCTAAGTTCCAGTCTGTGCTTAGATTTTGCCATTCCTTAGCTAGTGGTGGACACTTTGGACCTCAACGTACAGCCTCAAAGATTTTAGATTATGGATTATATTGGCCTATCATGTTTCAGGATGGACACAACTTCTGTAAGACATGTGAGCAATGCCAAAGAACTGGGAACATCTCGCGCCGGAGTGAGATGCCACAACTACCTCTCCTTTTCTGTGAGGTATTTGATATATGGGGCATAGATTTTATGGGTCTCTTTCCTGTTTCATTTGACTATACCTATATTTTGTTATCAGTGGACTATGTCTCCAAGTGGGTGGAGGCAAAGGACACTCATACTGATAATGCTCATGTTGTAGATTTTGTGAAGTCATACATTTTTTGCAGGTTCGGATTTCTCAAAGCATTAATCAGTGACCAGGAATCACACTTTTGCAATCGTACAACGGCTGCCTTACTTCGAAAGTTTGGGTTATGCATAAAGTTTCCACACCATACCACCTTTAGACTAACGGACAAGCGGAGATCTCCAATTAGAAAATAAAGCAAATCCTGGAGAAGACTGTCCAACCCAATAAAAAGGATTGGAGTCTACGCTTAGAGGATGCTCTGTGGGCTTACAGAATTGCCTACAAAACACCCATAGGAATGTCTCCTTATTGGGTTATTTTTGCCAAGACATGTCATCTACTAGTAGAAGTGGAGCATGAGGCATTCTGGGCGATCAAGCAATGTAACCTAGATATAGAGGCAGTTGGCTCGCATAGGAAGCTTTATTTACAAGAGTTGAAGGAGATTTATAAAGAAGCATATGAGAACTCCAACATCTACAAAGAGCGCACCAAGGCTTTTCATGATAAGCTAATAGAGCGTAAAGAGTTCCATATTGGTGACAAAGTCCTTTTATATAATTTTAGACTTAAGTTGATGCCCGGTAAATTGAGATCTAGGTGGGATGGTCTCTTTCTTGTTATGAACGTTTTTCCTTATGGTGTTGTTGAACTTTAGGATATGGAATCGCAAATGAGCTTCAAAGTTAATGGGCATCAGCTCAAGGTATTTCATGAAGGCTTGGGGAAACATGAACAAGAGGAGACCGCTTTTGAATTGGCCACCTATCCCGATTTATAGGGAGTTTTCTTACCTCTCACTAGTTGGATTGTTTGAATTTTCCTTATGCTTATTGTGTTTTTCATTGAGGACAATGTTAATTTCAAGTGGGGGAGCACTATGTTTTTGGTGTATACTTAGTCTAATTAAGTGACTATTTTATGGCTTTGATGGATTGATTAAATCATTCTTCGGTTTGATAAGTGGACTTTGATATCTTGTGTGTTTGATTATTTGTGATAGAATATATACCTTGTGAGATTTTGAGCCATATAGATAACAATATCATGTCATTTTACTTTCCTTCATTGTGTGATTGCACTCGTAGTTGTATGACACTAGAACTTGCCTTAAGCCTTTTTGAGACTATATTTCCATATGCTTGCATTAACATTATAAAGGCATCATTTCTTTCTTACAAACTACTAACTAAAAAGTCAACCTTGTATTATTTCCATTGTTTAAGCCCCTTGAGCCTAATTGTCCTATTTCTTGTGATCTTAGCTCATTTCAAGCTAAAGGTGTAAAACAATAAAATGACCCAACCTTAGGAGATACAAGAACTTTGAAATTATTTTGAGAATGATCATAGAAATAAGTGTGGGGGAGATTACTTTACAAAATGCAACAGAAAAAAAAAACCAGCTACTAAAAAAAAAGAAGAGGAGAAACAAAGAAAAAAAAGAAAAAGTAAGCAATAAAAAGGAAAAAGAGCATTGGATGGCTAGCAAAAGTAAAAGAGGATTGTTTTTGGATTGTATTACATTATATTTTTAGGGATTTACTTTCATGCTTACTTTCTTTGGATTCATTCCCCATGGTTTTTATATCCTCTTTGGTTTTAGCTTGATTACCTTTGTAAGTTTTCCACCTTCACTATAACCTAGAAAAGTCCTCACCATTACTAATGCCATAATCACTCGAAAAGAATCCTTTTTAGACACAGGAGAAAAGGTCTTCTTGTAATCGATTCCTTCCCTTTGAGTGAACCCTTTAGCAACAAGTCTTGCCTTATGTCTCTCAATGTTGCCTTGTGCGTCTTTCTTGATTTTAAAGACCCATCTACATCTGATGACTTTTACATCATCAGGAAACTCAACGAGATTCCAGACTTTGTTAGATGTCATAGAATCCATCTCATCTTTCATGGCATTGTACCATAAATTCGATTCCTTAGAATTCATGGCTTGTGAAAACGTTTCAGGATCATTTTTGGCTCCTATGTTATAGTCAGATTCTTGTAAATACACCACATAGTCACTAGAAATTGTTGACCTTTTGACTCTAGTAGATCTTCTTAATGTTGTCTCATTATCTTGATGAGGAACTTGTTGTTCAACCACTTCCTCAATAGGTTGATCAACATTCACTTTTGGCTCCTCGTTAATAACTTGATCTACCAAATCGTATTCAACAGCTTGTGGAACTTGGATAACTGGTTTTCTAATACGCTCTTGAACTGGAGGAGCATGAATGACTACCAATCTATCATTTGATTTAGAGGGTTTAGCTTTATAATGATTTATTTCAAGAGTAGTGTCTTGCATCAGGTCACTCCCACTAATCAAATCATTTTCAAGAAACTTTGCATTTCTTGATTCCACAATTCTAGGGCTACGAGATGGACAATAAAACTTATACCCTTTAGATTTTTCAGCATATCTAATGAAATACCCACTAACAGTCCTAGGGTCAAGTTTCTTCTCTTGTGGGTTATAAATTCTCACTTCAGACAGACATCCCCAAAAGCGTATATGTCGCAAACTAGGTTTCCAACTTTTGAACAGTTCAAAAGGTGTCTTTGAGACAGCCTTAGCTGGAACTCTGTTTAATATATACACAGCCGTCTTTAGTGCTTCAATCCACAAGAATTAAGGAAGCTTTGCATTGCTCCTCATGCTTTTCACCATGTCCATCAAAGTTCGATTCCTTCTTTCTGCCACACCATTCTGATCCAGAGAACCAGGCATAGTGTACTAGGTAACAATCTCATGTTCTTGAAGAAATTTCGCAAATGAATCAAGTGCTTGTCCATTCTCTGTGTATCTACCATAGTATTCTTCACCTCGATCTGATCTCACAATCTTAATTTTCTTTCCACATTATAGCTCTACCTCAGCCTTGAAAACTTTAGAGGCATTCAATGCTTAATCTTTAGAATGAAGCAAGTAGAGATACATATATCGTGAGCAATCATCTATGAAGGTGATAAAATATCTCGGACTACTTGTGTTCATGTCTGGACAACAAATATATGTATGAATGATCTCCAATAAGTTTGAACTCCTCTTAGCACTAATTTTAGACTTGTTAGTTTGCTTACCCTTAATGCGATCCACACAAGTCCCAAAATCAGTAAAGTCCAAAGTAATAAGTACTCCTTCATTTACTAATTGCTTAATTCTCTCAATGGAGATGTGTCCCAATCTCTGATGCCACAACATAGAGGATTCCTCATTCACAACACATCATTTTACCCCAACAGTAACGTGCATAGAATTATGAGTGACATTATTTTGCAAAGTAATAGAATAACGACTATCACATAGTTTACCAAAACCAACAATTTGGGAATTATTCAATAAAGTAAAACCAGAGTCTAAAAAATTAAAGGAAAAACCCAAAGGTGCAAGTCTTGAAATTGAAATCAAATTCTTAGAAAAACTAGGAACATAAAATGTCTTTTCTAAATTCAAAATGAAACCACTACTTAAAGTTAAACTGCATGTCCCAACGGCCTCCACATGTGAACTCATCCTACTCCTTGAGTAGATGCATCACTCACTTCCCACTGGCCTCCTTGGGTTTTGCATAACCTGCAAGGTATTAAAAACATGGATTGTAGAACCAAAATCAATCCACCATGTGTCATGATTAATATCAACCATATTAGATTCATAACAAACAAAAGCAAATAGATTACCCTTCTTGTCCAGCCAAGTCTTGAATTTCAGGCAGTCTTTCTTCATGTGTCCTTTCTTTTTACAAAAGAAACACTTTGACTCTTTCTTTATGTCCGGCTGAACAGAAAGCTTTCCCTTGTGATTAACTTTATTCTTTTTACTCTTCACAGAAGTGGTCAAGTTCACCTTCTCCCCTTCTTCCATCAGTAACCTTTCCTCTTCTTGAACACACATGGTCAACAATTCATTAACAGACCATTTTATCCTTATGTGTGTTATAAGAGATCTTAAAGGGGGCATATTCATGAGGCAAGGTGCACAAAATGTAGTGTACCAAGAAGGAATCTGACATGGTAGCCTCCAAAGCTTTCAGCTAAGCCACTATATCCCTTATGCACATGATGTGATCACACACTCCTCTAATCCCAGTGAGCTTCATGGATGAAAATTGCATTATAAGGGTGCTGGCAAGAGATTTATCAGAAGTAGTAAATTGCTCATCAATGGCCTTTAATAAATCCCTGACTTTATTATGTTGATCGATAAAACCCCGAATACCAGCAAAAATGTTGGTTTTTATGAAGGTCACGAAAAGACGATTAGACCTCTCCAACTTTTCATAAAGATCAACTCCATGTAGAGTGTTGGTCTTAGTAATTGTTGGTGGTTCGTCTTTCCTAATACCATAATCAATGTCCAACCCGCCCAAATGAAGAAGAACTTTTCCCTTCTAGATCTTATAATTGTCACCTCTTAACTCGAGAATACCACATTTAATATCAGAAATATTCACAGATTGAGAGACTGCAAAGTTCAAAATACCACACGCTTATCATCATAATTTGAGGATAAAATAAATATCATGTTTTACCAATGCAAACATGCTTTAATTTATGAATCTAGTGACATAAAACTTGCATGTGGGCTAAAGTCCTATTCAATTAGACTCATTATATATCGTTATGACAAAACTATCAAATTATGTTCTTTTTCTTAATTCTTGTGGGTAAATTAAGAAATATAATCTAATATTTTATCCTAATTAATCATACACATGCAATAAAATTCCTGTGGGTAAATTTCATCACATTATATATAATCAATTACAATTAATGTTTTTCAATGTGATTTAAAAACTATATATATACTTTTAATCAATCAAAAGTGTTGTGGCTACTCTCTAATTTATTAAAATTATATTCATCACCAAACATTAGCTCTCTCTCTCCAAAGGAGCAGATATAAGCATTAATATCAAGGAAATTAAGCATAAAAATTTAATAATATCATGCAATTTAATAACATCATGCTAGTCATAAGGAAAGATATATATACAGCTTTCAAAATCACATATGTGACAAGGATAAGAATTTGGTTTAATGGTAGTCACTTCAATTTATCATGTCAGGGTTCTAGGTTCAAACCCTCGCAGAAACAATTTAATTTTGGTTTTATTAGGGACGGAAAACATTTGAACAAAAGTGCTAGAATGAGTTTTGAACCCGCCCAAGGTGCTAATTACCACTAGGCCATCCTTGACAAATCAATATTATTTGGTTTTCAGAATCACACATGTGACAAGGATAAGGATTTGGTTTAATAGCAGTCACTTCAATTTATTATGCCATGGTTCTAGGTTTGAGGGTTCTGGGTTCAAACCCTGGTAGAAACAATTTAGTTTTGGTTTTATTAGGGACGGAAAACATTTGAACAAAAGTGCTAGAATGAGTTTTGAACCCGCACCACCCTCTACGAAGACCAAGGTGCTAATTACCACTAGGCCATTCTTGACAAATCAATATTATTGCACGTGCAAAACTATATGTTCATACATTCGAAAACTCAAAAAATGCGTAAAAGGAACAAAAAGCTTGCGGTTTTGGTTGTGTTCAACCTCCAGCCAGGTTGGCTTGACCCGGTTACAACCCGCGTACCCGGTTTCAAAATTTTAACAATTCCAGTCTCCAGCAAACATGAAAAGGAATGTTTTTAGATGCAAAAAACATAGAAAATAATTCTCTATATTCAATTTTGATAAAAGAAGGGTCAAACACACAACATCTTTGTCCAAAACAAAATTTTGAATATGTAAAATGAGCAAGGCAGAGGTACATGAAAGCTCTGATTCCAAATGTAAAAATACTTTCAAAGCTATGCGGAAGTAAAGAATGGATCGATTAATACTAACCTCCAGCCATTTCAAGTTGATTCATGATTGAAGTTCTTGGTCTTTCTAAATCCTCACTCACTCAATCATGATGTTGTGTATTGTTCTAAAGGAGGAGCGGATTCAGGTAAACCTAAAACAATGAGATAACAAAATATTTATAGGGCTCTTCCATCATTGAGCCCACTCCGAATATCTGATAAAATCACCTCTGAGTGGAAAAATGGATGCAGATAATGGGGTAATGTGATCACATTATATCCCTTTAAAATCGGAACTACAAAAACGGAAGTCGGTTGCTAACATCTTGCTCAAGCGAGAGGAATCTTGCTCAAGCGAGAGGAATCTCGCTCAGGTAAGATAGGATAAAGTTGTCCCAACTGTCCTCTTGTCTAGATGAGAAGGGTCTTCGCCAAGCAACCTCGTAGGAAAAATTGAAGAACACTTTGGACCAATTCTTGCTTAGGCGAGATTACCTATCGCTTAGGCGAAAATATCAGAAAACTAAATAAAAATCAGTATCTGGTTTTCTTGCTTAGGCGAGGAGGTTTTCACTCAAGGAAGAGCCTGCTCACTCAAGTGAGAATGAGCGAGTTTAATGGCATATTTAAGGAACTTCCGTTCTAAAAATTTTTATTTAGATCTAAACAACCTTCCCTCTCATTTCTCTCTGTTCTCTCACCTTCTTTTCTCAGAGAAAACCCTCCTGAGCCTTGAAACTCTTCCAAATCCGACCTTGAACGCTTGTTCCAATTGATTTCAAGTTAGTCTCTTGGAGCTCAGTTCTCCAAATTCTCTCATATTCCTTTGTTTTTCTTCTTCTCTAAAGTTTTCTACTTTGTAATACTAGGAATACCTTGGTCTTTAAGACAAAATCTTCCATCAAATTTGTTATATCTCTCTTTTGGACCTCATGAGAATGTGATCTTACAACATATTTTTAAGTAAGGGAGTTGATCTCAAACCTTAACTCTTACTTATGCGTTTTGGTTTACAATACTGAGAATGAAAAATTTGAGCATGAAAGACTTATAACTTATTTCATATATTATCTAGACAAAATTTTATGATAAAAGTTATGAGTAAACCAAGTTTTTGAAGAGTTTTTACAATTTTACTACTATTATATGTGTACAATTAATATTGAACTATTATTTTGCATGATACATGTTAGAAAATACTAAACTTTAAAATAGATGATTTTATTAAGACTAAAAAAGTGTGTATGTTAAATTGTACGCCCGGGTTAAGTGATGGTGTCCAATCTTTAGCACATTGTATTGATCTGTATAATATGAAATTGATTGATGATTATTTGTATTAAAATGACATATTGTGGTGACCTTAGATTTTTGTTTGAAAGTTTATGTTTGTTTTAAAAGGCTAAATTGAAGTAAATGAATGATGAGGACATGTATTTTATTATGTATATCTGAAATCTTAAACATGTTTATTTGATTGAATGGTGAGGAATAAAAATGTAATATTAATGAATGATATGAGAAATGATAAGAAAAGAATGTTATGAGAAATACTGAGAATATATATAGATAGTCATAGAGATACATTGGGGGTGTAGAAATTAAAACAGATGCAATTTTGGAAATATGGGAGAAATGAATGTGGTGGATGCTTTCTTTGATTGCGCATAATTAATGAGATTAAAAGTACTACAAGTCACATATTCATTTCCTGACCTAAACTCCTTACTACACTTTTGCTAAAACGGACTAGGGTTGGCACATGTTGTATTGTTGTTACAGTGGCTATCCAACAACTATCTATATCTATGGAAGACCTCATGGGATCCTAGGGACAATGGTTGTGAAATTGTAATTGATGTGATATAGTATAGTAATTATGTATGTGATTATAATATATGTATTGTAACATATTGATTGGTATTGTTATGATATATGTGTTGTAATACTTTGACGGGTGCGATTAGGACACATGTATTGTGACATATTGATTGATGTGATATAATACATGTTTTATGACATACAGATCAGTATAAAAATATATGTTATGAATATTACAAGTTGATTTATTTAAAGTGTGTGCTCTATTGTGATAACCGTTTATATAGTCTGAGTTATTATTAACTAATATATATTAAATTATATTAGATAATATTTTTAGTATCATTCAATGATTCTATCAAACAAGAGATTTAGTAGGGCAGAGAATACTCACCCTTACTAATTATTTTCAAAAGATAAAATCGAATAGAATTAAAAGAAGGTTAGTTCGTTCTAGGATCATAGTCTAATAATATTGTGAGGAAGGACTGCTTTGTAAGATTTGAATTATTTTATGTTTGTAATATTTGATCAAGTTTCTAATTTAAATTAACAAGGTTATGTAATTATTTTTAATGTCAAATCTAGAATTTGTAACACTTTGATAAATTTTGTTGTAACCATTGATTTGTAGTGTTTGTAGTATTAATAATTAATTTTTTTTATTTTAGTTTACATTCAAATTTTAGATAAAAATTTACTTCGTAAGAAGTAATGTGGTTTATGTTTTAAGTATATATGTGTATATATAATATGAAGTAAATAAGTTGATAAAATAAAAATTTTAGTTTTTGTTATATTGATAAATTAAAATTTTCAAAATTATTTCATTTTAAAAGTTTTGAACATCTTTGAGTTTTTATAAATCTAATAATAAAAATACTATAAATATAACAAAAATTCATTTAATTTTTATTTTTTGTTATAAATAATTATTTATATTGGATAAAAAAATAGAAATATTACATTTATGTCTATCATATATAACTTTGTGCTTTGCTAAGAATTTATAGTTTCTTTGGACATAATTAAGTATTAGTTATAGTGATACTATGTGATCTAAAGATTTAAATAATGTTATCAAGTGAGAAACAAGTAAATTTTTTTTAATTCTAATTTTATAGATTAATATTATTTAATTATTAGAATAATATTATATTATTAATTAAATAATTTAATAAATATCAGTGAAAATAGTCAAAAATAAGTTGACTAATTCTTTCAGTGTATAATGAGTAGTTCATGTTCTCATTTGACTTTAAATATAAAAATTGTAGACCATTAGATAAAACTTGTAGTGTGTAAAAAATATAGTCGTCAATAAAGAGCAAGATATGTTCTTTTCTTCAAATTATTACATTAAGGATTGCTATTTTACAAAGTTAAGCTTGGATTTAGAGTTCTTTAGATACTCATAATTTTAACCTCAACCTATTATGGTTAATTATAATATACTATAACATGTATTATTAAAATGAATTATCATTACAATAATATTATGTAATTTTTGAATCTTAAAAAAGACCGAAAAGAGTTTGACGTTATATAGAAACATACGTAGGATTTGTATTTATGAATGATACCTGTACATAATTAAGTAGAGTATGATAATATCTATCTCTATACATGTGTTTTAAAAATTATCCATATATGGACCTATACTTTCTTGTAACAAATTTAATTTTCATATGTGCATCCTATGGCTAATTAGATATTCATATTTGCATTTGAGTTAAATAAAAATAATATTTTATATCCTAATTATAAAATATATCAAAGTAAGTATTTAATTAAATTCAAATCAAAATAATTAATCATATAACACAATATAAATCAAACAGTATTTTAAAAATTAATAATTTTGTAATTTTACACACACAAAAAAAAAATAGTCTATGAGACTACAACTCGGAATCTTGTGAAAGAAATATCAATGCTTAATTATATATATCTATTTACTTATTAATATATAAATGTTGATTTGAAGACTCTTATCAAATAAATAAATTTAAAAAATTTTATATAAAAATAAAATTAATAAATATTTTATTGCATTATATTATTTTCAAGAGTATTTTGTTTTTACAATATAAGTAAATAAGACGATTAACGGGTTAAATTAATTAATTTTATATTTTATAAAAAGTTATTTTTTAGTATAAGTTTTAAATGGATCTTTCTCCTTTTTCCTCTCTCTAATTATATATATACCTTTATTAGTTAAATTTAAATTAACAAAATTAAAAATAATTACTTTGTGAATTACATTTTTTATTATTCCACTTCTCAAAATCTATTAAAAATCTTAAAATAATTTAAATATATATATATTAACTTATACAGTTAAAATGATAAATAAATAAATAAATATATATATATATATAGTTTTATTAACCATAATTTTAGTCTAATATATTTAAAATAGATAGAATTTGTACGTCAGTAGTCATATCAATACTTATTTCTTTTAATTGTTTAGATAATTACTTTTATTTAGATGTAAGGATTTAAATAGGTTAAATTGTCTGACAAAACTTACAACTTACTAACATGACTTAACTTATTTAAGTAATAAACATAATTTAAATTTTTTAAAAAATTTAATTAATTACAAAGACCAAGTTTGATTTTTAAAAAAAGTCTATTAAGCCTATTTAAAGTTTATAAAATTTATAATAATATATTAAATAAATTAAATTTTAAAAAATAAAATCTTAAATCATAAACTCTAATAATTTTTGTCAGAATTGAAGAGTGTCCATACTTAAGTACTTTTTAAGAGAGAGAGTCCTATTCATTGAAGTCTTTTGTTTTACTAATATTTGATCTGTGCATAACGTTAATTTGTATTTATATTATTTTGATTATATATTTTGATGAAATAGAAATATATAATTTTATTATATATATTTAAAGTATTAAATCATCTTTTTATAACTTATTTAGATATAAATCTTATGATGTTTATGAAGATATCCATTAATGTAAGTGTTTAAATTGAAGTTATATATATATTATTTTGAATTCCTTAAGTAATAACTAACTAATAACGTATGATTAAATTCTATTCCATTGTTACCACATCCACATGGATCCGCTGCCATGCCAACCAGGAACAGGAAACAATGAGTTGTAGGATAAGTGCATGTGCGCGTAGTGCCATTTGTATGGAATACGACAACGATCACATTTTGAGGTTTATATTTTAACATCCATAATGCAAGCTTGCGCCCACACGAAAGCCAACCAAATCTGGATTATGTGTAGGTTCTGAATTTCAGACTTTTAGAAAGCCTAGACTGGGTGGACTCTAGTTTTGGTTGTCGCATCGACACAAACATTTATTATTATTGAATCTCATCTTTCACTAATTCTCATATATGCTCAGAATGATGCAAATAATATAAACAAAAGGGATAACAAATGATGTGGCAATTTGGTAAGATGGTATAGTATACTATACAATAGATTATATTTGGACGATATTTGAAAGAATAAGAAATTTATGAAAATTATTTTACTTTATTTTCAAGGTCGGGTTTAGGAGAGGCCGGCAGAGCATACGCTTCAGCCTCATCCTTCTAAAATGTCTCAATTTTTAAATATATATGGTTCAAATATATAAATAATATTGTAATTAATTGGTTTAAAAATAATAATAAAATCAATAAAACTGTTAAATTGTGAGTAATAATTAAAGTTGTGTTTAGATATAAAAAATTATAATTCTAAATAATATGAAATGAAAAATATTAAAATTATTTAATTAAAATTCTTCAGTTCTTTAAAAATGCTCTACTACATGTAATCTAATGATTTAGAATTTTACTCTATCCAAAAACAGTTTAAAAGTAGATTTTTATAATATATATATATATATATACATATATATATATATATAATTACACTTATAAATAACTAATTTTATTTGTGTTTTGGTGTAAAAATATGATTAATTTTTTTTTTTGGAGATGCGGAAGTGGATAAAATAGTAAATAAAAATTGATTTAAAAAAATTTAAAACTCAAAGTTTTTAAATTTTAAAAAATTAAAAATGGATTAATATTTTGAGAGTTCAGATGAGTAAAACAGTATATAAAAATCAATTTTAAAAATTGTGACTGAGTGAATAAGATTGTGGATTAACAACTAAGTCATGTTTATTGAGTGATAAATCCATCCTTAATGTCATTTGGATCATAAAATTTATTGAATAGTCATGTATAAAAAAATACTTTATTTTATAATCTTCTCTAAATTTAAATTTAATCTTTTTAAAATTAAAATATCTTTTAAACTAGATATTTAAAAAACATTCTTTTCAAAATTTAAAATTAAAGACTAAACAAAAAGATCTCTTTCCAAATGAAATTAAGATTTTCAAAATAAAAATCTTTCATATGCAAAAAATATCTTTCTTACATTCTAATATGAAAATTTTTAAGAACTAAATATTTTACAAAAAAATCAAAATTAATCTTTCTGAGAGTAAGCAAAATATTCATCCTTGAAATTTTTATAAATTATATTTTTTTTAAAGAACTACCTGAATTTGATATCTCTATTAATTATGAGTAAAAGTAAGAACTTCACTCATATTTAAAATATTTTTAACTTTTTCCTTAATTCTATCAACCAAAATATTTTTTAACGATACTTTCTTTATCTAATTTTAAATTTAAAAAGACTAAAAAATAATTTGAAAAATTTATTTTTTCTAAAAAGAAAAATAAATTTACTAAGTTTTTTAATTCTATCAGAAAAGCAAAGATTAAAATAAGTTTTTAAATTTATCTCTTTTATCAAAAAGATTTATAAATAGTTTATTCAATTAAAAAAGCTAATAAAATATATTTTCTTTCTAAAATTGTGTTTTTGTATTTAAAAATACAAAAATTAATTTTTATAAATTGTAACATCAAAAAGCAATAACAAATTTATAAATAGCAAAAAATAAGAATTATTTTGAAGTAAAATAAATATTTTTAAGTTAAGATAATGTTGCATTCTTAATTAGAAGGTAATCATTTTAGTTAATAAACATTGATATTAATAGATTTCATACACTTCAAATCTTAACTAGTCATGATAAAATAATGACCACAGAAAAAAAAAAAAAAGATAGAAAAGGAGTTTCAATCAATTTAAGAAAAACTGATAACATGGAGTCGCAACTAATTATCAAAGAAAACATTCAAAACACTTTAATTAAGAAAAAAATATTTAATATCAGAGTTTGATTCAGGAGTTGTGTTCGAAGGGTAAGTGTACCTATCAAGAAGTAATAAAGGGTTCTTAAATTAAGTTCCCGAAATATCGTCTCATAAGGATTTATTTTCAATTACTAAGAATTTTCTAATTCAATTGTTTAAGCTTCAAAGATATGAAATTAATTAAAAACAAGAATTTATAAAATCAATTATAAAACTAAGAGCAAGGAATACAATGCACATCATGGTTAAACTTACGGAGAGGAACCTAGGGCATATGAGTTTTCTCATTCAGTCTTTTATGTTATTTCTCTATTTAACTCTAAATTCGATTTCCTTGTGATTACCAATCATTCATACGAATACTATTAATACTGAATGGTCATGCAATATTAATATTCTTTTCTCTAAATTAATATCTCCAATGGTTATGCAAGACATTAATTTAAGAAAGCTTTAGGAGCTTACGAACTTGTTAATTTAATAACGATTAAAAGAGAAAGATTGGTTTGGTCCACCTAATCCTTTGTCTCGTTTTATCTTATGGATTTATTAATTAACTGAGGTACGGTCGCTTGACGATATAATTAATTAAGATTAAGAAAGAAGCGCAATAAGATAAAATCTAATCACAAAGAGGAAATCAAATTTAGATTCAAATATCAAAATTCCATAAATTCATGAACAATAGTTCCCATAGCCCTAACTATGGACTTAGTTACTCATGCTAAAGAAAAGAACTAAAACAATCATAAACAAAGCCATAATAAAAAAAAATAGCAAACTAGAGTGTGAGATGTGTTCCCAGTCTTCAGGTACGATCGTTTGAAGCTCCAAGTGTCACCAAGCATGTGCCAAGGATCCCGTGCAAGAGAGACGAGATTAGATGTATTCTAGAGCCAAAGCCAAGATGTCAAAAACGGTTCCTTTACGATGCCTGAGATCTTCCCTTTTATAGGATTTGAAAACTCTACAAACTCTTCATAAATAGGCTTCCCGCAGATGAGCACGGGCGTGCAAGGCCTTAAGCACGACCGTGCATAGGCTCGAAGCACTCTCGTGCTTATTGAATGGGTCTGGGCGTACTGACTGCTGCAAAGCTCTAATCTTCCATCAATTTGGGCCCAGAATGCACCCAAAATCCACTTGCGGCCTCTTTATACCAAACTATATAATTAATATATAAATTAGTGTAAAACCTAAATAAAATAAACGTCAAATATGAATATATAGACTGTAAAAGAGGGTCTAATTACATACTTATCAAGTTGTTTACATGTAAATAATAAATTTATACCCTACAACATTTCATTAATAGAATAGTTGTCTTCTAATTAATTGTAAAAACATTATTTTAATTTTATAAATATTTATTTTATTTTAAAAGAAAATAATTAATATTTTATATATATTTTAAATTTATTATTATATTTTTAGTTTCATTTATAAGTTTTATAATTTATAAGAGATTTTAGTTTTTTTATATTTTTGAAATAAAGAAACACAATTTTAGGAAGAAAATAATTTTTTATTTGAATTAAAGCAAATGAACTGTTTATAAAAAATTATTCCTCTTTTTTTAAATTTTTGGATAAAATAAATAAATTAAAAAAAATTATTTTGATACTTTACTTTTCTAATAAAATTATGAAAAAGATAATAATTTCATTTTTTATTTTTTAAAAGAAGAAAATCTTGAAATTATATTTAGATTTGATGGGTTGAGTTTTAGAATTGAAAAAAACATTAAAAAGTAATTTAGACTTGATGGGTCAAGTTCCCAAGTCTATGTATCCCTATGTGTGCAATGTAAAAATCAAAGTAACATAGGTTTTTTTAAAATTAAGGTCAAATAAATTTTAAAGATTTTTTTAAATATCTAGTTTGAAATATGGAAAGAAATATTTTAAAAATTGAAAAGATTAATTTTAAATTAATAGGGGATTAAAAAAATTCACTTCTCTTATTTTAGAAATAAACACACTCTTTTATAGGATTTAAGTTAAGACATCACTACTCAATAAACTTGGCTATTGCACATAAGGTTGTGAACAATTCCTTGCTTGTGTAGGTCAAAAAATCCGAACCAAATGATGTAGAATTCGATGGAATAGATTTCAGATTAGAGGGAACAAAAAATGAGAAGAAGAATTCAAAAAGTGGAGGGAAAGAGAGGTGATTGCACTTGATAGGGGATTAAAAAAATTCACTTCTCTTATTTTAGAAATAAACACACTTTTTTATAGGATTCAAGTTAAGACATCGCTACTCAATAAACTTTTACAAACCAAACAACATTAAAGGTGGATCTACCATTCTGTCAACATCACTTGGCTGTTGCACATAAGGGTGTTAACAATTCCTTGCTTGTGTAGGTCAAAAAATCCGAACCAAATGATGTAGAGTTGGATGGAATAGATTTCGGATTGGAGGGAACAAAAAATGAGATGAAGAATTCAAAAAGTGGAGGGAAAGAGAGGTGATTACACTTGAATGGCACCACTCTAAAAAAGTAGGGATAAGCCTATTTGCCTCATCTCTCTAACCATTCCCAATTGAATCCTTGCCTCTCTAATTTGCACCAAATTGTTTGAACAGGTATGTATATTGAATGCTTATTTTGCATATCCTGTACATGATTATCCTAAGAATATCTATTTTTTTCCTACACTTGCTTTGAAATTACGGCAAACTAAGAACAAGGGTCGCACTACTCTATTTTTCACGAATTCCCTTAGTTATGTATGTTACTATGAAACTGAGCGCTTGTCTTGTTTGTTTACCAAGCTCTCTCGATCACTTTTTTTTGTCTTTGTTGTTTATTTAATTATGTTACCTCGTGATCTTTTACTGGGTATGTTTTTAAATTGCTATTATAGCTTAGGACATTAGGCTTCATAGTCATGCTTTGCTATTCATAAAGAAATTTGGCATTATTGTTTTGCAAGATTTACAATATATTTGCTTGTTACTCTAAATTAGTTGATTTCTCTTTATTTTGATTTCCCTGGATTACTATGTTCTGTTAAACAATCAACACTAAAATTATACAAGTTTAAATACACCTCATTGATTACAGTTGTTCAGCATTAGATATCACATACGTACATAACTATCTCTTGTTGCTCTTAATGTTGTGCAAGATTTAGTCATTCATTGTTGAGAAGTACGCCATTTTTTTTTATTGTGATGCCAAATCATTTAGGCTAAATTAGTTTAGTATAAATTTTGACTTCGATATATAATGTCTCTAGTTCAGGAAAAGGTCATACAACATTCTACATATTTTCATGTCCAAAGTCTACTTCAATAACTACAAGACTGATAAAGAAATGATTACAGGACACTAGATAGATGGTACTCCAATAATAATAGTCATTATGACCCTTACCCAAAATTAAAGAGATTGTGTTTGTTAATGCTTTCTTGTAAAAGGGGATATTACATATTTTTCCTTTGTGACTATATTTTCAGGCCTCAGAATCATTCTTTGTTATTTTCCTAAAACTTTGTAATTTCAACTCATCAAAGGATGTCTGTAAACATATTGGATAATGACAAATGGTTAAATATATTGCTAGGATTTTATTCGCATGCCTCTGTTGTATTTATCAATATTTTCAATTTATTATAGGGAGTACTAAAATACCAAAACTCTAAGGACTTACCATTGCATATGTTGTGACACACCTTTATTTGAGTAAGTACTACTTTTATATTTGTATGTTTATATATTTAAATGTAATTTTCTTACACTACGCTCAATCACCTTGGATTTGATTCACTTCCTTGCTAGATTGTTTACTAAATTTAATAGTGAAACTGGGTGGCCATCCTATTACTAGCCAATTGGGAACAATGTGAAGTCAAAGTTAGATTTGTTAATTATTTTCATGCCACGCTAGGAAGTTCTTTGTGCTGTTTGTGATGCTTATCTTGGACATATGTTGATGATGGTCCTTCACCCACAGGAAAGCGTTACTGTATCAACATGTCAGTGTAAGTTTGTTTTATTGTTAGATAATTGATTTTCACACTTTTTTTTTTATTGAAGAACATATGTTCCAATAAAAATCTATGACTATGATCAATTTTGTCACATATCTCATCTATCAAAATCTATTCTACTCAATTTTAAAATCAATGACACCCAAATAATAATCACTTGAATCATGTCGCTTTTCCTATCTTACATGCTCACCTTTGTTTATGTTTGTTGTGGAATTCCTGCAGTGCTACACTTAAGCTCAAACTAAGCCAATAGATAATGAACTATCACTCAGAAGTAAGTGGAATAATGTAAAAGATAGTGACTATTGAGAAGCTTGTAAATGATTCACATCATATACTTTGTGCTATTTTTCTTATTTAGGAACAAAATTGTCACACACGACTGCCTTATAAAGTACATTAAAATTCCTTTATATTTAAAATTATTTTTTTATATTACAAATATCGTCATTGAATGATTGTAATGAAATTATGGTACCAAAAACAACAGGACATTCAACTTTAAATTCACCAGTCTTAGTTGCCCCTCACACTACTGGCTTAGCACCTCATCATAATACAACATCATCATCTGAGCATAGAAATCAGTCAACAGTTTGGAACTATTTCACTGTGGACTCTGATTCAGATAAAAGGCTAAATGTAATTATTGTGGCAAGTTGATCAAGTATTTGGATGGAATTAGTGCAATGAAAACCCATTTAAATAGATGTAAAGATAATCCACATATAGAAGGAAACAAAAGGCAGAAAACAGGTGCTTCCTCGTAAGAAGGTATTAGATCTTCACCAACCATTTTCAGATCTGATCAGGAGTTGTGTCATAAAGAGAGGGCAAAAATGTTTGTGATTGTTGAGCTTCCATTTTGATTTGTAGAGAATGATGCTTTTCATAATTTTTGGCTGTTTTGCAACCAAAGTTTAATGTTCCTTCACATTTTAAATTAACACGTGACATTTTGGCTTTGTATAGTGAAGAAACATCAAAGCTTGCAAAATGTCTTTCTAAGCATTGTCAAAGAGTTTGTCTTACAACTAACACTTGAACTTCTAATCAAAATCAAAGTTACATGTGCTAATTGCTCATTTTGTTGACAATGATTGGAAACTACAAAAAAAAAAAATCAATTTTTGCCAAGTGGAAGGCCATTCTGGAGAGGTTATGGCTAAAAGCACTGAGGATTGTTTAAAACAATGGGACTTGAAGCGAGTTTTTAATTTAAAAGTCTATAAGCTTTATCAAATGATGTTATGATTCAATACTTAAAAAGAAGAATGATATCCTAGAATAGCTTGATTCTTAAATGTGACCATATTCATATGCAATGTTGTGCACATATTTTGAACTTGATTGTGAAGAAAGAGTTGAAGGAGATTAGTGATTCTATTGTAAGAATTTGCAGTGCAGTCAATTATATTAGATCTTTTCTAGCTAGGATGGAAAGATTCATGAAGTGCATTAAGCAAGAGAAAGTTTTGTATAAAGATCTCATTTCCTCGATGTAGCCTTGAAATATCAAAAGGTCTTTGATTTGTTTGAGCTACAAGACAAAAAATATGTTAAAGAACTAGACAAAATAATGGGTACTCCTATTGAAGCTTATTGGAAATACGCTAGTTTAGTTCTTCTATTTTTGAAGATATTTTATGATTGTACAAAGCATATTTCTTATACCTCTTACATTACAAGCAATTTTTATATGAAAGAGGTATTTGCTCTTGGAAGAAAAATTTGTCTATATTGTGAGCATAGTGATGTGAGTATAAGGGCTATGGCGAGTAGGATGAAGAACAAATATAACAAGTATTAGGGAAATCCTGATGAACTAAACTTATTGTTGTTGATTACTCTCGTTCTTGATCCTAGGCACAAGCTGACATATGTGAATTGGTTTATAGATTACTTTTTTAATGAAGACAAGGCAAATGAATTGAAAAATAGGTTGTCCTCTTGTTTGAAATCACTTTATAACCAATATTTTGGTACTAAGAACAATTCTCAAAGTACACAGTCAGATACACAATCGCATGTGGAAGAGTATGATTACTATTATGTTGATATATTTTTCAAGCAAAATGGGCATAAGTTTGATGCTAAGTTTGAGTTAGATAGGTACTTGAAGGAAGATTATGAACCATATAATAAGTTACAAGAATTGGATGTTCTGACATGGTGGAAAGTTAACTCAAGTCGATTCCCTATCCTTGCTAATATAGCATGAGAGGTGTTGGCTATACATGTCTCTATTGTAGCATTTGAGTTTGCATTTAGTACAAGAGGACGAATGCTTATCCTTTTCATAGTTTTCTTCTTCCTAATATGGTGCAAGTACTTGTTTGCATCCAAGATTATTAAAAGGATCGTCTTTTTCATTGTTCTTAGAAGATGATTTTGGGCAAGTTGAGAGATTTAAGTAAGGTAACTTAACATTGATGTTTTAAATATTTTTATGTTATGGTTACGTTTTAGGAAAGTAATGTGTCAATGATGTTTTTTTTCGTTTGTAGAGGTTGTTTCTCAACGTCTTGCATATTCAACTACAATTAGTCTTGATGATCGAAGAAGTTTATGTTTAGGATTATTATGCGTTGAGTCTGTATAGACAATTTTGGTTTATACTTTTGCATAATGTGAACTCAAAAATTTTTTGGTTTATGTTTAATTGAATTTTAATTTTTGGTTAGCATATATGAATTGGTTGGTAGCTGGTATGGTGCCTTGTCTGCACATTCGATGTTTTTTGTTTCCCTCTTCAATTTTTTACTACAACAAATTTTCATGCAGGCATATGTTAAAATGCAATTAATGGCCACAAGCTTCAAAATAGACATGCAAATCAAGCATGGTTGTGTCTTAACCTTTTGGATCTCCTCTGCCAACTAGCTGAAAAGGGTCATGCTAGTATTGTTCGATCAATCCTTGATTATTCTCTTAAACACTGTTTTGAAGTCCTTCTTCTTGGGATGACACAAGTTAATGTACAATTTAATGGATTCATATTTATTGGTTTTTCACATTTCATAGTACAAGTTAATGTATAATTTATTGTTCTTGTAGACTACCTACAACCTCTTGTTGCGTGAAGTATCTCTCATTGTTTTTCCCATGGTAGTAAAAAGTGTCATAGGCACTGGGATAATTTTACACCTCTGCCATTTGAATCATAATATGGTCTTGTGAGGGTTTATGGATTCTAAAACTAATGATGTGGACATCTGCTAGGAGCTAAAGGTTGTTCTCATATAAAGTGTGGATTTTTCAATTTGATCATTTTTCTTATGCACGGAGATCACTATCACTAGGTTTTTTTTTTTAATTTAAAATTTGTTTAAATGGAAACTCTAGCTTTCCTTGAGCCCTTTTAGTTACCTTTGCAATAAGCTTCCAAACTTGTCTGTTTCAATGCATGTATTATTCCCTCTTACTATAGTATAAGGTTAGCAAATGTTGCATCAAGAAAAAATTTTAATGACCTTAAGAAGTAGTTGAGTAGCAACTTAACTACTTATGTATTTTTTAAGGTAATATTGCCATCTCTCATAGTTTGATTTCTAATTTATTAAGACATTAGCACTACAAATTTATGTTGTCTATACTTATCTTGTACATTTTAAATTGCATTCTTGTTACTTCCTTAGAATTTGCAATAAAAGTAAATTTAACTAGCAAGTGTACTAGTATAGTTATAGCAAGTTATAAATTTTAGAATCAAAATTGAGTCCCAAGTATCATCCTCAAAGAATAGTTTTCTCAATTATCACTTCACAATTCAACAACTAATTGAGTCTAACACAATTCAATTGGAGTTTGTAACATTTGGAAGCAATTTAATAAGTGCAAAAAGTAGAAAATATAACAAAACAAAAGCCATAAATTTTGTATTAAAAACAAATGTATGAAGCATAGTTAGGAGTTTACTTTACCAAAACTTTAGTATTAACTCAATCATGTTCTGAACATTCAAGCATTTGATTTGACTGACAATTAGTTTCACAGATTAATAGTTAAAAGTTAATTCCTTAACTCAATGACCCTAACATTCAACTCAACCACCTTAATCCCTTAGGTGTGATTCAATTAATTATTGCATTAAGAATTAGAAACCACATGATTGCAAGATTAAGATGACTTATCCCTAAGAAATCACTAATCTTGATAATTAATTCAGATCTGAGAAACAAATTCAACTTCCATTGATAAAGGCTTCTCTTTGTTTATTTAATTGAATTTCCATCTAACTATTTTATTAACAGAATTAACTACTCAATCCAATCAAATACTCAAAGTTTAGATCCAAAATATCAAATCAACACTTCCATTTCAGATCCATAAATTCCTAACTACAAAGAGTTTAGAAAGTCATTACAAGTTGAAAAAAGAAAGAAAGAGAAGAAGGAGATGAGCAGAGAATCATCTTCAATCCAATCTTCAATTCTTATTTCTCAAGATATAAAGCTTAGTGTTTGTCCCCAATCTCTCTCTCAGACTCTCTCAAAACAAGAAAATGGAATGAAAATGAAAAAAATGAGAAAGATCCCTAAATTTTTGAGCTAATCTTATATTTATAGATTTTTTGCCTTTCAGGTGTGGCTACTTTTATAACATAAAGTAACCACGCTGAAGGCTTTTTGGTAGTCTTCACAGCTGGAACAACCACTTTTGTTGACAATAGTAGTAACGTAGAGATGAATTACCTCAAATATCATGTGCGTGTTCACTTTTATTCACAATAGGAGTCACGTGTAGCTTGTTTTGCTGGAATGCTCTCTGGAACTATCACTTTTATTGACAAAAGTAGAAATGTGCAACTTATTTTTCCCTTTGATCATGTGCGTGATCACTTTTCTCAATAATAGTGATCATATGTAGCTTATTCCTTCTACCCAGACTTGCGCGTGTTCACTTTTCTTCAAAATAGTAATCATGCGCAACTGATTCCTCTTACCCCAGTTCTGGAATAATCACTATTATTTGTAATAGTAATAACACAGAGCCTTTCTTCATAGGTGTGGTTACTATTGTTGAAAAAAGTGTTAACGTGCAGGTTAGCCTCTGAACTTAAGCTCTGAAGTGATCACTTTTCTTGCAAAAAGTGGTAACGTCCAGCACTTAGCTTTATTATTCTTTGCTCTTTGTGTCCAAAGCTGCTACTTTCTTCTTCTTTTCTCTTAATCATTCAACCTTATGATTTCAACTTAGAGTTTCGTACAAAATATATTCTAATCAGTAATTTTTGTACAAGAAAATCATAAAATCTAAACAACTAAACTATTTAAAAAGAAATTGAACATTCTATCATTTTTATAAATATTTAAGCTTTCTCAATCCATTTTTCTATACAAAATATATTAAAACCTAAAGTAAAATATTAGTAAAATATGGATTTATCAATTCCTCTGAATTATTGTAGCTGAGAAATGGCTAACATATAGGGTCACTTTGCAGGAGTGCCTCAAGTTCTTAAAGGATGTCTATTTTGGTGGATCACAAAACCTTTTTGGCAAATCTTCTCATCAGTCTAGTGTTGTTCAGAATATCTATGTCGAGACATTTGCCACTTTCTTGAAGGTTCTACTTAAATCATTTGGGTTCTCTACTTCTTCTGGCCTCATTTGATTTTCACTTCTACTTTGGAATTTGACATTTTCCTATTACATATTCTTAAATCTCATACTAACTTGGTTATCATAAGGCAACTTTTTGAATTGAACTAAATTTTAAACCAGTTTTGAACTGAAACTAATTCTAAATTGGTTCTGAACTGTTAAATTGATTCTAAACTGATTTTGAACCGGTTCTTAAAAAATTAAACCGGTTCATAAACTTTTAAAACAGTTCAATTCAAAAAATTGAATTATATTTCTGGTTCATTCTAGTTTATGTTTGATTTTTTATACGAACTGAAGCCTATCCCTATAGGCAGGGGTTGGGGTTAGGTAATAAGAGAGGTGTGGAGGTTGAAGTTGGAGTGAGTAGTGGAGAGAGAGATGGGAGAGGTGTGGAAGTTGGAGTTAGGATTAGAATGTGGCGAGGGGTTGGGGTTAGGTTACGGGAGGGTTGTGGAGGTTAGAGTTATGATGGGTAGTGGATAGGGAAATATGAGAGTGCAAAAGTTAGAGTTCCAATTAAGATGTGGAGAAGGGTTGGGATTAGGTAGCAGGAGGGATGTAAGAGTTGAAGTTAGGATTGGAATTAAGATGTGGCGAGGGGCTAGAGTTGGGTAACGGGAGGAGTGTGGAGGTTGGAGTTGGGGTGGGTAGTAGAGAGAGAGATGAGAGGGGGGCTAAGAGAAAGGTGTGAGTGAAGAATAAGTACTGGAAAGGGTAGGGTGAGGTGGGGAAAGAGCAAGAGTGTGGGAGGGGTAAAGGGGTAAAGGTGTGCCATGGGGTAGGGGAGTGGGTTTGGGAGGAAGAAGTTTTTTTTATAAATATGTAAAATATGTTTAAGGACTTTTTTATAAATATTTATTTTAAATAAAAATATTATAAAATAAATAATGTGACAAGTCACGTAGTGCTACGTGGCAGTGCTAAGCTAACTTTCTATCTGTCAGCTCAGCATTTAATAAAAGAGAGTTGACGGCAATACTAAATCCTAACTTCTTAACATTTCAGGGACTAAATCCTAACAAAAAATTTTATAAGGACTTATTGTAAAATGTCCAATATTTATAAGGATAAAAAACATAATTAAATCTAAATATTTTAATGTTGAATTTAGACTTTATAATATTTTGATAAAATTTGTTGCAAATATTGAATTGAGGTGTAATTATAATATTTAGCAGATAATTATTTTAATTATAATTTACATTTAGCTTTAGTTAAAATTTTAATTCATTAAGAAATTGTTTTATCTATATTTTAAACTTTATATATATATATATATATATATATTTATTTATTTTTGCAACATCAAGTTAGTTAATTACTAAAATGTAATTTTAATCTTTACTTTAGTCAAATTTTAAATTACGAAGACTATATTTCATTTCTATTATCAATGAGACATATATGTGAAGTTTAAAAATTTTGCTAACTTTTATTAGTTTTAGACTTGTATAAATATAATTTTTTATTATTATTCATTTTTCACTATTTTAATTAAATTTTATTTAAAATTATTTATAATATAAAAAAATAGTTAATTGAGTAAGAATATCACATTTAATATGAGATTTGAATAAAATTAAATTTTTAATTTAAAAATTTTAATTTTAAATTTTTAAATTAATTTTTATCTATTATCTTAATCTTTTATAGAATCTAAGCATTATTTTAACTTATAAAATTTTGAATTTTTATTTTATTGTTTTAGTATGAGCCTTGAATAAAATTGATTATTCACAAATTTTTTTTTAATAAATTTTGTGACGACTCTCAACACTAGTTTTTTCCTTACGTGAATTACAACTTTTTTTTTTACACTTTTTGTTTTTTCTCTACACTTGCCAACTAGCTGTGATTCCAACTGCAACAATTTTTTAAAAAAAAATAGATTATACATCTTTTAAAAATATATCTTTTGTTATTGTAAATAAAATTAGGTCTTTTATTAATTAATTTTTTAAATGGATTATAATTTACTTTAGGCCTATATGTATATTATATAGGCTCTATTTGTTTTAATATTATTTATATAATTTATTAAAATATTTTTTTAATTTATGAAAAAAAAATGTCAAATTTATAGTATAACGCAATAAAATAGTGTTACTGATGTAACATCCTTATTTTTATTTTAAATAATAATAATAAAATTTCAGAATTAAATAGAAAATGAAATAAATTTTTATTTATTGGCCAAATATAATAGTGAAATTTTCATGCATTCTATTCATTTTGCTCAATTATACAGAACTTTGAATAACAAGATAATAAAACGGAATCTAGAGAAGAAACGTTAAAATATATGAACATATATTATTCTCATAATATATATAAAGGTAACATTTACAAAATATTCATTACAGTACAATAAAAATACATTAGGACTTTCTTTGTAATATTTATAAGATACAAAACATAATAAATCCTAATGAGCAGCTTATCCATCACATGACCAAGGAGACACTAGCCATCCTCGTGCCATCCCTCTATCATCGAAGTCAAGGTCGTCATCTGAACCGACCAAGACTCGCAGTAACATGTGCCCCAGTAATTCGCTCAAACATCCAATAGGATGATCTCTCAAGATGATCATGGTTATGGTACGTGAACAGATACGTTAAAGTTGTTGGGGTCCTCATGGTGCTAGGAAAGATATATACACATAGAGTATGATGGATTCTACTTACAAAGAAATCAAAAGGAATACTAAAAGTTAATTCCATTTCCATCATAATAATATCACTAGGTACATCACTTTCATATACAATAATCCTAAAGAAACAAAGTCGCTGGTATTCATTAAATACATAATTTAATCTATTAGTTACATAACTATTTAATAATCTAATCCTCTCAGTGGGTGTTATCATCTTGGTTCGCTGAAATGTTTACGTAAGGATGAGTCTCTATTCATATTACCAAGTATACATTCACAATTAGTCACACCATAAAACAAGGATAATACAACAATCAATCATGTTACAAAGTCATATTCACATACATGCAATAATCTTTTGAGTATTCAATTTTTTACTCTTCATCTCTTTCCTAATACTCAAGATTCTCATTTCACTTTCATTGCCCCTGAGATCTCTCGAGGTCTTCCTTAGCATAGATAGTCACTGGATAGTCGCAGCTACAAGGATACAATGTGTGCCGACCTGGCTCCTTTTAGCAAAAGCACGGTCAGGAATATTAGTCAAGAAACGAGTGTGAGGCCTATATTGCTCCTACTCTCATTTGTTTTGTGCAATTCAAGATGAGCATCCACCACCCTCATTTCCTTAAGACTTCTTAGTCGTCTTTATCTTCCACACTCCTAGTGTACCTCTGAACTATCCATACTCATCCTTATCATATTTTATTCTCATTTCATTTCTCTTTCCATATTTCCTATCTCATCTCTATATTTCTCACTATCTGTTTATTAATATATTATTCATGCTTTTATCTCTTTCTTTTACTCTAGTTCATTATTATATCGCACATTAATCAATCATTGTCGAAAGTTAGTCCCCTCCAACTCAGTCCACCATTTACATGCATATACAGTTAAAATATAAATCATACACATCATCAAACACCACAAAACATGCTTCAAACATAACAAAAACATATTCCCATCCAACATATACTTAAAATCATACATTTCATCACAATATCTTCATGAATACAAGCATATCACTTCCTTAATAATAAAATAGAGTTCTCTTTACCTTAAAATGAAGATTTAGTAAAGGATTTTTTAGGGATCTTGCTCAAAAGGCTGAGTTCTTCCTAAATATCATAAGAGTTTCTATTTAGAGGAGGAAGAACAAGAAAATAACCAAGAAAATGGAGAACCAAGCTCTAAAAACTTACCAAAGAACAAGGCAAGTGATCTTCTAAGCTTTGATCGGAGAAAAGTTGAGATTTTTCAAGGATTTGCTGAGAAAATAAGGAAAGAAGTCAAAAAGAATGTATGAGGGTCGTGACTTGGATTATAATCCAAGTTTCTTAACTTAAATACCCCTTAATTCGCGATATTATCGCTACAGCGAGAGAACATCAGAATGTCTAGTTCTGGAAGCTGATTTCTCGCCACAGCGAGACACATCACGCTATAGCGAGAAATGCTGCAACTTAAACATCTAAAACTCTCCTAATTTCAAGCAACATGCATTAATAACTCATACCAAATACCAAACTAATAAAAAATAAAAATAGGAGTGTTACAAGTGAATATCCATATTCCTACCTCTCTCGTATTATTTGTTATTTAAGAGATTGTAACAATTTCTTTATTGCACACCTAAAAAACAAGACTCCTGTAAATAAAAATTTCATTTGTATTAAGAATAAGTGAAAAATAAAAATTGAAACTCTTTTTTATTCTCTTTATTTTTTTGTTTGTTCACTTTAGTTTTACAATAATTTTATAATATTTATGACTCTTTTAAATTGTTTTTAACTTATTTTAAAAAAATTTATATAACTTATCAAAATAAGGTATTTTTAACTCATTTCAACAAACTTTAATACTAAATTTAAGATTTAAGTTATTATTTTAAAATAATTTATTTAAGTAGTTACCAAATGCATCCTTAAGTTGTTAAAAAAATCCTTTTAATTGATATGATCGCAATTAACTATAAAAACAAATTCTAATGCTTCTCGTTAGAAATAGTAAGGCTTAAATATTAAAAAAAATCTTATATTTAACTTTCTTTTCTGTTTTTATTTTAATGTTATAACATGAAAGCATCACAAAATTTAAATAAATTAAAAATTATATATTAATAAAAATAAAATCATATTTATATATTGATTTTTATAGTAGAGTTGTATAATTGAAGGGATAGTTATTTATAATATAAAACACCAATCTAAGACTTACATACAAAATTTGCTTTATTTGTCGGTAGAAAACAAAAGAGTTTCTGGAATTCACAAGTTTCTGGATTTCTTGGATGTAAATTGATTGATTAACATGGGCCTCTGTTTCTAGTTGTCACATGGCAGGGTTACATGCTACGGATGCAGGATAAAGTCAAAGTACATTGCGCGTTATAGTGACCCAGAAAATAATTGGAGATACATTGAGAAAATTTTAAATGAATTGAGGCAAAGTCAAATTTATATTTAAATTTCAAAATATGCGAGTAATCACGAATTTAATTTTATCCAGTCACTTACTCAACCCAAATTAAATCAATTCAGCAAATAAATTTAAAAACCAATCACATCTGTTACAACTTCCCCTTCAACTACTTCAATATTCAAATACTTGATCTCTGTTTTAAAATTCTGTTAAGAGTATCCCTAATATTGTCTCAACCCTCGTACTCTTTTCAAACTATTAACATTTAGATTTTTAACTAATCTTATTTATTATCTATATAATTTTCTATACTTCTTAAAGAAGATTTAATCAAATTAACTTAACAAACTAACAATATCAAGAGCTTTGTAAAGTTTTTTATATTATTATTATACAGCTAGAAATTGCGCCTAAAAATATATCCGTAGGTATACAACGAATAATTGTCTGTTTTTTTTGTAGATAAAAGATAGGAAGTACCGATAACAATCCTATCGTATTATCAAAATACAAGTGATGGATAAAGATAGAGGTATCTAAAATAATTTGAAATTTGAAATATAAAGAAATTTACTAACAAAAACAAAAACAGAACAGAGACCAAGCGGAAAGACTCACATATTGCCTTTGTTATTCTATTTCCCCTCTCTTCTGTGTCGGCTATATTATCTGCATCTCTCTGTTCCCACTTAAGGCCTTCGTTCCTCATTCTCTCCCATACTCTCTTACTTCTCTTACTCTGTTCTGTGCCTTCGATCTGTTCGCTCACGCTTGATCCCTCTTTGCCTCTTCGTAAGCCAATCCGATTCCGCCATTGCGATTTGATCTGCGTTCGATCCATGCGCTTTTGATCCGAACGCGTTTCTCTCTGTGTTTGTGTTTTTCAATCGTTTGAATTCTGATTTTGATGTCATTGTTGCAGAGAGTACAATGACGGAGGAGCAGGTGGTGAATGCGGGCGGCGAAGAAGTCTCCGAGAACGGTGAGGATCACCGCAAGATCAAAGCCAATGGCGTTGCACGGGAGAACGGTGATGTCGGTGGAAAGGCCGTGTGTGATTCCGTTGCGACGGATCTCGTCGCCCGAGATGGTGAGGCATCGGAGGAAGAGCACAAGGTGAATGGCGAATCTCAGGTGATGATTTCTGAGGGGGAATGTGTGCGCAAGGATGCTGTCACTAACGGTTCTGCAGAGAAAGCTCCTGAAACGGCGACGGTTGATGTCGTTTTGCGGGAAGGCGAGTCAGAACACGCTGATGGTCAAAATGGCTCGGGATCTGTGGCGGTTTCGGAAGTCGTTACTGATACCGTTGCAGTAGATGTTCAAAACGGCGTCGTGGAGAATGAGATTCGTGAGAGTGGCGATAGTGATGATACCGTTGCAGAGGAGGTTCTTACGGATCACGACGAATTCGTTGTTGTCGGTGCTTCGGATGTTGAAAACGGCGTCGCTGCGGACGACGAGATTGGCGGTGATGCGAATGTGAACGGAGTTGAGGAATGCGAAATTCCAGCTGGTGCGGAGGTTTCGGGAGATGAAAACGGTGTCGCTTTGACTGTGACTGTTGCTGCGGATGTGAGTAACAGTGATCGCGAATTCGAAGCTGTAGATGTTCACATCGGTGAAGTGACTACTACTACATACGAGAATGGAGCAAATGACGTGCAGGTAAGAACAGAGTAACAGTGCAATAGTCCTCTAAATTTTTTAAATTTGTTTTTTGTTCTGCTCAGGCTTAATTTTATTTAGTCTCTACAATTATGAAAATATCGTTTTAATGCCCGAAGTCCTCTTTTTATCAGACGAGAAAATATAGATTAATGAATGAAACGTCATTTTCTTTTAGCAGTTTAAATGACTCAATTAAGTGATGCTTATAATTTCAGTGAGGAATGTGATGTATTATTCTATTTGTTTTGGTAACTGATTTTTGTTGTGATATGCAGGGAAGAAGTGAATCTATCTCTGATAAAGGTGTGGATAAAATTTTGGAAAGCGAAAATATTGCTAGTCCAGATGTTCCAGATGAGGACATTGTAAATAGTGAAAGAAATTATGTGGAAGAGGGCATTGAGAAGAATGAGGTTCCTGTTGATGTTGATGCCGTCTCTGCTGCTACAGATGTGATTGAATGTGCATCTGAAGATGCTCAGAACAGTTTAGAGAAGGCACAGGTTGAGCCTGTCTCTGATGCTGGTGGAGGCGTTCAAAATGGTTTGGCAGAGGCAGAACCCAAGCCTAGTGAATGCACTGAAGAGAATGAGATTCCTGGTGAAGGTGAATCCGGAAGTGAACTGGTTCCTGAAGGAGAAAATTTATCAGCCTTAAACAGCACACATACAAATGGAGATGGTAATGTTGTGTTTGAGGTTGCAGTGAAGAGCAAAGCTGAACCTTCTGTTGATGTGTGGGAGACAAAAAACAATGTAGAGGAATGTGAAGTTGATTCCTCAAGCAATGCAGTGAAGAGTGATGGTGAACCCTCTGTTGATGTTTCTGAGGTTAACACCAATGCAGTGGAATGTGAAGTTGATTCCTCAAGCAATGCAGTGAAGAGTGATGGTGAACCCTCTGTTGATGTGTCTGAGGTTAACACCAATGCAGTGGAATGTGAAGTTGATTCCTCAAGCTATGCAGTGAAGAGTTATGATGAACCCTCTGTTGATGTGTCTGAGGCTAACACCAATGCAGTGGAAGTGGAATGTGAAGTTGATTCCTCAAGCAATGCAGTGAAGAGTGTTGGTGAACCCTCTGTTGATGTGTCTGAGGTTAACACCAATGCAGTGGAATGTGAAGTTGATTCCTCGAGCAATGCAGTGAAGAGTGATGATGAACCCTCTGTTGATGTGTCTGAGGCCAACACCAATGCAGTGGAAGTGGAATGTGAAGTTGATTCCTCAAGCAATGCAGTGAAGAGTGATGGTGAACCCTCTGCTGATGTGTCTGAGGCTAACACCAATGCAGTGGAAGTGGAATGTGAAGTTGATTCCTCAAGCAATGCAGTGAAGAGTGATGGTGAACCCCCTGTTGATGTGTCTGAGCCTAACACCAATGCAGTGGAATGTGAAGTTGACTCCTCAAGCAATGCAGTGAAGAGTGATGGTGAACCCTCTGTTGATGTGTCTGAGGCTAACACCAATGCAGGGGAGAGTGAAGCTCAACTTTCCAACGGTAGAGTGCAGAGTGAAAGTGAACGTTCCCTTGATGTGTCTGGGATAAAAAACAATAATGCAGTGGAGAGTGAAACTGAACCTTCAAATGGTGCAGTACAGAGTGGAAGTGAACCTGTTGTGGTGTCTGGGATGAAAAACAATGCAATGGAAAGTGAAGCTGAACCTTCAAACAGGGCAGTGCAGAGTGAAGGGGAACCTTCTGTTGATGTGTCTGAAATGAAAACTAATGCAGTGGAGAGTGAAGCCGAACCTTCAAACACTGCAGTGCAGAGTGAATGTGAACCCGCTGTCATGTCTGAGATGAAAACTGATGCAGTTGTGAGTGAAGCTGAACCTTCAAACACTGCAGTGCAGAGTGAAAGTGAACCCTCAGTTGTGGCTGAGATGAAAACCACTGCAGTGGAGAGTGAAAGTGAACCATTGGTTAGGTGCGAGATAAAACAAAATACAGTGGAGTTTGAAGCTGAACTTTCAAATGGCAAAGTGAAGAGTGAAGGGGAACCTTCTGTTAACATGTCCGAGATCAAAATCAATGCAGTAGAGAGTGAAGCTGAACCTTCAGTTGAAGTCGGGGTTCCCATTGACCTTCAAGGTAGCAGTCATGGAGACAAAGACTCAAGAACTGTCACGGATGCTTTGGATGGACAGAATATAGGTGCAGAGGTAGTGAAAAGGCCATTCTACTATTTGATCAGGGTTCCCAGATATGATGATGATGAAAACATAAAAGAGCAGATAAAAAGTGCTTTAAACCAAGTAGAGCAGAAGACTAAAATTCGAGATGCGATTCGAGCTGAATGCCAGAGTGAAAAGGTAATATTATTATTTTGAAGGAAAATTTTATTTTTCTGTGATTCTAAGATTGTATTAGATATTTACTATGAATGTTACTTTGGACAGGCCAGTTGCAGGGATTGCAGTCAAGCGGTTAGGGTTGCAATAACAGAAGAGAGAGCTGCTCGAGATTTACTCAGATCCAAGCGCCAAGAAATGGATTTGGTTCAATCAACAATGAACAGATTAAACAATGTGATATCTGTTGGGGATATAGCCGGAAAGGTATGCCTTCAATTTTTTTATGAAGTTATTTATAAGCATTTGATTCTTCTGCCTGTTTTGTTGTGTTTACATTTCTAGATGTATGATTTGTTGGCAGATAAGAAACATGGAACACAGGATCCAGCATGAAACCCTACCTCTAAATGAAGAAAAGCAATTGATACGCCAGATCAAACAACTGAAGCAGAATCATGAGGAGCTGTCTTCTAATATGAGAAAGCAGGACCAGTCACAGCAATCTCTAGATGACAAGGACAGTCTTGAAGAGCACTCTAAGGTACCATATGCAATCTCCCAGGCACCATTGGTATCAAATATGTACACATATTATTATTTGGGATTCTAATCTCTGACAAGATACCGATATTTTGGATTTTTCAGCGTTTACCACTTTTGAAGAAGGAAATAGAAGTACTTAGGAATAATGTTCTAAAGGCAGAAGCAATAACTAAGGCTTCAAAGAAGAAATATGATGATGAAAGCAATAAACTGAATGAACTGCTAGCTCAGTTTACGGCTGCAGATGACATTCGTCAAGAGGCTTATGCTAAGTCACAGGCTTTGAAAAAACAGTTGCATGAGAAGGTTGATCTTTCTTTCCAATCCAATTCTGTCCTTTACTCGTTTCTTTTTCTCTCTTTTGATTACCAATTGGAAATGCTAAATACAAATACTGAATCTATTTTTGTTACTGATACTGCAGGGAAAATACTTTTGGGAATACATAAATGCTGCAAGGAAAGGGCAAGAGCTAGCAGCAGAAGGGAAAAAAGAGGAGCTACAATGCTTGTGTGTTGATCAGGTGATTTTTAAAATTTGATCAAGTGGAATGATTATATTTTCTGTCTTGCACTCCATAACGCAAATAAATTTGAATTCATCACTTACCATTAAGCAATTTAATTAAAGGTTGAGAAAATTATGGAGCTATGGAACAAAAATGATGGGTTCAGAAGGGACTATGTCCGATGCAACACCAGGAGTACACTGAGGAGACTGCAAACCGTGGATGGCCGATCATTAGGTCCTGATGAAGAGCCCCCTGTAATTCCTAATGCCATAACTGAAAGAGCTTCCAAGAGTAATTCCATGATCTCGCAGTCAACTATGGAACAAGAAAAGAAATCAATATCAACAGAATCTGTTAATAAAAAGGATGAACCTATTTCAAAGGTTGTGGTACAAAGAAATGAAAGAAATCAGACAACTAAAGCTAAAAAGCCTGCAAAATCTGCTCCCTTGGAGATGTCAGTGGCTTGTTGGGGCGACGTGTCTGATGATGATACAAAAGAAGAACCTGTGAGAACAAAGGAGGAAGAGGAGCAGATATTGAAGGCTGAAAAGGCAAGGAAGGAAGAAGAAGAAGCAAGGTTGAAGGAAAAGCGTAGGCTAGAAGAGATTGAGAAAGCTAAGGAGGCATTGCAAAGGAAAAAGCGTAATGCAGAGAAGGCCCAACAGAGGGCAGCCTTAAAGGCACAAAAAGAAGCTGAGCAGAAAGAGAAGGTAACAAATATCATAAATTTAGACTCTAGCCATTTATTATATGTTGTTCTACAACTATATAACCATGCATGTTTGGTGCAGGCAAGGGAGAAGAGAGCAAGGAAGAAGGAAAGAAGAAAGGCAGCTTCTGCTGACACTGCAGAGATTGCAGAACAAGAATCTGCTTCTAGCTCAGAAACTGTAACAAGAAGTATGGAAGAATGTGATCAGAGCGAGAAACCAGTTGAGGTAACAAAAAAGCCGCAGAAACCAACTCAATTCACGAGGCAGACCAAAGCAAAATCTGTACCCTTGGCTCTTCGCAACCGGGGTAAGAGACGAATTCAACCATGGATGTGGGTTCTATTTGCAGTTCTGGTTGTTGTTGCTTTGTTTTATGTGGGCAATAGCAGCGCCTTGAGATCTTCACTTGAAGCCTTGGGTTTCTGAGGACACTCGTAAGTAAAAGCAATCACTAGGGGTTTGTCGGGGGATGTTTCCCTTACATATTTATCACATACATACAAATAGATGCAATTCTTTCGTGTCCTTGCATTTTTTTTTCCTGCTAGTTTTTGGTTTACATAGTCATTAATTTCCTTCTTCAAACCGAGATTTGTTACTTTGGGATGTGATGGTAGTTTAACTGCTGAACGTTTCTGCTACCGATTATGATAATAAATTATTGCGATTGTTTCTTTTTTTTCAAATACATATAGATTTATATTCGCTGTTTTATTTATAATTTGTTATCCTTGTTTCTATTGTGGCTATAATTAGTAGCATAGAAGAAGCTCCATCATAGTTGTCCTCTCCTTTCTTCTTAGTGTGAATTGAATATCATTAAACGCTGAAGTCGTGTAGTGCATAATGCTGTATCATTTTCATCTGTCGCATAATAGTATATTCGGGCTGTAATGCATCGCAACCTAAACCTCATTAGATATGCTTCAATTAGATTACTGCTTTCAATTTGCTTGGGGGAGATAAAGGATTTTACATGGTAAATTTTTTAAGTTTAAACGTTAGTTATGTTTTCACCTTTTGAAAACAAAAATTCTAAAATATTAAGAGTTAATGAATATTTTTTTCTTATTAGAAATTATAATTAAAGTATTTTAGTAATATTAAATATAACATTTTTTTTATAAAAGTTTTTAAGAGACTAATTAGAATATTCCTTATCAGTGCGTGTTTAAAAACATGATAAAAATATTGTAAACGTGAATTTAATGTATAAGTTATTTAGTAGTTTAATATAAAAGATAGGGTGACAATTTTATATTAGTGTTAAGTGATATTTTTTTTATTATCTTTAGAAAAATATTCTAAATTTTTTAAAAAATAAGCTTTATATTCTATTTTATATATTTTTACATTTAAATTCATGTCTTATTCACTTTTACATGAATATTATCTTTATTATTATCACTTTCAATATTATTATTTATGTGATTTATCATATTTTATCATATCTTATCATAATTTTGATCTCTTTTCTTATTATTTTTATCCTAAAATCTCAAATTTCAATATATTTTACTAAGTTTTGTCTAAATTTAAGAACATTTTTTATTTGTATCCTTGGTATGTTTATAAAAAAAATAGAATTATTTTTTAAATTATCATTATCATTATTTTTATTTATTTTTGTAATGATAAATTAAGTATCTTAAAGAAAATAGTATTAAAATAAAGATGATAGCAGAAAAGATAAAGATTTTTAAGAATATGATAAAGCAAACAAATAGTAATATTTGAGATGAAAATATCAAATGTGATGTTCATGTAAAGATAAATTAAAATATGAAATTTTCTTAAGATAATTCTTACACATGTTTAAAGTTAGCGCGTAGAATGAAACTCAACATTATAAATTGAAAATGTATGAAATAGAATAAAAAGTTTCTTTAAACAAATTGAGAATACTTTCCGTTGACGACAAGAGAATGTTATTATAATGATATAATATGGACAATTAAAAATAAATTTTTGTATAAGAACTCATATAATTTCACTTGAAAATTGTTTTTATTTGAATCAAGACATGAAACTCAACATGAAAAAGTATGAAGTATAACATAAGATTAGTGTAAAATTGTCACTATTTTGAATAATTTAAAATATTTATTTGAAAATAATGAAAAAATGTTATTTGACACTTACGTAAAATTTTCATATAGAAAAATTAAAAATAAATTTTTATACGAAGACTAATATATAGATTTTTTATTTATAATGACTAAATTATAAATAAAAGTATTGTACGACGATTACAAAACAATTTAAACTTGTTACTGAATAGTCGTCTCACACGTAAGAAAAAAAGTTAATATCAGTATAATAGTCGTCTCACATAAGAAAGAGAGTTAATATCAGTATAATGTACATTAACAGCAAAGATAAAATTAAAAATAAATTTAAGAATTAAATTATAAAAAAAGTGTATGAAGTGGCATGAATTTGATATATAAGTTAGAATGGATAACTTTAATATATAGATTTACATGCTTATGCTTTTGAAAAAGATTTTACTTGAGAAGGTGAAAAAGATTAACTTTACTTGTTCACAAATGAGCATGTCTGGGAATGAATAATTTTTCATAATTTAGCGGTAGTTCTCACGTGATGTTTGGATTAAGTGTAATATGATGGGTTTGTGAATCTTTACAACACTTAAGAATTTGAATCTATATGTTCTACACTTCTACTCATCATTTAGGGTCAACGTAATCTTTCAACAAAAATCGATAATTCTAAGTATCTTAGACATAGTTTGGGATAGGTAACTCCAAACATTGGACTGAGAGCGACTCATTGTTAATAATTCACCATACTCCCAATTATATTATTTGGAAACACAGACTATGATCCGAGTTATGCGAAACATGCTAGACTCATCAGCTTGATTTCTCACAAATTGACCCACCGAGTCCAAACCCTCACAATGATCCATTAATGTCCTATTATAATCATAGTGATCCAACTAATATTTTGTGTTCCCTTAACCAACGTTCATTTGACTGCTATCATGTCCCTTGTAATTAAGGCACCATGGTAGAACTTAAGCTAGTTGGTCCTAATGTATTCTTATTCAACCTTAATAGTTTTGCATGAATACCGATGAATGCACATCCTCACACTCATATGCTCCTATTGAGATATTAAAATAACCCATCACTTTCTTGAAGAAAATCATGTAGCTATTTTGGTTGGGAGGCTTTTCCCATGCAATAGCTTAGACATACTCGTATTCAATATTCCTGTTAATTCTAATTATCGCTTTCTTCAAGAAAGTTCAGGTCCCGTTCATGGAATTTCAGTATTGGCTTTGTTTTCCTTACCCTTACCCTTTTTTGACCCCATTTTTTGATTTTGTTAAATACACATTTAAACTTTTTAATTAGGAGAGTAACGCTACGTTGGGATGAAAGAAAAAATGAGAAGAAAAGAAAAATAAGGCACAAGGTAAGAAAGAAGAAAAAATTGAGTAAAAAATATAATTTTTTTAGGTTATTTGGATCAAGAGAAAAAAGTAAGATGTACAAGATAAAGAAAAGTTAAATTTTCTATCTCCTTATTTGGTTAAATTAAATATGCGATAGAATATAAATTTTTTATTCTTGACAAAATAAACTAAAAGTGAAAAAATGTCTAAATAATTATACTTAAATGTTATTCTTAATATAATTGCCACAATTTGTGAAAATTTCATTTTCAATTATTAACATTTTAAATTGAAAAATCATGCATTTGAAAGAAAATAAAGATGAAAGGAAATGACACTAAAAAGATAGAGCATATTCATAATTTTTTTCAATGTAGCTATGATAAAGGTGAATAAAATAAAATAATTATTATATTTATTTTTAATCAAATATTTATTGAGTTATAAAGATAGAATTAACTTATGAAGTTACGATTGAATAAGATGATAGAAGAAAGGATAACAATTCTCTTTTTCAAAATGTCTTTCATTTATTATATTACATATTTCTCTTCTCTATTTTCCTTTGTCCTTTCTATTTTTATATTTTTTTAAATTTAAAAACTATTAAATTATTTTTATATATTTTAAAATTAAAAAAATTAAAAATTAAAAATAAATAACTTATAAAAGTTAAATTTTAATTTAGTATACATAGACCGAAAAAGTATTTTTATTATTTTTTATATATTTATGTCATAGTATTTTTTCTATAAAATTTACATCAAACATTAAATATAATAAAAATTTATCATATTCAACTTTTCTTATCTTATCTGTCTTAATCGTATTCTATACATCAAATAAGTTCTTAAAAATAAAAATATTAATAATTGCATGATTTAAGATCAAAATAATATTTTTATTTTAACGATAAAATATTTTAATAAATTTTAAAAATTATAAATATTAAAATAATTAATAATTACGGTGAAATATAAAATATTGATATTTTAAATTTGTATAAATGAGATATAGTTCGATATAAGCCATTAGATGAAGATCGAAAGTCAAACATTTTTCAACTGTTCCAATTACATTTTTCTTTCAATTGCATCCAATTCAAATTTCATGATCCCCCAAGCTATCAAGGTCAAGTCTAGTCACGTGCATACCTCTATCTACCTCAAATACTATTCAGTAGCGGTGCCAAAGTAGGTTTCTCAACACTATTTGATTTAGTCAAATTCGAATTTTAGATTTCATTAAATCAGATAAAAAAAAATATCTTTTGTTCATATGATAAAATAATGTTTAAATTCGATCTAAATTTTTATTTTATATTTAAATAAATTAAAAATAATATAAACTTGATAAAAAAATCACATAAGTAAAATAAAATACCTTGAAATTAAATCAAAGTTATAATTTAAGTCTTAAATTTTAACAAATTTAATTAAGTCAACTCAATTAAATCAATCTACTTTGTCAAAATTATTCTTCAAAGTTAGCAATTTTAGTAATTTGTATATTCAAGGTAAGTTAAAATTTATTTGTATTAAAATATCTACGGAAGTGCACTTATTATTATTATTATTATTATTATTTTATTCTGTAAAATTTTTTAGCATAAGTTGAAAAAAGTCCATTTTAATTAGAGCTGTCAAAATAAGTTGAAGTCTTAAGCCTTATCTCACTTAACTTTCTCTATAGTTTTATTTTTTAAAAATTCTCATAATTAGTGGATTTATTTTGGTCCTAAGCCCTAATATAAAAAAAAATAGTAGATTAGGATAAAATATCTATTCGAGGAGAATTCTTTTTCGAAAATGTTTGAGTGTAAGAAATTAGAGTGAAGTGAATCGTAGGGATCTCAAGGGGTGTTGAGATCAAAGAAGAAAGAAATGTGCTAGAGAAAAGCGATTTGCATTGTTCTACTAAATAAAAGTGAAAGGGGTGGAGGTTCACGATGGGTGGACACTTGTGATGACTCAACAAAGAAAATCTCAAGCAAAAATTAATAGCTGTGTTGGTCGTATACAAACGTTACCAACATTTTTCTTTACAAATTTTTTGAAGAATTATAGAGTACGCTTTGGGAGATATTCCAAAGATATGAGAATGTTGAGGATTTGTTTATTCAGAAGAAATGGGGCAAGGATGGATGCAAATTCGGATTCGTACAGTTTGCAGAGATCGGAAATGTCCATGACATGGAAAAGAGACTGAGTTTCATAATGATACGCAACATGAGAATGACAGTGAATATGTCTAGATATAGCAGAGCTAGCAATAAATAGGAAATCACAAGACAAATTTAGGATGTTGTGCGTGAGAAGGTGTTGAAACCATTGATCGGCGTTGGAACCAAGGTAGAAAAAAGATGTAGTGTTGGTGGGCGAAGCTATGCAAATATGGTGAAGGGAAAAGGTGCTGTTGGAGGGCCAAACAAGAATGCAGTGTGGGTACCTAAGAAAAAACAGTGATGTCACAACAAGTTCTATGTTGATTAGGATACGGTTGAAAGGTGCTACAAGGCAATGGTGGGAAGGTTACATTAGCCAGAAAAGCTCAATAGTGTGATTGACTTTCTTTTATGCGAATCTATACTAAATGCCAAGGCCATTACCATAGATGACGATATGGTTTTGCTAAAATTGGAGAGTCTGGAGGATTTGGGGGAGGTTATAGCTAGGGATAAAGATGGCTTGTCTAAGCTATTTTATATCATTGATTGGTGACACCCTTGTATGGTGGCTGTCAATAGGCAAACCTGAGTTTGTTTATACGGCGTGTCATATCATGCTTGGTCAGAGACATTCTTTCAAAAGATGATGTCACCATTGGGAGATTTTGTGTGCATGGATGATGATATGACTTTTCAAATACTATGAATTTTGCAAGAGTTCACCTATGATGATCTCATTTTCTTAATCTGGATGGTCGAGGAATATAGGAGAGAATTCATTCAAGGAGGGTGGTGGTATTATGATTCAAATACTTCATCGTTGAAGAGTTATGATGATACTTCATTGGATTTGGACGCTTTGGAGGATGAAAGTTCAAATGATAGTGAGAAGAGCTGTGATCTAATGGCAGGAAACACAGCAAAAAAAAACAGTGACCAAAAATAGTGTAGAGAGCATAAAGAAGGGCGAATAGGGGGTAGATTATTGGGGACAAAAGTTACATGATTCCTTGTCAGATATTGCACAAAATCAAGAAGAGTTTGAAAGTATGGAATCAAATTCTATGGAGAACATAGTAGATGTGTGATGAGAGAGAATTCAAATTATGAAATGAATATCGATAATGACCTGATTTTTAATAATAATATAGGTGTTATGCAATTGGGTGATGATGCGTTTGGAAAGGAGGATGACTGCAGTGGGCCTTTATTAGTCAAAACATATGAGGAAGGGAATTGGTGAGACATGGAAGCTGATGAAGGATTATGGCAACCCTTATTGATAAGGGACCAACCGGAGGCAAAAATGTTGCACAAAAAGAGTTTATTAGAAAATCTAATGGCCTGATTATTAAGTCTTATCATGAGTCAGACGAGGCTAATCATGTATTAAGTCAAAGACTAGATTCTCCCAATCCAATATTGTTATTGAGATGGTAGTGTAAGAAAGAATTAATGTTAGGAGTGCACTTCATAAGGTGAAAAGGAAGAAGCACGATTCCAACTCCAAGTTACGAGCTCAATCTAAATTTATGAAAATTAATTCTATGAAAGGATCAAAGCTTGGGTCAAACATTTGGAATATGTATCTTTGAAGTTGCTTGCAACAAAGCCTTCAGAAAGATCAATTATAAATTGGATTAATGATTCATTAACATGAATTGTTAATTTTCTTTAAAGTTGTAACAAGTTACAATACCACTTGTACTCTAAATTTATTCTTAATAAAATGTTGATATTTAGCAAAAAAAAAAAAAATCAAAATTAGAGGTAGGTTAGTCCACCTATTGTAAAAAAATAATTAATAATTATTACATTATTTATTTATAATATTTATTAAATTATTTTACTTAAATAAATTAAAAATGATATTTCAAATATAAAATTAATTTTAAAAGTAAAAAATATTTATTTTATATAATAAAATTTTATCATAAAAAACAATATTAAATATAATTATATTATAAAATATTTTAAAATTAAATTAAATTATTTGTTAAAAAAATTTAATTAAATTTAATATAGTACTTAATAACTTATAATTTTAATTAAGAATTAATACTAAATATTTTTAACTAAAAAATAATCAAATAATATTTTATAAAACACTATTTAATAATTATTTTAATAAATTTAATCAATTCTACTATATTTTGATATTCTTTAATTACTTTTAATAATTATATATTTATTATAATTTAAGTTTATATATGGTATTGATTACTTTTAATATAAATATAAATATATAAAATTTTAAATAATTATTTTTGATAAATTTTATATAAATATATAAAAATAGATAGATTTTTATTAAAAAATATATCTGTTAATATACATTTAAAATTTAATAATTAGTAAATATTCACATAAATTAATAAATAAAAGTATAAAAATTAAATATTAATTAATTTATCAATTTATATGTATCATATAAATATATGTTTTAATTTATCATATAATAATTTTTTTTATATTATATAAATCTTATAGTGTAGTTAATTTTATGTATATTTATTGATTTAAAATAATAAATTAATGAAATAAATAAAATTAAATATTTTACAGTTATTTTATTTTTCTTTTAATTGAATATTTATTATTATTGTTATCATATATATATATATATATATATTACATTAAGTTTAAAATTTTATATTAAGTTTTATCACAAAATTTTTGTTAAGATAAAAATTTAAAAATACAAATTATTTTAATTTAAATATAAATTTTATTAAATTAAGATGAATCAAAAGTTAAATTTACAAACATTCATTAATTCTTACTATATTCACATGTTACTTTACACATCTATAAATTTTGTAATATAAAATATTATATGTCTATAATTTTTATGATGATAATATTTATTTACTTTTTTTAACATAATAATTTTTATTTAGTTAATTCAACAAATTTTGTAACTATATTATTAACAAATAATAGTAATTGTATGATTAGACATTTTTACTTAGATTTGAAAAGAAAGTTATTGTAGGATTGCATGTGATTGCAAGATTCAACTTTATTTAGGGTTTTTTTTTTTGTCTTCGTAGAATCATATTTTTTGTACCAAAACAAAGCAAAGCAATCATGAGAAGAAAGAAGTTTAAGAAAAATCTTATCATGTGAACAGTATATATGTCTAAGGATTAGGTGTAAGTTCTACTTTAGTTCTTGACAATGTAGAGTTTTCCCATTTTTACTTTTTACGTGTTATATTTAAATATAGGGACTAGATGTTGTGTTGGATTTTCATTTATCAAGTAAAAATGTTATGGATCATGTTATAACACCTTTTCATGACAGTGAATAAAACAAAAAGAAAATGGTATAGAAATTAAACCATGCTTATTTCATGTTGAAGACTAAATTAATAATTAGTATCATATATAAAAATATTCATATGAATTATTTTATAAATTGTTCAAGCAATCTTCAAAATACATTTTTAAATAATTAGAAAAATTTTCACACTATCCATACTCTTTATTTTATAAAGTTGTCATATATTGTAATTACTTTATCATTTTCATTCATTGTTTTATTATTTTTAATAACTTAAAGTGAAGCTTAAAACGTGCTTGAATATAATTAAAATGTAAAGATGAACTGTATTATTAACAAAAAGTGCTTCTTAAAAGGAAATTATTCACAATATAAATAACACTACAAGAAAACAAAAATAATATTCAAAAATTAACTTATTTATAAAGCAAAAAAAATTAAAATATAGTTATCCATTAAATATAAATATAGCTTCATTTGGTTTAATTTTTTATTTCAAGAAAATACTTAATGTTTTTGGATAAAAAGCTAAAGATAAAAAAACTTTCTCTAATTTAAATGGATCTAACATGTTTAAATTAGTTTATTTTAAAATTAATAATTATTAGTTTTACAAATTTTTAGAAAACTAATAAATAAACATTTATTATATTATTAAAGCATACTACAATGTTAGAATAGATTAATGAAAAAGCTATTATTTAGTTTGAGGGAAAACAAAAAGTTAAATAAAAAAAGTTAATTATCATGGGAAAAAGATTATATATGGTAAATAAAAATTATAAATATTTTATGTAAAATTACTTAAATATGACTTCTGTAATTTTGTCATTGGCGATCGTTTGAGGAAGAGAGAGAAAAGCTAGGGTTTTAGACTCCGTTGATGTAACATAAATGTTTGCATGCTTCTATGATCTTTTTATTGGCAATTTTTAGGGGAAGAGTGTGAGAGAGAGAAGCTACAATTTTAGACTCCATTGATATAACATAAAGATCTGAAACTTGATTTTGACCACTGTAATGACTAAATCTTCACGCAAATGCAGGAATCTCTGCCAAAGTTAGTGTTTGATGTAGGCACGCGAGTCGGGAATCCTAATTGTCTCCATTGGCAAACTTTGTTGCTATATAATGGTGGTTCAGGTACAATCCAAGGCTGTGCGCGAGAGAGTCCAGCTATGCAGGGAGAATTGGAGGAAAGGGTTCGAGATAGAAGAAGAGTGAAAATTGTGAGGAAAAAATTGCAGAAGAAAAATTCTTTTTTTTTTTTTCAAAAAATTAGATTAAAAAGAAAAATGGTGACAGCATATTTCAGAAAAAAATTGTAATATAAATGTAAGTTTATTTATTTATTTTATGAGATTTGTGTTAATTTGTTAAATTTTATTTTAATTAGTTTTTTTAACATTTATTAACATTTTCTTAAGATTTTAGAATTTAAAAAAAGCACGTACATGGATTTGTTTTGGTATACTTAGGTAGTAATTTTAATAAATTATAATGTTTATGCTTTTGTTAATATAATATTATATGTAATATTTGTAATTGTTTATGAAATTTTAAAAATTTTAAATGAATATTTGTCATTATTAATAAGAATATTTTTATTTTTTATAATAGTTAAAAAACAATTATGTTCTCATCATTTATCCATAATGTCAATTAGATAATAAATTAATGACATATTATGTGATGCTAGACTTGATTGAGTTGCTAAAATTTGTCAAAAGCAAATATATGGTCATCTTTTTAATGCACTTGTGGAACGATGAAGGCCTTAGACATACATATTTCATTTAATTTATGGAGAAAGTGCCATTATTACTTTAGAAGATGTTGTTTGGACTTTGGATCGATAGTTTATTACGAGTAATTGATTTTACTAATCTCTATTTTGCAATGGTTCTAAATATTTGTGAAGAGTTATTATGTAGCCGATCAACCACCATTGATATTGAGGTTCATAAATTAGATTGACAACCACTTATATTGAGATTCATAAATTAGATTAAAGTGGTCAGCACAATACCTTGGTTGACTATCGGTAAATTCTAACATTAAGATAACACAACATGCGAGAGGATATATATTTTCTTTACTGGAATATATTCTAATGCTAAATAAAAGTAATTTTATGGTACATATAAAATTATTGCACTTGTTGGCACATGTGAGAGAAATTCGAAATTATAATTGGGGATCAACATGTTTTTCTTTTCTATATAGAGGCTTAGACATGAATCATGACATGATGCTAGAAAAATTTGTGAGTGTGTAATATTGTTGCAAGTATGAGCATGACACTGACTCCCGTGGTGGGCTCAAATCCTTCATGAACCAATACTATTTTCAAACTTGTTCTTAGGTGGAGTTAAATTCGATATCTAACAAATAATCCTCTTAAGACTCTTAGGGCTATCAAATTGACATTGGATCAAAGGGGTGTTCATAAAGTAAATTATTAATTTACTGTTAAATATGTTAGATAGAAAGTGTAGAAATAATTATCTTTCAAATCAAAAAAAATATTTTGTATTTTAGTGTAGTTTTTGTGGCAACCATACGAAGATGATCATATTGATGGTGTAATTCTAAATGACGTGAGAAGAGAACAAATTGTATGGCCAATTGTTAGTATTGTTAGTCCTTTGATATGTTTTGAAGTTATAAAGTGGCACACTGCTAATCGTGTAATGTGTTAATTTGGATATTTATAACCTATTCCTTGGCCACCCAAAAGTCTTTAGGGGTTCATAATAAAGACTTATGGGAAGTAAAAGAACTAAAGAACGGGAAACTTATTCATCATGATTGGGTGGTCATGTGGAAGCATACAAGGATTGCCATTTGACAACTCTTATCCTTTTGATAAATATTGGGCATGGTACACACTATATGCAACAAATTGAATATGGTTATGCCCACAGATAAAACAACCCTCGCCCAATCAAAAACAAGTCCTTGAAGATGTACGTATGGATACGCCACCCATGGAATATCAGAATATTCCACCATCTTTAGTTCAACCAAATGAGAAATTATATTAGTCACTACAATCTAACCAGTAACAACCATTTCAATGGGATAAAGTACCGCCACATCAAGAACAAGGATAAATGTTTATAGCTAGTAAGGATACATCATGGACGAAGGAGTAGAAATACCCAACAAAGGAGGTTTGTTGATCGTACCATTGGTAGTGGATCAACTAGCCAATTTTTCTGCATTTATAACTTTGATCCTGATGTAACTCAAGCTTCGCAGCACAATTCGCAATTTAACGTTGTTTGTGATGAAGGTCAAACTTCATAACACAATCCTGAATTTAACGTTGATTTTGATGACTTCTTAGTGCAGTTGTCACTTTAACTTTGACTTAAACGTGGAGGCAATTGTAGAAGAAGGGAATCTACAATAGAAGGATGTCTATCGACCTTAGCTTGTCACACCAGAGTATGGGGCAACTTCTCAAGAGATTTTCTTACTAGGTGATGAATGATCCTTGCCAATAATGTCATGGGATTTAACACAAGACGACAACATATTTATTGAAGCATATGGTCATATAGTGTATGATGACATTCTTGAAGATGAGCAAGCAACTAATGAAGTAGCAGAGAATCAGGGTGTTCGTGATTATTTAGATGGAGGAGGTCGATGAAGGAGATTTTTCTCACAAATATTACGTGTTTTTATTCAAGCCCTTAATAGATATAGCCCGTTATTAATTAAGAAGAAAAAAGAAAAAAGAGGATAGTCAAATCATTCTTAGGTGGTTTTAATTAGTTTGCTATGTAATGAAGTTGATATATTTCTATGATTTTAATTGTGTTTAATGAAGTTTTATTGTTTACTTATTTGCTTATCTCCTTATTGATTAAAACAAGTACAAATTAGGACAACCATATTCAGAACATAAAACAATAACATTAATAATTTAAAACAAGTATAAATTAGAACAACCACTGAAATAACATAAAAACAACCGCATGATAATTAAAAATAACAATGTCATGGCAATTAAAAAGTAGGAACTTGGTCCTGGAGCATTAGGACATTGGCTTCGACTGTGGTTCTATCCTTGGTAAAGATTGCATAATCGTTATCTTCTCATTTTATGCATACCTATTTAATTAAGGAAACGAGTTGATTTGGGACGACTTTTCATTGTACGACATAAAACAGGATTAGGACAAAGTCTTGGGCCTATATAACAATGTCATGTGCTTTCATTACCGATAACCTTAAACTCCTTCTTATAAATTTTGCAAACTTCCTTGATCACATAAACTTCATCAATATAAGCATGTCAATTAATGTTTTGACTACAACAAGTAGTAATTACATAACGAAATGAATATATATCAGTTTGCATATTACTATAGTTATAGTACCTTTGTCTTAGATGAATTCTATGTTCTTGTTTGTTAGATAAATCCTGAACATAGAATGCCTCACTTCGTCTGTCAAACTTAGTAACATGCAAGTTTTTGGCACCTTGGTAGTTTGATTGAAGTTAGGTCATCACAAATTTAGAGAACATGTGCCCAACCTTTTTTCGTGCATATATCTCACTCCTTTTATATGCAAATAATTGAGCCAATCAAAAGTAAGTTGCCCTAACAAGTGCGGTCATTGGAAGATTGCAAGCGCCTTTTAACACTTAATTAATGCATTCAACTAGATTTGTGTCATGTGACCCTACCTCTGGCCTCCCTCATATGCTAGAACTTATTTCTCTCGTAGGATTTCATAAACCTAGTTTGTATATTCTCTATGTTCCCGCATCCACTCATAATAAATATTAAATTCATGTTCTATTCTTGAATAACTTGCAAAATACACAACCATAATATAAATAAAAGTACTTTTAAAAACATATCAATTTAAAATTACATTTAAGTTGTGAATTACCTATACGAATGACAAGTTTATGAAGATAATGAGACTTAAATCTTCACAAAAAATTGGTCGCAATGTGCTTGATACAATACCATTGGCAAGATACATTTTGCAATGGTTTCTGAATTCAATTTCCTATGATCTTGATCCTTATACATGTGTGTAAGCCATTACACTTTCTTATCTTCTGAATATACTCATTCTTTTTAAAAGTAACACGAAGTAGCCATTTACAATCTATTCTAGACCTCATGTATTTACAATAAAAAGTATTAGGTTCTGATTCAAACACTTTGTAGTTAGCTCCTTTTGATATACTATAACCCTTAATTGTTCATATAAGGGTTTCTTTATTGTTGAATTGTTTTCCATCATATAATTCTTCATCCACATCACAATGCTCTAACAAATGCAAAAACAAACATAAACTAATTTAAAAACTAAAATAAACATCATCAACAAGATAAATAAAAATAACATTTACCGAAGTTTGCATACTCTAGAAACTCAAATACATGCATAGCATCAAGATCTAACAAACGAACTCATAAAAGGTAACTTCCTTAATGGATGTTGGTTAACCATTGTGTTTGACAAATAGGTCTCCTAATCATCAACATCATCATCCACAGTGTCATCTTCACTATCTTCACTATTTCTATATTGTTCTTTACCATTGTCATCAGTTTTTATTGTTGTTATGTTCAGAGGCAGCCTAAGGCCCAGGCAAGTTAGGCAAAGGCTTTAGGCCCCCCAATTTTTTTTTTAGTTTTAATTCAAATATTTAATTTAATTATTAAATTTTTATTGATATTACAAATAATATTTAATTAACTATAATTCTTAATAATAAATTATTTTATTAATAAAAAAGCCTCATTTTTAAATTTGCTTTAGGCCCTAAAAACTCTTGAGCCGCCACTAGTTATGTTTTCATTCTATCTCTCTTTTTAGTATTTACTTGCATATGCTTCCTCATCATCTTTTATGAAAACAATATACAACTCAACAGGAGAAGTTAGGGAACGGTGTTATTGATGTATCTAAAATATTTGTTAGACATCATTATCGCTCATTATTAAAATTGTATGAACTGAAGATGGATATTAGACACTTATACACAATAATTTTTACTTATTTTAAAAATTCACTTTAATGAATATATTGACTAACTAATACTTTAATTTTACAAATGATACAATATTTGCCATATACACATATATTAGATTTTCACACCTAATAATATAACTTCACAAGTGTTTATAAAAATCTCACTATTAAAAAGAAATTACTATTAGAACACTTATATTTTTTCTCAAGAACTCAAACTATACTGAAATACCTCTTTTACCTTCACTAGTAATTTACTATGAATGAAAATTTTAGTATTTATATATAAATCAATTTAAAATCACCAATGATAACTTTTTAATTTTTTTAAAATTTAAATATTACCTATGATGAGGTTTAGACTTCTTAATTTTTTTAAATAAAATATCATCAATAACAACTTTTAACATTTTTAATTTTAAAAAAAATGAAATGTTGTGACTTTATCTTTTTCAAAATAATAATTTTTTAATTAATAAAAATGTCAATGAGAACTTTAAAATTAAATAATATTTTTGTGATTTTACATAAAATCTCATATTTTTATAATTATAAAATATAATTACTATATAAAAAAATAGAGCCTAATTATCAGAAAGTATCGTAGAGAATTATCTAGAAAATTTATCTCTTTTATTAAAATTATTTAAAATAAATATTTTATTTTCTTCCATTTTTCTTTCTCTAAATAAAATGTACTTGACTGGTATATGAATCTCAACTTAGTCTTGCATTGTTTGGAGCGGTGATCAGGCATGAAGACAATGGTAATTGGCAAATACTTCGTACGAACATGGGTGTTTTTATATATTATTATTTTTATTAAATTATAATTTATTCTATGTTATATTTTTTTTATCTTTTCATCAGTTGATTACTTTTTAATTTTATAAAAAATATAATTAATTAAAAATAATTAATGTCATTTTAAACTTTTAAAATAACAGATAAATAGAAATATTTTTTTTAAAAAAGCGGGAGATAAAGAAAGAGTTTGTGTATCGCAGCAAAGGAAAATGGTGCAATAAATGGGCACTAGGAAACGTAATAGATAAAAACTTGAACAACAATTTATTTCCATCTTACACTACTTTACATGTACGGCTCCGCTTAAAGACAGTTGTTCATCATAATTCCATAATAGCCAGCCGAACCGATACATACGCTACAACAAAAAGTGCAAAACCGAACCCGTGAATGACCAAGTACGGTACCAACACCTACCGTAAAACACATTTTCTTTTTTAAATTCAATTTATTAAAAATATAAAATATAATTTTTTACTTTACTTATAAATTAATTTCTCTTATCATAAAATTATAATTATTATTTTTAAAAATATAACATCTATTCAAATTATTATTATTGTGATAAATTATAATATAAAAAATAAAATTTATTGATAAAGAGGATTTTATAATCTCTTATATATGATGTTTAAATTACTAATATGGTAAAAAATTATAATATATAAAAACTTTATTATACTCTTTATAATTAATAATTTTAAGATTTTATATTTTTTATATAAAAATAACCGTGACTACTAATTTTATATTAATAAACAATATAATTAATAATTTAATTTAAAAATAATTATTAATCTAAAAATGATATAAATTTACGGGTTCACACAAAATATTTGTAAAAGTAGCAGAAATATTGTTTCATCATCTCTATCCTATTGAATGGTCGATGGTCAATATATTTGATGTGAAAAATAAAATAAAAAAATAATTTATGAAACAAATTGTGCATTTTGTAAAAATAATTATAATAAAGAAGATTAATAGTAATAAGAAAGAATGATGATGGGATAGATAGGGATACGGCAAAGAGCAGTGGAATTCCCATCACATCCCTCTATATTAAAAGCAATAGTACTGTTTGGTTACAGATCCCTTTACCAGAAAAGTAAAACAAAGCACTTGTACGGAAACGCCAAGTGGGGACTCCGAAACCTCTTGGATTCTTCTATAGTCGGCTCCTTCCATTTTGAAAACCCCCCTCAAAACCCCCCAATTTACAAACCCTGCCACTCCCACCCAACAAAGACTCAAACCACAACCCAACCTCACACCATCACCAATCTCCCAAAAAACACTCACCCTCCTTTCACAAACTCAGATCTGAGTTATCATGAAAAAAAGGCATGCCTAATTTTCACTAACCCCTCCTTTCCTTCACAAAAGCCATTAAGGAACCTTTTTGTATTCTTAAAATTTTAGAAATGGAAAAAGTGGCTCCTCCTCCGATTCTGATGCACAAGAAGCGCGATCTATCATACGGCGTCGTTCGGGAACCCCAGAGCGAGAGTTGGAGTGCCAAAGAGTGGAACTGGGACAGCGTGAGGTTCGTTGGGAAACCCTTACCCTCCTCCAACGACGACGTTTTCGAAGAAGAGAGTGTGCCGTTGCAGTTGAATCTTGGCAGCGTCGTAGCCAGAGCGAACAACAAGAGAGTGAGGTCCGGTTCTCCCGGAACGGCATCGTATCCGATGTGTCAGGTCGATAACTGCAGAGAGGATCTGTCCAAGGCGAAGGACTATCACCGAAGGCACAAAGTGTGTGAGGCTCATAGCAAAGCTTCCAAAGCGCTTCTCGCCAATCAAATGCAACGGTTCTGCCAGCAGTGTAGTAGGTTTCACCCGCTCTCCGAGTTCGATGAGGGAAAGCGTAGTTGTCGCCGGCGACTCGCCGGGCATAACCGTCGCCGGAGGAAAACTCAGCCGGAGGATGTTGCTCCCGCTACACCCGTACCCACCGCCGCCAATTTGGAAATTTTCAACTTGTTGACTGCCATAGCTGGAGCCTCTCAAGGTAAAGACTGAAGACCCCCTTTTTTCTTTTTTCTTTTTTAAGAAGTAATTAGTTTTTAATGGTTTTTATTTTAAATTAGTAAGTTCGAATCGAACGTTTTAAAGGCGTGTTTATTTTTTTTTATTTATGTTTAATCTAAAAAATTAGTGTGTACAAAATTTATCGAGAAGTTATAAAAAATTAAGTAGTTTTTTTTCCGTAATCATATGAAAAAAAACGCTGAATAATGGTTTCTTAATTTTTGGAAAATTAATCATGAAAATACAGTCGGTTTTTTTAAAGCTCAGTACTGATGGTTAAAGAACAAGAAACGTTTGTTTTTTCTATAAATAAGCTAATGTGAAACATATTGAAAAAAATTATTTTTTTATTATTTTGGAAGAAAAATTTCAAAAGAATATAGAGACAAAAGTGATTATTTGTAGAAAATAATGGTTTGTTTATCAGGGAAATAAGCCAAAACAAGCATACAGTAAGTGTGTCTGTGTTGTGATGATTACGTGTAATAGGAAAATTTGAGGAGAAAAGGTCACAAATTCCGGATAGAGAGCAGCTTGTGCAGATTCTCAATAGGATACCTTTGCCTGCTGATCTTGCAACCAAGTTGCTGGATGTTGGTAATGTCAATGGGAAAAAAGATCATGTGCAAATGCAGACTCCATCCGCCTATCATCATCATGACCAACTGAACCACTCCCCCTCTGCCCCATTAACTATGGACTTGCTTGCTGTTCTTTCCACCACTCTATCTGCCCCTGCTCCCGCCCCCAATGCTGTTGCATCACTATCTCAAAATCACAGTTGCAGTAGTGATGGTGGCAGTGACAAGTGTAGGGATAGTGCTGACCAGTCCAGAGGACAGCAATTCTTTTCAGTTGGTGGAGAAAGAAGCAGTAGCAGTTCGCAGTCTCCAGTTGAAGATTTAGATTGCCAGGAGGATGTTCGAGTTAATTTACCGCTGCAACTCTTTAGCTCCTCTCCAGAAGACAACAGCCTGCCAAAAATAACGTCTTCGCGGAAGTATTTCTCATCTGACAGTAGTAACCCCGTTGAAGAGAGGTCGCCATCGTCTTCTCCTGTTGTGGAGATGCAATTTGATTTGCAGGGTGGGGCTAGAGGTTTCCAGCCGGAGGGCATAATCTCAACTGGAAGAGGTGTTAACAGAGATAAAGAAGCTAGCCAAATTCATAGTTCTAATATCTCTCTTGACCTCTTTAAAGGGCCGAATAACAGGATCCAACAACCTAGTTCACTTCAAAGTGTTCCATTTCAAGCTGGGTATGCATCTTCGGGCTCTGATAATTCACCTCCCAGTTTGAATTCAGATGCGCAGGTAGTTGTTTAGTTTTGGATTTTACAATCCTGTGTTTTTCACTTAAATATTGCTCCTTGCTTTATTTATAGTGTATTTAGGCAAGCTTAGTTAATTCATCCTTTGGGATTTGATCTATTCATGGTTTTCCAACAGGATCGAACTGGGAGGATAATGTTTAAACTATTTGACAAGCATCCTAGCCATTTCCCAGGAACATTGCGAACACAGGTGAAACTATTGTTGTACTTTTCTTAAAAATCTGATCTGGCAATGTTACTTTTATTGAATGTGACAGAATGTGCTTTGGCGAATGTAAATATGTGAATGATGTTAACATCATTTTTTGTTTTCTAGATTTACAACTGGCTTTCTAGTAGGCCATCAGACATGGAGAGCTACATAAGGCCTGGTTGTGTGGTCCTATCAATTTATGCTACAATGCCTTCTGCTGCCTGGGTGAAAGTAAGTAAACTGTTGTGATGCACATTTGCAGCTTCTGTGATTTGATCTAGTTGATTACTTGCATATTGTGTTCTTTGCAGCTAGAAGAAAACTTCCTCCAACGAGTTCATTCCTTAATTCAAAATTCTGATTCTGAATTTTGGAGGAATGGAAGATTTCTAGTTCATTCTGGCAGTCAGTTGGCTTCACACAAAGATGGTGAGTACCATAAGTCCATAACTAATACTGATTTGTGACTTTTGGTCTCTGTCTCTTTTTATTTTAGACTGTATATTATAACGTTCAAAGCTTTACTCCTTGGACATTTTTACTTCTATCAATTAGATCTGTGATTACTCATTTTTAATCAAGGAGTTGAATTAGATCCACTTGAATTGAAATTCCAGGGAATATACGCATATGCAAAACATGGAGAACATGGAAGTCTCCGGAGTTGATATCCATTTCTCCTTTGGCAATTGTTAGTGGACAAGAAACCTCTATTTCGTTGAAGGGTAGAAACCTGTCAACTCCTGGCACCAAGTCAGTATTGATTTCTGCCTTGTTTGGATGTTGTGTTATTTTTCTTTATGGTCTGTTTTCCTAATATTTGTCTCAAATTTTTTGCAGGATTCATTGCACAGGTACTGGCTCTTACACATCGGCAGAAGTCATTGGATCGGCATATCCTGGTGTGACATATGATGAGATAAAGTTGAATGGTTTTAAAGTTCAGGATGCATCTCCTGGTGTTCTGGGTCGGTGTTTCATCGAGGTAGATTTCTACGTTCTGTAGTCTTGCATTTTATTACTGTGGAGAACTGTGTGCTTGCAGACATATGCATGTCTCCTGAAATTTTCATATGTGAATGTAAAATATGCTTATGAGAAGAGTGACCTGTATTTATGAGCAGGTTGAAAATGGTTTCAAGGGTAACAGTTTTCCAGTGATAATAGCTAATGCTACCATTTGCAAGGAATTGAGACCACTGGAGTCTGAATTTGATGAGGAGGAACAGATATGTGATGCCATTTCAGAGGAACATGAACATCATTTTGGAAGGCCCAGGTCAAGGGAGGAGACTTTGCACTTTCTGAATGAGCTTGGCTGGCTCTTCCAAAGAGAAAGGTTCTCGTTTGGGCATGATGAGGTTCCAGCTTATTCGCTTGACAGGTTCAAATTTGTACTCACATTTGCTGTGGAAAGAGACTGTTGCATGGTAGTCAAAACCCTTCTGGATGTGCTGGTTGATAAACAGTTGGATGGGGAATGGTTGTCAACAAGATCAGTGGAGATGCTGAATGCAATTCAACTCTTAAATAGAGCAGTGAAAAGAAAGTGCATAAACATGGTTGATTTGCTCATCCACTATTCTATACCTAGCAAAAATGATACATCCCGGAAATATGTATTTCCACCGAATTTTGAGGGTCCTGGTGGTATTACACCCTTGCACTTGGCAGCATGCACATCGGGTTCTGAGAGTGTAGTTGACACTTTAACAAGTGACCCACAGGAGGTAAATTTTCCACCCTACTTTAGTATTATGGTAGGAAATGACACTTGTCATTTGGGCTTACTGATTTGTTGGTAGGAAATTTCTTTAGCATAGAAAACAGGGTTAGGGCATATCAAAGTAAAAACTAAAATATAGATTAGTAGAATTATCAAGACAGTTTGCGCTTTAGCATACTTTTTACTCTCAAATGTACAATTTTGCCACCTTCGTTCCTTACAAATTGTATTGAGTTCTTGTGTGTTTTTTGTGCTGCTATAGATTGGGTTGAAGTGCTGGGAATCCCTCGAGGATGCAAATGGACAGACTCCACGTGGTTATGCCATGATGAGAAACAATCATTCTTATAATGTGCTGGTTGCCCAAAAACTTGCCGATAGACAAAGAGGTGAAGTTTCGGTAAAAATTGAGAATGAGATAGAGCAACTGTCACTGAGAGTGGAGCATAAGCAAAAGCAAAGTAGTTACCTAGTCAAACGAAATAAGAATTCTTGTGCCAAGTGTGCAATTGCAGAAATCCACTATAACAGAAGAATTCCAGGTTCACAGAGCTTGCTTCACCGCCCCTTTATTTATTCAATGCTAGCTGTTGCTGCTGTCTGTGTGTGTGTATGTGTGTTCTTCCGTGGACACCCTTCCGTAGGCTCAGATGCTCCCTTCAGTTGGGAAAATCTGGGTTATGGCACAATGTAATGCTACTATTGGTAAATGGAATTCGGATAAAGGGAATGGAAGGCATAAATCAGATTGAAAAGCCAAATGTTGCAATGTTGCTTTTTCCCCTGACAAGGCAAAACTGCTGCGTGGGAAAATGGGGCATTTTGTGATGAGAGCCCAATGTTAACGTATTATATGTTGATGTGGAGCTATGTTTGGCAGATCCAGGAGAAACAAGAAAGTAGAGCTGCCTTGTGTACATAGTCTAACTTGAATGGTGCATATTCCTATAGTGCTGGAGTGTTAATGATATGATAAGTTAAAACCTGAATGTTTATCGAGATTGGTGTTGGGGGTTCAGGGTTAGAGAAATCCTTAAATTTTCAGACCAGACAAAACATGACCTTCCACATTTAAGTTGGAATGGTGAATTATGGCCACAAGCACACTAACAATTATGAGAGCAGTGGAACGTTCGGAATGAAGAGAAGTGCGGCGAGTAAATGTTAATACTGATTATGAGATCAGTATCAGTACTTGGGTTCATTGCCTCCTTACGTCCCAACGGTAAACCAGGAAATGTTCCTTGCTTTATTTTTCCCTTTAATTGTTATAAGTCAAAATTTCAAGTCCAAGGTATTTTGATGCATCAATTTCGATACTGTAAAGTTTGATTTTGAGGGTACTGATCACAGGGCTGACGATATTCTATGATTAAGAAGTGTAATATATACTAGTTATGTCTAATTTAATCCACGTTTCAGTTTTCTTTGCCCACCCTCCCACCGGTCTATTATGTCTCAACCAGGAGAGTTGTACATGGTTCATTTGTGGAAAGCTACAAGTTCTTCCACAAACGAGCGTCTTGGATTGCAAAAGCAATGAATAAAATGATAAGCATTTCAAATGTATCCAAAAGGCAGCCTCAATTTTTAAAATGTGCAAAATAGATGGTTAGATGTATTAAACTCTTTAAATCCGTCGAATTTTTATTGAAACATCATCACCTTTAAATGAATAAATATTATAGAATGGTTTATTTACTAAAGTGAACCATATATAAGTTAAACTCAGAAAAAGTTGAGTAAAGTCTTCTAAGATTTTATGGTTTAATTATTTTAGTTCTTAAAATTTCGAAAGTTCTTTGTAAGTCCCTGGTTTTACGAAGCAAAATCCACATTAGTATTTTTTAATTATAAAAATAGGAAAATATAATTAAAATTATTTTGAAGTTAGAGATTAACAAAATGTTCTTAAAATTTTGGGAATTAAAGTACATGATTCATACAAATTTAGAACTAAAGGAAGTCAAAAGTAGAGGAGTTAAGTAAAATTTATGCAGATAGATTAGCCAAAGAATAGTATTAGTACGTATTCAAGATATTATTCATTGAGGCAGGAATACAAAGGAGGAGACGAAATATTTTCCATAAATCTCCCATACCATTGAAGAGTCTTTTACATTTTCTGAACTTTAAACAATGGTATTCAAGTGGATGCATCCTGTTTGATAAAGCATTAAATTCAATTACCAAAAAATAAAAATAAAAATACTAAACTCATTCTTCTAATAACCGAGGGGGTGACTACTTGTTTCTTCAAATGAGTAATGCCGCTTTGCACAAAGATAGTGTTCAGCACTGCATTCTTCTATATCTTGACTATTTTAAGATCAATGATGCATTAACTTTTCTGGTTAGTGGCTGGCTGCTAAGATATGCATTAATATCTTTTAATCCAAAAAGGTATACATTCATATTGATGAGAGACCTAGCATAAGCCTTTTAGTTAGAGTGCCTATAAGCTGTTAGATTATTTATATAGAGACAAGGTGAAATTATCTTATATCTTTATTTAGTAAGATAAACATTCATATCTTTTATGATCAAGTGTTTGCTTAGTACTTATAACAAGATATTGCTTAATGTTCAAATGTCTTGTTAGACGTTCGGTTCCATTAGCTTTGGACATCCCTTGCCTTGTCTTCATTTATACGAAGAATGACATTGAGAATAATAATTATAATTTTTATACTACCTAATTATATTAGAAAAAAAATATTAGGAGCGCAAATTTTAACGTATTTTTTCAACATGTTTTTAGTTATTGACTAAATTTATGAAAAATTACGAAAAAAAGTGGAATTCATTCTTAATTTAAAGATTTTTTAAATATTTTTATAAATTTTAGTTGATAATTAGAAGTGCATTAAAATGATTGTGTTAAAGAGTGAATTCTTAACATTTTTTATATTAGAAAAAATAAAAATATTATGATTTATAATAATAATAAAATACATATTTGATTATTATATATGTCTATTAATTTTTATTTAATTTTCACATTTAAAATATTATGTTTTAGTATGATAATTTTTAAACAAATCTTCAAATATACTGGTTGCCATAATGCCGTTTAAGGCCTGAGAAATAAGGAAGAAAATGTGTGTCTCTTGTGCTTTTGCGGGGCTGAAATGGTAGAAGAATAAAGGGTGAGGGAGTAGCATGAGTTGCTAGAGATGATCACATGATCAGGTCATTGGGTGACAGAAGGGTATTGGGGGTATTAGCGGCACATGGCAAGACCACGCCATGCAATCACCATCGCCAATACCATTCCCACGCTACGTTGGATTCCCATTCCTACGCCAGCATGCTTCAACAAGCCATTCAAAAATGCGACCCAAACTCAGCCAAGACCCTTCACTGCCACATTCTGAAGCGAGGAGGCGCTTCTCTCGACTTGTTCGCCCAAAACATTCTTCTCAACACCTACGTCCATTTCGACTCTCTACACGACGCTTCCAAACTGTTCGACGAAATGCCTCTCACTAACACCGTCTCTTTCGTCACCTTGGCTCAGGGCTTCTCTCGTTCCCACCAATTCGATCATGCCCTTCACTTCCTTCTCAGGTAACCTTCTTTCACACCTGTCTTAGATTGCTTTATTGTTAGTTACAAGTTAGTTATTTAGTTGGTTACCAGTTTGTTAGTTAGTTTGATTCAACTTTTATCTCTGCTGAGTGTGACCTTTCCTGTGCTGTAAACTCAGGTTGTTTAGAGAAGGACATGAGGTGAATTCGTTTGTTTTTACGACTCTTCTCAAGTTGCTGGTGAGCATGGATTTGGCTGACACGTGTTGGAGTGTGCATGCGTGTGCTTATAAACTTGGTCATCACTCCGATGCGTATGTTGGCACTGCGCTTATAGATGCCTACTCCGTTGGTGGAAATGTTGATGCTGCACGTCGAGTGTTCGATGGCATTTATTGTAAGGACATGGTATCTTGGACTGGGATGGTGGGTTGCTATGCTGAGAATTCTTTCCATGAGGACGCGTTGCTACTTTTCTGCCAGATGAGGATTATTGGGTATACACCAAACAATTTTACCATTTCTGCTGCGCTTAAGTCCTGTCTTGGTCTGGAAGCATTTGAGCTTGGGAAAGTTGTTCATGGATGTGCTTTGAAAGCTTGTTATGATAGGGATCTTTATGTTGGCACTGCACTGCTTGAATTGTACTATAAGTCTGGAGAGATTGTTGATGTGCAGCGGTTTTTTGAGGAAATGCCAAAAGATGATCTTATTCTTTGGAGTCTGATGATATCACGGTATGCTCAGAGTGACAAAAGTAAGGAGGCTTTAGAGTTGTTTTGTCGTATGAGGCAATCATCTGTTGTCCCTAATAGTTTTACATTTGCTAGTGTGTTGCAAGCTTGTGCATCTATGGTTTCGCTGAATTTCGGAAAGCAAGTTCAATCTTATGTACTGAAAGTTGGTCTTGACTCAAATGTGTTTGTGTCAAATGCCCTCATGGATGTTTATGCCAAGTGTGGTGAAATTGAGAACTCCATGAAATTATTCAGGGAATTGGAAGAGAAAAATGTGGTTTCTTGGAACACTGTAATTGTTGGTTATGTTCAGTTAGGGTACAGGGAGAAAGCAATGAATCTATTTTCAAGTATGCTTGAATATGACATAGAGCCAACTGAAGTTACATACTCGAGTGTCCTCTGTGCCAGTGCCAGTTTAGCAGTATTAGAGCTTGGACGTCAAATTCATTCCTTAACTGTGAAAACCATGTATAACAAGGACATTCCAGTTGCCAATTCTTTGATAGATATGTATGCTAAATGTGGAAGAATTGATGATGCCCGATTAATATTTGATAAGATGGACAAACAAGATGACGTTTCATGGAATGCTATAATCTGTGGATATTCTATGCATGGCCTGGGCATGGAGGCTCTAAATTTGTTTGACATGATGCAACAGACTGATTGTAAACCTAATAAACTTACTTTTGTTGGTGTTCTGTCCGCATGTAGCAATGCAGGATTGTTAGACAAAGGACGAGCTCACTTTAAGTCAATGTTACAGGATTATGGCATTGAACCATGTATAGAACACTATACTTGCATCGTTTGGCTTCTTGGAAGATCAGGCCAATTTGATGAAGCAGTGAAGCTCATTGGAGAAATTCCAATTCAGCCTAGTGTTATGGTGTGGCGTGCATTACTTGGTGCTTGTGTTATCCATAAGAACCTTGATCTAGGTAGAGTTTGTGCCCATCATGTACTTGAGATGGAGCCCCATGATGATGCAACCCATGTACTTCTGTCAAACATGTATGCCACTGCAGGGAGATGGGACAGCGTTGCTTCTGTTAGGAAAAACATGCAAAAGAAAAGAGTGAAGAAGGAACCAGGCTTAAGCTGGGTTGAGAACCAAGGTGTGGTTCACTATTTTAGAGTGGGAGACACTTCTCATTCTGACATTAAACTAATATGCGCAATGCTTGAATGGTTAAATAAAAAAACCAGGGATGCAGGATATGTTCCGGATTGCAATGTTGTTTTGCTTAATGTGGAGGATGATGAAAAGGAACGTCTCTTGTGGCTGCACAGTGAAAGACTAGCACTGGCTTTTGGACTGATTCAAATTCCACCTCCGTGTTCTATTCGTATCATTAAAAATCTTCGTATTTGTGTAGATTGTCATACTGTTATAAAGTTGATATCAAAAGTTGTGCATAGAGAAATTATTATCAGAGATATAAATCGGTTTCATCATTTTCGGCACGGGATTTGCTCCTGCGGTGACTATTGGTAATTTACATAGTAAATTAGGATATAACTTTTTGTATTGGGAAAAGAGGGGGGGGGGGGGGGGATGTCTCTCATTTTGAAGCTAATGCAAGTTCCAGAATCTTTCAAGTAATTCCGTATATTTTAATTAGTTTGCCAACCAATCCTCTTCTCTCATTTTGAAAAAATAATTGTTTATTGCAAATGGGTCTTTAAAAAGAAAGAATCTCAGGTATTGAACCTCCAAAGTTTAAGACAAGATTGATAACTCCAAAGCAAAGAGTTATATTTAGAAGGAGGGTGTTGACTTTCATGAAGTTTTCTCTCTTGTAGTGAAGCATTAACTTTTATTCAAATCCTCCTAGTTATTGTAAGCATTTAACTTGGAGTTGGAAGGAACAACTTGATGTGAAGATAACATTCTTACATGGTGATCTAGAGGAAGAAATCTGCACTAGCTATTGTAAGCTTGTTTTTAAACAGTTAATGTTGACTTAATATTAGATTTATAAAGGCTTTGATAACATTTTAAATTTGGTTTAGGTCTAATTTAACCCCAAAAGAAAGTTTGTGAGGTGAGGATTATCCAAATCTTTGCAAGTTCAACTTTGGCCATATAGTCAATGTGTGATTTCAATATTGTTGAAACCAACCATTGAATATTTGAATTATCTCGTTTCTTTGAATTGCTCAAGTCCTTTGTTCATGTATTAGCTTTGAATTGTTTAGTAATTAGGTAGCCTTCAATTCTTGTAACTTTGTTGTTTGCATGGCTAGTAGCTGATTCGTTCTGAGTTTCATGGATGTTGAGTTTAATTGAATATTTCATTGATACTTTCTTCACTTTGTACCCATTGGAATGTTCTAATCAAGAGGCTTATTTTGGAAGTTCTTTGGGTTTTGGCCAATGAAAACACCTCACATACCAAACTTTGTTGTTTAGGGTTTAGGGTCCAGATTAGTTTTTTAAAAATCCAATTCATAAATACATGTATTTATGATTGTGTTACCTTCAATTTGTTGATAAGAGGCTATGCCTAAGATATGCATTCATATCTTTTAATCCAAAAAGATGTAGAAAATTCATATGGATAGAGACCTGTGGGGGTGTTCAAAAAATCTGGTTTTACAAATTCAATCCATAACTAATATTAAACTAGTTTTAAAAATCTAGATTCATATTAAATCAGTTTTTTTATTAATTGTATTTGTGTAATCGGTTTAGTGTCTAAATTTATTTTCTAAAATCGAATTTTTTTTAGTTATCCAAATCCATATGTAAATCCATATGTATATGTATGAAGTTATTACCTTATATATTTACTTATTAAATTTCTGTATTATATTAGTTTACAAAATTTTATTATAACTATATTTTATCACTAATATTTTTTTTATTAATTGTTATAATTAAAATTGAAATATTCAAAACAATTAAAGATATTAAAATATAAAAATATTTTTAAATTAATTATTACTGTTTTTTATATTTATGTTTATTTTTTAATTTTTAAAATATTATAATAATTTTATTATTATTTATATTATTAATTTTTATTTTTATAGGTTTTAATTTAAACTTTCACTATAAACTTTATTCATTAAAAATAAGTTAAAAATAATAATAAATATTTTATACACTTCTATAAAATATAATATATTGGTAAATATTGTTCAAATTTTTTTGAAATGCACTGATTTAATACAATGTTTTATATAATAAATTAGTTTTACCTTAAAAATAAAATTTAGAAATGTATTGAAAATCAGTTTTACATTAAAAATTAAATTTAAAACTAATTTTAACAAAAATTAAATTTAAAATCAATTGTAAATTAAATTTAAATTTTGAAACTATTTTTGAACTGATTAAAAAATAAAATAAAATAAAATAAAGTAATTTAAAATTTAACTCATATAATTAATTTGTATGATGAATGGATAAAAATTATAATATATCTAAATATTTATTACTTTAATAAAATATTAAAAATATTATTAATAAATTAAAATATACGTAAATATTTTTTTGACATGTATTGTTGATTCTTTTTATAGATGTAATGAGTTAAAGTATCTATTATATTTATATTTTATCTTTAATGAATATTGATGCTTAACAAATATATATATGCAAATATAATGTTATTTTATTTATTATAAAATTTAAACATGTTTTGATATAATAATTTAATAATAATATAAAAAAATTATAATATATTTTTACTATATGTAAAAATGGTTTAAAATCGATTTTAAACTAAATTCAAATTTTAAAACTAAATTTAAACCAATTTTAAAAAAATTAAAATGGATTGGTTTATAATCTAATCTATATAATTATAGATTATAAATGAATTTAGATTGACTGCAAATTGTCTTTACAAGGAAACAAGATCGTTTACTGAGAGAAACTTGCTATAACAAGCTTATGCTAAGGCCTAGTATATTCAAGTTTTTGCCACCTTTTGACCCTATTAATTTTTTACTTTGCATCTCTTGCCCTGTCATTCATTTAGCCGCTACCCAGTTTGGACTTAATACCTGCTGGTTATGATTATGATGTATAATAAATGGCTCTATGAATGAGGTTCGGGACTGTGTTATTTTCTTGAGAGTTTGTTACACTTGTATTTTATCTTTTGAAAATTGTCTTGCTCTGCTTGATCAGGAACAGGAGCCATAGGGGAAACTAAATCTAAATTTCATGTATTCTTGAGTGAATTGTGACTTATTGGTGTTTTTGTAGTATCAATTCTGTGAAAGCCAATTCTTGGAGTGTATTGGGCATTCTCTTGTCAGAAATTTGCTTTTTAGGCATTTTTTATCTTGCTCTATCAGTAATCATGCATCTGGGAGAAAGAAAAAGGGTTATCTCGTACCTTGTTTAATCTCGGATAAAATGTTTGTATATAATTTAATTTTGTTGTGAAATCACTAAAGGGCATCTCATGTCTTCTAAATCTAGGTTTGGAGAAGTATACTTACGTGGTGTGGGAACTGGAAGTTTTAAACGTTCTTAGGAATTCCACACTGCCAAATTTATATCTGATTCTCCTGTGCTATTTTATATTATCTTGAGATATTTCTCTTGATAAGGTTGCCTTAGAGGTTTTACAGGAATGCTTTTGAAATGCCGTAACAAGTTAAGGAATTGCCTAACCAAGGTACATGAATCCTTGAACCCCCTTATTCTGTTTCTGTGACGGTTCTGAATTATGAATTTCTTTTCTCTTTCTAAAATTGTGATTCACAGTATCGTGTCAATTAAAAATGAATACCTTTTGACATGGATATGTTTTTATAGATCAATATTATAGGTATTTTTGTAGCCATTACGAGGCTAAAACAAGAGAATTCTAGTTTAAACTTTAAAGCCTTTTTTGCCCTGTTACTTGTATCTTCCTAATTTACTGCCATTTTTATACTAATTTACTATCATTTTTCTCATTTACTGCTATTTCCAACAATCCTTGTCTGTAAAAATCTTTAATTGGTGCAGGGCATGTCTACATCCAGCAGTTCATTAGCATGGCTGTTATTTTCTCTAATCTTTTATAGCAAATTACTTGTATAGTGAACAATACTGTTTGCTACTTGCGTTTGTTCTGCTCCTACTTGGGAGAGTAAATAACAAATGGACACGATTACTATTGGCTGAATGGACGTAATTGCTTAACTTCTGACTCACTTGACTATCATCCTCAGTTTCTAACACTTAATTTTAATAAACGCAAAACTGATTCAAATGTTAGAAAGAATGACAAAATGATTTACCAATTAAATTTATACACACTTCGAATTTGCCATCTGAATATATGGATGCGTTCAAGTTACGTCATACTAGTCAAACCAATAGGAAATTATTAGGCATAACATTTGTTTGTATTGTCGATGGTAACTTCTTAATTAAAATGTAAAAAATCAGCATTTGAATAATTTAATTCAAGAATTCTTAAAAATTAGTCTAAATAAATGAATATTATTTTAATAATAATTTATAAATATTCTAGATTATACTTTATATCACTTTAAAAAGTTTAAATCTTAAATATAATACTATATTATACACAAATATATCTTAACAAAAAGATAATTAACAAACACTTGAAATATTTATGTAATATTTTAATTTACACACATAACAAATTCTTATAATTAATTAATGATTATGATAAGAATTTTAGGAGTACAACGCTACAAAAGTTATCTGTTGCAGTTGGAGAGTCTAAAGCATTATAATTCAATAATTTTAACGTGAGACTCAAGTCTGATACCCTACAATTGGATCTAACGCTCACGCAGGCTGATTGTGCGCTGGCCCCTTTAACTAGACCCGGGTGAACACTCCAATGCTAGTGTCATTACCTACGCCGCTCGTTTGCAGCTGGAAGAATGAGGAATGTTCTGATACCAATTGATAAAAACTTTGGAAAAATCACACTACAAAAGCTAGTTATTTTAGTTATCCAAAGCCTTATAAACCCCATATTAGAATCTCATAATTTTAACAAGAAATTACGTGTCTTTTTCGATTTTATAGTAGATGTGAAATAAATTATTTTAAAATTTGAAATTATTTAATGCAATGATATATACTAGGAAAATGGAAATGAAGGGCATTACCAATGAGAGAGAGAGAGAGAGAGAGAGTTTTAATTGCTAAATGAGAGGTGGATCCAGGCAAAGAAGAGAAAGGGTGGGGATATTTTCCAAAAGGATATTCTTTTGATGGAGAAAAGAAAATGTAGATAAAGAACATTAAGAAGCTAGTTGAGGGAGGACATTAAGAAGGAAATTGTGGGAAGGAGATCAAGGTGAAATGACAAGGTTCTATAAAGTTGTTTCATATTACAAAATGCTGGATAGGGTGGGTGAAATGGGGAATTAGAAGGAGGGTGTGCGCGAGTGGAGGTTATATAGCTTGAAACTTGTTTCAAATGGGCAAAAAGTATCGGTAAATAATGTACTTCACTTAATGGAGCAAAAGTGTAAACAATTTTAACTAGAGCTATGCTAGAATTTAGAACACCATAATTACCATAAAATGTATATTTTTTAAAGACATCATTCTAATGGTTTTTCTAATTTTCTGGAAGCGTATACTATTGCATGTGTGAATAATTAAATTTATCTGGATTTCATTCTAAATTAATAAAATATAAATTTAAAATTAAAAAAAATTTAAAGATCATGATTAGATTTTTCTTTAGAGAAGTTCACAGTAAATAGAGGATAAAAATCAAATTTAAAAAACATTCAAAACTCAAAATTTTGAAATCTCAAGAATTAAAAGTGGGTATGTTTTATTGATGGATAAAATTAATTTAGAAGAATTCAAAATGGTCAAAGATAATGGGTAGATTTTGTGGAAGAGTGAATATGATTGTGTTGAAAATTTGATCGATAGTTATCAAAAAATAAAGGATGAGAATATAATGAAAGGTTTATTTAAATAAAATAAAAATCAAGAAGAGTAATAAGTTGGAGAGAGGTGCCCTCAAAAAGGATAAAGGGAGAAAAAAAGAAAGAAAAAGAGAAGATCTGAGGGTGAGAGAAAAACTAAAGTTTCCCAAATTTACGTACTTTTTGAAGCCAACTAGTAACTCTAAGCCATTAAAAAATGATTGAAAGAACGAATGCTAAAGAGTTGAAAGAGAAAGATCCAACTTAAAAATTCCAAGTCATTATAAAGAGGGTCGAAAGGATAAACGTGGAGAAAAATTGATTGATGGTTAATTGATTATAAAAAAATAAAGGATGGGGGAGCGGATGGAAGTTTTATTTAAATAAAATAAAAATGAAGAAGAGTTATAAATAAGAGGGAGATGTCATAAAAGAGAGAGGGGAAGAGAAGAAGAGAAGAGGATAAGGTGAGAAAAAAACTAAAGTTCTCAAAGCACATTTCTTGAAACCAACTTGTAACCCTAGGCCATAAAAAAGAATGTTAAAAAAATGAATACAAAAGACTTGAAAGAAAGAAATCTAACAAAAAAAACTTTTTGCCATCACAAATAGAGTCAATGAACATAAAATAGAACAAATTTCTCTTCACGAATTAAATAATTTTTTTTTCTTTCATTCTTTTTTTTTATCGATTTTTGTTTGTGTTTTTTTTTTTCATTTTCTATTTGATCATAAACTAATAACCTAATTTTGTGATAATCATAAAAAATTAAGGAATAATATTTTTTTAGTTATTTTTTATTCTTATTTTTGTTCTTTCCTTTTCTTAAAAGCCAATGAAATAAAAAAAAAATCTAATCTTATGATAAATCATAAAAAAAAAATAAAAAATCAAAGAATGGTAAATCAAAGAATGGTAATATTTTTAGTTAATTTTTATTCTTTTCCTTTTTAAAAATCAATAATCAAAACTTGTGATAAATTATAAAAAATAAGGAATAATTTTTTTTAGTTACCTTTTATTTATTTTACTTTTTGTTATTTCTTTTTACTAATCAATAGAATAAAAAAATTAAATTTTGTGATAAGTCATAAACAACAAAGTAATACATTTTTTAGTGACTTTTTCTTTTTTTTTTTTCTTTATTGTTCTTTGTCCTTATCAACAATGAAAATGAAATAAAATAAAATCCTATGATAAACTATAAAGTTGAGTGCTTTATACTATTATTATTGTTATGTTATTGTTAGTGTTGCTATGTCATGTGAGTATGCTATTGCAAAAAAATGTATTTTTTTTCAAAGGAATAATTCTTAAATTCATGCAATGACTAATTGATATTAATTGAGTGGTTAATTCACTTTTTAATATTATTTAATTGTAAGATTTTATTAAGTAATTATATGCTTACTTGAACTCTGTACAAGAGTGAGTTTATAGTTGATAGAGAAAAATAATAAAAATTTAAAATTATTTTTAAAAAAAATAGTTTTGAATAAGTGATATGATTGAATAGCGATTCAACCTTTAATGTCATTTGAATTGTAAGAATTTATCGAGTAATCATGTGCTAACTTGAATTCTTTGTAAGGGCAAATTTATTTCTAAAATAAAAGAAGTGAATTTTTTTAAAAATAATCTCATCCTAATTTGAAGTTAATCTTTCTAAAATTTAAAATATTTCAAAAGAGGTAAAAAAGGAGTTGCAATTAGATAAATTGGAAAGATTAAATTTAAATTTGGAGGAGATTATTTTAAAAGAAATTACTTCTTTTATTTTAGAAATAAAATTACTTTTGTATATGATTTAAGTTAGCACATAACTTGTATCCAAATGATATTAATAGTAGATCCATTACTCCATCAATATTTTTTGACTTTGGATTTAAAACTATTTTAGAAAGAAATTAATTTTATACTTTTATTATTTTTGACTGTTAAGTATAAATCTTCTCTTACATCGGGTTTAAGTTAGTATATGACAATTTAATAAAATCTTACAATCCATATAGTGTTAAAGATGGATTAACCAGTCAATTAATGTCAATTGGTTGTTGCGTAGATTTAAGATTTTTTTTGAAAAAAAATGTTTATTTTCAATTTTTAAGAATTTTTACTTTATTATTTCTTTTTATACGCATGATAAAAGAAATTTATAAAAAGTATTATTTTCAAGCTAACTTACATGATAGTAGCAATAATAACATAACAATATTTTATTTTATTTTTATTGGTTGATAGGAATAAAGAACAATATAGAAATAAAAAAGAAAAAAAATTCAATAATAAATGTATTCTTTTGTTGTTTTTGACTTATTATAAAATTTTTGTTTTTTTATTTCATTAATTTGTAAAAATAAATAACAACAATAAAATAAAATAAATAATATGTAACTAAATAAGATTATTCCTTATGATTTATCACAAATTTTGATTATTGATTTCATCAGATTGTATAATGGGAATGAAGAACGTGAATGAACAAAAGAATAAAAAGTAACTAAACAATATTTTTTTTATTTAAAAAATCTCTGTCCTTTCCTCTTTCCAATTCGGTTTAATTCAGATTCAACTTGAGTTACGCACTTAGATATGGTGGGTAAGCCTACAGTTAAAATTTTTTGCATACACAATAACTCAAATCTGAGATCTTGTTTAAGTAATATCAAGCTATTTGCTACTCGGATCAACTTTCGTTGATTTTCCTTTTCTCTTTTTAATTTTTCTTTTTTCTTATCTCTCTATTTTATAATGACAATTTCCTCTTATTTATAATTTTTTATTTAATATTATTTAAATAAAACCTCGATCATCTTCCTTATTTTTTATAACCACTAACAAATTTTTCTCCACAATCTTAATTCTCCATTATCTTTTACCACTTTGAATTCTTCTAAAATTGTTTTTGCCTACTAACTTACTCACCTGAGCTCCCAAAAATTCTACTTATTTTTAATATTTTTAAATTGAAAAATTTTGAGTTCTGAATCTTTTCAAAATTAATTTTTAACCCCTATCTTATCTACTCCTAACCTCCCAAAATAATATTTAATCATAATTTTTAATTTTTGCTATTTAAGTATTGAATTTTTATTGAAATAGAACCTAATAAAATTGGTTATTCATTCATAAATAAAATCTTTTTCTCATGCTTCTTATCTTATAATTTTTGCTATTTAAGTATACAATAAGAATGTTTAGAGCAGAAAAATGGCTCACATTACAATAATCCTAATTTTTACCCATCACAGGCCCTATGGTACTAGATCTTACACTGTTATCCAACACACTTGCTAATTTAGCTTTGATCTAATAAATATTTTAAATATAATATACATGATACTTTCCAAAGCCATAATAAATCACATAGAATACTTTTTGCACCTCTTTTTTTATTTGTCACACCACTTATATATATATATATATATATATATATATTATTTTATTTATTATTTTTCTTCTCTTTCACATCGATGTTCCATTCTCTGAGCAACAACAATAGCATCTCCATTCTCCATCCAACTAGGTAAGTGGTTCACCAAATTGTGATTTGGGTTTGGAATACATCAACCTTGTGAGTGATTTCTTAGCTCATTAACCTTTGCATAGGATAGTAAAATCGTTTCTGGTATGCATCAACCATCCAAGACTAACGCTTGTTTATGTGGTAACCTTATATCTCTGCAAGTTTAATCATAATTTTTTAGAAATATAATTCCGAAAGAAATGACAATTATAAGTTTCAAGCCCAAAATATAATTCTGAAAGGAATTATAATAAGTTTTCAAAAATATAATTTTGAAAATTAATTTTTGTAGTTCCAGAATTTAAATTGCAAAAATAAAATTATTATTTTAAAACAAATTTTTAGAAAAATCAAAACTTTAAGAAAAGAAAAATTAGAGTGGTGCACGAAAATAAGAAGATAACCATTGTTATATTATTTTACAATGATATCTTTTACTGTCATAAAAGGGTATTTAGAAGCAAAAATAAACAAAAAAAAGAAAAGAAAAGATGAGCGCAATATGAAAAAAACACATAAGTATATGGACTCCCAAAAATATATCAAGTTATTTTTTTCAACCCGTTTTATAAAATCAAATCCACCCAACAGTAGAATCTCAAAACTATAAAGTTCTAACTAAAAAAAAAGAAGGTTCAACAATATAGGAGGCAATGTGGTGCATCTTTCTAAAATTTGCGCACAGGTGGATTTAGAAGCATAATGTTCAAGAGGATAAACAATTTTTTGTTTTTTTAAATGTTGGTCACAATCAAAGTCATGGGCTTTACAGGAAATGAAAAAAAAAAAAAACGGAGTATTTATTCTTTAAATATAAAATCTTATTATATTTTGACGTAAAAGTATAAAATGGCTCATTTCTTACTGATTTTATCCTAATTCATGTGGGCTAAAGTTAAAAACTTATAAAACCAAAAACCTCATCATGTAAAAAACTTATAAAATCAGAAAACTCATAGAGATTAAGTAAATTAGAGCTAACTCATGAACTAATTATTTTTGAAAATATTATTATAATTCATTAAAAATATTTATTTTATATAATATATATTTTTATTATAAATTTATAAATAAATAAAATTACTTAAAAATGAATGAAGAACAAATAAATTTATATAATATTAAATATTTAAAATAAATATTTGTTATTGAATAATATTAATAAAATATAATAATTTAATATCAAATTAAGTTAATGTTTATCTAATTTTTGTAAGTACTAAATCATAATAAATTTTTCATTCATATAATTTTATTAATAATTTTTTAACACATTATTTTATAATTTTATTTTAGTATTAGTCATAAAATTTTTTATGTTTTAATATTTTAATATTATTTAATTTTATAAAATTATCTTAAGAACATCACATGTTCAATAAATATTTTTAAAGTTACAATAGAGATACAAAACTGATAATAAAAAATAATGTTAGTTAAATTTGTTAAATTATTTATTATCAAAATATTTGAAATAATTTATTTAAATAATTTAATGCGTTAAAAGAATAAATATAACATTGTCATCATAAAAATTTAGACATATACTACTTAATATTACAAAATTTGTGAATATAGAAAAGTAACTTGTGAATTTAGAAAAAATTAATAAATATTTATAAATTTAAATTTTGAGTCATCTTAATTTGATTCGATAAATTGATAGATTTTTTTTAAAATACACTTTTTATATTTAAAATATAATTTTTAATTAATTTTAAATAAAATAATTTAGTTAAAATTTTAAATAAACATGTGTCTTTTATTAAAATAATATTATAATATTTATTAATTACTCTATAAAAAGGTATTTATTTATTTTTTTTAAAAATTATTTTATAAATATCACATGTTCAACAAATATTTTTAAAGTCACAATAAAGACACAAAACTAACAATAAAAAGTAACGTTAGGTTAATTCCTTAAGTCACCTGTTATCAAAATACTCCAAATTATTTTTTTAAATAAATTTTAATGCGTTAAAGAAAAATAAATGCAACATTGTCATTATTGAAAATTGTAAACATATGATACTTAATATTGCAAATTTATAGATGCAAAAAAGTAACTTGTGAATTTAGTAAAAATTAATAAAGGTTTGCAAATTTAAATTTTGACTCATCATAATTTGATAGAAATTTTTTTTAAATATATTTTATATTTAAAATATAAATTTTAATTAATTTTAAATAAAATAAAAAATAAGTACATGTATATTTTACTAAAAAAAGAGTATGATATTTATCCATTACTCTCTAAAAAGGTAGACTAACGCACCTTTAACCTTAATCTTACACTTTTGTTTATATATATATATTAGGGCTTAGGACTAAAATTAGTACACTACATATAATGCTTAAAAAAATTGTAGCTTTGTAGTGGATTATGTGACACCCTTGATTTTTTATTTATTTTATATATTTATTTATGATGAGATAGAGAAAGTAAAAGAATTCATTATAATAGTATGAAAATGTGATAAAATTAAAATTTTCTTTGCATGATTCAATTTACAAAAGATAAAATATACCTTAATAAATAAATTTGCACTAGAACAATAAAAAAATGTACATGAACTATATTTCATTTATATACAAAGGTTTAACAATTACAGACCATTATCAAAATATATTGAGACTTAGTTTACATATTTACAATATCAAAATTATTCTAAGTCCTGAAGAGCAATCAATATTTACACCAAAACACTGAGGACACAATCCTAGTCTTTGTCCCCAAATTAGCCCTTTATCTCTGCCAGCTCCTCCGATGTCAGGTCCTTGTCATCACCGAGGTCTTCGGTACCAGCAACGACCTTAGTGCTTGTCCTCAGCTCTCGAGTAAAACTACTTGATTTTCCCATCTGGTCGTGGTCATGGAAAGTGCACACGTAGTTCATCGCGTTTAGTGTGACACCACCTTTTTTTATTAATTATTATTTGATAAATTATTTTAATGTTGGGATGTATTTTATTTTGATTTGATGAATGTTTGATAGAAGTCTGGTGTAGGGGGTTCCACTCAAGTGAGATTGAGTGCCTAGAACCACATGATTTTAGAGCAATCTCGCTCAAGCAAAATGAGTCTCACTAGTGATACAAGATAGACTTGGCCCAACTATCATCTCGTCCAAGCAAGAGGTTATCCCGTTCAAGCGAGTAAAGGTCTTGCCCAGGTGAGATGGGGCTTACTTAAGCAGCCTCATAAGAAAGATTGGGCAGCTCTTTGGACACCTTCTTGCTCAGGTGAGAATGATCCCTCGCTCAATCAAAAATATTTGAAAAAGCCTAGAATGACCATTGTCTGGTGTTCTAACTTAGGTGAGAGTCACCTCGCTCAAGCTAGAGCGTGCGAGCTGAGAGGTATTTAAGGAATTTTCAACATGAAAACTTTAATTTTTTCAGTTCAAGTTACGTTCCCTCTTCATTTTGTCTGAATTCTCACTTTCTTTCCTCAGAGAAACCTTCTTCAAACTCCGATTGTTGCTCAAATCTAAACTCAGATGTCTGATCTAAGCGACTCTAACTAAGTCTGTTTGAGTTTTATTCTATATTCTTCATTTGTTTCTCTTCGTTTACTATTTCTCAAGGGTATTTTACGATATCTAGGAAAAATTGATGATATATGTTATGATATGTGATTATACCATATATATTTGTACAATATTTGTATGAGATATGTGATGAGAATCTAGTTAAGAGATGTTATGATAAAATATGATATTATTACTGAGTAACAATTAATTGTAAAGAAAGATTGATGATATATGTTTGGTAATTTGAATGAGATGTTGTATTATGATTTGATATATTATATTATATTTTGTGAAATATGAAAGAAAAATGATTAGTCTGAAATTATTGTGAGAGATAGTGATTTCAGTTTGAAAATGTGTAAATGTTATGACGAATGTTTGGCTGATTTGGAAAGATACTATATTATAGAAATAAAATTGCGTTGCAAACATAGTTTGGAAGTGCTTTATTAAGCATGCTTTTTAGTTGGATAATGAGCATGATATGGAAAAAGAGAATAGGATGAGTATAAAGTGCTGAATGAATCTATGTAAATAGTTACAGAGATATACTGAGAGTATAGAGTCCGAAGATGTTGGAAAATCTAGAGAAAACATAGGGTGGTGAACGACATTCGCATATGTGTACACATTCTTTCTGAAAGCTGATAAATGCTTTCTATACTTGATCCTACATCGTAATTCATGAATGATAATTGAGAGTTTTAAGCTATTCATTGAGAAAATTTACTATTATTAATTTCATTTTATTCATATTTCAGAAAAAAAGAGCTTAAAAGATATTGAGAATTGAAACACACAAAGAACCAGAGATATACATGGGTAAGTACACGCCCGTGTATATGAGCGTGTATCTCACTGGTCGCGTCAATTGAAGTGTATCATCAAAATCAGAGATGTACATGGCCGTGTACATGGGCGTGTACTTTTCAAGAAAGCTGTGGAGTGCAATTTTTACAGACCAGATATGTACACGACCAAAGTACATGGCCGTGTACATGGGCGTGTACTTTTCAAGAAAGCTATGAAGTGCAATTTTTAGAGTCCAGAGATATACACAGCCAAAGTACATGGCTGTGTACATTTAACGTGCATCAAAATTTAAATTTTTGCGAGAAGATGAGCCCTTGGGCCACTCATATAAAAGGAAACTTGGCACAGAAACCTAGGGGAGGAGGTTTTTGGAGAAGAAATACTCAGAGATGGCTGGAGGATGGGATCAAGCATTTTATTTCATCTCTTTTGTAATTTTAGTTTGAAGATGTTTAGGTTCTAATTTTTCTTTGAGTATCTAGACGTAATGAATCTTAATTGACCAAATTTTCTGGAATTCTTCTAATGCTTTTTCATGTTCTTTTCTCTTGAGTTTAATTGAGTAGTATCAATTGTCTTCCATCTTGTTTTCTTGTTTGAATTTGAGTAAAATTCCTGCATGAAATTAACATTGCTCAATTAAAAGGACTTGAATGTATTTCTAGAGATAGAAAGACGTAAGTTTTCCGTATTAGGATTAACCCTAATTATGGAATTCATAATGAACTTAATGCAACCTAGGGGTATTAATTAAGGAAGAGATTCGATTGATCAACCGAGAGTTAGGAATTATTATCCTTGAGAAAGGTATTGATTTAATTCAGAATTTCCTGCAGCGATAAGAGTTTGGAACTAAGTAGTTGAAGAAGAATTTTAGTTATTTGGACACTTAGGAAGATTTATAGTCTAGATACTCGCCTTTTCCCCTTGAATAGCTTTAGTCATACTTTTCTATAATTTATTATCATAAGAAATTTGTTCCTTTTAATTTATTATTCTTCTATTTTTAGTAATTTTATTAACAAAAATTTATTTATCATATTCATTAACAATTGCATAATTAAGGAAGTAATTCTTAATAACAGTCCCTGTGGATACGACACTTGGTACTCTATTTTTCATAATATTACTCTGACAACGGGTACCATTGCCCAGTAATCAGTTTTTACACACCAAGTTTTTAGCGCCGTTGTCGGGGACTAGTTATTTCGGATTTCTTTAATTACGTCTTTACTAATTTTCTTTATTTCTTTAATCTTAAATTAATTTTATTATTATTATTATTATTATTATTATTATTTTGCTTTTATTATTTTTTAGGAGTTGATTTTTCTGGTGCATGACCAGAACCCTGCTATATTATTCAAACTTGACCCAGAGATAGAGAGAACTTTGCGAAAAATTTGGAAAGAGAGACGACTGCTAGTACAGAAGGAAAACACACAAAACCACATGGAAGGAATGGCGAACAATGAAGATCAACCAAGGACCATGTCCGATTATGCTCGTCCATCATTAACTGGAACAAAATCTAGCATTATCCGTCCGGATGTGCAGGAAAATTTTGAAATAAAGCCCAATGTTATTCAGATGGTTCAGCAATTTGTCCAATTTGATGAGTTACAAGATAAAGACCCCAATGCTCACATTGCAAATTTTCTGGAGATTTGTGATACTTTAATGGAGCTACTGATGATGCAATCCGCTTGAGGCTATTCTCATTTTCTCTCAGGAGCAGAGCAAAACAGTGGTTAAACTCTCTCCCACGAGGATCTATCACTTCATGGGAGGCTATGGCAGAAAAATTGTTGGCGAAATATTTTCCTCCCGCAAAAACTGCCAAGATGAGGAATGATATCTCTTCCTTCTACCAATTGGAGTCAGAAACTTTACATGATACATGGGAGAGGTTTAAGGAATTACTACGGAAGTGCCCACATCATGTGATTTCGGACTGGCTTCAAGTGCAAACCTTCTACAATGGGTTGAACCCAGCCACAAGACAAATGATAGATGTTGCAGCTAGGGGGACTTTGAATAGCAAGACACCAAGGGCTGCACAAGAACTGTTTGAAGAAATGGCAATGAACAGCTATCAATGGAGCTCCACTCAATCCAAACTTGCAAAATTTGCTGGAATTTATAGTCTTGATGTAGTAACATCCTTGGTAATGCAAGTTGAAGCCTTAGGGAAGAAGATTGATGGTTTGTCTATTAACCATCCAGTTGCTCCGGTGATGAGATGTGATATTTGTGGAGGAAGCCACCCTAATCATGAGTGTCAAGCTACTTAGGAAGAACATGTCAATGTGATAGGAAACAGACCACCGTACCAAAATTATAATGGCATGAATAATTCGGGCTGGAGGAACTATGCAAACCCACCATGGAACAACAACCAACAACCAACGCGGAACAACACACCCTCAGGATATCAATAAGCCCCACATTAACTACCACCCCTAGCTGAAAAGAAGTCAAACCTTGAGGAGTTGATGACCAAATTCATTCAAACTTCAGAATCTCGATTCCAATCTACCGAGACAACACTAAGAAATCAACAAGCCTCTATCCATAATCTAGAAATTCAGTTGGGTCAAATTTCTAGACTCCTCTCAGAAAGACCCCAAGGAAGCTTGCCTGACAATACTGAGACTAATCGTAGGGAGCAAGTGAATGCAGTAACATTAAGGAGTGGCAGAACATTACAAGAGAAGGGGAAGCAAGAAACAGAAAAAGATGCAGTTGAAGAGGAGGATAAATGTCAAGAGGAGGCTGTGGAAAAGCCCCCTGTAGTGAAAGAATTCATACCCCCACTTCCCTACCCAGCAAGATTGAAGAAAGACAAGGATGATGAACAATTTGGTAAATTTCTATCTTTATTTCGTCAACTTCATATTAATTTACCGTTTGTTGATGCCTTGGCACAGATGCCCAAGTACGCCAAATTTCTAAAGGATCTACTGTCCAACAAGAAGAAATTGAAGGAGTTGGCCACAGTAACTCTGAATGAAGAATGCTCAGCAATTTGTAAAACAAGATGCCTAAAAAATTAAAGGATCCAGGGAGTTTTACTCTTCCTTGTCTCATTGGTAGATTGATAGTTGATAGGGCTTTAGCTGATTTAGGTGCTAGCATTAATTTGATGCCATATTCTGTTTTTAAGAAATTAGGCTTGGGAGAACCTAGGCTAACTAGAATGAGTATTCAACTAGCTGATAGGTCAATTAAATATCCTAGAGGTATCATTGAGGATGTGCTTGTAAAAGTGGACAAATTTATTTTTCTTGTTGATTTTGTGATTCTTGATATGGACGAGGACATTGATGTTCCCTTGATCTTAGGTCGTCTATTTTTAGCTACTGCAGGGGCTATAATTGATGTGAGGGATGGAAAGTTAATTTTGAGAGTTGGAGATGAAAAAGTCATCTCAAAATTTCTGATGTGATGAAAAAGTCTTTGAAACAAGATAAGTCTTGCTACTTTATTAATGTAATTGATGATTATGTTTTTGATTGTGCACAGGAATTTTTGATTTCAAACCCATTGAAAAGAAGCTTAGTTCATGAAGGAGGAAAAGATGGTATGAGCTTGCTAACTTAAGAACAGTGGTGTCATTTAAAAGTCACTAAGCCATTATGGAGAAAGAGGGACTTTGAAGTTTTGGAGTGGAAATCAAAGAAGCAACCCAACCCATCCATTAATGAACCACCAGATGAAAAATTGAAGGTCTACCATCATAAAAAAAATCAAGGAAGGTAAACTATTTCAAAAAGGTGATTTAGTAGTACTGTTGTACAAATCTCGCCTCAAATTATTCCCAGTTAAACTCATCCCGTTGCTCTGGACCGTTTACTGTGCATAAGGTATTTCCTTGTGGTATAATTGAATTAACTCATCTAGAAAAAGAAAATTTTAAGGTGAATGAACATAGGCTAAAACTGTACCAGAGGGTCAATTGCAAACTTTTGCAAATGAGGAGTTTAAACTCCTCCATGTTAAATGTTGAATTACATTGAATAGTTTAGGTTAGGTAGGTTTAGTTTATTTTAATTTAGTTATTTATTTGCTCATTTATTTATATTTTAGTTATTTATTTGCTCATTTATTTATATTTTAAATAAGCGTCCTCGCCCCCAGCATGAACCCCATCTCCTTCTGACCACTTTCTTAGTATAGATGATGAAGACTCAGATGATGCTAGTGCAACAATTTAGCCTGCAATTAGGATAGTCTTAGTTGTTGAATTTTTTAATTTATATTATTTTTAGGATTTAAATTGCTTTTGTCTGTTTATTGCTTCTGTTTCTTTATCGCATTATTTTGATCGTTCTACTCCTCTTGTCATTCTAAATTGAGTTAAATCTCCTTATAAATCAATTTTAATCAGGTTTCCTCTCCAATTGAATCCCATATTAGCTTTGCTTCCCACGACTCTTTGCTTATTTATTTACTTTTCAGGGAAGTTTCAGTTGCACTTTAATTTTTATATTTGATTGAGGACAATGCAAATCTTACAATGTGGGGTGGATAATTATAGATGTTTGAACTGAATTGTTGTTTTATTCTCGAGCAATATTGAGTCAATTTTACTGTTGCATTAGAGATGATATTCCTGAAAATATAATAAATAAATAAACATCACATGCAATTATTCTAGTTATTTGAATTGTGTTTTTAATTGTTTTTCGATTGAAGTATCATTAGAGTTTTCTAAATTGAGGACCTTGAATCTATGCCAAATTTTTTAAAAATGTTTGAAATTAATAAAATCAGGAAAATCAGAAAAAAATTAGGCTCTGCTAACAAATAAAAAAAGAGCATGCCATAGAAGCATATCTAGTTGAATGTGGATTGCAGGCAACGTCCAAATACCACATCCTAGAACCCCGAAATTGTTTGAGGTACCGATGTGGAAAGCAAGAGGTGGAATTTCCATTAATTCCTTGTGCTAACTGGGATGGAGCATAAAATGCACCCTGTTAGTCGATCATGGCTCAAAGTGAAGAGAATTAAACAACACCTTGTGGAAGGATTCAAATTTTTGAATTGAATTTTAAGAGCTAATGGTAGAGAGGTCCTTATTCAGTTCTGTCTGAAGTTACAAAGGTTGAGAGCAAAAATAAGGCATAATTTGATGTTTAAGAATTACTGTCCCTCTAAATATTTGAAAAATAAAATAAAAATAACAATAATAAAAAATTCAGGAATTTGATTCTTTGTTGTCAAGGGTAAAATTGATCCATTTCTTTACTTGGGGACAAGCAATTGTTCAAGTTCGGGGAATTTGATAAATGCTTTATATACTTGATCCTACATTGTAATTCATGAATGATAATTGAGAGTTTTAAGCTATTTATTGAGAAAATTTACTATTATTAATTTCATTTTATTCATATTTTAGAAAAAAAGAGCTTAAAAGATATTGGAAATTGAAACACACAAAAAACCAGAGATATACACGGGCATTGCGTCAATTGAAGTGTATCATCAAAAACAGAGATGTACACGGTTAAAGTACATGGCCATGTACATGAGCGTGTACTTTTCAAGAAAGCTGTGAAGTACAATTTTTAGAGACCAGAGATATACATGGCCAAAGTACATGGCCGTGTACATTTAACGTGCGTTAGAATTTAAATTTTTGCGAGAAGATGAGCCCTTGGGCCACTTATATAAAAGGGAACTTGGCACAGAAACCTAGGGGAGGCAGTTTTTGGAGAAGAAAGACTCAGAGACGGCTGGAGGATGAGATCAAGCATTTTATTTCATCTCTTTTGTAATTTTAGTTTGAAAATGTTTAGGTTCTAATTTTTCTTTGAGTATCTAGACGTAATGAATCCTAATTGACCAAATTTTCTGGAATTCTTCTAATGCTATTTCATGTTCTTTTCTCTTGGGTTTAATTGAGTAGTATCAATTGTCTTCCATCTTGTTTTCTTGTTTGAATTTGAGTAAAATTCCTGCATGAAATTAACATTGCTCAATTAAAAGGACTTGAATGTATTTCTAGAGATAGAAAGACGTAAGTTTTCTGTATTAGGATTAACCCTATGATTATATTTATGTTATAATATTAATAATTGAGATCGTGTTATGTTTAATGATAAGGTAGACGCTCATCCTTACTAAACGTTTCAGGGAACAAGGATGACAACACTGATGAAACAAATTTCGCTACTCGTTATGCACAAAGATTGTCGTTAATCCTCATCAAATATGCAAAGAAATGAATGCAGTACTAGGGTGTTGTCCTAGGTCGTCTCCAAGGAATTTTTGGTTGGGAACATACATCGAACAAGTGTAAACATATATTTTAAAGCAAGTAAATTGGGGGGAGGTTTGTCAATTTTCAGATTTTAATCAAGAGCAAAATGTAAACTAGTGAAATTCAATCAATAAGTTCTATCCCTATTCTTTCAAATGATTCAATAATCCCCTATTTTTCTCTTGAATTAAGTTAATCTAACAAGCGAAAATTAACTTTAGCATCCCAATTAAAATTAAGCATCTTAATGGGCTCCAATCTCTATCTCTAAGATTAAGTAATCTCAAAGATTAATCAAAATTAAGCAATTTTGAATTAGTATTTTGTTTGGGTAATTTAGGATTCATTAAGCAATGTTCCCCTCATGTAAATTTCATTTCATTCAGAGATTAGGGTTAATAAATCCAAGGAAAGAAAGAGTAATATTGCCATTAAACTCAAGAATTCAAGAACCATATGAGTTGACGAGGAATTACAAGAGAATTTAGCCCTCCATATGGATGGGCTTCACAAATAAAAGAGAGAAATGCAGAAACGTAAGCAACATTAATGTAAACTCAATGAGAATCAAAGGGAAATTGAAAATCAAAACCTATAATGGACCCCTGGCTGTCACCCAAGGCTCTAAAGCTCTGGAAAGAAAATGTCCTAATTTGGCAAAGAGAATGAAAGAAAATAAATTGTTCAAGTCCCCGTACCCTAATTCCTAAAATCTATTTATAGTGGAAGACATGTCAGCAAAGTGTCCACTTTTGCCTTTGAAAGTGTCTACTTTGGGCCTTGAAAGTATCCACCCGCATATTTACGTAAGCTTGCCAATTCTCTGGAGTTGCCACTTTTCATGCTGAAAGTGGCTACTTTGGATGCGCGTAGTCACTATGAAAGGCAATAGTGACCACGCACAAATTGCTTCCAAAAGTGACGTCCTGGAGCTTTCTGGAGTTGCCACTTTTCATGCTGAAAGTGGCTACTTTGGATGTGCGTAGCCACTATGAAAGATAATAGTGACCACGCGCAAACTGCTTCTCAAATGGCGTCCCTGGAGCTCTCTGGAGTTGCTACTTTGAAGGTTGAAAGTAGCTACTTTGGAACCTTTAATGCCCAGACTTGCTGTAGTTGCCACTTTTGCTCCTAAAAGTGGCTACTTTGGGGGCAACTTTCATCCAAGGGCCAAGATATCTCAAAATTAACTTGGGGACTCTGCAAAATTATCAAGACAATTAAAATTGCAATCTATATCTATGTAATTAAATGCAAATTAACCAAAAATTAATAAACCTATGATATTTACTCAAAATGTGATTTCTATATTATTTGCACTATCTAAGTCCATTTTTTCTATCAAGGAGCACAAAAAAGGCAAGTAAAAATATAATAAAAAGTGGATTCATCAAACACTCCAAAGGCAGATTAAATTTGTAGATTATTCTATACAATGTAGAATAAATTATGTATTTAATGAATATCAGAGGTTTTGTCATTTTAACTTTGCCGTAGACTATGATAATGTACCTAGTCATGGTTATACTTTGGAAATGGACCTAAATTATAGTGTTTTGTTAGATTTTCCTGTGAACAAAAGGATTCATCACATCTTTGTATTTATATATTTAGAGGTATTGTTAGGACTCCAGCAGCTGTGAGTTATCTGTGTATCTATCTTGATCATGACCTCTTTAGAAGACCAACCTAGGTGACTTTTGAGCGGATCACGGGTGTTGAGGTCGTGATTGATTTTAGCGACTTCTATCTTGGAGAAGACGAAGATCTGACTCTGGGGAAACTGATTGAGACAGAGAGTTGACATGACAACGACAACTAGGGGTAGATCCTCAGTATTTTGGATATGAGTTGAGACTACTCTTAAGACTTAGTTTATTTTGGTTATATAATTATTTATTCTAAGTCCTACAACTTTTTGATTAAAAATTTGTAAACTATTATATTGTTTATATGTAAATGAAAATTTAGTACCTGTATGTTTCTTAATTGTTTTGGTATAATATAATTATTAAGTTACCGTTTATCTTATCTCATTTCATCATGTTGGTAAATTTTGTAAATGGATTCATTCACATTAAAGCTTTAATTTTCTCACTTTTTATATTATTATTACCTATTTTAAATGAAATTTATTTAATTTATTCTGTTTCTATATAAATTATTGTGTAATTTGAAAGTAGAAATTTAGGGTGTCACATTTGGCGTCTGTACTATACATCTGTATATGTACAAACTAAGTATGTGATGAATTTTACCACTAATGGAGTAATCGAAAGGAATACTATACCTTATTGTCATCTCAACAGTGAATACATCACTAGATTCAATATTATTATTTACAACAAATTTACAATGGTAGAACCGTTGTCACTACCTAAATACTACTTACTAGCCACTCTGACAACTTGATAGGTCTTTGAGGGTTTGTCATCCTTGTTCCTTGAAAATATTAGTAAGGATAAGTTCTCTCCCCACCACTAAAACATAATCAATTACACTTTTTTATAACATCAACATAGTGATAAACGTGTCAACAAATACTATTACATAAAACTTTATTAATAATAAATTTATGCATCATAATATTGAAGACAAGTCAATACATTGGTAATTTCCACTAATTTATACATGTTTAGCCACAAATGATTAAACTTCTTCCTCAAGTACGCACTTCCTCATGCATTGTGATCACAAATATTTGATGCTTTCAGCACTTCATAAGGTGTAACACCCTTAATTTTGTAGCCCTTGTATAGAAAAATAGGAGTTTTAATGCAGACTATCTTGCTGTAGCGAGATATCTCTTGTTGTAGCAAGATATCTCTTGCTACATCGAGAAAGAGTGTCCAGAATAAGACTCTCTGATCTCTTACTATAGCTAGAATGACAGATAATAAAGAAAAATTTTGTTTGATTTTTTTGCTACAACGAAGGAAGAGCTCGCTGTTGTGATAATATCGCGAGTTAAGGGGGTATTTAAAGGTCTCCAACCTAGAAATTTGAATTACAATCCAAAAATCTCGACCTCTTCTCTGTTCTCTCTGATTTCTCACTCTTTCTTCTTAGAAATCCTCCTCTAAACCTCAATATTCCTTTGAATCCGTACTTAGGAGCTTAATCATTCATATCCAAGTAAGTTTCTTGGAGTTTGGTTCTCCAACTTCGTTCTTATTTCTCTATTTTATCCAATCTAAGGTTTTGTACCTTGTGAGACTTAAGGAAACCTTAACTCTTAAGACGATATTCTCTAGCGGGACATTGTGCCTCTCCTTCAGATCTCTAAGACAACCCGATCTAAGAGACCCATTTCCAAGTAATAGGAGTGATCCTAAATCCTAACTTCTCTTTGATATTTTGATTTAAAAACACTAAGTTTTTTTACTAGAGCCCTAATATTTTCTTAAATCTAATGTGTAGGAATAGAAAGTTTGACATGAAAACTTCATGCTTATTTTCAAAGCTAACTAAATACAATTTGTAACAAAAGCTCTAAACAAAACTATTTCAAGAAATATTATAATTTTACTAGTAAACCTTGTTCAAAGGTAACTTAAGATTTACACATTTGATATTTTTGAAATAATAGATATACTGTGAATGCTGGATGTTGCTTAACTTTAGGATAGATGATTGTATTGATATTGAGCAAGCATGTGTATGTTGGACTGTATGATTGGGCTGAGTCCGTAAGTGTTCGACCTTCGGCACATTGTATTGGCTTGTGTGGTATGAAATTGTTTGATGATATTTTCCTGTTAAATGATATAATGAATATAGATGTTGTTTGATAGTTGAAGTATGTCAAAATGGGTGAAGTTATGTTATTGGTAAAAAATGTTTGACTATTCATAAATGAAGAAAGAGTTTTGTGTATAAAATGAAATGATATGATATGATGATGAAAATATGAAAAATGTGATTATAATACGTAAGCTAGAATAGATTGATGGATGGAATTATGATACAGGTATTGTGATATATCAAATGGTGTACTCATAGTACATGTATTGTAATACATTAAGTTATATGATCAAGACTCACATAGTATGACATGTTGATCTATGAGAAGAATATGAAAAAGAATGAGAATAGTTGAGAAATGTCAAGAAAAAAGAATAATATGAGAAATGGTGAGAATAAGTATAGAAAGTTATAGAGATACATTGAGGGTATAGAGTCCAAAGAAGATTTGAGAAATCTTGAAAAAATGAGGATGGTGAATGCTAATTGTAAATAGATGCACAATGATTTGCTGAAAGTAAAAAGTATTCACAGGCCACACACTCATTTTCTAACAAGATTTCTGACTATACTTTTGCTAAAAAAGGCTAGATTAGCACACATGTATCCGTATTGCTGCGGCTAATCAATAGCTATTTATGCTATGAACTCCTCAAGGGATCCCCGGGGCATGTATGGAAACATTAATTGATATGGTATAATACATGTATCATGACATATAGATTAGTGTAAAAATGCATGCCATACATATTTACAAAGATGATTGATTGGTTGCATGTATATGCTCCGCTGTGATAATGATTTGTATGTTCTAAGTGTTATTATTAATCCTATATATATATATATATATATATATATATATATATATATATATATATATATATATATATATATATATATATATATATGAGATTTTGTGGGGTGGGAGATACTCACTTTTACTAATATTTTACAGGTAATGAAAGTGAAGAGATAAAGGTGGTTAGTCTGTTCTAGGTCTATAATCCAATGACTTTGTGAAAGAAGACTGTTCTGTAGGATTTAGAATAATTTAAAGAATTGTAATATTTTATTAGATTACATTTTAAGTTGAGAAAGTTTTGTAAATACTTTAAATGTCAATTTTTGAGTTTTAAAATACTTTGATGAATTTTGTTGTAATTAATAATTTTAAAGTGTCATTATGTCTTAGAATTACATATATGCTTTGTGAACCAAATAATTTGCTAGACGTAAACTTAATTTTTATTCATCACTTTAAATACCTTATGTAGGTTTTACTTTTATTCAATTCTTAAATCTATGAAACACAATAAAATTTCTCTATTTTCCCCTTTTGCTATAAAAATTTATTTATTTATTTTATAAGAAATCAAGGATGTTACATAAGGTCTTACACTAATAGGTAAATAGTCATCAATTAGCCCATGCACACAAATATAACGTATATAATAGCAAGCTTATTAACAAAGATATAGTTAGGAGTCTAGTCAGAAAACGAGTGTGAGGCTATACGACACATTTGCTCTCAAATAGATTGTGTACACATATGCAAATATCGTTTATCATGCTACATTTCACCCAGATTTTCAAAATTGTCTCTGAACTCTATTCTCCCAATGTATCTCTGTAATTGTTTACACTAATTCTTTCATCACTTTTTACTCATATTATACTTCTTTTCATTTCATTCTCATTATTCAGCTGAAAAGATCCTGTCTAAGTAATACACTTCTAGACTAAGTCCATATTACACATATATGACAAAAATACAATACAATCACCCAAAACTAATCAAATATGAATCATCAATTTTCACAACACTTAAATATCATTTCAACATATATTTACAAGCAAGAAATATACAATAGTACTCTCATGAACCCAAAATATTCACTATATTTTAATGATGAGATAAAGCTCTCCTTACTTCGAAGTGAAAATTTGGAAGAAAATTTGTGAAGAATATTGTCTAAGGGACCAAGTTTATTTTTTGATATCACAAGAGAGAACATTTTTGAAAAAATAGAAAATAGAGAAAATAGAACAGAGATAGAAGAATTGAGTTTTAAAAAACTTACTTGGATTTAATCGGAACAAAAGTCCAAGTCTGAATTTAAAGAAGGCTCAGAGTTTAAAAGAAGTTTCTCTGAGGGAGGAAGATAATAAATTAGAGAGAAAGTGAGAGAAAAGATGACTTGAAAATTAAAAAAAAAATAATGTTACAAATTATGTAGGTTGTAAGCTTAAGACTATATTAACAGTTCTAATTTGAGTATGGAAATAGCATTGTATAATTTCTAAGTTCAAGGTAAGAATGATAATGGATAACATAAAGTACTCATTCTAATACTCACGTTTTAAAAAATTATTCATTCTTGTCTTTATATTTATTAATTAACAACTTTAATTTTTGTAGCAGTTAGCTTGTTAAATATTTATACCCATTCTCATTATCCATAGTTTAGTTAATTAAAATATAAGAAAAGAAATTAAAATATAATACTTACACTTTCTTACAAATTAATATAAGCATTAATTGAAAACACATTAAATATAGTCCAAAATTACAATAAGCACAAAAACATAAATATAATACAAACTTCCTGTATTAACATATTGAAATAAAATATTATACTATTTATCTAAAACAAACTTTCAATAGAGTTATTTTATTGAATTGAATATTTTGTGCTAGTGCTTCTTAAGGTTTGTTAAAAAATGTTAATTTTTTTAAAAAAAATTGATTCTTTTTTATTTGTCATACTCATATGTACTATTTATCATCTTCTTTAAATATGTAACTTTGATCCCTTTTTTTTTTCTTCAACTTTTTCTCCTTCTTCCTCTTGGAAGACCAAACTCAAATCTAAACCCAAAGGACCAACTGCATCAGTCTAAACCACTATAATGTTGACTCTCAAAGTAATCAAATCCGATTTGAGTATATCTGGCTTCAACTTGTTGGGTCCCTAAGCCAAAAATGAGGCCATAGTCGGTGCTGGTTTGATTTCAATTACACTGCCTTTACAATCAATTGTGGCCACTGGATTTGAAGAGGAAGAGCTGTATATTTTGATGACATTATCCTCGTTAGAGTTGGGAGCACATATAGGAAGAAGATGAATGTCACTGATTAAACTTTCACAGTTAAAATATCATTTGTTTGAATGGGAGAAAGAAAAGGAAAAGAAAAGAAGAAGAGATGGAAGAAAAATGATTAAAGTTGCAAATACGAGAAAGAAGATAAATAATATATGTGACATAATAGAGTAAAAAAAGTTAGGTAACCAAAACAAGTAAAAGAAAAAAGTTGAAGATGAAATTCAAACTTACCTTAAAGGTGTTGGACAAAAATATTAATTTTTCTTAACTTTATTCATTAATCTTTATATTACAAATGAAAGTCTACTATTTGAAAAGTGAAGCCACAAATAAGTTACTCTCTTTCCTATTTTGTTGTATCTTTTAGGATTAAAATTGATTGAAAATAATGTGTAAATATTACACTTTTTTTACTTTAATAATTTTACTTTTTAACCCAAGTATTTGTTAATTTTGTTATAAATTTTAGAGATTAAAATTATTACTTAACTTTCCCTTATTATCTTATACAATTTTTTTATATATATTTTTTTGTAAATACTTATATTTATATTTATAAAAATTATCTTATTTTTTTAAAATTTAAAATTTACTTGTAAGAGACTTATATTTTAAATTTATGGTTATTACTATATATTGTCATTTAATTAAATTTCTTTTTGATACTATCCAATAAAAGTTTTCTTTTAAAATAAATTATATTTTAAAATATTAAATATTTTATTAAATCTTTATAATTTAAATGCATATTATTTATAATTATAGAGTTAAATTAAAAATTTTTAATAAAAAAAATTAAAATTATTTTTAAATTTTTTATTTAAAATAATATATATATTTATTTTAAAATAAAATATCAATGCATTACACGGGCTAATAGACTAGATAGTTATATATTATAAAGTTAAATTAATAGAAATAATAATTATTTTTTACTTTATCTCTGTAATCAAAGTTTCTAAACTTTTACGATCGTTTATTTTTCGTTCTCAAATATTTATATTTTAAGTTTAAAATGAAAAATAAAACTATAATGATAAAATAAAATTTAATTTTAATATTATATAAAATGTGAGAAAATGAATATAATTGTTATTATACTCGTACCCACGCCATATTCTTTTGCAGATATTTATATATGCTGGTACCTAAACTCGTTAAAGCAAATAATTACATAAATTTTTGTCTGAAAACCTAATTATCATAGCTGAGGGTCTTTTTTTTTTTTTTATATGAGAAAAAAATAAGAAAATAATAAAAAAATAGTGTTTTAAAAAAATTACAAAAATATAAAATTTAAAAAAATCAGTGGTAATTTTTTATTTTTAAAGTATTTTATTATTTTTTCAAAAATTGCTAGTAACGATTTATGATTTTCTTAATAATTTTTTGAAAAATCGTCAACCATTTTTAAAACAGTAATTTTTTAAAAAATACCATATTTTGGTATATAATTTTTAAACCTTATAGCTAACGCATTTGTGCAATAATAGGATATAAAAAAATGTATGAACAGAAATAAACAATAACAAAAATTAAAACTGGAAAATGCATACAAACTTTACAATTTACAAACATACAACAAACACTTCAATTGGCAGAAAAAAGAAAGCATAAATATTTTGGAAGCACTCTCTAGCCACCGTTCTAATTCCCCCTCCTAAAACCCACAATAAAATATACAATAGAATCAATATACTAAATGATATACAATTATTTTTTCCCTAAAAGGAAAATATCTGTGAACATTTAACGGACCTAGCAATGGAGAAGAGATTAAGAGCCACAGTCGCTCTTATTTCCTTTCTTATTTTTTGTTGTAAATATTGGTTAAAACAGTGGGTGGAATTGTTATTTATTATATCTGGGTTTTGTGGGGGCATTAGTGGCACCATTACTACTTCCCTTAGCACCATTGTTACTTCCCTTAGCAATGTTCTGCACAAGAGCTTCTCCCATGGTCTCTCCAATGCCCTCAACGAATCCTCCAATGAATTCAATGACGACTTGGGAAGCAACTCTTGCGGCTGCGGCAAGCACGCTTGGTTTCTCGGGGGGTTTGATGCCATTGGCTTGGAGGCCATTCACCTTACTCTTTGCACACACTGCGTGTAAATGGTAATCACACACTGTGCAACGATACACTTTCCCTGACCTCTTCCTATTGCACTCGCGGCAGACCAACGCAGAGTCTGCGGCGGTGGCCGAGGAGGTGGTTGGCAACACCTTTAGGGGGTGAGGATGATTTGGGTACTGTATTTGGGTGTTGAGCATGGCGCAGCAAGGGTGCATTTGAAACGCACATGCAGTGCATAGGAACGCAAAGCCTTTTGTTGGTTTGCCACACACATCGCATTTGGATTTGGCCATCCCACCTTTTGCTGAAATCCACACATAATAATCATTAATGGATATTTACAGCAACAATCAAACAATCAACTATTTTGATGTGTTGTTAGCATATGTGAGGAAATAATAATAACAATAATAGCATAGACACTATAGACACTATACCTGGTTTGGGATGGAACAAGAGAGAGTGTTGTGAGTGGAAGGGGTGGGCCTTGAGAGCAGGAGGAGCCAAGGCACAGAAATCATGCATCTGAAAATCACATTGTTGACAAACAAACCTCTTTCCAGAGCCATACTCCTTGCAGCCAACACAAGTGAAGAGGTCCGGGATATCCACCATTGAGAGAGGGTGCTGTGGGTGGCTGATGTGAAGAATTTCTTCACCAAATATTAGTTGTGGTGAGGTAGGAAATTCCATTCTTGGAGGGGACTTTTTGGTGGCAAAAGTGGAGTATTGATCACTTGGGGCTGTCAATTGGTACTCCATTGTTGGAGATTTTTCAAGCCTGAAGGTTTTTGTTTTGTTAACTTGTTTTAGGCCCTTCATCATCATACTTGATTGCTTCTGTTGCCTTGCTATGCCAACTCTATTTTTGTGGTGTATATAACAAATGTCTACACCTTGTGGAGAATATATATTGGGACACAAAAGTTGCATTACACTATTCATATTTTTCATTATTCAAACACTCGTGGAAATGAAGAGGATGCTATGTGCATTAAGGCATCTTGCATGTGTATGCTACATGAAGGGAATAACTATTACCCTTTTTTGGACATTTGTTTATGATGCTTTGTGCTTCTGCCACCTCGGTGCTACCCTGTAACTTGTCCTCCTCCTTTTGTCTTCCAATCCTTAGGGATCCAAATAATGTCTAATCTTTAATTTTTTTTTTGGTTGAGTAATTAATTGGGATTCATAATTAAGGAAAAAAAAAAAAGACTAACTGGTAACATTCTCTTTTTCAGTTAAGATATATAGATTTTCCTTCTTTTTCTTTGACTGGGATTTTATTCTGAATTTATTTTTTCTAAATCTTTATCACTTTATTTAAATAAAAACAACATCAAACAAAATATTTTAGTTCTTTCCCAGAATATAAGCTAAAATATTAGCCCGTTATCCTACTTTTTAGATTTTTGTCTCCTGATTAATTATATGATGGATAATTATTTGCTACTTTAAGAATATACAGAAATTAAAAAAAAAAATATTCACTTCTTCTATATTTAAAAGATATTGGTAGACAATCAAATTTAAATGCTAAATTAAAATAGGTGCCTAAAATATATATAGAGTAGGTTTTTCTTGATGTTATCATATTCATATTCATAGGGAGTGACTAAAAAAAATGTAAACTTATAGCTTAATTACTGTTAAAGGGGTTCTTTAATGTTCGCCTAAGCTTAAATGTAAGGGTCTATTTGGTGACTATAAAATTGGAGCTATAGTTTTGAATTGTAATCCAATTTTAATTTTATCAAAACTAGATTTGATTTTAAATTATAATTTTTATATTTGAGTTGTGTAAAAAATTAAAATGTAAGATTATCATTTTAAGTTGAGTAATTAATTTCATATATCTAGTTAATTATTTTAGGGATAGTCATAATTGAGTGTGAGTAAAAAAAATTAATCTATATATGACAATGGGTAGAGAATGGTGGAGTTGGTGAGGTAAAAAAAGACAATAATATTGATAGTGATAATTGATAATGATAGTAAAAGTAACAATGATGATAATCAATGATTGTGGGGTGACAAGGGTAACAAAATTGACAATAATAAGAATAATCATAGAAGATAGTTGTGGTGTGAATTAATTGTTATGATTAGGACTAATAATATTGGTTACCATAGTAAGAGCAATGATAGTGGGAGGAGGAAGGCGTGATGGTAAACAAATTGATGAAATCATTAACAACAAAATTAATAATGTGTGAATGTAACAGCAACAATGACTAAAGTAGTACGAAGGAAAACAGTTACATAGTATAACTGATATTTTTTTAGACTTTCAAATTTTGAAGTTACTCTTAAGGTTAATTGATATTTTTTAGTTAGGTTACATATATCTTCTACAAGAAATAATCTTATTCAAGTAAGGTTAGATAGTAGAGGGAGTAATAGTTGATGGAATGATAATATTAATGACAACAATTGGTGATATGTATAAATATAATAGTGACAGTAACTAAAATTGTATCAATGGAGAACTATTACATGATCGTAGTGATGTTAGAAATTATAATTCAAAATTTAAAGATTAGAATTGAATAACGTTAATTCTACTTACATTGAACTTCTATGAGATTAGACTTTAGAATTGTAATATTAATTTTTAATAGACTTTTAAATGTTTTAGTTATAACTCTAAAGTTTAATTATAAATTTCTTTTTTCTTCTAAGCTACATTATCTTTTACAAAAGCAATTCTATTTAAGATAAGTAAAACCACTATAAGTGATATAATTTCTTTCAAGTATTTTATAAAATTTTATTAATTGAAACTCAAATTTAAAATTACAGATTAAATTAAAACAATCCCACGTCCATGTGCTTAATTGAAATTTAATTTCTTAATCTTTAGCCAATTCTTTATATCAACGAACCGTAAGAGAATTTCATCTTTAGATAAATATTAAATATTTATGAGTAGAATTAATTTGAACATTCAAATAAAAATTAACTTTTTGGTGCTACCATAAAATTTTAAACTTAAAATATGTATAAGACATAAAATTAATTATCATAACTGTTAACCACAAGTGAAATGTGGTATTTTAATAAAAATATCGTAATAGATATTTTCATTGTTAACAATGAGGACTTCATTTTATTAAAAAGAAATACATAAAATAAATAATAATTTTTAAATTAAATAGAAAATTACATATACAAATTTATTTAAATCAAGATATATAATCTATATATTTACGAATTTAATATATTGTATTAAATTTAAAATGTGAACACAATATTTGAGAAGAATTAAAAATATAACATATTTAATGTATGAGAAAATATGCGAAGTAGGAAAAAGCAAATTTTAAAAATTTCTGGTTCAAAGTGAATAATTATCTTTTATTGTAAGAAAAGATCAATCTCATACTTAATATACATTGTTTCCTTTCCAATCCAAAACGCGTATTTTTTTTTCCTGTGCTGAAGCAAGCTTTTTAACATTGGATGAACCAAACATCACAATCAACATCATCATCCATTCACCTTAAAACATAAGAAGGCATGCATGAGGGGGTAACTGATTATGTGTGTCTTGTTCATACAAGAAAGACACGTAGTAAAATGGAACCAAATTTCTAGCTAAGTGTATCATAGGGCTATATATGTTTCTTGGAAAGCCAGCACTAGAATAATTTAATAGGGCCCAACATTTAGTTTTGATTCCAAATGGGACCAATGAGTTGAGATTTCTGCGAAGTTGAAGTTAAATGAAATGAAATGCGATTCCCTGCCACCAAAGTCAAGGTTTTCTTTAGGGCAATAAAATGGTGTATTTGCTTTGGGATAAAATTAGGCATTTTAGAAAACTGAATTCCTCTGATTCATTCAAGAAATGTGGATTTGCATTCTATACTATTTTATGTAGTTTGTTTTCTGAGTTGTGAACCATGTATTTCACGAATTATTAGATGCCTCTTTCACTCACTTGACTAAGTGTCATTGAAATGATTCCCAATTATTACTAGTTTGTGTGTTGCAAGTGATTCCCATTCATATTATTCCTACATTTTTGCTTTATCACGTTTTGGCTTCGAGAAATCCACAAGCCACACAGCAAAAAGGAAAATTAAGATACGTATTCGTTATTCCTATCTTTAATCTTTAAGACTTTAAGCACCTCAAAATCTTTTCCACCATTTTTCTAAATTATAATTTAAAATTTTGTTGTCACTTTTTGTTATATATAGTTAAGACTTACCCAACAAATAAACTAATGGAGGAAAAGAAAATTCGTTACCTAACCCAGCCTATGTTTCTTTATCAGATAAATCTTTTAAGTAGATATTTCAAACGTTTGTGTTGTGCTAATAAATTCAAAGATGAAGAATTCATTGTATAATAAAGAGAAGAAGATGCAGGTTGCAAAGCAAAGAGATACCAACATGTCAATTTTCTTTAGCCCAACCTAGATTCTTCTACCTTATATATCTTACCAGTTACCAACATGTCAATTTTCTTTTACCATAAATTGTAGTTTGTTTATTAGATTTTGAAGCATTTTAGAACAAGTCACAGAATCAATTGTGCTGTAGTTGGGTACTCTTAATCACTGTAAGACATATGTGGAACCATAAAAGACGTATGGCTGACAAGAAAGAACTTGAAAACCATAGAAGACAAAACAATAAAAAAAATGATGTACTGGTAAAAATGTGACATCCTTTTTGGTGTTTTTAGTTTATAGAATATAATATTTAAACATCTTTTTACTATTGTAATTATAGTTAAGTTTATTTATTTTTATCAAATTTAATATAAAAATTCAAATAGCAATAAAATTACTATAAAAAATAAGAAAAAAATAATGACAAAATTAACATTTTGTTTTTTTATTTGTGACTGAATTTTTAATCACTAATTTAGTTTCAAAATAATTTATATTTAAATGGCATTTTTTTGTTTTTATTAACAAATGAATTTAACATTTGCTTTTGACTTATTTAGTGATTGATAGTTAATTAACATACCCAAATAGAAGCAAATAAATATTTTAGTAACTGAAATAGAGATCAATTATTTGCTGAAAAAATAAACAAAAATTTGGTCGTTAGTTTGATGTTTTAAAAAAATTAACTATTAATTTTGGGTCTATTCGTGGTATGCATATATTTAATTTTTTTTTTTATCGACCAATTTCACCAATCGTTAAATAACTTTTATTTAAATGACACTAATTTTGTGATAAATAAAAAGTTGAATTTTTTTTATCAAATATAATTTTAATAATTTATGATATTTAAAATAATATTAGGATTGTATTAGATATTTTTTTAAACTTTTTTATTTTAAATATAAGTGTAAGTATAATCATATGACAAAGATGAAAAAAAAATAATATTTGAAATAAAATAATTATAATTTTTAATATATTATGATAAGTTAGAAAATTTAAAGAATGTCAAAATTACATTAATCTAATACTTGATAAATATGATTAACTAAAACCTACTAATGTGATCAATGATAGGCTAATTAGCTTATAATCTTTAAATATAGATTATAAATTACTCTCAATTTGAGAAATAAAAAATATTTCCAAACTATCTTATTTTTTTTATATATTTTTATATTTATAAAAATATGAAAAAAATAATAACACTCAGAATAAATAGTTTTAAATATAGTTCTAATTTTAGAAATATTATAATATTAAAGCATATCATTCAATAAATTAAATTATTAAAAGTTAATTAATATCATTAACTATTAGTTTATTAACTTATTTTGATTAAAATAATAAATTTTAAATTAAAAAAATATCTTTAATTTGGAAGAAGAAATTAAAAACCTAGACTACCTTTCATGTATATTTAAAGATTTGTTAGGCATCGTGGTAATTATTTATTTATTTTTTGTTTTAGTTTAGTACATATATATTTAATTTAGATTCTTGGGATAATTATAAGCATGTATTATTTCATCTAAATTGCAAAAAGAAAATTATAAGCATGTATTGACTAATTTATTGAGCGATTTTTTTTTCCATAAATTTTTATTCACTAATTAATTATTTTTTCAATTGTGATAATATTGTGTGATTTATATAGTTGTCTTGAAATAAAATTTAATTATTATTTTGTTTGTTGTTGTAAATATAGTTAAATTTAGTTTTAATTCTTGAAACTTTATTTTATTGATTTTGGTGCTCACATTTAACTTTTTAAAAAATAATTTATATCTCCATTTATTGAAGACGTGTCATTTCTTATTAACATATCATGCTTAAAATAATTACTCACGCAACATATTTAAATATGTGGCCAAATCAACATTAGATGGGGAGACAAATTATTTTTAAAATTTTAAAATTTAGAAGTAGTAAAACTAATTAAAAAATTAAAAAAGAGTGAGAAAAAATTTAACTATATTTACATGTAATAGAAACATATTTTTGCCTTTCCTTTTTTATCCTTTCCTAAACCAAATGATATGGTTTGTACGAGAGTGGGTGTGAAGGTTGGATTAGAATATGGGCGAACAAGGAATACGATGCTTACTTGACTTATATGTAATCACTAATCTAACTTAAGAAATTTTGTTTGTTTGCTTATTCTTTTTTGGGGTTATATAAAATGTTAATCTTGTGAATAAGAAAAGATAGCATCATCTCCTTGACCATCCCTTACTTGCTTCGTTTTTTTTTTTTTTTTTTTTTTTAATATAGTGCTTTAAATACTAAAATAAAATAATTTTTTATTCAAACAAATCGAATTATTTTTATTTTTAAAGGGTCTTTAGAATAATACTAACAACCTATCCTTTGACATACATTTTTTTAATATTCGCTTTATTATTAATTAAAACTTATTTAAAATTATAAAAATTATGTAATCTAACCCTTTTTCAGTCTTAAATTAATAATTTTTAATAAATTTCAATAAATAGTAGAATATATGTTAAAAAAGATATCATTAGCATTATTTAATTATTAAATTTTTTAACAGCATTTAAAGCTTAAGCCTCAAGAATGAATAAACTAATATTATAAGTATATAAAAGTTCTTTCCATGACAGTTAACCTTGCCATACTATGATATTATTATTAGTTTAGTAAGATTGACTATATGACTCATACAGTATTATTAAACTCATTAAAAAAATTATATTTTTAAAAATATTATTTATCAATTAATATCTTTATTTTAATAAATTCTTCAAGTGTTTTTTTGAAATTTTCTCTTTACTCTTTTTATTAAGTTAAGTAATTATTTATTTCATTGTTTTCTTTGCACATATATTTGAGATAATTTTCAAATAAGTTTATCTATTTTAATGAAAAATACTTTTGATTCAGATAATTTTTGAATATTAAGAGTCAATATACTTGATACTTTCTTAATTGATGTCTACAATTTTCTTTTTGGGTTAAATGAATCTAATTTTCTAACACTTTGCTCAAAATGCTTTTAAAAGTAGTCTTTACAAACTTGTTGAAACTAATGAAATGAAAAGAGATTCTTCAAGTAAAAACACACATACAAGAATATAATAAATTCACAACACAAATTAGTTTGAGGACGAAGAAGCATGAATTAACTATAAATTTTAAAGCGCACGCGCGTACAGTGGACACACAAATGGGAATTGAAAAGTGCAAGAAAAATTTATGTTGATCAGGACGCACTGATCCATTATAAATATAAGGTTACAGAGGATTATAACCCAATTTCTTTTTACAAGAGACTTATTTTTAAAAGATGAAGGATATGATTTATATAAAAGAGTTATATTAAATTAAAGATTATATTTTTTAAGAAAAAAATACTCATTTTTATTAATTAATAATTTTTAGATATTTGCTATGATAACTATAAACTTTATATTCTCTTTAGATTAATAGCTGTGATTTCTTTAATTTCTTAAAAAAAAGAGAAGTCTTTTTTAACTAAACCGTTAACTCTATTTCACGTGTAAAAAAAATACTAAACACTTTCTATTACAAATATACCATAAATTTTACCTATTTTTCAATTTCCTCCTAGTGCAAGTATGATAATTTTCAGTTTAGTCTTCACATGATAAATATTTTTAATTTAATCCCTAAGCGCGAAATCATTCTCACAATAACTTTAAATTGAATAAAGTGGTTACTGTTATCGTGTTCCATTGCAAAATTTTCAGTTTGGATTTGCACAGATCAAATGCGAAGAACAAAAAATTAGGAGTTTCGGAAAATAGGAAAGCTTGAGTATTGAATATATTTTTGGATTTGTGTCTCTTTCTATCAATTTTGTTCGATTGGAACCACTTGTCTTTACTTCAATTATAGTGTCTCAAGTAAGCTTTCTTGACCATTTATCTCGAATTGTTATTTTGGATATGCAATTAAATGGATTTGAGGAAAAGGATCGATGAACGATTAATAGACATTTTCTATCTTGGTTTGAATTAGTGTCTTCGTTTTGAATTTGAAAATAACTAATGAACTTGATATCAACTTTCTTGAGATCAAATGTATTATAGATAATTGATTTCCGAATTTGTTAAGGAGTTGACATAATATTAAAATAATTATTATCAGAGTAAGAGAAGAAATCTCAGTCAAATATTTTCACCAAGTGAGAGATGGTAGCGTACATGAACAGCTGATTAAAATTATAATTAACAAAATTAAATTAGGTACTCCCTATAATTATATATTTTAAATTAACTATTCTCAGGCTCTCACTAAATATGACCCATATACAATCTTGACGACACACGCATATAGAGTTAGGATCATTATACTATGTGTTAAACTTAGTCAAATGACATGTAGATTTAATATTTTTCTTATTGAAAATGAATTTTATTTTTTTTCATTCAGTCGTTAATTCCTACATTCCTTATTCACATTTAGTTTCTGCCTTATAGACGAACAGTCGCAATGGAGGAAAAATTGTCAAAAACGAATTTTTTTCTCTGAATTGAAACTAAAAATCTGGAATACAAAATAATTACACACTTGGATTGTGTTTGTGCCAGAGAATTTTAGAATTCTCAGAAAATGTAAAACACACACAACATACACAGATAGTCAAGTTTCTATTTTTATTTTCATATATAATATCTCATATTATAATATAATATCTAATATTTTAAAATAAAAATTATTTTATTTTTATTTATTTATCATTTTTTGGTGATCAAAACTATTTTTATTCATAAATATTCTCTAACTAAAATATTTTTAGACATAAAATACACATTCAAAGTAAACTTATCATTTACTTATTTATTCATTTTACTATTATTATTATTATTAATATTTTGCAAGTTGTGTGATAATCCTTTACAACAAACCATTATATATGACAATACTTTAAAAATTCTTAGTTTCACTAAAAAAATACTAATGAGCAATAATACTTCAAAATTACATATTGAAGAATTGTATAATATAATGTATCAAGAATGGTCCTCCAGTAGGGGAATTGGCATATCCAAATATATGGCAGTAGTGTGACATATATGACTTTTGAATTGCACATAATTGTAAAATCTAGATGGGTCAATGCTATATGTTTAAGTTTTGTTCAAGTACCCCCATAGATCACGTGCTTTCGCCACTCAAGACATCTAATTGAGGATGAATTTACAAGAAATGAGAATGATGTGTTGGAGCAAATAAAAAGAGACATGAAAAAGAGATTAAAAATGACAAACAAAGGAGGAGAGGGAAGGGAGCCCTGTTAAAAGGAGGGGAAAACAACTCAGAAGAAGGAGGAGAAATAAAAATTGAAAGTTGCAGATTTCAGCTGTAACATCCTGATTTTTACTCCCTCAATGTTCATGTGCATTCTCACGATTTCATCTCTTTCAGAAGTAATTCAATGTATTTTACAAAATTGCAAGATTTTGGTTAAAGAAGTTTTGAAATAAAAGTATTTATTTTTGAAAGATGAAAGTTTCTAATACTTTGAATTATTTACAATCCCTTAAGTATAATTAATTTTTAAATCCCTTAATTGATTTTGAATTATTCCAATGACAAAGATTATTTCCAAAACTTTAGCTACCATGCAAGAATATAAGCATATTTCTCTTATCTACTTCAAGTCATTGCCTAAAAAACTAGACACAAAAGTATGTAGGCTACCATGCAAGAATAGAAGCATATTTCTCTTCTACTTCAAATCATTGCCTAAAAAACTAGACACAAAAGTACGTAGGCAAAGTCCACCAACTCCCAATCTATTCAAATTGAATACAAATGTAATAGAGTCATTTACGTACTGATAGGATTTAGAAATTGTTATAAGAGATGTTGTAGAGTTGGTTATTGCTATAACCACATGGAGAGTTAAGGGACCACCAAACACAATGGTAGTAGAGGCTTTGAGTTTATGATTGGGCCTTCTATTTGCCTTAGACCTTGCATTATTTACCATTATTGTTGAGTCTAACTATCGAAACTTGGTATATGCTTTAAAAGACCCATTAAGACATAATTTAGAATTGTCATAATTTAAGCAATTTTGTTATTTTAACACCTGAACCATATGTCTCGCATAAACATCGTATGTAAATGCTACCAATCGCACTAGATGAAAAATTGGAATGACCACACCCTAGTTAAGTCCAAAAACTTGATTCTCTTTGCTCTTATGTGCTCTCTCTTCTTTTCACTTTACTCTCACTTAATACTATTTCCCTCCTTCTATCCTCTGTTTCGAGCCTCCTTATCAATATTGAAGTTCCTCCACTTGTCTTTACTTCAATTATAGTGTCTCAAGTAAGCTTTCTTGACCATTTATCTCGAATTGTTATTTTGGATATGCAATTAAATGGGTTTGAGGAAAAGGATCGATGAACGATTAATGGACATTTTCCATCTTGGTTTGAATTACGTGTCTTCGTTTTGAATTTGAAAATAACTAATGAACTTGATATCAACTTTCTTGAGATCAAATGTATTATAGATAATTGATTTCCAAATTTGTTAAGGAGTTGACATAATATTAAAATAATTATTATCAGAGTAAGAGAAGAAATCTCAGTCAAATATTTTCACCAAGTGAGAGATGGTAGCGTACATGAACAGCTGATTAAAATTATAATTAACAAAATTAAATTAGGTACTCCCTATAATTATATATTTTAAATTAACTATTCTCAGGCTCTCACTAAATATGTCCCATATACAATCTTGACGACACACGCATATAGAGTTAGGATCATTATACTATGTGTTAAACTTAGTCAAATGACATGCAGATTTAATATTTTTCTTATTGAAAATGAATTTTATTTTTTTTCATTCAGTCGTTAATTCCTACATTCCTTATTCACATTTAGTTTCTGCCTTATAGACGAACAGTTCACAATGGAGGAAAAATTGTCAAAAACGAATTTTTTTCTCTGAATTGAAACTAAAAATCTGGAATACAAAATAATTACACACTTGGATTGTGTTTGTGCCAGAGAATTTTAGAATTCTCAGAAAATGTAAAACACACACAACATACACAGATAGTCAAGTTTCTATTTTTATTTTCATATATAATATCTTATATTATAATATAATATCTAATATTTTAAAATAAAAAATTATTTTATTTTTATTTATTTATCATTTTTTGGTGATCAAAACTACTTTTATTCATAAATATTCTCTAACTAAAATATTTTTAGACAAAATGCACATTCAAAGTAAACTTATCATTTACTTATTTATTCATTTTACTATTATTATTATTATTATTAATATTTTGCAAGTTGTGTGATAATCCTTTACAACAAACCATTATATATGACAATACTTTAAAAATTCTTAGTTTCACTAAAAAAATACTAATGAGCAATAATACTTCAAAATTACATATTGAAGAATTGTATAATTTAATGTATCAAGAATGGTCCTCCAGTAGGGAAATTGACATATCCAAATATATGGCAGTAGTGTGACATATATGACTTTTGAATTGCACATAATTGTAAAATCTAGATGGGTCAATGCTATATGTTTAAGTTTTGTTCAAGTACCCCCATAGATCACGTGCTTTCGCCACTCAAGACATCTAATTGAGGATGAATTTACAAGAAATGAGAATGATGTGTTGGAGCAAATAAAAAAAGACATGAAAAAGAGATTAAAAATAACAAAGGAGGAGAGGGAAGGGAGCCTCGTTAAAAGGAGGGGAAAACAACTCAGAAGAAGGAGGAGAAATAAAAATTGAAAGTTTTAGATTTCAGCTGTAACATCCTGATTTTTACTCCCTCAATGTTCATGTGCATTCTCACGATTTCATCTCTTTCAGAAGTAATTCAATGTATTTTACAAAATTTCAAGATTTTGTTTAAAGAAGTTTTGAAATAAAAGTATTTATTTTTTAAAGATGAAAGTTTCTAATACTTTGAATTATTTACAATCCCTTAAGTATAATTGATTTTTAAATCTCTTACACACCAACAAAGGTGGTGTATTGGTGGATAGGCTAGTCTTAAACATTTGGAGGACCTAAGTTCAAAACCTATTAAGTCAAATTTTGATTTCAGATTTTTAAAGTACAACAGAGGAAGCTTGGTTGGAGATTTCTTGCATATCAAGTTCCTTAAGTTTCACTTTTTTATTCCTAGATGTGTATGTTTTTTGTCTGATCTTATTTCCCTTTTCTTCAATCTAATCAATTTATGAATGCAGTAGCGCTAGCCACATAACTCATAATCTGTAATAGTTAAATGTCAATGTGTTATGCTGTACTAGTCTATATATATATATATATATATATATATATATATATTACCCAAATTGGAAGAATAATCATTATAAACAGAGGTCAAAAGAAATGGAAAACAACAACCTTTCTAATGACACAACAAACAAAATCAATATTCTACCAAAAAAAACAAGGATATATGTTGTCATCTCTTATAAAAAAAATGTTGTAAGAATAGTAAATTAGCCTAATCCTTAAGTCATGATAATTAGGACTGAAGTGAATCATCTGTTGTACTTAGAAACAAAAACACCCCAAATATCTCTCAGGTAATTACCATAATTTTAATCTTAATCCACCACTTTCTAGCATCATAAATCTTCCTTTGAAAAACATAATAAATGCTAAAAAAATGGGAGCATCAGCTAGTAAATGACAACAAATCAAGAAATAAGGTTGATGTTAATGATAATCAAAGATGTCTCAAATGTAAAGATCAATACAACGAATATTTCTAGCCACCATCACAAAAAAATTTATAAAAATGGAGTAGGATGAACTACTTGAACGTGAAGAAACATGGTGGGCACAAAGATCTAAAGCTCTATTGTAACACCCCGGATTTTGTATGTATATATATATATATATATTATTTTATTAATATAAATATATGTGGATTGCTATATGTTGTTGTGTTTGATTTATATGATGATGATGTAAATACATGTGTAGAAATATATATGGATAAATCCGTGAGTATAAGTGTATTTGTTGGTTTGTGGTTGAATTGAATTGTTGAGTATGTTAGAAATTGATTGAAAATTTGGCTAAGTGTGTAATGCAGGGGTGTTCTTATTGTAGCAAGAAGGTCCTGAGCAAGTTGGGTGATTCTGTTACGTTCTTCCTGTAGCGAGAAGGAAACAAAGAGGGGTGTAATTCTTGGTGCAATCTTGCTGTAGTGAGATTCTGCAGAAACTAAAGTGCAGTTTGCAGTGAAAATATCTTGCTGTAGTGAGAGAGGTCCCCTCGCTGCAGCGAAAATATCTCGCTGTAGCGAGAGTGTTGCGACCATAAAGATATTTAAGAGTTTTAGAGTTTGGGAAACACATTCCCACTCTTTTCTCTTTATCTTTCTTCCGATTCTTTGTATTCCCAACCCGTTCTTACCAATTAAATTGCCTCTGAAGTCGTTTGTGAGTTGGATTGAAGGTTGAAATTGTGTTTGGGACGCTTGGAGGATGAAACTCGTGTGAGCAACACATTCTATGTATTGCAATGTGGTTAGGATAAAATGTAGGGATAGATGTGTGTTGATGTACATTTTGTGTTGAATATGATTTGTGAGGAAATGTGATGGAATTGTGTGGTTGGCTACAATGTGGTTGATGTTGAATAGTGCATGTGTTGAGAATGGTTTGATTGTACTCAGAAACGTGTTGGAAATTTTGTGTGTTTGAATGTTATGCGATTGAATATGGGCATACGTGCTCTGTATGAAAGTGAATATTGGGATGTGATTGAGATTGTGGATGAAATTATGTGTTAGCATGCCATCCCTTGATGTTGAATAATTTGAATGGTTGGAAATGTGTGTGAATGGCATGTTAGATGTGATTGTGAATGTGTTTGAATATGTCGAAAGCTATGAATGGTTCAATGATACACTAGGGGTGTAGAAGATGGGGGCGGTAGAAATATCAGGAGAAAGAGAGGGTGGTGGTGACACAATAGTGAGTGTGGGTGCACCACAGGCCACATACTCTCCTCCTGACTTGGCCTCTGACTAATACCTTTGGTAAAGGGCCCGTGATCGCACACGTTGTATTCGTGAGGCGGGAGTTATCTGGCGACCATCCATGGTGTGAAATTGAGTAAGTCCCTAAGGTTGATGGCATCAGGAACTTGTGATCATAGTGCCATAGTCAGCATGGCTACATGTAGTAAGCGTACGTGTGTTTGGTTTGTTTGATGGTGCAGTGAGTGCACCTGTGTATGATTGAGAATGGACTATTGCAATTGTTTCTTAATGTTTGTTAATGAATGATTTAAAATATGTTAGAAAATGTATAGAATAGGCAAGGTGAGACTTTATGCTTGTTTATGTGTGTATGATAGTGTAAAGAACTCACCTTATATTTTTTTTAAGGTGACCAAGACAATCAACACCGGGCTCAGTGAAGGGATGGATGGAACTGCTATAGGACTTAGAGTATTTATTTTGAATCTGAAATGTATTAATTAAGTCCTGTAGTGATTATTTGATTCAAATTCTAATTCATCCTTATTTTGAAATATTTTATTGAATTATGCATTAGGAACCATTTGAATGAAAATTTTTATTATTCCTATTTTGCAAAATTTATTTATTTTAGAAATTAAATTCAAAGTGTTACATATATGGTTGTAACAATGTGACAAAAGTTTAAAATGTTTTCATCAAAAGGCATCCCAAAGAAGGAAAAAGAACTAGACTGACATTATCAGAGACGACCATGGCACCACCCATGTAAATAAAGATCAAATAACTATAGTTATCACTAACATTTTTTAAAGACTTGTTCACCACTACCAAGCCTGTAACACCCTGAGTTTTGTAAATTGTTGATTATTAATATAAATACACGAGTTATTGTTTGAATGTGTATTTGATGTATATGTGAATATGAGTATGACTGTGAATACTGATTTTGTGATGAGTTAGTTGTGAATATGATTACAAAGATAGTCGTAAAGTGTGGTTGAAATGTGATGTGAACTTGTAATTGGGCTGAAATTGTTTGAAATATAGACTAAGTGTGCAATGCGAGGGTATTCTCGCTAAAGCGAGAAGACCTTGGGTGAGTTAGGTGATTTTGTTGCGTTCTCACTGCAGCAAGAGGCTCCTCGCTATAGCGAGAAGACAATAGAGAGGGGTGCATTTATGGGTTCAGTCTCACTGTAGTGAGAGGGTCTTGCTGTAACGAGATTCTACAGAAACCAGAGTGCAGTTTCCTCTGAGATTTTCACTGTACTGAGAGGGGGTCCCCTCGTTGCAACGAGAATATCTCGCTGTACCGAGAGTGTCGCGACTAGAAGGGTATTTGAAGGGTTTAGGGTTTGGGAAACACATTCCTACTCTTTTCTCTTCAAACTCTCTTCGATTCTCTCAACTCAAAACCCTATTTCACCTATTAAACTACCTTCAAAGTCGATTGTGAGCAAGATTGAAGGTTGTGGTCAAGTTTGGGGCATTTAGAGATAAGTTCTAAGAGTTAGGGTTTCGATTTTTCGTCTTTCTTCTTGATTTCTCGGTTTCTCATGGAGTTTTCCATGTGTTTAGGATGAAAATCCATGTGGAGGACATTTTCTATCGTTGGATTGCTTGGGTTTTCGATTTAACGTAAGGTGGGACTCTACCCTATCTCTCGTGTTTAAATTTCATTTATAATGCTATATAATGGATTGTGATTGAGTTAGAGCATAGGAAATGTGTGTATCGGTGGAAATCTCGTGCTAGTTATCATGTGCTAGACATTAGATAAGGTGTGTGTGATGAAATGACTTTGTGATAGACGATTACCGAGTCGCTATCAAAACAACTAAGTTTTCTAAAGATTTTGTATTATAGAGTCAAACCTAGGTCAATTCACAGAGACACAATCTCAATCAAATTTAATTTTAGGTTTTCTCTTAAAAAATGCAAATAAGGTTTTTTGGATTTTGAAAATTGCAATTAATCAAATTAAATTACGAATAGAATTAAAGTGAGTAAAAAATGAATTAAGAAACATCAATCCACAAAATACCAATTGCGTGTAACTCTATCACAGTATCTAAAGATTTAAATCCACGTTTGAACAATCATCCAATTCAATTATTAATTCAATCGAATAACCTAATTGAATAGAGTTATGAAATAAATCAAATAATCATTTAACCTAATTGCATTAATTATCAAATTAGAGCATCAATCAAGTCCTAATTTGAAATCTAACAATAGAAAAGTCAATCACGATCGCAATAAACAATTCTGAGATTAGAGAGAAAAAGAGAACAAACTCAAAGCAATTAGTGCAGAACTCAAGTTGGAACTACAATATTTGGATTTTGCATATTAAACGAGAGGTTTAGCCTTTCATCAAAACGCTTAACCCACGCAAGAATAAGAAAAGAACGAGAAAGTTTGAGAAAAAGTAAAAAACAAGGATTCTTATTTCAGCCAAGTCTCAAAAGCTCAAAGTGTCTAATCTTTCTCCCTAATTCAGAACCTTATTAGTTTATTTATAGGTTCTGATTAGGGTAAATTAAGTGGCCAAAATGCGGGCTTTAATAATATCTAAAAGCCCAAATACAATTATTAAATAACAAGGTTCAAATGTAATCCCGCAACAATATTTAAAAAATTTGCCTCAACTTCAAAAAATCATAAAAAACACACATTAAATGTAAACATAAATGCATTTTGAAGCCCTGGATGTGTAGAATCCAATGCAATTGGAATCAGTCAAAAATGATATCTATAGAAAAAGTTATGGCCAAAAGAGTAGTCAGAGATCAGAATAACCAAAAATTTGAAATAAAAACATTTATTTATAATATGCCCAATTTATTCAAATAAGTAGAAAATGGTAAAAATTATAAAAATAAAGCATATGAAAAGTGTTTACTAATCAAAATAAAACATTAAATGTAAACATAAAATATGTTACATCACTTTGTTTGCCATGAGATGGTGGTGGATGTTGGAATAGTAAATGTTATGTGTTTGAATACAATGTAATTGATGTTGAATATGATATGTGATGAAATGGTTGAACCCGTTATGGGTGACTATGCATGATTACATGTCGTTGATTGATATTGAATAATGTGAAATGGTTGAATACGTGTGGAAATGACATGTCAATGTGGATTACGTTTGTGGCTAGAATGTTGTTGGAAACTATGAATGATTCAGCAATACACTAGGAGTGTGGAAGATTGGAGGCAGTAGAAATACCTTGGGAAAGAAAGGATGGTGGTGACACCAAGAGTGAGCGTAGGTGCACCACAGGCCACACACTTTCCTCCTAACTCGGCATCTGACTAACACCTTTGCTAGAGGGCTCGTGATCGCACACGTTGTATCTGTGAGGTGGGGTTATCCAGTGATCATTCATGGTGTGAAACTGAGTAAGTCCCTGAGGTTGAGGGCATCAGAAATCTGTGATTACAGTGCCACAGTGAGCGTGGCTAACGTGTGATGTAATGGTGAAAAATTGTTTGAAGCGTCAGATCAAACAACCATTGCCAAAGTAAAAATTAACAATGGAGAGTGTATAACTGTGAAAAAGAAGGGCATTGTTCCAATTGAAAGTTGCTTAGGTATAAAAATAATCACTTATGTGCTTTACGTACCTAATAATTAAAATTTCTAGTGTTGGCCTGTTGCTTGAAAAATACTACAAAGTCTTGTTTAAAGACAAAATGTGTTTGTTAAAAAATGCAAGTGGCATGATTTGTTCAAGGTCAAAATGAAAGGAAAAAGTTTGTCTTTAGATCTGATGGAGGAAGTGCAAGATGTTATTCAAGCTCTGTTATTGACACTAAACTTTGCCACAAGATAATAGGTCATTTTGACCATGTTGCGAGGAACATGAAGCATAATATTGTGAAAAGCTTGTCATTATTGGATCACTTAAGTAGTTGTAATACATGTTAATATGGGAAGTAAACTAGGCTACGATTTCCACAGTCAACTTGAAGAACTTCACTAAAACTACAATTAATTCACACAGCCTTGGAAGACTTCAACTTGAATTGTCTTTAAAAGGGAGTAGATATTATATTGCCTTTATTAATGATTTTATAAGAATGTATTGGATTTATTTCTTGAGATTCAAGTCTAAAGTTGTAGGACATTTAGGAGGTTCAAGCCTTGGACTGAAAATTAATCTGGCTGTAAAATTTAGGTTCTATAGTTTGATAATGGAAAAGAGTAAACTTCAAAACAATTTAATTTCTTCTGTGGAGAGGCTAGGATTGAGCACTGGCTTACTACTCTGTGACATAGTGAAGTGAGTGAAAGGAAGAATAGAATAATAATGGAGATGACTAGATGTATGATGCATGAGAAAAGACTTTCAAAGAAGTTATGAGCTGAAGATATAAATACAACAATGTTTCTATTAAACGAGCTTCCTATGAAATTAGTGGCACAAGTAATTATTTCCTATATTATGAGTTTTTTGTTTTCTTGCATCCTTTATCTTTGTGTAATAATATAGATGGCATAATAAGTAGATTTTGGTAGGGAAGCCAAAAGAAGGAAAGGAAAATACATAAATGGAAAAGTCTTTGTATTACAAAAAAAGGAAGGTAAGTTTAGGCTTCAAAAGTTTTCATCCTTTTAACTTGGCTTTATTAGCTAAACAAGGATGGAGAATCTTGACCTACCCAAATTCTTTGATAAGAAAATGCCTTAACACAATAATTTCACGAAAATATTGCAAGTAGATAAGGCTTTAGACCAAATTGTATGTGGAGAAGCATTCTCCAAAGTCCTTGGGTTCTAGATAAAGAAGGTTTTTGGCGAGTTTGGTAATGGAGAGAATATTTTCCTATGGAGAGATGTTTAGTTTCCAAATCAGCTTGATCCCCACACAATACAAAAGACAAAATGCTCACAGAAGCCTCTATTATTGACAAAGATACAATAAAGTGGAAACATAATTTAGTGAGAAAGTTATTCCTTGATTATGAAAAATGTTATCAATGGTGAATAACAGGTTATGGCAAAAACACAAAAAATTGCCATAAAGTTATGGCAGCCACCATCACAGGTTATGATGGATTTATGGTAGATATAATAAAATTATAAAAAAAATATTATAGGTAACAGAAAATGATAGAAAATAATTAACTCAAAATATATGTAGTATAACCCACAATCCAAAGCATAATTGAATACAAAATATGCATTCATCAAATATTAAGTTAACAATAAAAACAAATATTATCAATCTAGTCCTCTTCTTCAACTCTAATGTAATCATCTTTTTTCTCATCCACCAAGACACGTCTTTCCTCATCTTCTCCCTTAGATTATGGAAGATTAATTTCAAATTCATCTTTTATTTCTTTCGACATCTATTCATCTTCAAATTCTTCTTCATCATCATCATATTCAATTACCAATTTCTCTTTTCCCTTTGCTTTTGAACATGCCTTGATCTTGAAAACTTTTGCAGCTTTGATAGTAATACCACTTGACAGACTCTTTTTTTTCTTAGAATGTCGCCTAGTATATCACCATAAAAAGTTGTCTAATTTAAAGTGTTATCACCATAAAAAAAAAAAAAAAAAACTAAGTCATTTCCAACATCCTTATCACAAGCATCATCATCCATCTCTTCAACCAACCACCCATTATACTCATCAATGTCATGTAGTATAATTGGATTAATTACATCTTTAAGACTGTAATGTTCTTTGAGTTGTGTATATTTCACGTAAATCAAGTCATGTAATTTTTTATAATCAAATCTATTCCTTTTTTTTAATGAATATGCAACATAAGTATAATTAAAAAAATATTAATTAATTTTTTCTAATTTATAGGAAAAAGTACTAGATTAGAGAGATAAAAAAATTACTTGCTCAAATACTCTCTAGTTGCATTCACATTTGGATGTACTACATGTCAAGCTCAAAATTTTGATAGCTAGTTGTTGCAAATTTGGAGCTCAATGTCCATACATTCTTCACCATTGAGCTATAAAATTAAAGATAAATTATAACTCTAAAGGTAAGGTATTAATTGTAAATTAATTTAAAATAAAATGTTAAAGTTTGTGTCAAAGAGACCACCACCACTCTTATAAATTGATAATTTCAGTAGTATACTCTATTGCACATCTTAACATGGCACTAATAATTGTATAAAATAAGTGATTTGAGATAATGACTTGAATACTTTTCATATTAAAAGTTGGATTATTTTGTTAAACTCCCTTTAAACTTAAAACTTTTACAAATACTTGTATATTTCAAGAAAAGAATGCAATTGTAGTGTTTTGATTCCTTTTTGATCTATTTTGTAGCTGGAATCAAATGAGAGCATCAATTAAAGTTCAAGAAGATTGGAAAAGTTCAGAAAAAGAGTATTTAAAGCATGAAGTTGCGGAAAAGTTAGCTTCAAGAGGTTTCTCACTGTAGTGAGACACCTTTGCTGCAGCGAGATGCTTTATTGTGGAGAAGGTGAATCTGTGCTTCTTTCGCTATAGCGAGAATGTGTCGTTGTAGCGAGAGTTTCTTATCTCGCTATAGCGAGAATCATCGCTACAACGATAAGCAAACAAAATGACTTAATTTCTATCTCCATGTCTTGCTACAGCAAGAAGGTGTCGCTATAGCGAGAGAAGTTTGAATAGACCAATATAAAAAGGCGACTTTTATGTTTAGAAGAGAGGTTACTATTCCATATTAATTTTTAGAGAGGAAGACTAGCACAGAGCAGAGAAAAATAGTAGGAATACTTAGTTTTTGATGTTTTACTCTGTTTGTATCTCAAATCATGTCACTATGGTTGCCATGAGCAGCTAAACCTTGTATAAGATTGAATATAAATATTCAAACTTGATGTATTCTCAGTAATTTATATAAATATAGTTGTTTTTTCTTCATTTGTATTGTTTTGGTGATTTCAATCCATGTTAATGGTTGAATCTATCTATTTGATAGTTTTTTGAGATCAGATCTGAGTTATATTTGAAAAAATATTATTTAGATCTAAATCTTATTGAGATTACTCAATAATTAGTTACTCTAGGAATAGATTTCAAGTTATTGATTGCTTTTAGATCCTGATTTTAATGTTAGATAGTTTGTTAATTGTTTGAGGAATCAAAATTTGAGAAATTATCTTAGAAATATATTTTCAAGGAATTGAAATATAGGACTTTCGTATTTTGCATCAAATTCATTGGAAATGGTTGCTATATTTATCTCTGAATTACTAGAATACAGAGAGAGAGATAGATGAAATTTAATCCAAACTTTTTAATTTGAATTTTACCATATTTTATATTATTGCTTTACATTTAAATTGTTATTTGATGAATCCATATTTTTACTAATATTTTAATGTATTTCTAACCCATTTGATAAGGAAAATATATAAGAAAAGCAGAAAAATTCAAAAAAATAGAATGATTGAAAGTTTTCTTTTAATATGTAGTTATTTTAGCATTTGTGGAATTTATGCTTAGATCTTAAGAAATTAATCTTGTTTTTGTAGAAATAATCTGAGTAAAAGTGATAGAAATGGAAGATCAATGGAAAGGAATAGGAAGAATAGCAATTCTGGACTCCAAAACACAAGAATAATGGAATACAAGCTGGGCGTGATCACTATTGTCAATGAAAGTGATCATTCCAGACATCAATGAGGAATATACACTGGGCGTTAACACTTTTATCAATGAAAGTGATCGTTCCAGAACTTAAAAGAAGAAAGGAGTCTGGGCGTGGTCACTCTTACCAGCGAAAGTGAGTGTTCCAGAGAGTTACTCAGAAGAACAAGCTCTGCATTAACACTCTTGCTGGCGAAAGTGAGTGTTCCAGAGAAGGAAAAATTTCAGCGAGCTCTGCATGGCCACTCTTACTAGCAAAAGTGAGTGTTCCAAAGAAGGCAAAATTTCAGCAAGCTCTGTGTCACCACTTTTACCAGCGAAAATGGATGTTCCAAAGAGGAGTGTATCAAGGCAAGTTGTGCGTGGTCACTCTTGCTCTCAAAAGTGATCACGTGCAACCACTCGACCTCCTGCGTTGCAACACTTAGCAGCGAAAGTGATAGTTTCAGTTTCCAGAAACTACATGAGCTTCTGCGTGGCCACTCTTACCAGCAAGAGTGATAACGCACAGAATCGGGATTTCTATAAATACCTGTTTTAAACTTAGAACTCGGGGTCTTTTGTTCATTTTCTATTTTTTCTGTTAGATTCTCGTTGAGAGAGAGTGAGAGAGAGGATTAGGGTTGAATTTCGAAGCTCCAAGAAGAGGCATTGGATTGGAGCTCGTGGAGATGGATTCTCTTCATTTCTTCTCTTCTTGTCCTTCTTTCTTTTTCTCTGTTGCAATATGTGCTTAATTCGTTGTAGTTAGGAGTTTATGGATATTGAATTAATGTATTGATTCGAATTTTGCTCCTGAAATTTGAGTTCTTGGATTAATTGAGTTGTTAATTCTGATGTTATTGCAATCTTTGAATGGAAATTCGTATGATTAATCAAAGAGGAACATTTGCCAATGGAAGTTGGGTTTGCTTCTCTGATCTGAATTAGCAACCAGAATTAGGGATTTCTTAGGGATAAAGGAACCTAATTCTGCAATCCTAAGGTTCTAAGGCTTAATGCAACTTGAAATTAAACTTCACCTAAGGGATTAGGGTGGTTTAGTCGTTTGTTAGGGTCAATGATTTAAGGGATTAAACTTTGCCTATTAATAAGAGAAACTGATTGTCAATTAACCAATTGCTTGAATGTTCAGAGGCATAATTGAATTGATATTGACATTCTTGTGAAATAAATTCCTAGCTATCTTTCATTTCTAATCTCCACATCAAATTCATACTCTGTTTTACTGCAAGTTATTTACCTTTTAATTGTTCTTGTTTCTTGTTTTCTGAATGTTACAACTCTTGCAAATTCTTATAGCTCAACTAGTTATTGTTTTGTGAATTGATAATTGATTTCCTAATTCCCTGTGGAGACGATACTCTGATCTTAAAACTTACTCATTACTTGCTGCAATTCCCAGTGCACTTGCTAGTGTTTAGAATTGTAACAATATTATTCAACATTTCATGAAAATCATCTATCATTCTATTGTTTATAAGCTCAATTAATTTGTATCTTATTAATTAATACATTTGAATTGCTCTCTGAAGACGATACTTTGGTACTCTACCGATTATTACTTGCAACAGGCTCAGTACACTTGCCGTGTTTGAAGGAATAGTCCCAACATGCACCAACCTCTTGATACAATCATACACCTCATTTGTAATCTCTAAATAAAATTCTACTTGAGGGTTGTCATAATGGAATTTCAGGTTTAAAATGTGACTAGCTCCATGCAACGGACAATGAAGCTAACAAGTCCATCTATTATCAATGATTACAAGCACATATTTGTATTTGCTTTCATTATTTTTGAATGACTTCATAATAGCTTCTTTACCTTTCTCAATTGCTTCATAAATATACCTCATGGTTAGTCTTCTTTCTCCATAACCAAACATAACACCCATATAAAAGGAGCATGATTTTTAAAGTATATACTACATTGTTCCAAAATATAGGATTTAAGACAATTTTTGTTGCTTGTTTCCCTTTAGGTTCCTTTGACAACTTGTTTTTGCGCCATTTCTCAGAAGTAAACATCTTTCTAATATTTGCTTTTTCTTGGTGAAGCCTTTCTAATGATAGAAAGAGATTGCAAATCTAGTAACTGCATGTCTCACCAATTCCCTCTTGTTTATAAAATTTCTCAACATATATACCTCTTTGAATTGTCTTCTTTATCAAGGGAAGCTTTCCAATATCTTCAAGTATATGATCTATGCAATGAGCTATACAAGAAGTCTAATAAAGATGTGGTCTTTTTGCTTTCAACATCTTTCTAGCCAAGACATAATTGCTTCCATTATTTGTTATCACTTGCACAACTTTATCTTCTCCAATCTCCTCTACAAAATTATCAAGCATCTCAAATAATTTTTCACCAGTCTTCACAAAATTAGATCCATCAATGGACCTCACAAACATAGTCCCAACAGGAGAGTTAACCAAGATATTAATTAAACATCTTTGCTTTTGATTGGTCCATGCATTTGACACGATGGAACAACATGTTTGCTCCATTGCTCCTTATGATATTTCATGAGAGAATTAGTATATTCTAGCTCTTTCTTAAGAAGTGGAACTCGAATATCATGATAACTTGGAGCTGGTAAATTTGGACAAAAGGCACCAACAACTATAACCATTTCTTAAAAGCTCTTCATTTTGACAAGGTTAAAGAAAAGACTAGCTTGATACCAAAATCGAGCTATATATTGATCGACCTTTATCTTGGCTCCTTTGTCACATACTTCTCTTATATTTGCTTGTCTCAATTTTAACTTTTTTCTCTTCTCAATGACACTTTCTAGCTTTCTACAAAACAAGTCCATTGACCTTTTCTGATTCCCCATGGCAATACTACGTGTTTAGGATCCTCTTTCATCCTCACTTTCATCATATCTTATACGTTTAAAACTTCTAATATTTGGCATCTCAAAGTTGTTTTAACTATTTTTATCCTTTTGAAATGTCTTAATCTCTTTTGTAACTTCTTCTAGACACTTAGGGGTATGCTTTAATGTTACCCTTCTTTTCAATCAAATGTTGTTTCACTTTAGTGATTCCAACATTGATGACTTTTTCACAAAAGTTACATATAATATTGTTTGTATCTCTATCTTTTAGCGAATGAGTATATTTCATCCCTGATCAGAGCAATCAGAAGCTCTTGAACAATTTGATAAAGATTCTTGTTGAGCCATTTTAAGGGAAGCTGAAATAAAGAATTTTTTTTTAGGAAAAATAGAGAAAAAAACATAGATGTAGGAGAGGTAAAAATTGACAGATGGAAAGGGTAAAACTAAAATGAGGGAAATAAAGAAAAAACTAAAAGAGAGAGGGAAAATGAAAAAAAAAAGGCTACAAGAAAAAATGGGGTCATCGAATATGAAGGTGCAGTCACCAGAAATAGAGGTTGGAGTCGCCGAAGATGGAGGAGTAGTCACTAGAAATAGAGGGAGACAAAAATGCAGTAGAATAGAAACTCAAGCACCCCAGCAAAACAGAAATAAGAGAAGAGAAAGAGATTGAAGACTTTCAGAATGACATCATAGAAGAAAGAGAGAGAGAGAGATTAGAGCACACAAAGAGATCAAAGAAGAGAGAAAAATGGTTTTGAAAGAGATTCACGAGTGAGGCAGAAGTGAGGCAGAGAACTTAGGATTTTAGATATAGGTTGTTGGCCTAAACCTTGCAAAAAAAACCCATTTTTCTAGAAAAATGCCATTTTTTTTGTTTCCATCATGGCGCTGCCACAAAAAATCGCTATGCATCGCTATACATATAACGATGTCCTTCAAAAACACCATGCCATTCCGCCATGGCCATTTTTTAACAAAACTAATTTTGAAACTTCCCAAATAATGGATATTTGTCTTTCATTATTCTCAAAGGTAGATTCATTTTGCTAGGGAAAGACAAAGGATGGTGTCTTTATAGTTCGATCAATTTACCACTTTGTAAAAAAGACAAACCTATCACTTAATAACCTCCCTCAATCAAGTAACTTAAAGATAAATGGTATTTGGAGAAAACTTTGGGCTATTTGGGTCTAACCAAAACAAGTTCACTTAATTTGACGCATTCTAAATGACCCTTTGTTTTGAACAAAAAATTATTCCAATGACAAAGATTATTTCCAAAACTTTAGCTACCATGCAAGAATATAAGCATATTTCTCTTATCTACTTCAAGTCATTGCCTAAAAAACTAGACACAAAAGTATGTAGGCTACCATGCAAGAATATAAGCATATTTCTCTTCTACTTCAAATCATTGCCTAAAAAACTAGACACAAAAGTACGTAGGCAAAGTCCACCAACTCCCAATCTATTCAAATCGAATACGGATGTAATAGAGTCATTTACGTACTGATAGGATTTAGAAATTGTTATAAGAGATGTTGTAGAGGTGGTTATTGCTATAACCACTTGGAGAGTTAAGGGACCACCAAACACAATGGTAGTAGAGGCTTTGAGTTTATGATTGGGCCTTCTATTTGCCTTAGACCTTGCTTTATTTACCATTATTATTGAGTCTAACTATCGAAACTTGGTATATTCTATAAAAGACCCATTAAGACATAATTTAGAATTGTCACAATTTAAGCAATTTTGTTATTTTAACACCTGAACCATATGTCTCGCATAAACATCGTATGTAAATGCTACCAATCGCACTAGATGAAAAATTGGAATGACCACACCCTAGTTAAGTCCAAAAACTTGATTCTCTTTGCTCTTATGTTCTCTCTCTTCTTTTCACTTTACTCTCACTTAATACTATTTCCCTCCTTCTATCCTTTGTTTCGAGCCTCCTTATCAATATTGAAGTTCCTCCACCCCAAATTTACTTCCCTTACCATTGTTTTCACCATTCTCAGCTTTGCTGAAGAGTGGTTTTTATTTTATTTTTACTGCAGGGGAAAGGAAAAGTGGCTATCCAATTTGTTTTTTCACAATTAACATGTTTATTTTCTAAAGCATTAGATAGTTAAGAGCACAACCAACATTCTATTAACTATAAATGTCTATCTTGGGCATCATGAAGATTAGCAAATTGAATGTTGTCTTATATTCTACCTCCAATTCTTTATGAGTTCTATTACTGTGTTTGCTATGATCAACATGTGTTGCAGAGTTTCCTAAAATAACTTGCATGTGTACCAACAAATTTATAAAATTACTAGCTATAGATACTAGGACCACCACAAATTTACACCGAAATAAAATTTTTGATAATATCAAAATAATGTGTTGTCAGGAGTTGGGACCACTATATGCTACGAAACTTTCATTATACTATTTTAGAAAGTTTCATGATTCATACAATAAAATATTTTGTTCTATATCAAATTATGGTTTTGGCTTATAGTCTCAACATCCTATGTTGATTGGTGAAAGGACAGCAATTTATAGGTTCTGATAATGTGGCAATGAACTTTGTCTAAATTGATAATGAAAGGTAAGTGCTATTAATGTTATATTTTAGCAATATATAGAAACACAGGAAGAATTGTTTAGTTCATATATAGGCTATTTTATGGTTGCATATAATTTTATGAAGTGTGTTTATTCCTCACCATAATTTTTTAGTTCTTTATCTTTTTGCTTTTAAACTGAGAAACTACATAGAAATTTAAATACCAATGGGTAGTTGGTTTCAATTTTTAATTTTTTTTATTTGTATCTGTTGATGTTCTGTTCATACGTAACGTGAAAATACTGCATTCTTACATAACAAATAGCATGAGGAAAAGGATGTATTAAGCATTGTTTATGTGGTATATCATTCCATGGTACATAACTTTTAATCTATTATAAGTGGTAGGAAAGTTTAGAAGATACTAACAAATTTTTATAACTATGTATTGTCAGTTGTACCTCTAGTTAAAGACTCAACAAGCTCTAGATTAGATAATGTGAAAGGAAATTAAGGTCAATTAAAGACATTATCTTACCCTTTCGGTTACGTGCTATATTTCCTTTCTTTGCTCTTTTTTCTTTCTTTCTTTCTTCTTTTCTGCCTATCTTTTTATTTGTCAATAATAATATTATGAGATTATAATTGTCTGATAATTCACTTTCTAGAGACAAGAAAGTATGTTGCATAAATCATTTTCATTTAATATTTAGCACAAATAGAAATTCCCCAAAATCTGATTGTAAATATCTAGGTATTTTTAATTTTTTATTTATTCAATATTAATAAAACCTTTTTTAGCAATGGTATTGAAATGTTTTTCATTGATGTTATTATATTTCAAACCAATATTTTGATAAGTTCATTTTAGCCAATACTTAGTTTAATTTTCTTTAAAGTTTTCACAAGCAGATATCAACATAAGTACATTAAGTAAAAAATATTAACTTTGTTCATGTTTGCTACTTTTGATATAGAAATTCATTGATTATGAGATGAAAAAGATGAAAAGATTTGCAAAAGAATCTAGTATTCCTTTAAAAAAAAAAAGACTAAATTACCAACTAAGCTAGGTCACTTTGGATGATTTGCAATTAAGTGCTACTGAAATGAAGTTAGCAAATGCTTGTATAGAAAAACTTGTGAATCATTGTAACACCTTTTTCTTAATTGGTTGTTTGTTACTAATTATGGTTGAATTGTGTTTAATTTGAAACTCTTGATTGAGCATGATGAAATGAATATTGGACGTGTGGTGAAATGACTTGATTGTGGTAGGGTTTCTATGAAATTTAGGTGTTTAAATGTAATGTGATTGATTGTGGGCATACATGCCATGTGTGAAAGTGAATATCGAGATGTGATTGAAAATATGGGTAGTTGTTTGTGATTGCATGCCATTTGTTGATGATGAACAATATGAAATGGTTGAATATGTGTGGAAATGACATGTCGATTGTGATTGTGGTTGTGTTTGAAATATTGGAAAACTATGAATGGTTCAACAGTACACTGGAAGTGTGGAAGATGGGGGCGATAGAAATACCTTGGGGAAGAGAGGGTGATAGTGACACCAACAGTGAGCATGGGTGTACCACAGGCCATACACTATCTTTCTGACTCGACCTCTAACTAACACCTTTACTTGGGGAGCTCAATACCGCACACATTATATCCGTGGAGCGGGAGCTATCCGGCGACCATTCATAGTGTGAAACTAAGTAAGTCCTTAAAGTTGAGGGCATGAAGAATCTATGATCACAGTGCCACAGTGAGCATGTCTACGTGCAGTGAGCGAACGTGTGTGTGGATTGATTGATGGTGCAATGAGCGCACTCGTTTGTGAATTGAAAATGTATTATTATACATTTTCTTGATATGTGATCTGAATAATATTAGAAAAGTGTATAGTGCATGAGGTGAGTCTCTATGCTTGTGTGTGATAGTGTGGAGTACTCGCCCTTACATTTATTTTTCAGGTGATCAAGACAATCAGCACCGAGCTTAGTGAAGGGATGGATGAAATCATTATAGAACTTAGAAAGATATTTTTAAAAACTATGATGTATTTGAATTAGTCATATAGCAATTACTTGATTCAAATTGTAATTCATCCTTATTTTGAAAGATTTTATTGAAACCATGTGTTGGGGACTAAATGAATGAAAATTTTATTTACTTGATAAATTAAAATTAAGGTGTTACAACTTTCATATAATCCTTATATATTAATGCTCCCATGAGCACAATATACATCTTAATAAAATGATAAAATAGATCTCTCCTTACCTTTGGATAAATATTCAGAGAGGGATTGATAAAGGTTCTTGCTCAACAACAAAGTTTTCTTGGCGATCAAAAGATATCCTTGAGAAATGAAAAACAAGAGAAATGAACGAATGAAATAGAGTTGAACCTAGAGAAACTTACTTGAAGTCGTTTAGATTGGACGCCTAAGTTCAGATTCAGGAGTAATTGAAGTTTAGAGGATTTGAGAAAAGGAAGTGAGAGTTCAGAGAAAATGAGGAGAGAACATAAGGTTTGGAATGAAATGAAATTTTCATGCTAGAAATCTTATAAATACCACTCAACCCCGCACACTCTTGCTTGAGCAACGTGATTCTCGCCTGGGCGAGAACACCTTACAGTGGTCTCCCCAAGCTTTTCCTGATATTCTCAGGTGAGTGAGGTCAAGCTCGCCTGAGCGAGACAACGTCCAAAGAGTTAGAGCTGTTAAAAAGCCCATCTAGTCCAATCCTAGCCCTAGCCATGTGGGTTAGGGCTAAACAAACCTGTGAGCCAAAAAGCCCAATAAATCAAAAGCCCTATTGACAAAAAAAAAAACCCAATAAATCAACAATCCTATTGGCCAAAAAATCCATTGGACTAGGGTTAGGGCCAAGGTATTGTGGGTCAAAAAATTTATGCAAAAATTACTAATATGACCTTTTTTTCAATTTTTTTGCTTCAAAATGTTGCATTTCTACAATCACCACTGATACCAACATCATAACTATAATAATAACGCCAACAAGGGGCATGCGTTACTGAAGAACTTGTATAAAAATGTGATTGTTTAGGCAAAACATTCCATTTTTTGTCATGAATGCATTCATCGCTTGAGTCCTCAAATTGAAGAGTATTGTGACCATTTTAATAGGATCTGAACCTGTGGCTAAAATTTGTTCCACAGTTATATTTGCATAAAACAAAAAATTATACAAGTAATCTTCAATTTAAAAAGGTATTTCCATATATAATTTTTAGTTTTAACTATCATGTCAAAGATCCATTTATATTGCTTGTGTGATAAACAACCATAACATTAATTTTCAAATCTCAGTGATATCCAGATTATGAACATAAAGAGTTGTCCAATAAGTCACTCATAAACTGGAAGAATTTGATAAATTAAACCCATTGCTATGTTGTTCTAATATGGAGAATTCTACCATGTAACCTCCTTATTTTGTTTAACAAAATAAGAAAGTAATTTTAGAGTCGAGAAGGAAAAATCTTATTAAATTCGTTTGCAAGTCGAGTATAATGTGTGGAAATATAAAACATTTCTTTTACTTTACTCAAACTTATAATAAAAAATTTAAATGGCAAAGTAATAGGAATAAAACAAATTAATAGGAAACGTGAAATAGCATTAATATACATTATTCTTATAAATTTACATGAGTTTGGTAATTACATAATATAACTCAAAATACATTAGGACTCATTTATTTCCTTTACAAAAGCCCAATATACTAAGTCCTAATGAGTAGTCAGTCAACCAAAAAGATTGAAGACGACCGTAGTCATCCCCGTGCCATCCCTCTATTTCTACAAGGTTTTCTGAATCAAAATCATCATCTGATCCAAGATAATGGTCACCAGAATCTGCAATGGCCTGCATGCCTGTAACTCGCTAAAAAGTCCATCGAGTTAGTCTTCCGAGATGATCTTGATCATGGTATGTGAACAGGTAGGTCACAACTGCTTAAGTTCTAATTGTGCCTTGATAGAGGTATACACATAGAGTGTGGTGGATCCTATTGTTTATAAGGAAATCTAAAGGCAGAGTATAATATATATCCCTTTCCATCATAATAATATTCCTAGGTATATCGTCCACATGCACAACAAATTTGAAAGAATAAGTACTTTGATATTTTTTAAATACATAATTAAGCCTATTATGTATAGAACTTTCTATAAGTCCAATCCTCTCTTCGAGTGCCGTCATTTTGGTTCCCTAAAAAGTTATGTAAGGATGAGTCTCTATCCATATTACTAAGCATACATTCACAATTAAATTACACAATACCAGTAAAGATAATACAACAGTCAATCATGTCACGAAATCAGATTCAAATACATGCATCAGTTATTAATTATTCAACTTATTACATTTCCTTTCTACTAACACTCGGAGTTCTCACTTTACACTTTCACTACCCCTAGGATCCCTTAAGGTCTTCCTTAGCATAGATAGTCATTGGATAGCAGCAGCTATATAGATACAACGTGTGCCGACCTGACCTCTTTTAGCAAAAGCGTGGTGAGGAGTTGTTTAAGTCAGGAAACAAGTGTGAGGCCTGTAGTGCTCTTACTCTCATTTGTTATGCGTAATTCAAGAAGAGGATCCACCACCCTTATTTCTCCAAAATTTCTCAATCGTCTCCATCTTCCACACTCCCAATGTACCTCTGAACTATTCATACTTGTCCTTATCGTGTTTCTTCCTCATTTCATTTCTCTTTCCAACTTTCCCATCTCATCTCTATATTTCTCATTATGGATTTACTCTACTCATAAGTCATTATGGCCCAAACTCATTATTTTTCCACTAACATATTATTCATCCTTTTATCTCTCTATTTTACTCTTGTTCATTATTACATCATACATCAATCAATCATTGTCGAAGGTTGGCCACCCTTGGACTCAGTTCACAACATACATACATATATGCTCAAAATAAAGATCATACACATTTTCAAGCACAACAAAAACATGTCTTCATCCAACATATATTTATAATCACGCATTACATTACAATATTTTCATGAGCACAAATATACTACGTTCTTAATAACAAGATATAGCTTTACTTACCTTGAAATGAAAGTTTAGTGAAGGGTTTTTGAGAGATCTTACTCAAAAGGCTGATTCTTCCTAAATATCATAAGAGATCCTATTTCGAGGAGGAAAAACAAGAAAATAACCAAAGGAATGGAGAACCAAGCTTTAAGATCTTACCAAATAGCAAGGAGAGTGAATTCCCAAGCTTTGATCAAAGAAAGATTGGAGCTTCTCAAGGATTTTCTAAAAAAATGACGAGAGAGGTCAGAAGAAATGAAGAGGGTTGTAACTTGGATTATAACCCAAGTTTCTCAACTTGGAAACCCTTAAATATCCCTCAACTCGTCACATTCTCGTTACAGTGAGCTAATTCTCGCTACAACAAGCGATTCTCTCGCTGCAATGAAAAGATTAGACAAAATTTTCCTTTGTTGTCTGTCATTCTAGTTACAGCGAGAGATCCTCACTGTAGCGAGAGCTCCTCACTGTAGTGAGAGCATCAGATAGTCTGATTCTAGACATTCATTTCTCGCTACAGCGAGAAATCCTGTAACTCACACTCCTAAAACTCTCCTTATGTCAAACAACATGCATTAACAATCCACACAAAATACAAAATTAACGAATAATAAAAATAGGGGTGTTACATACCATGAAACTCTTAAGGTTGTAAACTTAAAACCTTAGAACTCTTGAAACATTCTTGCAATATATCATAAATTGATAGCTATTATCAAATTAATAACTTTCATCCTTTGCATATAAAATCTCTCAGATCTGCCAAACAATGTAGACAAGCAAAAGTAAATAATATATTATTATATCAAGCATTTGGAAAAACATAAGTAGTAACATTTTGATGAAAATTGTCCAATCAAAAATTGAATTGAAAATTTTTCAATTAAAAATTAATTTTCTATTTTGTCCAAAGAAAATAACGCACTGCCTAAAATGTGATGTGTTCTGACTGTCACAATATTAAAAACATAATCACTTGCTTATTAATCTTTAACATCTTGTTGCATAATGGACTCTAATGTTTTTGTTTCAAGGCAAATGCTTATTTCTCATCATTATCTAAAACTTATAAGCAATAAAAAAATTAAACAAAATTAGATTTGTACAAATTATATAATAATTATAATACATTATTAAAATAAATATTACCACTTGGATTTTCAACAAAGCCATGCAACCAATTCCTAGTACAAATTAACATTTGTACATATTTTGGAAGTGTAGAACTTCTATATTTAGTGAGAACACGTCCACCAATGCAAAACACAGATTTTGATGCTACTACAGTGATTAGAATACTAAGCGTGTCTCATGCTATTATAGACAGTGTCAAAAACCTTTTTTAATTATCCTTCCAATAATAAAGCACATCAAAGTCTTCAGTGTCATCATATTCAACTTGTGACTTATCCAAATATAAATATAATTCACTATTACCAATAATAAACTTAATTTCATTTTGAAACATTTTAAACTCTTGCAAAATATAACATAATAATTGTTTAAACAAAAAAATAATTAAAAATAAAAAACACACCATGGTTAAAATAATTTAAAATAACATACATTGAACAACTTTGATTTCTTGGATTTATTTCCTTCTTCGTGTGATTTATGCAACAAATTTGATTCACTAGATGGTTGAGAGCCACTTGTAGCACTAAAATTATTTGCATATTCTTCATAAAGTTTGTCAAACTTACCTTTTACATACTTGACCTTCTCGTGAGAGGTTAAAGAATCAAGCTTATTATAGCAAAATCTTAAGTCAAGCTTTAAACAAGGGTCAAGAATAACTCCAAAAGCTAACATTACATGACAATTCTTCCAATATTTTTCAAATTTTCCTTTCATTCATGCACCCATATCCTTTATAACATCATCCTCATTCAATAAATCTTCATTCAGCAAACATTTAATCTTCCAAACTTGCATAAAATATAAGTTTAAAGTCGGATAACAAGAATAAGATACCATATTTGTAGTCTCATAAAACAACTCAAAATTCACACAATTTCTCTCTTTTCCTCCAATCATCATACAATGGAAAATATTTATAATTTCTATCAACTACTTAAAGAATATCAAAAGCTTTTTCAAATTTTATTGCACTCTCAAGCATCAAGTAATTTGAATTCCACCTAGTCAACACATCTAATCTCAACCCAATTTTTGTGTCTATTCCAGCATCTTACACATAATCTTGAAATTTAACCATCCTTTCATCTAATCCTCTCACATACTTAACACTTTCTCTAATTTTAAAGAGTGTTTCACTAGCTACTTTTAGACCCTCTTGAACAATCAAATTCAGTATATGAACTGAACAACGCACATTAAAAAAATTTACCATCACACAACAAACTATTCTACAAACGAAGATGGTTCTTCAATATATCTTGCATATTATCATTAGCTGAAGCATTATCTAAGGTGATAGAAAAAAAAATTTATCTCAATTCCCCATTGCTTCAAGTAATCAAATATAGTGACTTCTAATTCAACTCCTATGTGAGGATGTTTCATTTGATAAAAATTAAGAATCTTACTAGTCTCCAATTCTCATCAGTAAAATGAATAGTTAAGCAAATGTAACTCTCACTTATGGCTGATGTCCAAACATCAGAAGTGAGACATACTCTGTTAGAAATACTAGACATGACTTGTTTAAGTTTTTCCTTCTCTTTTATGTAAATTTTTTGAACATCTGATACAACAGTATTCCTAGAGGGCATTATGATATTAGGATTCACATAATTAAGTCACTCTCTTATCATATCATACTATGTAAAATTGAAAGGAAGATCATGTTTAATTATGACTTGTGCAAGGATATTGTGTTGAGTCTTTTGGTTAATCTTTCTCACACCAAAATTTACATCTTGAGTAGGAACTACATCTATACTTGAACTTTGAATATTTTTACAAACTGAAACATGACAACTCAAATGTGAAGTTCCATAATGATTTTTTGTTTTAGGATTTTTCCCAATAGCATAATCATGGCCATAATATTTGCACACAACTCTTTCAACACCATCCTTATCTACACCAATTTTAGTAAAATATTTTCAAACATTTGAAAATTATTTCTTAGTTGTTTTGACACTTCCAGACAATACAGAAAGAGTTTTAGAAACAACTGAAATCATACAATGGATTCTAGTATGTTACAAGGTCATACACTAGCCTGAAATAGCAAGTTTTACAAAATTAATATGAACTTTTCAGCACATTAATAGGATAGATTTATTTAATGTGTCTAAGTCATTGCATTGTCATTTTTCACTTATTCCAAAGTGCTCCTTCCATTTTCACTACTAATAAGACACCTTAAGTGTGCAATTGGTTATGTATACTACTTTCATTTACTTGTTAATGACAATACTTATCTATGTATCACATGCATAATATACAAGCAATTGCAAACCTGTAATGACATGAGATTAGACCAATTCTAGTAGAGTTTTGGTGAGGGTCAAAGATATTGAACAAGTTTATGGTGAGAGAATTTGGATTAGGATTCTTCTTCAACAGTCACACAATGCTATGGAGATGGTGATTATAATACCCCTGCACTTATGAAAGACTTTTGGCTCAGTTGTTTCTTTAGTAATTTTCAAGTAACAAGTGCAATCAACATTTAGAAAGTTCCAAAGACAAGAATAGAAGAAAAAGTAAAATATGCTTTCTTTTTACTGTTATTCTTTCAGCACTAACAGAAAGTTTCTATAGCAATTCTATCTTATTTACATCACTAAAGTAAGTTCTTGAATGGTAACACAGTTGCAGCAAGTATATTATCAATGAACTTCAAACAACATAGACCAGTGAAACACCATCTACGAATTTTACCAATTCTTCATGGAAAAGACTCCCTTAATTCACCACAATAGTGGCCCCATAATCCATAGCTTTCCTAAATTGTAAAAGCCAATTAATAAAAAAATTTCTCTTTCCATTTTAGTTTTTATTTATTTGTTTTGAAGACGCATTTGGCTTAAATATAGTTAATAAACTTATATTTCAAAAAAGATTAAGTTCACTTAATAAAATCATATATTTTGACTCTTTTTCAAACCAGATGAAAAGGGATCATTTTTCACCATACTATCCAATATCTATTAACAAATATCCAAAAGATTTCCTTAATGTTAATAAATTTTTAAACATTAAAGTTACTCGTAGTATGCAAATTTAATTATGTTAATTTTACTCTATCTTCATGTCATAACTGGTACAACTTATGCCATAAATAACTTTTCAGTACAATATTTATAGGGAATGAGGTTCCATTTCTAGAGGTAGATATCACATAATGGATTCACAGAAAGAACAAACTTATGTTTTATGGCTAAAATATTATTTATGATTCAGGGAAAAACAATAACAACTTAAGAGTCCTGACAGAGAAGTAACTCACCAACTCAGTGCCTCAATACTATGACAAAGAGCTGAAGCTCTTCTAACTCTAAAAATAGGTTATAGGTTATAGCACTTTTATCATGAATTAATTCCAAATTCGAAGCAAATAAACAATATAGTTAAAACTGCTGCATCCAGTACAACAGGATTCTATTTTACCAATTTGATAGTGATTGTTGAACCAAAAAAATCCATAGAAGTGGAAAGGAAGTAGCAGTATCAATATTTTTCATATATGGAGAATGTATATCTGCTACATTTCAGATAACCAAAATGTAGAATTCCACATTTTTCACTATTATTGAATTAAGTTTTCAATTTTTAGATAATAAATAGTGTGAGCTTTTCATTCTTATGTTGGAGATGTGGTGTTCTTTCAATATGCTCAACTCAAAACAAATTGAAACTAAAAACCAAAAAAAAAATGGCAAAGTAACAGATCCAAACCCAAAACGTGAAAGATAGATTCAGATGTTAAGATAAAGAGAATTGAACTATTACCTTGCACTATGACTCAAAAGTTGGAGCCTCAGCAAGGAGTTTTGAATCTAAGAAATATTGAATGGGCACCTCGCAAGAAGCTTTGAATCTGAGAAGTATTGGAGGAGGAGCAACCTGTGAAATACGAGAATAGACAATTTAGGAATTAGGGTTCATGAAATCTATAGCATTAGCCACTTACATCTATGTATGATTTAGAGAAAGGGGATTAAGGTTCTTGGTATTTTAGAGAATAGAGACAAGGTTCTTACGAGAGAAAGAAGATTAACGTGAAGTATTTCAGGGTCATGGCCAACCCATGGATAACCCAATCCTGACCTGTATATTTTGGACTATATAATTTAGGGCTTAATCGTTATTTTTTAATTAACACAGGGTCAAGGTTGGATGATTTTTTTCAAGGCTGGGTAGGGCTAGGTCTTGGGCTATAATCTTGTTTAAAAGCTTTACAGAGAATTGAACATTTTTCCTATAAGTCCTCGCTTGAGCGACTTAGCTCACTTGGGCGAGATCTCTACTCGCCTGAGCAAGCTCACTCTCACCTGGGCAAGGTGATAGTTGGGCCAATTCTATCCTATCTTACTTGAGGGAGAATCATCTTACTTGAGTGAGATTACCCTAAAAACATGTGATTTTGAGTGCTTAGTCTCGCTTGAGCAAGACCTACTTTGCTTGAGCAAGATCTCCTACACCAAAACCCTAATAAACATTATTCCATTCAATTTAAAACACACTCCAATACCACCCAATATTAAAATAAATATCAAACAATATATAAATGAAAAAGAGGGTTTTACACAGACAGTTTTGTTCACCTCTTTGTGCTTTACTTTCTTTGAAATTATGAGTCCCAAAAAAAATAGGTTATGTAATGCCTAAGAACAAAGGTTGCTTTTGCATGTATAAGCTACCAATTTTGAATATTGTTTTAAAAATGAATGGAATCAACCATCTCTCATAAGTTACTATTTTAACAATTTGCATACATAATTTGTGATACTTAGTCGATCAACTGTATTATAATTTAACAACTTATCTTATGCTTTGAAAATATAACATAAAAGACAGTTAATTAAAAATAATTACTATTTACATGTTAAAAACAACTATGAGATCCACTAAAAGTTAAAAAGAAACTATTGTTGACTCTAACAACTATGAAATTATTGAATTGCTCTCCAATATTTAGTCGTTGCTATTAGAGTTACTTATTATATTGTTCATGAATATGAATCTTTCCTTAATTAAAAATTTTCCAATAGAAAGCAAGTATAAACCTTAATAAAAATTTCATCTTCTTATATTATTTTATGAGAGAAATGCTAACAATATACTCTAACACTCTTAACTACTGCCTACAATTTATTAAAAATTACAAAAATCATATTAATCTTATTCTTACTTCTAAATTTTAATGTTTCTCTCTTATACTTTTGTGGTTTTTAATAAATTTTAACTAATAATCAAAAGTGTTTTAAAAAATTGTCTTGCTAATATTTTTCTCCCTTACAAATAGGAAGAAATTCAAATCGTTAACAATCTTGTGTAATCCTCCATGAGAAAGGAAAGAAGCACTGTTACCTTCAAATAGTCCTTAGTCCTTGACGTATGAAAGATCATTGTATTTGTTATTCATTTTATAGTGGAGGTTATTTTTGGACTAAGTCTCATAGTGTTTCTCTTCTCATATTAAGGAGCTTTTCACATTAAAATCTTGCTGTACATCTCTGATTTATTTTCCTGTTTTTTATCCGCATCTCAGTGCCCATTTTGGGTCTCACAAAGAAGGGAAATCCTGTCCCATTTTTCCCAAGAGCGCAACCACCGTTAAAGTTCTACTACAATATTACTTTTCACACCATGAAGTAACTATCCACAAATGCACAGGTTAGGACAATGTTTTCTTAGGTAAGACTGCTATCATACACAGTAAGGTAACCTTGGATTTCATCTATGCCCAAAACGGGCGGTACATAAGAGAGAAATTAAACTTTATGGTACTTGTACTTTTGCTCTAAATTGAATCTAGAGATATGGTGGTTAAACCCACTGAGCACTAAGGTCCTTACAGCTTCAACTCCTTGCTCCAATGAAGCATCGATCTTCATCATTAAACAAAAGAAAAAAAAAAGTTGACGTCAAATTTCAAATAAGAAAAAAGGGTACGCAATTTGTAATTATAAAATTATGCCACAAATATCAGTCTTAATATTATTCCCAATACTTTTGCATTTCTTTCTCATATTCTCCAATGTAGTTATAGTCAGATTTGTTTCTCATAACACATGTAAACTGTGAAGTATTTCATAAGTAGTATAAGCAGAAAAGCACCATGGAACAATACGAGAAAAAACTGCTTTTGTTTGATTATAGCCAAATTTGTTACGACTCAAATCTATAACTACAATAAAAAATAAACTATAAGTTTCTCTAACACTACTAATAAAATCAATAAATTATCATAACACACATGAAAACTATGAAGTATTTCACAACCTGTATAAGCAGAAAATGCGGTTCATAAAAGAGGTAAACCATTTCACGGTAGAAGACTAGAAGGTATAACACTATAACCTGCTTACGCTCCACTGAACTGAACTTCTGTAGAAGATATGCTTTTACATCCATATTTCCCGGAGGATTTCCGATTCCTAAAAACAGGTTTGAAATATAGTACTGCTGGAACAACTGAAGAGACCATACCAACTCATAAAGTGACAATAAATAAGGAACTAACCGATAGAAAGTCGAGGAAAATAACGGGAACCATCCAAATGAGACATCACATTTTTCAATCTGTAACAATCTAACATCAGTCATAGAATTCATGTTTTCCCAGTACAAAAGGGCAAATAAAGAGAAATGCACTGCCACTTTCCATAATAAGTTAAAAAAATATGCAAATAAGGCACGACAGTCTTCACCACTAAAAAAATTGAGACCTACAATACTACATGTTACAAATTGGAAAATTCAAATCGTTATCCTGATTTAAAGAAGATAGAAAATTCATTTTAACAAGGTTGTTAATCAAGGTAAATTCAAACAGGAGAATTATATATGGAGTGAAAGCAACTAGTGCTAAAGCCATACCCACAAACCATCCTCATCATTAGAAGTTAAAAGAATCTTAATGGCCTTTCTATCCACCTTATTTGCCACATTAATGCATCCTAGAAACCCCAACCCTAAAAATGAATATCTTTATTCATTTCTGTCTTACATCTCTAAGTTTATAGAAAGTCTGTTTAATGTATAACAATTCATAAAGTTAGGATTTTATTCACTAAGAACTCATACAATTCTTCCTTTAACATCATATTTTGTTCTGATGTATAAAAAAAGTGTTACGAACATGATATTTTAAATCCAACAAGCATTACCCACTGTGATGTCCATGTCCACCTTTAGGCAGAAGCCTTAGAACACCACTTGGAAGGCTCATTTCATCATAAACCTACATAAAAATTTCCACAAACTTATGGCCAAAAGAAAAATAACACTAACTATTTTTAAAAAAAATGAATAAGGTAAGATATACAAACTAGTAGGATATGACGCAAAGGTATTCGGTAATACAAAGCAAGTGGCCTGACCTTCAAGAATAAAACAAATAAGATAAAATCAGGAACAGAGAAGAGTAACAGAAAAAGTGACAGATCAGAGACTATAAATTTTTGTAAATAAAAATGTCATATCAATATGTCAAGTATAATCATTCAATTAGATAGTTGATCTATAATCAGTTTCCATAAGGGTGTGTGCATGTGATTTATTGTAGAATATCTAGCTATTATGTATGATGAAGACTAACTGATTCCCCACTAAAATTCATGTATGTTTGGGGCTTTGCCACCAAAACCGGTACTTCTCCTATAGAACCTGTATTATTCACAGAATAAAATATAAGTCAATGTTACAGTAGCCATGCATATGAATCAGTAATTGGAAAAAAGAGTATGAGAAAAAACATAATAAATAATGCTAGCACATGAGGCACCTATTCCAATCAAGGCCTTTGACTGTATTGTGTTCATTGGAATTCCTTCTGCTTGAGAAATGCTATCAATTATTTCAAATCCAACCTAACAGTGAGAATGCCATAAAGTTCATGAGAATCATGACAAATAGAAATGGATTCTAGCAATTCCATAAATGAGTGAATAATTACATTGTGCCTAGTGCCATGATATTTGTTTCCAGGGTTACCCAAGCCAACAATGAGCCAAGGAGTATATTCCACTTTAGTTCCAATGTTTGCATTTGGTATCGAACAGCAAACAGATAACGTTTTAACCAAAGGCTTTGTTAAAGAACAAGGATAATTAAGGTTCCTATGATAGGTTAAGCAAAAGCTAGGGGCAGATGCTGTCTGCAACATTGATCTGTTGAAAAATGAAGAGGATATACAATGAATAAGAAACATCTTGTTAAAATGTCACACTTTGTCTAGAAACCAGAATACTACTTATAAGACTTGGGCAATCCTTGCCCTCTGGGCTAGCTTTGGCTGTGAGTTAAACCCAATCCATTTCTAATACATCTCATTGTATAATTGAAAACAATAACAACAACAACTAAGCCATATCCCATACATTGGCCTATCAAAACCAAACTTCTAGTACACCATTTAGAACCTCAAAATTACACCTCATGTAAGTATTCATAAACAAAGATAATTGAGCTACAAAAGACAAATATGTGATTGGAAATGCATTTAGGGAAAAATTTCTAGCTGATTGCAAGAATATTAACCATCCAAGCAAATATGATAAAATCAACAACATACAGTTGTTACAAACCCAGGAAAGAGTAAAGAGAAATTGATAGAAACAAGCCATTAAGACTACGGCGTTTTAGGTATTGAGGGATGACACTTTGAAATTGAATTAATATTCTGTTGACATTGTGACGTGTTACAATTTAACGTAGTGTTTATGGAACCTAAAATATTCTAACACGCTATCTAGATATTATTGGATACTCTAAATAATTCTAAGAATACATAGAAATGATCAATATATTATTGAATATTTTCACGTATTCTAATACAAGCAATGAAATTGAACAGTTTTATTGAGAACAGCAGAGTGATGTCTCCTCCAAGGGTTACCCTTTCACAACTGAGCTAAATGCTCAGAATAAAACAACTAAAAAATCTGAATGAATATTCTTCCTTGCATCCTGCTATTTATTTATTTATCACACTTAAACCCTCCAAAATATTTGAACTACCTACCTTTTCCCTCCTAACAGAAGCATATTAACTATCAAATTACAGTTCAGTTCAGTTCAATTTTAGAAGTAAAAAAAAGTTTAAAACTGAAATTGATTTATGAGAGGAAATACGAGTTCACATTTCACAAGGACAACCAAATTGACCAAGTCAGCAGTGATAGTAAATTACATACAAGGAATCATAAAGGAAAAGAAACACACCTCAAAGTTTATATTATATAAATGGTGATAAATTTATCCAACTTTATCTTGACATAACAAAAGTTAACAACTAGCACAACAAAAATCTAGAAACATTCCATAAATGAGAAGTCAAAGATGACTTAAAAATAATTATCTAGTACATCTTATCCATTTCGCTCCTGATTAAGGGGAAGGCTGCCTAATACCCTCAATTTCAAGACCACAGAATAATTCTGTTTGCATATTCTGGGACCAGAGATTCATAGGTCTATCCTACACGATGTACAGCATACTAAATACCAGCAAACAAAAGTTGAAGTGATTGAAATTGTTATTACTAAGAAAAACCAATAAGGAAGTGCTTGAATATATACTAGAGGCTTATGCTTACATCACTTAATATCAGTTCTGTAAGCCGAAACTGATCTGCAATGCCTCCCTAAAGGGCCTAAACCACTATGCAAACAGAAGAAAGAAAAAGAAAAAGATAAAATTAATTGAAGCTTCATAAATGAGATTCTTTTAACAATAAAAAGATGGCATAAATAGAGACCACAGTATTAAAATTCAAATAATTCTTTTGAAGTACTATAAATTTCTACCAAAAATCCTAGCTATCTTATATTTGAGAAGCTAAAGCATGAAAGAAAGGTTCTGTAAAACAGGAAATACATCGTGTCCAGCTACTTGGGAAGCACGTTAATTTACAAAATGTTTCACTGTTACAAAGGAACAAACAAGGAAAAAAAAAAGTGTCCAAGTTAAGAGCAAGAATTAGCATTTGAGCACACACTGATTCTGCATTATATATGCACAAATATCAAATGTAGGTTTTAAAAATAGCGGTCCAAAATCCACAATTGCTGCTGCAACAACAATGTTTTTGGACGCAATCGCAATTAACGATGATATTTAGTTAGGGCAGAGGTTTGCAGCATTTGAAAACCACAATCTATATACTCTTAGAAAAGGATCCAAATGAATGCGAACCAATATGCTTTGATTCAACAAACTATGACGCCTCCAGAAGACGGATTACGAAGGTGCTGTCGAACGACCCTTGGTGAGTGTGTTTCGGTTTCATTTGGCCATTTGGGGCTGTATGGAGTTTATTCAAAATCAAACCTCGTGTTTGGATTCTTTCAGTTCTATCTTCCAACTTACAATTTTATTTTATTTTTTCGCTGTGTCTGCAAATTATAACTTTATAATTTAAATTTTTTTAACCTTTTATTTATATATAATATAAGCATTTTTCTTAAATTTGTTACGTATTTTTTAAAATAATTATTAAAATTCTTTTGTTCTAAAAAAATTATTACAATTCTTGTAATTTGTTATTTTATTTATTTTATTGAATAATTGAATTTTTTAATATTTTGAGTCTTTAAAATTTTGCTTTTGTAACATAGCAATTTTATAAAAAAGAAATTGAAAGAGGAATTCAAATATAATACATGAAAAATCAAAAGATAATAGAATTCATAAATAGTAAAAGATAATAAATATTATGTACATAAAAAATATTTTTTGAATTTATTAAAAAATAATAATTTAGATTTTTGTCATGTGATATATGTATTGGCTGAGAGTAGTCTGACACTTATATTTAGGTTAAATTTTTTGCGACACTTGTTTGTTGGTAGGTTAAATTCTAAGATTTTACAATGTCTTTGTTTGAGACTTATATTTCAGTTGAATTTTTTGTGACACTTGTGTGTTGATAGGTTGAATTCCAACACTTTACAATATAGTTAAAGAAGATTACACTCTTTTATCCACCAGTTTTTATCCAATTTAAAGTGTATATATGTAGATGTCATGGTGTGTATTGGTTTAGCAAAATCTAAAAAAAGTTGAATTTGTAGAAGGAGTTGAAGGTTAGAAGTTTTTAATTTTGCAATTAAGTTTTAAATAATGATATTAATATTATTATGAATTTATGAAATAAAAAATATTTGTTGTGCTATGATAATTTATTAGTGTAAGTATAATATTAAAAAATGTAAATATAAATTTCTTGTAATTTAATGTTCTTGTAATTTTTTTTCTATTAGTATTTGTTTAAGTAGTTAATTTATTTTCGTAATATTATTTTTGTATTATTTTTTTTTAATTTGATATGCAGGATGACTGAAAATTGTGATTATTTTATATTGGAATAGAAGAGTGTACGAAAAAATAAAGGTATAATATTTGAAGGAAATAAGAAGATGATTAAGATAACATGTGGAATTACTTTCAAGATGTTAAAAAAAAGATACATACAAAATTAAGATTATGCAGCAGTAATATAATTTTTAGATTAATTTCACGAACTTTAGTTGATGTAAGGAGTGAAAGCCACATAATTTTAGATATATGTAATGATGAAAATATTGACTGCATGATAAGTGCATGTCAACAACGACATCAAAGAAATGTAGTTGAATTATATGTAGATATTGCAATTAGTGAAACTTATTTTATTGTACAATCGTTAGGTTTAAATTTATCACTTCCACCTGTTAATGTTAGTGACAATGAAGAAAACTATGCAACTGGAAGATATTTCAAATTTAGTAATTTATTAATAAACATGTGTTGTTTGCATCTACAAATGAAGAAGATGACTATGAAGATAAACGAGAAATTCCTTTAGATAGTTCTTCTAATACTGATTTGGATGATGGTTTTGATTCAATGATCAATATTCCAAATATTAAAAGAAATAATGATATCCAACGACAATCAATAGGTATACTTTAATATAATAAATTAATTGTGAAAATTTTTTAACTAACATTGTAAGAATTTAATACAAATTCTTTAACACCTTTGTCAAATATAAGTTCACATTACACTACTATTAATAGAGAACATCTTGATCAAGAATTAGATTTTTCTGAGTTGCATTTGTCATAATCATATATACAAGGAGATACATTGGACAACTCTTTAACTCTAAAGAGGAGGTTAAAATGGTGATAAAGCATTATGCAATAAGGAAACATCAAACAATTTTTGTGGTTGAGTCAAAAGTAACAACTCATTTTGTGAAGTGTGAATCATAATTCCGGTGTCCTTGGAAAGTAAGAGCATTGTTGCCCAAAAATACAAATAAGTGAAAAATTACGAAATAGAGTGGTACGCATACATGTTTAAATACTATGATTTCTCAAGATCACAAAAAGTTGGATTCAAATTTTATTTGTTCATGCATTCTTGGTACGTGAATTTCAATTGATTTTATTTTTGTTTGTTTTTTTAAATGATGTTTAAATGACCATTAGTTGAGACACATTGTTTATTTTTATTGACAGGTATGGTCAAACAAGAAAGTTTCATTAATCCAAGAGAGAATAACTGGGCAATTTAGATATTCAATTTCATACAAAAAAGCTTGGAAAGCAAAACAAAAAATAATTGTGACAATATTTGGTGATTGAGATGAATCATATGCAACATTGTCAAAATGGTTAGAATACATGCAATTACATGCTCCTGGGTCAGTTTACAAAATTGAGACCAATGATTATGTTAGAGGCAATGTAGTGGATAATAGATTCAGATTTCAGAGTCTTTCATCGATTATTTTGGTCATTTAGGCAATGTCATGAAGCCTTCAAGTTCTATAAGCCTATAATACAAGTAAACGATACCTTTTTGTATGGTAAGTACAAGCAAACATTACTAATTGCTATAATTCAAGATAGCAATAATAGTGTGCTTCCTATAACGTTTGTCATTGTAGAAGGAGAAATATTATCAGCATGGAAATGGTTCTTAGCAATGATTCGTCTAAATGTTACTGAGAAGAGTGAAATTTGTTTGATATTTAATCGCCATCAAAGTACTAAAGGTGTTGTGTTTAAACCACACATTGGGTGGCAATCTCCTAATGTTTACCATGTTTATTGTATTCGTCTCATTGCAAATAATTTCAATAGAAGATTCAAAAATACCACCTTGAAGAGTATGCTCATCAAGTCAGGTAAGTTTTTTTGTAACATTTGTGTATTTGGATTAATTAATCAATATATATATGTGGACACCATTAACCCTATAAACTCTTTCAATATAGCATATACACCCTGCAAGCAAAGATTTGAAGCAAAGCTTAATACATTTTGTTTCCATTCTCCCAAAATTAAATTTTGGATTGACAACATATCAAAGGAAAAGTGCAGTTTGGCTTATGATGATGAAGGGCAACATTTTAGGCACATGATTACTAATTTGTTAGAGTCAATCAATAAAGTTTTAAAAGGGTAAGAAATCTTCCAATTACTGTCCTAGTCAATAAGGTTTTAGAACATAATAAATGACATGAACAATGGTAGAAAATATTGTCATAAATTAATTGAAGCTATAGAAAAAAAAAATCAAAAAGAAACATCTTCACATGAGGTTCAACGTTATGAAATACAAATAACAAGGTTTAAGGTTGAAGAAGCTTTTAACTGGCCTTCCATCAATACGAAGACCCATCTGAATAGTAATGTCTTAAAGAGTAATAGTACACTCTTTAGGAGGCATGTGAAACGTATGAGTCTTTGGTCTCTATCTTTCCACCAAAATTGTAATCAACTAGTGGTCAATAGAAATACTAGCCAACTATGCAACTCTCACAAATCCTGTCAGTGTCAAATGAGGAAGAATCTTTACTGGAACTCACTCCATGCTAGCAGATATGAAGTGACCTCTCCTCACTCTCAAAATTGAGTATTCATGTCAGTGCCAGTGTCAAATGAAAAAGAATCTTTACTGGAACTCCCTCCATGCTAGCAGATATGAAGTGACTTCTCCTCACTCTCAAAATTGAGTATTCATGTCCATCCCAAATATGCTCTGTAATATGAATAAACTTATTACGCAATAATGAATTATCCGTAGGGCTAGGATTTAAAACTCTATTACGAGACGAAAATGATGCCATTTGAAATGTGTTTAAACAAGTAAACCATAAACTTCATATTTTTAATGTAAGCAACAAAAATTAACAAAAATAATTTCATTTTATTATTAAACAAATTCTACCTTAAATAGAGTCTATCAATTATTGTATTAACAAAAATAACTCTTTTACTAAATTTACCTATAATTAGTATTCTTACAACATATATTTCAATCACAGTGACTTATAACAGCTTACAAAAAAATTATATATTAAAAATATCATTATAAAAAATTTATTTATTTAAATTTTTACTAAGGTAATCAACTATTAAAATTTTGTTACACTTAAATTAATAGTTTTAACACATAATTTTATTATTATTAATCTAAATCATATAAACAACTGCAAACTTTTTATAAGATTTAAATTTCTAAATTACTAATTATCTAATTTATTTAATTTTCAGTATTTTATATTTTAAATTAAATATTTCAAATTTATTTATTACTAACTTAATCTCCTTAATGTTTTTTCACTTAATTTCTTATTCTTTTACTCTTTAATTTTTTAAAATAATCTAATTTATAATTAAATGATGACTAATTTTGTTTCTATCTTTCAGAATTTTAAATTATTTACTATTTTTTAATTATGTGACAAATTATTTTTAATTATTTTTTTTACAAATTTAACAACTGCAGTTTTTTTAACAATGTAAATTTTTTAATTAACATATTTCTTTATTTATTAATACAAATATTTATTTATTTATTTTATTAATCTAGCAACAATCACATGTAACTCTAATTCATATATATATATATATATAATTTAATTATTTAAATATTTCTCAATTAATTTATATTTATATATGTTTAAACCATAGTTATTTTAACATAATAATATTTACAATACTAAATAGTATCAATATTATTTTTACTTTTAAATATAATTTTTTACCTAAAAAAATAAAAATATTATAAAATTTATAATATATATTTTAACTATATAGCTGATAATTGTAGTTTAAAAATATAAATTTCTATTTTTCTAATATCCTATTTCTTATATTTCTATTTTTCTATTTTCCTATTTTCTACATGCAAATAATTTCAAAAAAATTAAATATTTATTTACAATACTAAATAATATCAGCATTATTTTTACTTTTAAATACAATTTTCAATCTAAGAAAACAAAAATATTATAAACTTTATAATATTTATTTTAATTATATATCTGATAATTCTAATTTAATATAAATTTCTATTTTCCTATTATCCTATTTTCCTAATTTTCTATTTTCGTATTTTCTACATGCAAATAATTACAAAAAAAATAAATATATATTTACAATACTAAATAATATCAATATTATTTTTACTTTTAAATACAATTTTCAACCTAAAAAAACAAAAATATTATAAACTTTATAATATTTATTTTAATTATATATTTGATAATTCTAATTTACAAATATAAATTTCTATTTTCTTACTATCCAAAATCTGCCTTTTTTTTTTTTTGTTTTTCCACAAGGTTTGAAGAATGAACAAGATGCAGGGAAGAGAGGCAGATGGAAAATATTTCACAAACTCTGCCACATGAACCAATTAAAAATGTGTCGGTTATATTCATGCCAACACTCATTTTGGCTAAACCAATTTTGACATCAAAGTCGAATTTAAGTCATCCACATTATAAAGAATATTTACGTGTTAAAATCGCAATAGTTAATGATTTTTTTATAAAATTTCTTTTGTTATTGGCACGACACGTATCTCCCTTTGTTGGTATTGATAAGTTGTTTAACGACACTAATAACAAAAAATAAATAAATTATTTTATTTCAATACCGCATTTTACGATATTTATAACACGTGACATTCTTCACTACAAACACCAAATTTATTTTCAATCACTTTATATGGGGAAATTGTTTTTCCATTTACCCCATTCCGGCAAAAAGCCTTCATAGGAAGCAATTTTTTTATTTTTTTTTGTATATATGTATATATATTAGGCTGCAAATAAATGAATGTTCTGGTTAGAAGAAATCAGGCAAAATGGTACTTTGGAATAAGCGTGGCTGATCAAACAAGTAAACAAACAAACACCACATACTTTTAGACAAGTGTTGCTCTTTGACCAATAAAAAGAGACACGGATTACTCCAATTAACCAGCCTTTAATTAAGAATAAGGTTAAAAAAAAAAAAAACTGCTGAAATTTGTAAAATTGAATTAACTTGATTAGCCTATTTGGTTTCCTTCCAAAACCAAGTTTGCATGTCAATTACAGCGTTTTAACGGAGATTTATTGAAAGGAATTTTTTTTTTCTTCTAATTTTGAGTAAGAATATTAGCCAACACAATTTTTTTAATTCACTTTTTATTATTAATTAATATTTATTAAGATTTTTTTAAAAAAATAAAATTCATGTTATTTTTATAATTTTAATAAATTTTAACAAATAATAAATAAAGTATTAAAAAATGTGTTAAAAATTGTGTTGGCAGCGTTAGAAATTCTAATACCCGTTCCCCAAAATGTTCTACGAGAAACCATGTTATCAATTTGAACATATTGAATATCAACATTTGTAGCTTGAGTGCAACACTACCTAAAAAACTACTTTTAAATTTTAGTCATAACTCATAACAGGAATTAGAGCGAATATAATGCACTCTGCCGTCATTCAAAAGAAAACAATATCCATTTGCGGTGTGGTGGGGAAAAGGCACATTTTAATTTAGAACAAATTAAGGTACTATTTTTCTTATTTATTAATTAAAAATAGAATTTTATTTTGATAAAAAAAATTATATTTAATGTTATTGTAAATTATTAAGGTGAACTTCAATTTTATTGGAGAACAACAAAAAGACACCTGTGATAGTGCCCATAAGTTTTATCCTTTAATTTATTGGTAAAATCATAGCCCAAGAAACACTGAATCCTTTTCTCATTCCTTGTTCTGCTACATAAAATGAAATGACTAACATTTTTCAAATGAATATACATACTGAGTTAAATACTCAGGATTTCCACCTTCTTGTCAATTAAATCATTATAAAAATGTGTAAATTACTATTTATATTCTATATAATATGATGTCTTATGACATCTTCCTAAACTAAGCATATAAATAAGAGGTAGATTCCTTAAAAATTCTGAAGTTTCAGTCCACTGAACTACAGAGAAATCATGTTTTAGATATGAAAATTTGGGATACACACACACACAAGATGCACGAGCAAATGGTGCAGCTGGAATTTGGAGACAGCTGACAACTGCAGGGGATCGAATTCCTACAGACTAAAACGCAAAGAAACATAAAGCAGGGTAAGGGTTTTAAGATAGAAACACGAAATCTAGCCCAGAAATCACCATAATTTTCAATTGTTCGCTTCACCTCGTTATGCATAGACCGCTTAGATTTTGTGTTCTGTAATCTGTAATGCTTGAGAAAAAACAGGGTGGAGGGTTGAGCGCTGGAAAAAGAAACCAAGAGAAGTACACAATAATATTGCACAAAATTGTGCAAAGTACAAACAATTTCAATAAATTGAACATGTCACGTCTTTCATATTGCATGAGTGTAAATATACACTTCTTCCGTACTTGGTCTAGAAAAAATGTTTTTTCTCTTCAAATTTGTATCTGCCAGAGCTGTCTTTACTTCAGCAACATTCTCATCATTTACACTAGCAGAGCTAACTGGGAGGAAAAAACCAATAAAAGAAAAATTCGTCCTGCAGCATTTTAGCTGAACTTCCACCTCAATGTCTAAGAAATTAACACATGCAATGATAACTTCAATCTTCTTGAACACTCTTCTCTGGAGAACCCTGATGCTTGAGAGAATCAAGGCTGAGAAGAAATTTCACCCCATTAATAAGCAATAAAGGAAAGGAAAGGGAATAAAAGGCAGATCAAAAGTGGTAAATAAAATGGACTAAGAAAAAAGAACGGTATATGAAAAACAAGATTATAATATTTGAATGAAAAAACTTCAGTATATGGTCAACCTGCATTTCTGAGGAACCCGCCAGGAAATAATGGACAGTCTCTTCAAACTTGGAGGCAAGGTCAAATAATGTTTCCAATCTTGAAGCATAATCCTAAGGTCATGAAGTTTACTATCCATACCAAAGCAACAATTTGCATGCATCGTGCAAACTTTATTCAAATCTCTACTTGGTTCACAAAGCCCACCAAAATTTGCTGTATCCAAGAATCTCATTTTCAGTCCTAAATCAGTAATGAAAGGGTCAACCTTGATAAAATTGAGGACATCCTGATCATGGTATCCGGGATAGGTTTCTTGTGAAGAGTACCAGAATTTGTAAAACTCTATTGACCTATTATTGGACTTTACAAAGTTGAACCCTCCATTGGGTCTGTTCTGTACATCATCAAAGCTGCCTGTGAAATGATCACATGCTATCTGGAAATCTGCATCAGTGTGAAAGCGTGGAAATGGGTCTCTTAACCACATGATATCAGCATCCTGGTAGAGGAACATAAGTATCAAATTTAGACACCTTATATTTTAAATCTTCCCTTTTTTAAAATAAATTATCTTCTAAAAAAGAAATAACTGCATGAAGAAACAATGATAAAAAAAGAAATGGAAAGCTATAAATTTGGCCGTGATGGGACAATATATTGATACAGTTTATCCTAACCAGTTGGGACTACAATTAGGTAAATGTAAATGATCTGCAAACTTCACAATCTTTGAAAACATTCCCAAGGTTTACATGATCTCATGGATGATACAAGTCAGTCCAAGTAAACATGAAAAAGTTAATGATTTTAAGTACTTACCGTGAACACAAAATTGTACCCCATCTCTAGAACAGAACGTAGGAAATCAATCCGTCTCCACATCATCCTCAAGTAGTGAGGAGTCATAAAGTATGCCTCTTCATGAAAATCAATGCCTTCACTAACAAGCAAATAGCAATAGGTGTGTATGACCTGACAGCGTATAAATGCATTCTGGTCTAAAGCAATAATTACCAAATGATTCAAAAGCCTACGAGTACGATCTCCAATTCTAAAGCTCTCAAGGAAAAGATCAATGACTGAATTTGGCGTTGCCCATGCCTCATTTAACGTAGTCAAGATGACAGTTCTGTCTTCCATGGCAGCCTTATTCAGAATTATTTCAAGTGAATGTTCATTGCTAACCTGCAGAAGAATCATTTCAAGAAAAACAAAGAATGTGACTGCCTCTTCCATCAATAAATTACACAAGCTAACCATAAAGATAATAATAATAACAACAATGACAAAAGCTTTCAATTTGGAGTAAGAGTATCATTCTTTTGTGGATTCACTTAATTATGAAAGTTCTGCTGCTGTTGGGAAGGGACAATCTGTCCACTGTCTGTCATAGTGACCAACAATTCAATATTAACATATGCTACAAGAACTCAATATTAGAAATTCATTGCTTGAAATTAATGTATCTAAAAATAATTGAACAAATAGTTAAAAATGACAAGCTTATTTAGTTTTTCCAATGAGGAAATTAAAAGTTTTCCAAAGCAGCAGTCTGCATTTATTTTTGTCACCAAATTAGTCCTTCAAAGATTTAATCAATTACTAAATTTGTCTTTTGAAGATCTAAATTGTCACCAAATTCATCTTTATGGAAGAAGAATTAAGCGGTGACAAAAATAATCTTTAAGAAGTTAATGTGATGAGTAACAATTTTAGAGGACCAATGTGGTGACACATGTTGCTTGAAGGACCAAATTGAGGGCTTTCTTCATTTTTAAATACCAATGCTATAGGTTTGTGGCACTGCAAGCATGAGCAACACTACCAGTGTGAGTCTTCAAAATAGGGGTCAACAAATTTAAACAAGAATCGGTATATCAATTTAACTAACCATGCATTATATGTATTGTTCACTTGCAAAATTAAAGAGTTCACATCATATAAAAAACGGTTCAACAATCCAATCCCACTCAAACAACTTATCACATTCAACATTCACATAAATCAAACAGCCAGACTTCACAATTTTTAGCACAAAAACACCGTAGTTGGAACCGTCCACAGTTAAGAAAATCAAAATAGGAAGATCCTATCCAAACACAGAAACACACTTTCTAAATCACAATCACAAGACTCCAAACCAATGCTCCAAAAAGAAAATGGAAACTCACTCGCTAACACAACTACAGAAGAGAGAGAAAGAGAGAGGGAGAGAGAGAGAGAGAGAGAGAGAGAAAACGGATTCACCGCGAAGGAATCGTTGGACGCCGACGGAAAAACGGTCTGAAAACGAGATAACGGATACGACGAGGTGAAGCGAGAGTAAGAGGCGTTTCGGAAGACGAGTAAGCAGGAGAGAGAAACGGCGAAGAAGAAGAGCGCGGAGCCGAGGTTTCGCCGGAGATGGAAGGCGGTGGATTCCGAAGACATGACAGCGGATGAGCTACCGGCGGCATGGCGGTGCGACGTCGGCGGAAATCTTCGCCGGTGCGATGGAAGCGAGCGGGAATGAGAGAGTGGCATTTGGTGTCGGCGGTGAGGTCATTTCGGTGTACGGCGTCGTGTATGCAAACGACAGGAAGGATAACGAATTTAAAATCTCAACTGAGAAGTGGGGTTTTGTGTGGATGCATAACAAAACAAGAAGACAGGTAAGTGGTGAAACAGGACAACCTTTTTACATCACCATGATGATATATGGCTAAGTGGGTGAGAAATTGGAGATGATGGCCAAACAGTGAGATGTAATAAAATTTATTAAATGCTTTTTTTTCATTTATATAATATATGTGGTACGTATTTCTATATTAGAATATTCTTATATTAGTAACTGACCCGATATAAGAATATTTGTGCTGCTCTATTAATGTTGTTTCAATCTTCTTCTCGTAACATATGATAATAATATTAGCCATTAATATGAAAGAAAGGATTAAAACTTCTTATGTTTAACTTATTTTTATTAAATCTCTATTTCATTCTTTTATGGTAGTCATAAATAATACTATAATTATCGATTCATGTTAGTGGTGGTTGATGGATTCTGACGTGATATCAAGTTTGTGTTGAAATTAGATGTATTAAATTCAATTTTTCGTCCTTACTTTTGACCCGTGCCGGGTGTTTGTTATATCACGAGAGTCCCAAAACCTTCAAGAAGATTTTTTTTAACGACTATGCCTAATTCTAATACCATGTACTCTAACAAAATTATATTGATAATAATAATTAAAATGTCAAAATTTATAAAAATATGGATTGTTACTTTGTTTAATAACCTTTCATAAAATACAAGATTAATTAATTTGAAAATTCTTATAAATAAATAAAATGTTTATCCTATTATTTTATTTTTAACATATAATTTTTTTAAAATATAAATAAATATAAAATTTTAAATAATTAATATATCTATTACAAATGCTCATTTTATATGAAATTTGATATACATAATCATAAAAATTATATAAAAGACTAAACCTTCATTTTAGTTACTGAAATAGTAAGTGTCAAATATTTTAGTATCTAAAATTTTAAAAATGTCATATTAGTCTCTGACTTCTATCTCCATCAGGTATTTAAGTCTCTGGACTTAGACATCATTAATAGACAATAATAAAATGTTGACATGTCAAGTTAAGTGATACCTATGACGGATTACATGGTAAAAACGATGTTGTATGTGGTACGATCTATATTTTCATTTCATTTTAGTCATTAAAATTATCATCTGTTGGACATCTTAGTTTCTGAGATTGTTACTAACTGATATTTTATTTTTTTACTCTTAAAACCTTTTAACTATTCATCTTTCTTCTTCTTCATTCTCATGAAAATTACCCTTCACATCATAATCATTCTCAACCTCCTTCTCCTTCTCTATTTCTCATTCTTAGTCACTCTCTCATGTGCCCAATACTTTCTTTAAATTAGATTCCTAATAATTGCAGGACACATACATTTCAGCCAAACATACTTAGGCTATTGGAGCAAAATAAAAAAATAAGACCATCAACAATATCATTCTAGATTGGAACTAGAATTAATCTCCAAAGTCAGAGTTAGAAATGCATCTACAGTAAAAAGTGGGAAGCATAATTTCTTTTTATTCCTTCCTAACCATACAAAAATAAAAATAAAAAAATACAGCACTAAAGGGATCAAAGTCACTTAGATGGACAACCGAAAATGGATGTGGGGTTCTAAAACCCCATTTATTGGATGCAACTACTTAAGGCTTTGCTTTGTTATCATATTTGTATTGTTGAGATCTTTGGCATATTGAGCTTGCGAATCTAGCCTTCACTGCCACAACCTATACTAAAGAATTTTAAACTACCAATTCGAACTCTTTTTTAAATTCTTTTGTTAGTGTGATGGGGGAGATTTTATTAGGCACCTGAGAGGGGTAAGAGCAAGAAAGAGAGAGGGAGAAAGAGGTTGAGAATGATTATGGTGAGAAGGGTAGTTTTTGGGAGAATAAAGAAAAAGAAGGTAGATAGTTGAAAGGTTTTAAAAGTAAGGACAAAAATGTCCGTTAGTAACAATTTCAAGGACTAAAATGTCCAACAGATGATAATCTCAAGGACTAAAATAAAACAAAAATATATATCATACTATATACGACTTCGTTTTTGTCACATAATCAATCACATGTGTCACTTAATGTGACATGTCAACATTTTATTACTATTTATTAACGATATATGGGTCTAAAGATTTAAATGTCTGACAAAGATAGAAGTCAAGAATTAACATGACAGTTTTAAAATTTTAGAAACTAAAATGTCAGACGCTTACTATTTCAAGGACTAAAATGAGAATTTAGTCTATATAAAATAATTTAACATTTAAATTAATCAATCTTATATTTTATACAATGTTACTAAATAATGTAATTTTTCAAATTCAACACCAAATATCAATAGATTCTAACTCAACCACAATAATAATAATAATAAAATTTATTATAAATGTATTAAGCAAGATAATTATAGTCAATTAAAAGTTTTTTAATTCGCTAAATTTTGTTTTTGATAAAAACATTATTGTTTGGTAAAATAACTTTAATGAGTAGTTAATGGCATTTTTTTTTAATGTTAGACATACTTTTTTTTCCCTACCAGCTAAATGTGATTTTTTCATTTTTTAAACCTTACTTTCTTTACTTTTTTTTTTTTTACATTGAATTTCGTTATTTTTGCCATTGTAAAAGAACATATTCACATAAAGTAATAAACAAATGAATATCACAATATTTTTTTTATTTTAAAAAGAATAAATTATTAATTTCTTGAGGAAAAATTAATAAAGAAAATAAATCTTATTTTTATAATAAAATATTTACAAATTAGAGTGAAATTAAAAATTTATTATCTTAATTTAAAAATGATATGTGATTTTGAATAAATTAAAATATAAAATTTATATTTTTAAAAAATTAGTGCTAAATTTTAAATTTTGGTCTATTTAATTATGATGTCCTTATTTTTGTTATTTTACATTTATTATGTAATGTAGAGACTAGTTTTACCAAAAAAAAAATTAGTAAAGGAAAGTAAAGAAAAAAAAAAGAGAGAAAAAATTACAATTTCAAATATGAGATTCCTTTAACATCAGCTTAAAAAATTAATCTCAAGTCTAAATGAGGTGAAACCCAATCTTTAAAATCATAATATGAAAAAATTCACAACTTAGCTAATAAATAAGCACATACCTTATCTTCACGTAGAGTGTATTTAATGGTGGTGATTTGTTATTTTTTTTTCTAGTCACTTTTTTATATTTTAAATGAGATTAGCATACTTGTAGAAATATAGAACAATTTTTATTACGAGGTTTACGATTTTTGTCATCAAAGTAACATAAGAGATGTTTGATATTTAGATTTTGAACCATTTTCAACCATTGAACCATGACTATGAGTTCAATATGAGTATTATCAGAATACTAATGAACTCAAAAACTCATCTAAGCTAATTTTCATCCATATTTCTAATAAAAACATCAAAATCAACTCTTCCTTAGTTCTCCCAAGCACTTCCATTAATATTAAAGATGAATTCAAAATTTTGATCAACCTCCAACGAAACCAGCACTCCAAGCAAAATCTAAGATTATTGCACTTATTCATATTAATGAAGCTGGTTAGTAAGGTTCATAACATTAGGCATAATTTTATCAACTATCTTTTCAACTTTTATCTTTCATCTTCTAACTAATTTTTTAATTTTTGATGGTGGTAAACATTAAGGGAACTAATATTAACTAAAAAGAACATTGAAAGGTGTAATAGGTGAGACCGTATGCCCTAAGCTTTTATCATCTCATTTCTGTCAAAAATCTACTTTCGTTTCTTTTAAATTACTCTTTGGATTTGAACTCCTTTTGATTTTAATTCATTATGCACCCCTTTTTGTTTAAACAATTAAATCGATGTATTCTTAGTACTTAAAAATAATTTCTATAGAATGATAACTTGGAAACTTAATTTTTAAACCCTTTATTACTTTTCAACAGGTACACTTGTCTAGAAACAGTGTTACAGTATGCAGTCAGCTAGTGTCATCGGTACATTCTTCCTTACGAGAGACATAAATGTTAATGCACAATTCTCTTATATGGTCACTCTCAACAACACAAACTCACACCAATAAATGAAATGCTTTAGTGCCTATCAAGATATGTTAGCATAATTCTCACTTCCTAAGACACAAGTTATTCAGTCTTTGTCTCTTGTAGTACTTAGGTACTCAACAACCCTTATGATTACACCAACACTCTTTGCTCCACACCTGTATCTAGCATTTTCAATCATTTCCTTTTGTGAAATTAATTCATATTTATAATCACAATCACAAACAATTACATCCATTACCTTATTCATCTAGTACAATTTTCCACCCCTTAAACAAGAAGACAATCATATTCATGAACATGGCTACTTTCACAGTTTTTTAAATTTCATGCACTAACTTGTAAAATTCATAACTAAATTAATATAAGTCTAAAAATTATGAAATTCTTAAAGTTTTCTTTATTTAAGTGTTTACTTCAACATAAAAATGCAACCATAATTTAGACACTTACAGTGAGTTAAAGGAAGCTTAATTTCTATCCATTATTCACAGATTTTTTTTTTCAGTATCCAACATATTGAAAAATTCATAACTAATTCATTTTAATTCTGAAATCATGAAATCAATGATATTATTCTTCTCTTTGTATGTTTGTTTTCAAGTAAAAATACCTACATAATCTAAACACTTACTTATCAATCATTTCAAGTCTTAGTTTCTATTTACAAGTTATAGGTTGTTTCATTTCAACAATAGATTATTAGAAAAATCATTACTCATTCATTACAACACCAAAAATCATGTAATTAATTACATTCTTTTCCTTTAGGTTTCTAGTTTCACAAAATAATACAGCCAAAAATCAAGCACTCACATATTTCAAAGCGAAGCATAATTTCTTTCTGGTGGTTTAGGGTGTGTTAATGTTGCTAAATTGGCTAAGGTTGATGAAAGATTCTCACTTTACATGAATTGTCTCAATGTCATGTGAAATGCTCCCTATTTATGTCAAGTGTTTTGAGTTTAATTTTGAGTCTATTTGAGTGTTCCATCACACAACTACACATGTGCAAAGACATCAAGGTCATTAAATGTCCTCCATCATGACTTTTTGTACTTCTATTTTTATCTAATTTCACTTCAAATTTTCTATTTGTTTCTTGATTCTTTTTGTTAATTTAGAGTGTACTTTCTAGTTCTGTTTGGATAGGATAGTCATGACTCTTTACTTGAACTTTGGGTGAAAGTTGAATCTTAATGGTTAGTCATATTTTTAATCCTCCTTTAGCTAAGATAAGGCTCTTGATTCTTGTACTTTGTCTTATCTTTTGAGCATAATTATCGTGCACATGACCTTAAATTGGCTCTTTGGATGGTTGATTAAGTTTTTTCATAATTAATCTTCAAATTCACATTAATTCCTAACTTCCTAAGCAAGATTTTTGTGTGATTTTTCTTAAGCTTTTTGGGCTTCTATTTGGCATGTCCCACATGATGTATATAAGGGCTATCTATCATTAAAAATTTAGAATTTTCCTTGGTTATTTGCTTGTCCAAAAAACATTCTTAGTCCTTCTAAGAGTATTTTGATCATTTTGACCAAATTTTACATCTTGCATTTATTTTCTATTTTTGTTTCTTTCCAACCCAATATAGTTCTTGTAATCTCTAATTTAGTAGTCTAAAATTATTTAAAATAATTTTATTTTAAATAATTAATCTCTACTTAAAATTAGATTATCTAATACTTATGTTCTCTGATTCTTTTTTAATTGCTCTTTTTTAAGTATATTTTGTTAAATATATTTTAATTTTAAATTTTTATACATTATTTAATTTTAATTTATTTAAATTAATATTATCAATAACTAATTTAAAAGTAATAAAAATTTAGGATATTACACTTATTGTGTGTAAGAATATAATTATGCGACACTATCAATTAATAACTCTGATCACAGAAGTTTCTCTTATGAACACTACTTGATAAAATGAAGGTCTTACATCATTCACCATACCAACCATTCAAAAATATATTGGCAGAGAAAATATAAGCAGATAGATTTTAGAAATGATTTCATTAATTTAATAATAATAATGTTTTAACTAACAAGTATAATATCACTGAAATACACAATTAAATTAATTGCCGCTTATTACCAGAAAAAGAAAAGAAATAACTGCTTATTTATTTTCGTGAAGTCATTTAACGATTAGTGAAATTAATTTGTTATATACCTATGTATTGAAAAGTTTTATAAACCATTACTATGAGGTTTGCATTAATTCGTAAACGGATTGGTTTAGCTTGCAAGCCCAAATTCTTCCCTCAAGTGTAAAAGCTACGTCAAAGGAATATTTGTATAAATATTTTCAAATAAATCATCATTCAAGAATTTAAGAATCTATTATTGATATCCAACTAAAATAGATGCTAATTGTTGATTACAGCCAATGAAAGTGATACTCTTTCCAAGGTGTGGTGAGTAGGGTTGTCGGAGAATAAGCATAACAGGTTAGATAACAGGTCTGATTAAGTGTATTATTTAATTATTAGGATTTTGATAGACTTTTTATTAGAAATTATTTATCTTTACTTATTATTTTAGATATTTATTATCTCATGGTCAAGTTATTTTTATTTTAGCTTAACATAGTGATAACATTTAGGTTAGGTTAAGCTTATAGATAAGCCTTTATTATAAAGAGAAATGTTAATTTTTTTTAATATTTTTTCTAACTCATTATTCATTATTAGTTAGAATTTATTAAAAATTATGAGTTTTACTACACTAGAAGTGTGTTAAAAAAAAGTATGTTACTATATATATATGATATGATTGAAAAAACGATATATAATTACAATAATTGAAGGTTTATCAAGGTAAGGTAATTACCCCTTAACTTTCCTGCTTCTTTTTTATATGGGTTTGAGCTGAGAACAAAGTTCAGCAAACCACGTTATAGCGCGAGTTGATACTACTGCTCTAATAGATATAGTACGTACCTTTCTTAATTAGTATATTAGTAGCAGCATTCATTTATGTACAGTCATATCCATGAAATACAGGTAAACAATATTCAAATGGCTAAAGATAGGTCTAAATTAATTGTGTTTTGGAGAGTAGAAGAATTAGAGCAACCCACGTAATTGCTATAGTCGGGGCTTAACGAGATTGCCTCACTGATCTCACTTGCTGAAGAAGCGTTACTTTTGTGAGAAGAAGGATGAGCACCTGGCAATGGAATCGACAATGACAACTCACAACCTCCTATGTCTTCATCTTCCGCACGTAATACCCTCCTCGTGTTCCCAAGTTCATTCGAAGGTTTTTTGTCATTTAAGTTGGTAACCTGTCCAAGGATGTGGAAAAAAAATACCCATGAGAAAGTAGCACATTTTAAACGAAAAATCATTTTATATTAAAGGAGCAAAACTAGTAGTTGTCAAAAATATATCTTTTTTTTTTGTCTGTGTGTGAGAATCTGTCTACTTTTCTATTTATTTAAGAAAAGATTCAGTGAAGAGCTTAAAAGCCCATGGTTTCCATGACTTTTACTGGTCAACAGTGAAGGGTGTTGGACTTGGAGGCCTAGATGGGCTACATGGCAGTGAAATGAAGCCCATAACCAATATTGCACTCCACTCCTAGTAAAAAGCAAATATAGCAGGACAGATGAAGTACAAAAAAATAGATAGATTGTCTCTGTATGGAATGAGTACCTGGAGCAAATCTGATTCTTGCATTGGTAGCATAGGGAAGGTTGTGGAAAAGGGTTGAGTGTGCCATATTGAACCAACACAAATCTTCTTTATTCCATTCTGCTCAGCTATGGTCTGCAGGCAATAATCATAAAAAGTAGTGTATGGATTTGGAACTGCTTCACATATTCTTTGGCTACATTGTAGGATTCCTGAGAGGGAACTTGTCTTATCGATTCTAGCTCTGAGGAGAATCCAAACATAAAGAAGTATTATTTTATTATATTTTTTAAGAAAAAATGACTCAGAAAGCCAAATATCAAGCTCAGACCAATCACTTTTTTCTTTATCCTTCCCCACATTTTTAGCCATTTGAAAAGTGAAAAATTATTTCAAAGTTAACCTGACCTTTTTGGGGAGAAATTACTGCAGCTGAAGAGGGAATCAGATTCTTTTCCAGTGGGTTTTAAACAAGGGTGAACACCAACATCATTCACTTCATCAACATATCCATTATCATGCTCCTGAAAAGATTGTTTTCTATGTTGGGTGGAAGTCCTATCTGTCACAGATAAACCAACACATATTGAGTAAAGTAAATTAATGTTCGTTGGAAACAATCAAGAGCTTATAGGTCCAAAGCATTAATAGGACTTTGATTTGTACACAAGACAATAATGAACCCATCTTAAATGTTGAAAGCAGAAAAGTTGGGAATTTAATCGAAATGCCATTATAAGAAGATTTTAGAAGAACATTGGCTTATCATTCTTCCTTGTCTATTCTGGCATCAACTATACATACGAAAGGGACTAATAAACCAGCACATTTGCCAAACTCATACATGGAGGCCAGCTTTTAGCTTTGATTTGAACTACGACTAATAAACAATAAAGGAAACAACAATTGAGTGAATCTGCACTCAGCAGGCCTTCAATGCATAAAAGCGTCTATATTATTCAGTGTACGACCTGCAGAGTGGATAAACGATCATGAATTCATCTCTCATGAATATTAATCCTTTTATACCTATGTTCTTTCTAACTATTAAATAATGAATATTAAATATTCCGTTTATTTATCTTTTAAGGTAATGAACACTACTTAAAAAATTATTAATTGCATAAATGACTTTTTTTTTTTGACAAAATATATACTCATATTAAAAGAGTTAAAATATAGTTGTAAATTATTTAAGTATTTAGATGAGATACAAATAAATAAGGAGATACAAATAAATAAGGATAATTATTAAAAAATAATTAATACAATCTTAGTTTTTCAAGATGATAAATATTTTGAAATAAACTAAAACTATACTCAGAGATTTATAATATAAGATGAAGAGAGTATTAAATACTAGAAACAAGATATTAAATATATTTATTATTTTAGTTAATTAACTTTCACTAAAGTTAAGCAAGATTACAACGTAATATATATGAACCATCTACTACTACTACTGTTATAAATTTGTTTTTCTTGCTCCAGGTGCAACCTCTCGTCTTTGTAAATAAAATGAATGAGGAGATCAAATATGTGGATATAGAAAGGACTTTATAAGCAGAAATTATTTGATGATCTGAAACACCACGTGACGTGTCTATAATTTCAATCTATTTTCTTAATATGCAGTAAAATTTTAGTTTTCTTTTGTTAATTAAAAAATACGGTCATGCATAATTGAGGGAGAGACTATTGGTACACTTAATATTTTTTGGATTATCCAATAAATTTTCATGTGTAAGAGCCAAGAATGATTCTTAGTGAAAATAAAGCTCCAAGAAGTACACGTGTTGCAGTAAACGAAGGTCAAACAACGTTTATTACCTTGTCTGCCCAAGTCACCTTTCATGCTTCTGTACATCTGATTTTGAAAAAGAAATAAACCCAAGAAACACCAAGTTAGAGACTTGCCAGCGTAAGAGCACTTTGAGAATATTCAGAGTGAAACATAATCCCTTATTGCTAATATTTCCAGAACTGAGAAGTGTTAATGAATTAAAAATTCTAAAACTATTAAAAAATATTATATAATGTTATTAATACAACTTTTTCTGTCATTTGTAATGAACTTTATACATACTGATGCTTCTTTTTTGTATTTTAAAAAGATTATAGAATAAAAATGAGTGTTTTCTTAGAAATATATATCAATGCATCTTGCTGTGATTTTCGATATATCAACTAGTACAGTAATTTCTATTAAGGTATTGAGTAGTAAGATTCTTAATTTCTTAAAATTGTTATGCTGGAAAATTAAAAGCAACCTGGAGATGACTCTTGACGTGTGAAATAGTGAGGCCTTTAACATCCATCAACTGAAGAACAAGCTTAGGGGTAGCCTCTACACATAAAAATGAAGAAATTGTAAATATTGAATCCGAAATTCATCATAGCATAAAACACATAAAGAAATCTGAAATCAAAAGAGAAATGTGGAATAGTAATTTGGGACACAGTAATGCACTTACTGTGATGACCTCCAAGAGTTTCAATGGCATAAACAAAGCAACGATGAAGTTCAGGGGTCCATCTTAAACGAGGAACCTTTGATCTTATATACTGCCTCACTACACCTTCCCTTCTATAACTACCCATTTTTTACTTCTCTTCAAAGATCTTAACTTTCTCTTTTCAAACCAACAGGGTCTTCACAAAACCCCCTATTTTTGCACCACACCTTCTCCTTCACTTCCTATATATAACAGAGAAAAAAAAGAGCATGCCATGTCACTTTTCTCCCTAAGCAAACAGAAAAAATTAAGCAACAGAACACAGAATAATCATAGTGAAAGGGGAAAATATCGAGAGAAAAGGACAAGACAAGGGAAGAAGTGCTGCAAATTCCTGAACATGTCACTGATAATACCTTATTGTAGGTGCTGTTGCTTGCTGCTTCCCTGTGTGTTTGCCAAATGACAAAAAGGAAAAAAAAATTGAAAAAGAAAAATCACAGGGAACTCAAATCTCAAAAAGCACAATGCTTTTTCTGAAATCAAAAATCACGAGGAGGCTTCTCAACTCTGTTTTTCTTTGCCCTTACCTTTCATGAAATGATTATGCCTATGCCAATATATATATATATTATAAGTTTGATTTAAACGAGGGGGGAAAATGAATAATAACATATTTTTATTTAATGAAAGAGAAAAATCATTTAAAAATGAATTGTTTTACTTGGTTATTTTAAAATTTAAATTAAATTTTTTGATCCTTTTATTTTCTTTCTTCTTCTTATTCAAATGGAGGAATAATGTCTGTAGTGCCAGACTTTGACCTTTTTTTCTCTTTCTAGTCCTACTCTCTCTTTCTATAGACTAGTAATATATGCGACAACATCGTCATAATCACTATGCAAGAATATAAGGATTCCATGAAAATACTTTTCAGATATTGTTTTGTTTTCTTCTAAGAGCTGTTCTGTTAATACATTACGTGAATGAGAAATTATCATGCTATATACGGAACGTTCCTTCCATGACAGATTTGCCCTTTATTTACATCATATTATTAATATACAAAATATTTCACTCACTGTTTTCAATTCCCTTTAAACATAGATACATTTTTGGAGACACTCGCGCATCCACGGGCGCACACATATATCATTAAAAATTAAGTTATGTTAGAAAGTTTTTTTTTTTATTTATGAATATTCAATTTATAAAATTACAAAAATTTAACATTAAATAACATTTTATTAGATAACTTTATTTAATATATAATATATTTTAAAATAAATATTAATTATAAAATTATATATTTATAAATATTTAATTCATTTAAAATTTTATGTGTAATCAATTTATTAATAATATATTATTTAATAATTAGATTAATAATATGTATAAAACATAATTAAGTAAAATCACTCTAACCGTAATTTAATTTTTACCTCTCTCTCTCTCTCCGTTTTGACACATTCATGAAAATCAGTTTGTATTTTAGTATTATCTTTTTCTAACTACACTATTTTAAAAGTGGTTAGTTAAAAATTGTTATAATAAAAATAAAATATATGTACGATTTTTTTATCTTCTAAATTATATTTGTTTTTGTTTCTTAGAAGTCAAATCCTTTTTCTTATATCATATGAATATGGAAAGAATAAAAAAAAATGTCGTGAAATTTCTGACTTGAAATCAATTATTATGAAGAGTATCATTTAATTATAAAAAATAAAATTACATAAATATTTTCAAATAGAAACTTCTAAATTGTAATATATAAACATGAGGAAATGCAACACGTGTCGGTGCCTTGAAATGGCTAAAGACTTGAAATGCCTTGAGCATTTCTGACTACACATTTCAGTTAAGTCGTAGGGAATACCTTTCTTGTCAATAAAGGAAACAAGAAAGTAAGATGATTTTTATTTTAAAAAATATTTTCAAAATAATTAAAGCTAATTAAGAATATATAATATAATATAATTCTTTTTGAATAATTTTATTGTCGATCTCCTGTTTTTTAAGTATATGTTTATAATATATTAATAAAAATTATAATATAAATAATTATGTATAATATTTTATATAATTTCAAATTCTTGTAATTCAAACATAAAAAATATTTAATATTGTGAATTTTCCAAGGAATTTACACATTGAAGGCTGTCATCAATTAAAGGCAACTGAATGTCAACACGCTTGAGATAATAAGGAATTTCCATGTGGAATTTCAGTTTTGTCCATCTATCAATAATCTCACTAAAATTAACCATTTATAATACTTTTTCTTATTTATATGTTTTCAAGATAATATATATAATTATTCATTTATTTACGTTAAAATTAGTTTTTAAAATAGTTTTTAACGTTAACTTTCATTACAACAATTTTACATTTACTTATGTCTTTTTAATTTCTATATATATATATATATATATATATATATATATATATATATTACTATTGTCCTTATAAATAATATAATTTTTATTTGAGTCCTTATATGAAAAAATTAATTAAAGGGATAAAAAAAATTATTTCATTCAACTATTCAAGGAACAAAATAAAAAAAAATTATAGAAGTTAAAATTTTCTTTTATCATCAAACACAAGTTTAAAATGTTATAATAATTCATAATAAATTATAAAAAATGATTTAAGGATTTTAAATAACATCGTCCTAACTTAATATAGTTAAGAGAAGATTGTGTTTAAAATTCAGGTAAATTTTTTTTTTATTATGACATATTAAAATGAGAGAAAGTGAAATAATTTTTAAATGCTAAATTTTTTATTATTATTATTTGAGAGAGTAGTGAGAATTTCCTCTTTATCTTTATTCTTTAAGTTAAGTTCTATAATTAAATTTGCTCACACCTTTAAATAAAATTATGATGAATTATTTATGTTATAAATAAAACTTAAATACAATCATTTAAGGGTTAATTTATAATAAATAGCAAAAAAAAGGTTAATTTATAATTAAAATAAATCTTTATCTCAATTACTAATAAAATAATAAAGGTTAATGTTAGAGGTTAATATTAATTTCTGATATAAATGTCTAATTTTAATTGGATAGAAGCACCAAAAGTACTGCATAGAAGTTTTATCTCTAAATAATCTCACAAAAATACTATAAGGATAACACCAAAATATTTTTTTTACAAAACTCTTGGTTACCAACTTTTCATAATATTTTTTATAATCATATTAATTTGCAATTATATTATTTAAAGCTAATGAATTGCATTTGATAACTTATCATGAATCACCGTAATCTCTTTTAACTTATCTTGATGGTGAGTTTAATTTGTATTTCTCTGCATAACACTTTTCTTTAGTTTATACTGTAACATCACTGTTTTTGTATTAATTAAAATTGCATTATATGATAAATATGCATGTAAGAGTATGTTGGGAGAGCTTTTGAAATGTTGAATTGTAATGTTTTCGCTGTAGTGAGATGATTCTCGTTATATAAAGAGAGAGAGGCGGTGAAAATGGAACATTCTGGAGTATTCTCGCTGTAGCGAAAAGTGCAAAAAATAGAATGCAATTTTGTCTGATATTTTCGCTATAGCGAGAAAACGTCTTGTTGTAATGACAATCTCTAGCTGTAGCAAGAATTGACTCGCTGTAGCGAGGAGTATTACGAGTAATTTCTCACTGTAGCAAGAATGTCGCAATTCTGAGGGTACTTATCATGCATGAAAACTTCATTTATTCACTTTCTCTCCCATCCAGACTTTGTTTTCTCTGAACTCTCTCTACATTTTCTCAGATAAAATCTCTCTAAACACTGATTATTTCCCCTCTATGTTCTTTCTACACGATTCTAAGTAAGCTTCTCTGAGCTTAATCATGTCCATACCGTTCGTTTTCTTTGAATCTCGTTATTAAGAGATAAATTTGTGTTATTTAGGTAAAAGAGCTATTTTAGGACGTTCTTCATCACCAATCTTTGTTTAGATCCTCATTACAAGATAAGGGGAGCTCTATTCTATTATTGTGTGATGTGAATTATGTGTTGAGTCCATGAGAGCATGTTTTATGTATTCATTTTGATGAAATATGTATGTGTAATGATTATTAATAAAGAAAGATTGCTAATGTGCATATATTTGATGGTTTGGTTGATTGATTTTATGGTGTAGATATGAAATATATGATGATATGATATTATGATTAAACTAGTTTTAGTGATTTTTGATGAATATATTAACTATGATATGAATAATTGTTGAGATATGTCTGAAATGATGAATATGTCATGGATGATTTGTTAAATGATATGATTATTGATATCATGAGTAAGCAATGAGCAATGAAAATAGTTTAGAAGTGCTATTAAGCACGATCTAGTGATGAAAATGAGAAATGATTGAGAAAGCTAAATAGTCTGGTGTAAATAGTTACAGAGATATATTGGGAGTATAGATTCTGGAGACGATAAGAAAATCTAGAAAAAATGTAAGGTGATGAGCGACAGTCACGATCGTGCACATATTATTGTTGAGTGCGATTGTGCCACATGGGGGCTCGTAAGCACTTATGTTGTGTCTGTATTATGGGAGCTAATCAGCAATTATTTACATGATTGAGTAGGACCTTAAGAACTGCTAGAAGCATTTGATGAATGTGATCCTAGTGCACTTAAAGTGTGAATTTAGAAATGGAAATGTCAATGAGATTGTGTAAATGTAAATGATGAATGAGATATGTAATGTGTGATAATGTGATATAAAATGCTATCTAATAGTATAATCATGATGTTATTTTGAAAATGTTACAATATTTTGTATTGTATTGTAAAATGGGTTAGATGTTCACCCTTACATCATCCTGCATGTAGTAAAGATGACAACTCATCCCATGCAGATTGATCTAGTAGATGTCTTTGATAGTAGTAGATTAAACTATATTTTTAGCAAATATAGACGTGTAATACATTTGTATTTTAGGATATATTTTGAGGAAAATCAAGAGTGTACATTAGAAATATATAATTATGCAATTCAATTTGATTTCTCAGTCAGTAGTCAAATTCATCAATCTCTTAGTTTTTATCTATATTAGAGAACTGAAAGGTCTTCTCGAATTATGAATAATATATTTACTTATCATGATCATGATTTGCTAAGAAGACCTAACAGTTATACATTTGAAAGATTACTTAGTATAGGATTGGTGGTGGACGCTGGTGATGCCTATTTTGGAGATGATGATGATTTAATCGTTGATGACTTAGTAAAAATTGAGGATTGACATGATATAGATGAATAGTTCAGGTCCTCAATATGTGTATATTTCATGCAATTATCTTCTTAAATTTTGTCGTGTATACAAATTTACTATTATAAAAAGTTTTATTTGTAAAATTGATTAATGGTTATACGAAAAAGTTGATTATTCTTTCTAAGATTTATGAAAATGAATATATTTACAATGGAGAATTTAAAGTGTTACATATATCATCATACATTTTTTCATTGTTGTCATTATATATAACATTTTTTAAAATTTTGATTCTTAGTGTTTTTTTTATAAGTAATAGAATTAAAAAAAATGTTATGTATAGAAATTAAAATATGTAAATAAGAGATAACAACATTATACAAACCTAAATTTTAGGGATTATTTTTTAAAAATTATATAAGAACTTGTTTACAATTTTTTTTATAGGAACTAAATAAACAAAAACAAATTCTTGTAGGAACCAAAATAACATTTAAATATTTTTATTTAAATAAATATTTTATAAATTTTTATATTTTTAATATAATAAATAATTACTTTTAAAAATATATATATATATTTTTAAAGAAAACAAAGAAACAAAAGAAAAATTATAATCTCGAATATCAAACTCCTCTAGTATCAATTTCACAAAATAATTTTAAATTTGTAGAAGGTGAAACCCAATATTTAAAATCATAATTTGAAGAAGCTCTTAGTTTAATTAAAAAATCTACACATGTGTTGTGTTGCTTTCATGCAGGATGTGTTTGATGATGATTTGACAATATTTTCTCAGTCACTTCTTTATATTTCAAATGAGATTAGCATACTTGTGAAAAAGTGAAACAATTTTCATAAAAAGGTTTATAATTTTTGTTGTGTTAGAGTAAAACAAAAGATGTTTGATATTTAGATTCTAAGTCATTTTTAAACCTGAAGCATGATTATGAGTTTAGCATTAGTGTTGTCAGAAATGTTGATGCACTTAAAAGTTTCTCTAAGCCAACTTTCATCCTTATTTCTAATAAGAGCACCAAAGTCAACTCTTCTTAGGCTCCCCAAGCATTCTTTATCAACATTAAAGATGAATTTAAATTTCTAATTAGTCTCTCAATGAATCCAACGCTTTAAGTGAGTATGAAATTGTTACACTTATTCACATAAATGAAGCTTTTTGGCAACTTTTTTCCAGTAATGCAATTAACAATCCTGACACTCCACATGCACTATAGTGTAACTAAAAATAAAAGAGAATTACTTTTATATTAAGCCATAAACCAATTATTGGCATAAAAGAAAGTCGCAAATAATTCAATGTATAAATTTGTAAGAATTCAAAATTTTTTGACTGTCAAACTGTCTCTCACACAGCAGAGAGTGTCCTCAATGTAAGTGTGACATCTCGAATAAAAGGGTGAAGACACAAAATTTATATAATGCCTTAAGTAATTTATGAAAGCATAATAACAAATAAGGCAAACTGAAAATTTAATGTTTTTAGTACAAGGAAGATGTTAAATTCACTTCTGACTAATGTATTAGTATGAAATTTCTCTATAAATAAGTCTGTTAAAATTATGTTTTAAAAAAATTAATACTAACTTTTTTATTTGATTTTATGTTTAAAATTAAATAGAAGAATTAATGATAATTTTTAAAAAGTATAATTATCAATATTATCTCAAAGTTTAAATGGACAGATTAATAAAAAGAGTATTTCATTATTCTTTAAAATATTTTAATTTTTTACACTACCATTCCCTTAATTATATTTATCTGTTTATCTTTGTTTTGTTTTGCTTTGTTTTTTCTTTCTTTCTATTTTTTATGACATTCTTATCTAATATGCTTTGTTGGCTCAATTGTACGATGAGAAGTGAGAAAAAGACTTGATTTTATGGGCTACTTGATAAATAATGATATAACATGACAATTGATAAAGATAGAATATAATAAAAAATGATAAACTTTCGTCATATTCTACGTTTAATGTATATTAAGATAGTAAAATAGATATATTATTTTATTTTATTTAATATCTAAGATAAAATAATAATAATAATACAAGATATGAATGATATTTAAATAAAAAATTATTAATTTATTAAATTAATATAATTTTAAAAATATTTTTTATGTAAATTAAAATTTTGATATAAAATTATAATAATTTTTCAATTTTTGTTAATTAAATTTTCTTTTTTGTAAAAATTTATAATAAAAAATAAATCATAAAAAAATTTACATTATATTTTATAAAATAAGTAATTTTTTTATAAATATACTTTTCTTCAAATATTTTTAATTAAAAGATGTTTATATAATATTTTTATTAAAAATATTAAAATTATATTTTTTAAATAATTATTTTTAATAAAATATTAAAAGGGTGTAAAGTATGAATAAAAAAATAAATAGAAAATAGTTATTTTATCCTAATATTTCTTAACTTATTACCCTTTCAAGATAAAAATTTTAACTATAAAAATAAAATATAATAACTCAAAAAATAAGTTATCACATCTCATTCATCAAACACTAAAAATAAAATATGATTGGATAAATATCATTTTATCTTCTTCTTTTTTCTAACTATCGGCTCTAAATCAATTGTCTTTCACTCTTCGCATTGCATGATGCAATTACAAATAGAGAGATTGAGTGAACTTTCTTTTGTCTTTTTTTCCTCATTTTAATATATTATGAGATATAAAATAAATAATTTTTTTAAAGTTAAGATAAAATATATATTTTTTTAAATATGACAAAACTTAATTTTAGTTTTTCATTTTTTTAAGTTTTAATCATTATAATTTTTATTATTATTGATATTTATCCAGTTATTCACGGACATGCAACTACAAGAGTAGTCATTAATGTGACTTACATGACTATATCTATCTCACGTCATCACAAAGTGATAAAAGGTTATTTAAAAAATAATAATTTTTTGATTAAAATTATGATTAAAAAATTAGAAAGTCAAAATCAAATTGTAACTATGTTTAACAAAATTAAAAATATATTTAAACTTAAAATTTGTCATCATAAAATATATAATACATTCCTTAAAAAAAATTCTATTAATTTATTGAGTTATATATATATTGATTGCCTAATATAAAATGGAGTTGAGGCAGTCAGCCAACTAATGTCAATGATATGAAAATCCTAAATGTCTTTTTGATGAAAGCACAGTGATATGAATCTCTTTACAAAATTTATTCGTGATTAGTCAAAGAGTTTATCAACCATGTGAGTTGATGAATTATGTTTATATCATAAATAAATAATTCACGTTATTTATTTTAACAGTGTTAGTAATATAATTTTTTAATTGACTTTTTTTATTAATTATAACTTATTTATTATTAACTCTTTAAAAACGACTTAATCAAACAATACTTAACAAGACCGTTAAAAAGTTTGCAATAATTTCGCTGATGTTCTATAATCACGATCATATTATTTACTGCATCTCAGTGTTGTTCTCCCTTACGTGAGTAATGATTATAAAAAATAATTATTATTTTCACAAGGTTTTTTTATTAATTACTTTATAAAATACAAAATTGAATATTTTTATATTTGTAAGACATTAAGTACGTTTATTTTTTTTAGTATTGTCTCTATACAGTATTAATATGATAAATAAAAAAATGTTATATTTTTACTCAATTATAAAATTTGACATGCACTTTCACAAATTTTTTTTTATAAGATTGAATCTAGATCCTACTTACTAAAATATTTTTATATATACAAATATTTAAACTTAAACTCTTATTTAAACGATATCAAACTTGTCATTTAAAAAGTGACAATTGTGACTTAATTATATTAGATAATAAAAATATTAACTTAATTTTATATTTAATTTAAAGTAGATAAAAATAAAAAAATAATAAAAAAAATTATTATATTTTTAATGTAATAATCTTTCCTTTGAGTATTTAAAATTAATGTTAAAAATGATAAACTTTTGTAAAAAAAAAAATGAAACTCATTTTATAAAACTATAAAGTTACGATAAATATTTTTCTTAACAAGAGACTAATATTGCAACTAACGAGACTCGACCCATGAACCGTCAATAGCACATCAATCCTTCCTCGCTAAAACAGCCCAGTCAAATATGTCAAATCATCTCTGATTATATTACACATGCACCAAGACCATGCAGTGAAATCATCACCCTTCAACCATAAACCCTACACAAACTCTCAAAACCCAAACACTGAACTAGCACCAACTAATACCCCACAAGGCTACAGGAGAGGGTGTTATCAACACCTTCGTTTAATCAATAATTATGGTATTTCCTTTTACATTTTATATATATACAAAACTATAAAACAAAGTTAAGTATTCATCAACTTTACTGAAATGAGTACAAAAACATTTTTAAATGCCTATTTGTTTTAAATTTCAAACAAGTTCACACCTTCTAAGATATATATAAAATCACTTCTTCAGTCTAATTTTTCAAATAATTTTTTTAAAAATAATCTGACGAAACATTTAACGTGAAAACTATCAAGCCTTAATCGTTTACCCCATTGGTGATCTCTCCTTGATAAAGAATGTTGTTATATTGGATTTACAGGATAAGTTCCTTTTTTAGAAATAAGAAATCAGGATTGCTTATATGTTAGATCCTAATATATCTGTAAATGCATATATGGAGTGCGGTTGATATGGACAATTGACATTGGTGTAAATGATAATTAACCCTATCACGCATTAAGGGAAGCCATTAATTGCTGTAAAATCAAAAGGAGAGTGTGGTTATAACAAGAAAAAAGGGATTGGATATAATTTTCTAGGTTCAATTTACTTCACGGTTCTCAATTTTAATTGTTTTTTTTTCTCAAAATATTATACGACATAAGTGTTTGATATTTTAAAATTAGAGCACATCTAAATGTTTATTATTTATAAGGAGCTCCCCACTCAAACATTCCTGCTTTATTGATAATTGTAGCTTCTTTTAATTTTATTTTCTTAGATGCACGGTTAATATGTCATGTGATAAAAAAAAAATACATTATAATAAAATATACTATTATTCATATATGGTTATTACATTTAACTTTTTTTTCTTTTTAAATCATTATGATATTAAGTTTCTTACATGAGAAATAACAACACATCAAAGGAATGAATAAGTAAACAGATTTTATTTACTTAAAATATTTTAGCTAAATGAACCATTCAAGTTTGTAGCACAAGCATAGCACGGTATGGAGGATTAAAATTCAATTCATCTAAGTTCATGCAGCTAACTAGCTTTTGGAGGGTGTTTTGTATGTGAGGCAGTTGACCATTTGGAAGAGGGGAAAGCAACAAATTAATAATTTGTAGCTAATCAGAATGAATTGTTGTTAGAATGGCAGAAAGTGCAGAGAATAGTGGGGCAACAATGGAAAGGCAAAAAGAATGGAGAGAAGGGTCAGCTTCTCAGGATTTTCTATCATATCTGTGAATGTCAGTACTTTGATGATGATGATGGAAATGGCAGAACGTAAAGGAAAAGGGAATGATGGAAATTCCTGTGCCAATGGCATGATGGTGCATGAAACAGTCCAAACCAACATTAAATTTAATACCATCATTACCACTGTTCTCATATGTGCATTAAATAAGACATGAATTGTAATTTTGTGATTTGCAGTGGCTACAGTAAGATTCATGTAGGTGTAGCTTATTACTTTTTTCTGTTTTACACATAAGGTAAAGGTAAAAGAAAGTGGTAAACACTGAAAAGAGTGAAGGAAAAACAACGGATAGCAGATGGGGCCACTTCGAGGTTGCGGGTACCTTTGGCTTCTGCAAGCAGGAAAATCGTAATGTGCCTCGGTAACTGTGTTTCTACTTTCTAACTACTCTCCCCCGCCTTAAAACTCGTATGCAACACTATACTAGTCTCATGTTAGTAAAATTATGTTAAATTACGTTTCAACATTCATGCAGAACCAAATATGCTACAAGACTAATTTTTACACTTTAAATATGCATGTATATAATTTTAATGGATAATCAAACACACGTTAAATCTACATTTAGATTAATTTTATATGTCATAACATAACTCTATAAATTATTTACAGATTTATAATTTTATACACTAAATTATATTTTTAGTTCCTATAGGTTTTTTGTGACTAATTCTTAAATTTTTTTTTATTAAAAATTGGTTCCTTAAAAGTTAAGAAGTTATAATTTAATTTCTACAGTTAATTTTTTTATGTTAAATTTTTACATAGCATATTACATCATTTATTTATTTTAATATTTTACTATTTAAAATTAATATTTATAAATAATTTTTTGAATATGTTTTTTATATTTATAAAGAAGTTCCTGTACTTTTCATTCTCCTTCTCTCTCCATGTTACCCAACTCCCACCCTATTCCTTCCTCCATCCCTCCTTGTTACTCACTCCTTCCATGAAGACTAATTGAAGAGTTTGAAATGATAGATAACATAAAGAAGGGCGTTGTAGAACGGGATGTTTCAGAGTAGTTGAACAAGGAACAACATTCCATCTCCAAAGAAAGTGCAGAAAGTGGTGGTCTTTGTGGAAGGAGTAGTCTTAGTGCAGGTGGTGGTAGTCTTCATGGAGGGAATGGTCTTAGTGCGAGTGGCAGTAATCTTCATGGAGGGAGTGGTCTTAATGCGAACGGAGGTGGTGTTAGTGAGGGTAGTGGTGTTCTTCGTGGAAGGGATGGTCTTAACATGAATGAGGGTAGTCTTTATGAAGGTAGGTGATGGTCTTCATGTGGTGGTGGTCTTTGTCAGGGTTGTGGTATTAACTAGGAACATAACCTTCACTACTTGTGGTGCGTATGGAACCTTGAGTTATATCTATACATGGGACAATCTTCCATAAAGAAAAATCAATTCTAATTAGTTTCATGTTTCTGGGTTTCCTTGTGTAAAGGGAACTTGTCAAGCAGTTAGTTAGTTATTGTTTTGTTACAGTTTGTTATTGCTGATATAGTCTATCAATTTTATCTCTGTGATAAATACCTCTCTTGTAATCTTTCACGGTATTAATAAAAAAATCATTCTAGTCTCTCCTTCTTCATGATCACAAACTCTAATATGGTATCCAGAGCAATCTAACCATGGCTTCTGAAACCTCCTTTAATTCTCAAACGTTTCAAACTCCAATCTCGATTAAACTTGATGATGAGAATTTTCTGGTTTGGCAACAACAAATTCTTGCCACAAATCGAGGTTTGAAGCTCAACAAATATCTTCAAGAAGAACACATTTCAAAGAAATTTGAGTCCAAAAACATGAAAAAGCTAGTATGATCAGTTACTCATCGCCTGGCTCCTTGCATCGATGTCAACACCAATCCTCACAAAGATGGTTGGTTTGGAGTAGTCATGGCATATTTGGAAAAGATCAAAAGTTTATTATGCATCCCAAACTTGTGCTAAGGTGAAAAAATTGAAGGTACAGATGCGAATGATTAAGAAAGATAAGTAAACTTCGGAATATTTGCTTGCGATCAAGAAAATAGTAGATTTACTAGTTGTGATTGGTTCTGCGATTTCTGATGATGATCATATAGAAGCGATCTTAGATGGCTTGCCTGAAGATTATGATTCTTTTGTTACTTCTATTACATCGCGCTTAGATCCATACACTATTGATGATATTGAGGCACTTCTAATAGCTCAAGAAAAGCATTTTGAAAAATACAAGAAAGCCGGTTTGAATTTGGTTCTAGCTAATATTGCTTCTCGACCTAGTTATTCTTCTGGCAGAGGAAGAGGAGATAATTCAAATTTTAGAGGAGAATATAACAATCACAGTGGTAGATCCAACTTTTGTGGTGGTTACAATTCCAATCGAGGAGGAAGATACAATAATGGAAGAGGCAATGACAAATCGAACTGGGGACATAAATACTTATTAGAATCAGAACAATAGACCATAATGTCATTTGTGGTTTCAATTAGGATTTTCAAGGTCTTCCTCAAGCAAACTACAGTTAGTATCAAGATTTCTCTCAATTTGATCAAGCATTCATGCCAACACCAACAACTATTTTGGATCATGTCTAGTATCCAGACAGTGAAGCAAGTCATCACATCACCAATGATGAGAGCAACCTTTCTGTCAAGACTAATTACAGAGGGAATGATCACGTAAAAATTGGTAATGGTTTGGGTTTGATCATTAAGTATATTGAAAATTCTAAATTCTATGATTCTGAGTGAAACAATCACTTTGTTATGAATCAGTTATTACATGTTCCATCCATTGCAAAAAATTTTCTTAGTGTGTCACAATTTTGTTGAGATAATCAAGTATTTTTTGAATTCCATGCTAATAAATGTAATTTCAAACAGAAACATACTAAGGAGACTCTTCTTTAAGGCAAGTTTAGCAAGGGTCTCTATGTATTTCCCAAATTTCAACATCAAAACAACATTTTTGTTTTCTTTCTGCAGAAGATTCTTCACTCATAGTCTTGGAACTTTGGTATTCAAGACTTGCTCATGCCTCTCTTAAAACTGTTAGATCAATACTCGGTCATTGTATTATACCATGTAATCATTCTACTACTTTGCTTTGTCAATCGTGTTGTATAGGGAAGGCACGTCAGCATCATTTCTTTACCTCTCAGTTAGTATACACTAGTCCTCTTGATCTTGTATTCACAGATATTTGGGTCTAGCCCCTTTAACTTCTAATGGATCAAAATATTACATAATATTCATTGATATATTCTCTAGATACACTTGAATGTATTTGCTTTATAACATAAATCTCAAGCATTTACTGCTTTCCTTTAATTTAAATCTTTTGCTAAAAAATAACTTGACATAACTTTAAAAGCTTTACAATCTGATAATGCAAAAGAGTATCTCACCTTTACTCCTTATCTTACTGAACAAGGGATTCATCACAGATTGACTTGTTCCATACACATGAACAAAATGGTACCCCTGAAAGAAAGCATAGACATTTAACAGAAACTAGTCTCACTTTGTTGGCTTCTGCTTCTCTTCCTTTACATTTTTGGGGAGAGGCATTCAACACTGCAGCTACTATAATCAATTGTCTTCCTTCACCTGCCCTTAATCCTTTTGAAAAATTGTTTTATAAAAGGCCAGATTATAAGTTCTTGAGAGTGTTTGGATGTGCTTGTTATCCCTTTTTAAGACCTTATAATAAACATAAACTTGATTTTCTATCACATATGTGCTTATTCATTGGTTGTAGTTCTCAGCACAAGGGTTATGCTACGTCTCTAGACATGTCATCTTTCGTGAGTCAGTTTTTCCTTATAAACTTCCTACCAACCATTTTGTTTTTGTCTATTTTCCTTCTTCATCCAATTCTACCTCCTCTAATCCTTTACATGTTTTATCTCCTACTGCTCAAAATTTCCAAAATGATAATGATACAACTGATTCATGACCTAATGTTCCTTTATAATGTGATACTAATGATTCTTCTGCCATAGCTATTTCATCTCCTATTGCACGTTCTGTTCCTTAGAATACTCATCAAATGACAATTAGAGCCAAAGCTAGTGTCTTTAAACCAAAACCTTATGCTTCTTACAAGAAAGGGAGTTATGATCACACTATTGAGCTACATACTGTAAAGGAAGCAATGACCAATTCTGAATGGCTCAAAGCTATGAAAGAAGAACATGACGCACTTATAAAAAATGATGCATGATCCTTGGTGGATCCCCCTCCTTGTTGTAAGCCCATAGGCTGCAAATAGGTGTTTAAAAGCAAGTTTAATGTTGATGGAAGTTTTCAAAGGCACAAGGCTAGGCTGGTAGCAAAAAGGTATCATCAAAGAGAGGGGTTTGATTTTAAAGATATCTTTAGTCTAGTGATTAAGCCAGCAATAGTTAGAACTGTTTTGACACTTACAGTTTCTCAGCAATGGCCTATTCATCAAGTGGACATCAATAATGCCTTTTTACATGGAAATCTTCAAGATACTGTATATATGACTCAACCACCAGACTTTGTTTCATCTGACAAACACAAAGTATGCAAACTACTCAAAGCTATTTATAGCTTAAAACAGGCCCCTAAGTCTTGGTTTCATAAACTCAATATAACTTTGAGGTCCTTGGGATTTAATTCAGCCAAGAGTGATACTTCTCTTTTCATGAGATTTACACCTACCTCTAAAATTAATGTGCTAGTGTATGTTGATGATATTATCATCACTACCTCTTCTTCTTCTTCTGAAATCATCTCTCTTATTGCTAATCTTAACCACAAGTTTTCTTTGCAAGACCTAAGTCCTCTTCATTATTTTCTTGGCATTGAGGTTTAGCATCATTCTGATGGTGGTATTCTATTGTCTCAATCAAAATACATAAGAGACTTACTTCATAAAACCAATTGTTAGACTCTCAGCCAACTCCCATGATTTCTGGTTTAAAGCTTACTGCTGATGGGTCTTTTTTAGTTCAGGATCTATTCACTGTAGGAGGATTGTAGGAGCTCTTCAATACATTACTGTGACAAGGCCTGAAATTTCATTCTCTATTAATAAGGTCTGTCAATTTATGCATAGACCACAAGAGCATCATTGGCGGACAGTAAAATGGAATTTAAGATATTTCTAAGGTTCAATCATATATGGCTTGCACATAAAACCTTTGCAGCAGCTACATATCATGGGATTTTGTTACTCAGATTGGGGTTCAGACCCTGATGATAGAAAGTATACTATTGGTTACTATGTGTATCTTGGACCAAATCTTGTATCATGGTCTTCTAGGAAGCAAGTTGTTGTTTCTCAAAGTAGTACTGAGGTTGAGTACAAAGGACTGACTATTGTCACTGCTAATATTTTAGGGCTGCAGAATTTGCTCAAAGAGTTGTGTGTTCCAGTTGCATTGCTAAGAATCTATTGTGATAATTTAGATGTTGTCCACCTTATTGTGAATCCTGTCATGCATTCTTGCACAAACCATTTTGATTTGGATTTGTATTTTGTTTGTGATAAAGTCTTGTCGTGGGAGCTTGTTCTTGTTCATATACCTGCAAAATTTTAGGTTGTTGATATTCTCACTAAAGCTATTTTAAATCCTCAATTTACAATATTCAGATCCAAACTAAAGGTTTCATCAGCTTCCACCATGAGTTTGAAGGGGGTGCAAAGGAAACTTGCCAAGCAATTAGTTAGTTATTATTTTATTATAGTTTGTTATTGCTGATATAGTCTATCAGTTTTATCTTTGTAATAAATACCCCGCTTATAATCTTTCACGGTATTAATAAAAAAAATCATTCTACTATCTTCTTCTTCATTATCACAAACACTAATACTTCAAAACTACAGATTCAACATCACACAGTTGCATAGATATTTAAGATATGTTGACGTTAATGATGAGTGATCCAAATTCTTCCCTTTACAGAGATCATATATTCTATACAAGGACTTTGATGGATAGATTTGCAACACAGTTGAGGAGATTGAGCCATTGGTATTGCAACTTTTGAGGAAGTATATTGAACTTCCTGTTTGGAGTGTGAGTCCTCTCTTGTTATCGCTTGAACTATAGGGTTCTAAACATCATGTTAGAAAAGAAATTGACATAGCAACTCAAGTATATATTGAGTGGTTGGATTTGAAGGATGAAAGTTCTATGCTTTATATTTATTTTTGGATCGCAAAATACTATAAGTAAATTGCAAATAATGGCTTCGGCTGAAGGATTAAAAAAGAGTAAAAAGTCTTTTATTTGAGTTTGACATGCATGAGAGCCAAGAAGGGTATGTGAGAGGTGGAGTGGAAAGGAGATCGAAAAAGGCAAAGGTGAGGATTAAATTGTAAATATATAAAATATGTTTAAGAATTTATTTATAAATATTAATTTTAAATAATAAAATATTAAAATAAATAAATAATGTGACATTTCACGTGAAAGTGCTAAAATTTTATGTAATGTAAAATTTTATGTATTAAACATTCATTTTTTAATTCAATTTAAATAAATTTTTAATTATTTATAATTTATTTTTTAATTATAAGAATTTATTTCTTTAATTTAATCTTATCTAATGTAATAAATATTATTAATAATAATTGAAACATTATTTTTTAAAAATTTATCAAATTTAAAAATAATAATATAATATATTGATAATATTTTAAAAATAGTATTTTAATTTAATAATACATTACATTGTTTGAAAAACTTACTACTTATAATTTATTTATTTTTTATTGTTATCAATAGTCATTGTATCATCATTGTTAATACTTTTTAGTTTATTATCATAAGTTCTTAAAATTAATTTAAGTATTTAAAAATATTGATTTTTAATTAAAAATAAAATATTTATTGTATATTTATGTGTTTAATATAATAAATATTTTAATTTTTAATAAAAAAATATTATATTTAGTTGTTTAATTAAAATGAATATTAAATTTATTTTGCACCAAATTTATTAAAGTTAGAATTTTTTAACTATCCTTTAATTTGGAACCTTAGTTAAAGTTATTATTAAACGTTTATATTTAATAATACATTATGTTGTTGGAGAAACTCACTATTTATAATTTATTTGTTTTAATTGTTATTGATAGTTATCATATTATCAATTGTTAATTTTTTAGTTATGATTTTATTATCATAAGATCTTAAAACTAATTTAAATATTTTAAAAAATATTTATTATATATTTATATATTTGATATAATAAATATTTTTTAATAAAAAATTATTATATTTAGTTGTTTAACTAAAATCAATCTTAACTTATTTATGCTAAATTTATACACTAATGTTAGAATTTTTTTAACCATCCTCTAATTTGAAGCCTTATTTGAAGTTGAATTGTTATTGTCGTCTTGACTCGAACATGATTGTCTTTAATAAAAGATATTGGTGGTTTAAATAAAAAGAAAGTTAAATTTTTAAACGTTTATAAATATTAAAATAATGTCATACATTTATTAGGTGTATATATTTAGTTAAAAAATTATTATTATACAAAAAAAAGAACATTAAAAAATTAAAGAAAAAATTAATATATATATATATATATATAGAATAAGATCCATTAATACCAGGTATAAGTCATAAAAGACTTATACCAAATCTCAACCGTTAGATTATTAAAAAGTTATCTGTTATTTAACCAAAGTAATAAAGTACAAGAGTATAAAAAAAAGGTAATTTTTTAATCGTTAGATTATTGATTTGTACTGTTGTGATTTGGTGTAAGTCTTTTAAACTTACACCTGATGTCAATAGATCCTAACCCTATATATATATATCATTGTTAATAAATACCTTAGAGTTGACTTCTAAGTTTAATTATGTTTTTGTCTATAAAAAAAGTTGCATTTTTTGAATTTAGTCTCTATAAAATATTTTATTATAATTTAGTGTCTAACATTTGGAATATAGTAAAAACTAATCCTTATTATCAATGAAGTTTTTTGAAGTTATAATGGAATTTTAACTCATCATTGCTACATCATTTGTACTTCATAATCATTTTCAATATTATTACTTAAAGGATAATATTACTAAAAAATTCCTATAAAATATTTATATTATTTTAGATGTTCCTCAAATATCAATCACTTTTTTCTTTCACTAGTTACCTAGGCTCAACCCTATTCTCCTCCATCTTAACTATATATCACCCCTCAACACACATCAACCCAATATAGTGGTATAGTAAATCATATTAGGCACCATGCTCATTGCAATCATTTAATCCAAAACTATAACTACAACTTTAATCTCATTTCTTTTAGAAAGAGCCTTAAGTAAAATGTTATAACTTACTATATTGGACACATCTCCAAATCTATCTCTATACATCCACCTGATTATTTTGAACCAATACATTGATAAGAGCATTAAGGGATATAATAGAAGATCAAATGTTAATGAATTTAAGTCTAAGGAAGGTTCTAGGGGAAATGAACAGGTGTATGATAGGTAGGGCTAGCAACAATCTTGAGGAGCCACGTATCAACACATATGCAGTGGCCACAAGTAGTGAGCTTTCTGCAACATTAGTCATTGCAAAAGGGATTCAAACAGACAATATTATAAAAGTCAGGTGTGGATCCCTTGGAAAGACAAAAGTGGAGGGAGTGGTGGAGGGGGAGGGTGATCGCAAAGGTGTCGTTAAGGAGGAGGAGAAATGTAGTAAAATTGTTTGTGGCCAGATGTATGATGTACCTGTCAAAAAGTAATAAAGGAATTTTCAAATTGAGTTTCTAAAATATTATCCCACAAAGATTTTTTACAATTACCGAGAATATCTTAATTTAATTTCTTGAACTAAAACACTGTATAATAGAATAAGAGAAATTTATAGAAGACATAAATTAAGTAGTAATAAGAAAAGAGCACAACGTGACTTTTTGACAAGAAAATAATTTGAGATGAACTTAAAGCATTCGACTTCATTTTCACATATCTTTATGTTTACTTTTAGTTTAACCACAATCCAGGTTTCCTTACAATTGTCAATCATTCATACTAAAGCTACTAACACTTAATAGTTATGCAATGTCAATATTTTTTCTCCTAAGATATCGCCCCTATTAGTCATCTAAGGTAGAAAGAGAGAAAAAACATGAAGAGCATATGATCTTGTTAATTAAATGACCAACTGAAAGATGAAAAACTAAGTTTGGTTCACTTAATTTCCTATTTCATTTTACCCTATCGTTTCATTAACTACATGTGTCATGGTCACTTATTATGCAATCAACTATGAGATGTTAAGAATGACCAAGTCTCAACATAAAAACATACACATACTTGGGCAAAAACCAATCTTGAAAAAAAAACTAGAATTGTAATTAAACAGAGAGATCACATAAAGTGTGCAAAGAATCTACCATAACCCTAGCTATGGATTTAGCTACACATAATGAAATAAGCAAAGAAAATAAATATAAAGAAAACTATATTCATTCAAAAAGGAAACACAAACTAAAAAAATCCCAAAAGGAAAGAGATGAAAAAAATCATTGTTGTCAAAATGTACTTTTGATCATTTGCCCGGACTCCAAAAATGTATTCTTCATTTTCACCAATGATACCTCCTCCCAAATACATCCAAAAGTTGTCAAAAGTCAACCAAATCAAAGTCGTTCTCGCAAGTCCTAATCGTTCCTTCGATAGGGTCTCAAAAAACCCTTCAAAATATCTTAAAACAACCAATAGGAAGTGAACCACAGTCGTGCATACCTGTCAAGTATGGCCATGCTAGTTTATGAACATTCATATGTTGAAGTTAAGCATGGTTGTACTTGTTGCTAAGCATGGCCTATTGGCTACTCATGTTTTCCATTAAAATTTCCTTTGATTGCATCCAAAGTGCTTCCGCAATTGAGAATCGATTCATGCTAAATTGCAATAATAAACAAAGTAATTAGTACAAAATCTTCATCAAATAAGGGTCAAGCATATAAAAATAAGCTATAAAGTGTCCCAAAAATATTGACTTATTAGAAGCCTAGAAAGAGGAAGAATATGGTGGTAAGGAGAAGCATGATGATTGGTTTGGGTGAATATGGTCATTGTAATCATAGATTTTCACCAAAACACCTAAAAGAACACACACGTACTAGAAAAAGTGGGATATGAACTAGAGTTAACAAAAAATGCTCTTTGTTTGCTTTGACAACTAGTATTTGACATTTTTGAAGATGAGTTGGTGTCAAAACAAGAACTCTTGGACTCTAGTGATGGATCTTGAACTGAGATTTTGCCATTTTGATTAGGTTGATAAAGTTTGAAGGAAATCTAGATTTGATGTGTGGCTGATTTTGTTAGATTTTGGTAGGAAAGCATGCAACAACTACAAACTATAGAAGAGAGATAAATAACTCAGAAGACAAAGGTAACTTTTGTCAAATGCAAAGAGTAAGAGTTGAAGTTTACAAGCTATGAGAAGAAGAATTATATGGTGCATTTTGAGTATACAAATGAAAAGTTGAAATGAAAAAAGAGGTAGAAACAAATGAGAAAACAAATATAAGTCTTATTGTTCCTGCAGAATATGGAGCAATTGCAGAAAAAAAAAGATTGGGAGGTTCCAAAGGTAGAAATCAAGGTAGATTGTTGGGGATGACAAGGCTGGTGAAAGGGTTATTGAATAGAGAAACAACATTGTTCTTTGCCATCTATTACTATGACATATAACATTCAACATTTTGTTAATGCATGTTGATAGTGTGTAACTCAAAGAACTAAAGTGATGGACAAAGACCAAAAGCAATACACTAATGTGGGACTTTTAAAATCATAGGGATTAAATTATGTTTAGTTAATAAATTTAATGACCTTCATATTCATAATAAAATTTGGTATAATAATCTTGATTTACTTAAAGAAGGAATCCTTTTTTTTTTTCTTTCATAAACACTTACTTTTTTTTTATCTGGTGTCACAATTATCCTATGTTGTTATTGATGCTCTACTTAAGCTTGTTTATAAAAAATAAGTGTTCTTTATTCTTAATTCTATGAAGCCTTATATATTTTGTAGTCTTGATGGCCTTTCAGGTAATTTATTTTTTTGAAATTTTTTTGGATGTTATTGGTAATGTGAAACTTGCTTAATCATATATATATATATATATTAATCCTAGCATTACAAAGGTGTTATTTTTATTCTAGAGAGTGAAAATTCTAGTCATTTTAAGTATTTTAACTCTATCAATCTATGTGACTTGATTTTAAAACTAATCACATAGATTATTGTTAAGGACTTAGACTTTTTATTAATGGTAGGGACATTTTAGATAATGCTAGTATTTTTATCACCATTACAGAGGCTTTGAACAGGGCATATGGTGTGCATATTTACTTTGAAGGTAAAAAAGTATTCACTTTGAGGGCTTTATATTGGACATGATCTGCGTGTAAGCACTTTTATCACCAAGAGTGAGTCTTCTAAAGGCTTTAGGATAAGAAAGAACTTGCGCATAATCACTTTTACTATCAAAAGTGAAAGTTCCAAAAAACAATAGTGAGAAAGGGCAGCGTGTAATCAATCTTGGTGCAGAAAGTGAGTGTTCCATATGCTTTAGTTGAGAAAAGGTTTGCACATAATCACTTTTGCTATAAAAAATAAGTGTTTTAGAGGCTTCAGCTGAGAAAAGGACTACGTGTAATCACTCTTAATGCAGAAAGTGAGTGTTCCAAAGGCTTCAATTATGGGAATAGGCTGAGCATAGATACTCTCAACACCTAAAGTGATTACGCTAGAAGTGCGAAAAACTTATAAATAACCTTAAACTTAGATTTTAAAGGATCTTTTCTCAATTTTTTTTTCTTTTCTACACTCTTAAAGAGGTAGAGAGATCTTTGAGACACATTAATTTTCTATTTTTTATTTTGGAAGATTTTTATTTCTTTCAACTTTCAGAAACATTTCTTCTTTTACTTTTATTAAATTTTCATTATACTTTTCTTTGTAATTCTAAATTTTTCTGTAAAGGAAGGGTAGACTTTTGTATTAATTCACTAAATTGATATTCTAATCCTAGGAATCTAAGGTATTTCTCTTGAATTGTTCTCAATTTCTTAACCTAATTCTCTTCTCTCAACTCTGTGTATGATCTTAGTTGATCGAGGTTTAATTGCTTAATTGAATCTTTAGTTGAATTTCACATGAGATTCCTGATATACATGTAATTTGAATTCTGTTAGGTGCTTATCTTGCAATACTTAATTTGAATTGAGAGAGAACTCATAGATTATGTGCTTGAAATGTTAACCTTCTATTAAGAATTGCTTAATTGTTTGATTTAGGTTAAACATTAAATTTATAATGATAATTTTGCATTAAACACAAATTGAAGTTAGATTTTGATAATTAAGAAGCATAATTTGAATCCAATGAGGAATTCTAGGTTAAACTGTTAATAAGTGAATTAATCAATTATTTACTTGAATGTGATCCAAATTGATTCTTAATTCTGTTTGATCAAAGCAAATTGAAAACCCTCTTGTGTCTGAATATAATGCATTGAAAGTGTTTGATATTCAATCAATATCCAATGCTTTTTAAGAAGACAACCTAGGTTAACTTAACCTAACTACATTTAATTTCTCATTGTTTTGATTGATTATGACTCATTTATTAAGTACCAAATTTTTTTACATTCACATGGATTTTAATATCAAAGTCCTACTAAAACAAGATATCCCCTTGTAGATCTAGAAAATATAGATTCTTTGTAAAAAAAAATTAAATCATCTCAATATTATTCACTCAAATATCTCTTTTAGTGTGAGTGTAATGAGTTAATTTCTCAATTCTCCCTATAAGGAACATTGAAATGTAGCTATTTGTAACATAAAATATATCAAGGTACCTCCAAAGAATGGTCATTTGTATAAAGATAAAGGACACACTCAAATTATGGTATGCTTATATGTAGATTGGGCATGCTTTGCTTTGAAAATCAACTTTTACGTATCATATTTTCATTGGTGACAATCTAATTTTTTTGGAAAAGTAAGAAACAAAATGTTGTTTCAATCAAGTGCAAAGACAGAATATCAAGCCATAAGTTTAGCCATTTCAGCTCATAAAGCCTAAGCAACTATTGAATAAATTGAAGTTTAGAGAAAACATACATATAATCTTAATCTATGATAGTCAAGATGCTCTTTATATTGCCTCAAACTTAAGTTTTCAAAAGTGAACCTAGCATATTGAGATAAATTATTACTTCATTAGAAAAAATATCTTATTCAAAGATATTGTTACTTGATTCATTAACTCTAATAATCAATTTATAAATATCTTACTAAATCTTTAATGAAGTCTTGTAACAATTATACATGTAATGGGATTCGGTGAATATAATTTATATGTTCTATATTGATGAGAAGTGTTAAAATTAATGTATGTAAATAAAGTAACTACAGAAGTAGTGCGATCATAAATAACATAATTTAAGATAATAAAATATCACATAGATATTATGTAATTATTATGCATTATTATAAATAGATAACTTGAACATGCATACTTGATTCATCGGATGTTTTTTCTTTTCTCTTTTTTAACATGCATGTTTCAAATTTCTTTAAAAATTTTCAAATTTGAGTTTCTGTCCCTAGTAGCAACAATAGTGTTTTAACATTTCTTTTACAATAAAATAGAAAAATAAATTACTTAATAAACTTAAAAAAATAATAATTAACTTAAAATTTTATAAATAAATTAATAAAATAAAAGTTAATTAAGTTTTGATAATAAATATCTTTAAAATGTTCAACATCTTTTTTTATATTATGAAATGAGTTAAAAAAAATTGATAGGAATATGTGCATTGCTATCCCATTTTTATCAAGATTTATTTGTTAGTTTCACACATGTATATTTTACCAAGAGGTATAGACCTTTGCTTTTTGATGTTTTAGGAATATAGATATCTCAACTTTATTATCATTGAAAAAGTTAAAAGTCTTGTTAAATTGGAGCTGGTTGGTAGCGTTAGAGATTTTACCCCCAAATGTATCTTTTTCTAAGTTGATCTAGTAATCCTTTGAATTGTTTTGAAGGATAATAGTTTTTTTTAATTGGATATCTACGTGATAATATAAAGAAATATATACATTGACGCAAGAATTAATATACTTCTCTAACTCTTTACAGTATTGATAAAAATTTCTGATGTTGATTAAAAAAAAAGATTTATCCATTAAATATATGAACTTAATTTTAATTAAATTTAAATAATTTTAAAATATAAATACTGATAAAAATTTATTTGTTTGATTTTCAATTTTTTAAATTTCTGATTTTTTTGGATTTTAAATTTCTGATTTATCTTTATTTGAATTACATTGAATTTATTGGACACTACCAAAAAGTAGTCCTAAAAGTACATTTCAAGTTAACATAAATAATTTTTTTTTGACATGTACAAGTAAGAAATTGTGAAAGATAATTCATATCAAGTATTAACTTGATAGTTTACATGTAAATATTTGACTTTATATTAAAATTGATTGAATATTTAAATTCATGTTTAATTTATTATTTATTTATACTTATTTAATATTATTAATTATAATTTATAAATTAGATTCACATTAATGCATTTTAACATATTTTTAAACATAATGTAAAAGTTGTTACAAAATGTGGAAAGTTAAGAAGATCAAACATGTATAAGGATATAAAAAAGAGAGTTATAAGTTTAAATTATTTAATCTATTTTAAATAAATGAATTATTGAAGTTATATGCTACAATTCACATTCAAAGAAAACATGAAAGGTTTAATTTTTTTTTAAAAAAAAAGTCAAATAGAAAAAAAAGTTATACCTATGGTGTTAAGTTATTAATGGAGAATATTAATGGAGATTAGGGTTCCTACCAAAGAGCACTAAGAGAACTAGGGTTCTACAATTCTAGACTAAAATCTACTGAAATATTTCCTTCTTAATTTCTAAACATAAAGATAACAATATATAATACTTATTGGGTAAGAAAGCCCAACATATGGCAAAATAAAACTAAAAGGCTAAAGTTAAAATAAAGTATGGTATAACTAATGACTCACTTCTATGTCTCAGTCCCTATATTGCATTGGTCTTCCAACATTTCATTTGGGCCTTGAATAATGATTGGGTTGTGTAACAATACTGTTCAATCCAACATGGACCTTGTCCTTAAGGTCTTCATGTGTGGCTTATTGGTAGATAAGAGAATCCAAAGCAGTATTGGGTAAGGATTTTGAATGAGTGGCCAGTGGCAAAGCCACGTCTTCCACATGGTTTAGGGCCAGTTACGAATTAGTGAGCATGTGTCATGCTACTGTGACCGAGTCAGATTGCACACAGGACGAGGTTGCTTTGAACGGTCTAGATGAGATCGTGGACTGAGCTTGCATACCACATAGTTGAGGTTGCTTCGTTTTGGAAGAAAAGTCAGCACTAGGGAAACATATGTCTGTTGTGGGATAAGGCTGAGCAGGAAGTGGACTTGACACAGCTTAGGTGATGCGAGAGCACATGGATTGTGCTTTGAATGGACGGTGGAAATTGTTTCCTTGAAGCTTTTAGTGAACACACTTTGATCCAACGAAGCAGAAGTAGTTATTTTCTCTCTATTGTTTTGTGAGAGTGAAACATGTGAGAGCTCTTCAAATATATCTTTCTCCAAGTCTTGGGGTAAGGAAATGAAATGGGACTTTGGATTTTGTCCATGATAAGGTTTGAGCAAAGAAACATGGACAATTTGGTGCATCTTAGGCTCTAGTTGTAAACACAACTCGTAGGCAACAACACATATATGACGAAGAACAACAAAGGACCAAAGTAGCGCTTGAAAAACTTGTGAGAAAGTCGTTTGGCCACTAATTATTGCTAATATGATTGAACCTTCAGCAAGAGTAAGTCCCCAGGTATGTATTCACAATCACGTCGACTTTATTGGCTTGATCTATCATACGTTATCTAGTACGCTTAAGAGTGGCTTTTAAATGAAGCAGTAGTGCAGTGCGATGGCGTAGAGTGGTGTCTAAAGCCTTAACAGTCGCTGAGCCTAGTACATAGTTAGTGATGGCTGGTGGTGGTTTTCCATATAAAGCCTGGAAATGGGTCATTCTAATGGACAAATGATAGGCGGTGTTGTGGCAAACTCCGCCAAGATGCAAAACCTTGAATCAATGGTTGAGGTAATCACTTGTAAAACAATAGAGATTGGCCTTTAAACTCTGATTGATGACCTCTATTTAGCTATTAGACTTGGGGTGATATACAGTGCTTTACTATAGCTTGGTACCTTAGAGGTGAAAGAGCTCTTTCCAAAATGAGCTAAGGAACAGGGGGTCACGATCAAAGGCAATGGACTGGGTGTACCATGCAAGCGACAGATATTGATATAAAAGTGAGTGGCAAGATCAAGGGCCATGAACTTGATAGGGAGGCCCAAAAAGTGGACGTGCTTTATAAGATGGTCGTAGATGACTTAGATGGTGGAGTAGTTGAAGGAAGGAGGTAGATGAGTGATGAAATCCAAGGATAAGTTGTCCCAAACCCGTCTTGGAAATGGTAAGAGTTGCAATAATCCTACTTTCTTATGTGTCACTTATTTATTTTATTGACAAATAATGCAATTTATCACAAACAATTTTGTGTCTTTGAACATACGAGCCAATAAAATAAGGTCACTAGGCAGGCGAGGGTTGGCTTGACACCAGAGTGGTCAGTAAAAGGTGTGACATGAAACTCGTTAAGGAGGGAATGGCAAAGATCTGCCAAATCTAGTACATACAAACTCATTTTATGATAAAGAAGGTTGTGTGCAAAAGAGAAGTAGGGGGAAGCCTCTGAATCCAGAAACTGTTTAATTAACATCTAACCTTGTGGCACATGTTGGTAGAAATGTTGAAACTATTGAACTAGATGAGGGACTGGGGTGGAGATTGCACAAAACAGAGGTACATCATCAACCTGACAGCGTGACAGGGCATCAACAACAATATTTGAGCGCCTAGGTTGGTGATGAATTTCAAAACTAAATCCTTGTAATTTGGTTGCCCATTTCTGCTGTTTTGGAGTTTGGAAAACTTGAGACATTAGATTTTTCAAACTCTATTGATCAGTTATGATGTGGAAATGCATTCCTATTAAATACTGATGTTACTTCTTGACCACCTTAATGACAACATACATCTCTCTAACGCAAATGAAGGAGGCTTGGAGACGGGGACCTATTTTCTTGCTAAAAAAGGCGATGAAATGACCACCTTGAGAGAGAACAACACCAACAGTCGTGGCAGAAGCATTAGTTTCAACATGGAATAGCCTAGAAAAGTCTGACAATGCAAGGATGAGTAGAGTAATCATTTTTTCTTTTAATTTTGTAAAAGCGAAAGAGGCTTTTGTAGTCTATTTAAATTTTGATGACTATAATAAATTCGTGAGGGGAGCAGCATGAGTGGCATAGTGGCAAACAAATAATTGATAAAACATGGTAAGGCCAAGGAAGCCTCTAAGTTGCGTGAGTGAGCACAATTGAGGCTAGTCTATGATGGCTTGGACCTTTTTTGGGTCTGGGGCCACTCCTTGGGTAGATATCACATTGCCTAAATAACCAATAGAGGTAACAACAAATTCACATTTGTATAACTTAGCAACAAACTGATTGGAACAAAGTAGTTCTAAAACAAGACGTAAATGGGTTAAATAAGAAGAAAAAGTAGGACTATAAATTAAAATATCATCAAAGAAAACAAGAACAAACTATGTAAGTAGGGTGAAATAGATCGTTTATAGAGAACTGGAATATGGACAGAGCATTAGTTAAACTAAAAGGCATAATCAAAAACTCGTAATGTCCATCAAAGGTGCGAAATTCAGTTTTGTGAGTGTCTTCTGGTGCCATTGTAATTTGGTGGTCCCAAAATCTTAGATTAATTTTAGAAATGATTATTGCAGACCCCAGTTCGTCTAATAACTCATCAATAGTAAGTATAGGAAAACAATCCTTAATAGTGACTACACTAAGGGCTCTATAGTCAACACAAAACCTTCAAGAGTCATCCTTCTTTTTAACTAGGAGAATAGGGGAAGATAAGGGGCTTTGTTCAAGTATTATGATCCCCCTTTTGAAGCATATCTTGTATAATGTTGGTCATGACTTCTTTTTTGGAGTTAGGATAGCAGTATAGTTGAACCTTAATTAGTGAGGTTAGATAGAAGAGGAATATGGTGGTCATTGGTCAAGGTGGTGGAAGGCCATGCAATGGGATAAAAATAGTGGGGTAAATTTGAAGAAGTTGTTGAACTTTAGTAGGTAGATTGAAGGGGACAAAGGTGAGCTAAGGAAAAGGTTTGAGAAGGGGTGTGATCTAAGGCAGTAGGCATAATTTACAAAAGATGCAGTGATGAGATCGAGTTTGTATAGAGTAATTGGCAAAATTGAGGGTAAGATGTAGGTGATGGGAGGGGGTATTTTGGCCAGTGAGGGTGATATGTGTATCGTTACAGGAGAAGAAAATATGTAGAATGGCAAAATTGGCTGTGAAGGGTCCTAGGAAAAAAAGCTAATCAACTCCTAAAACAACATCTACACCCTCTATTAAGAGTAGGTAGAAGGGAAGATTGATATCCTTGTAAAGAAATAGGGACATTCTTATAGCGCCTTGTACATGAAATTTGATCACCGTTATCGACCATTCTGTAGAAGGAAGTGGTAGGAATTGATGAAAGAGCCAAATAAGATGCAATTCTTGGCTGTAAAATATTATGTGAACTGCCAGAATCAATTGGAATAATGACAGGCAGAGCTTTACTGAAGTCTTTAAAGCGCAAAGTCTTAAGAGAGAGAAGGTCAGAAAGGGCGTGTGGTACGAGCTAAAAATGGAAGGAATCAGAACTAGTTAGAGGGGCAGTATCATCTCGTTCAATCTCAACATTTTCAAATTATGGATCATGTTTGTAGGCAAGTGTACCCGTCAAAAAGTAATAAAGGGTTTTCGAAAAGAATTCCCAAGTTATCATTCCACAGAGATTATTTTCAATTACCAAGAAATTCCTACTTCAATTGTTTGAGCTTAAAAGATGTAAAATTAAGTAAGAACCATAAATTAATTATAAAATTAATCATGAATAAAAGCAAATAACACAACACACATCTTGGTTAAACTCTAAATTTGATTTTCTTGTGATCACCAATCATTCATACAAATACTATTAATACCCAATGATAGTGCAATACTAATATTCTTTTCTCTAAATTAATATTCTCAACGATCATGCAAGACATCAATTCAAAAAAGTATAAAACATCTATAAACTTGTTAATTTAATAATGATTGGAAGGGAAAGATTGGTTTGGTCCATCTAATCTTTTGTCTCGTTTTATCCTACAGATCTATTAATTAAACGAAGTATGGTTGTCTGACGATATAATTAATTAGAATTATAATTATGTGCAATAGAATAAAAGCTAATCATTAACGAAAATCACAAATAGATTCACACTTTAAAATCCCATAAATTCATGAACAATAGTTCTCATAGCCCTAGTTATGGACTTAGTTACTTATGTTAAAAAGAAGAACTACAACAATCATAAACAAAGCCATAGAGAAAAGCAAACTATAAAGAGATAATTTTCCATTCTTCAAGTATGGTCGCTCAAAGCTCAAAGTCCCACCAATAGTATGCCAACGATCTCGTGCAAAAGAGACAATATGAAAGATGTACTGAAGAGTGAAAGACAAGATGTAAACAGTGCCTTTCATGATATCTGAGGTATCTCTTTTGTAAGGTTTAAAAACCCAGAAGCTCTTTATAATTGGGCTTGGGCGTGCTGACTGTTGTGAAAACGGTGTCTTTCATTAATTTAGGCCCAAAATCTACTTGTGGCCTCTTCATACTAAACTGCACATTTAACATAGAAATCAATGTAAAATTCAATTAAAATAAAGGCTAAACATAAATATTTGAGCCGTAGAAAATGGCCTAATTATGAACTTATCAGATCATCATTATCATCAACAAGGATGAGAAACGTGTGCTTATTAGCACAACGATGGCTTGCAATAAACCTCTCATTGTAATAAAAACATAAGCCCTGAACTCTCCTTTCTTGCATTTGCGCTTGGAAGAGGCATTTAATAGGTAATGACAGGTTAAGGAAAGTGGTGGGGGTAGGAGGAGTTTGAGTTTGGCACTAAGTTTGGGAAGTGGGGGGGTGAGAAACTAGTAAAGCGAGGCTTATAATCTTTGATTTTTACTTCCACCAATTTAGCAAGGCCAATTGCATGAGTGATGGAATGAGGTTGAAGTAGTGCAATTTCACACTAGATTTTTGGAATTAAGCCATAAATAAAACAATTAAGGATCATATTCAGAGTCAAATCATAAAGTCTGTTGCATAGGTGTTCAAAAACCACTTGATAATCAACCATAGAACCGGTGTGTCTTAAATTAAATAATTCGTCCTAATGATTTTCAAAGGCAGAGGGACCAAAACACACTTCCAAGGCTCTTGTAAAAGTAAACCAGTCCAGTAATTGGTGATTATAATACATCCATTAGAACCAAGTTCAAGCATCCCCTCTTATGTAAAAAGCAGTCAAAGGCAATTGTTAAGCTAACGAAATTTGGTAAAATTGAAAAAATTGATCTGCTTTAAATAACCAACCTAATGTGTCTGTATCATCAAAAGCATCAAGCTAAAGTTTAGGTAACTTATATTGCACCTAAACATTAAGAGATGGGGTAGTTTGGAAGGGTGGTTGTAAGGGTAGGAGGTGGAAATAAGGATGAGGAGGTAGTGGTAAAGAATTGGGTGGCCTGAAGAAGGGCATGGACATGGAAAGGAAGGGTGGGGTTAGGGGGTTTATAAAAGGGTGTTGGAAATGTGGGTCTGAGGGTGAGTTAGTGACATGAATATTTTATATGGTAGTGATGGATTCTGTATGGGTCGTTGAAGAGGGAATCGACATAGATAGTGATTGCATATTGACTGGTGTGGAAGTGGTGGGGAGTGGGGTTGTTGGTGTGGAAGTAAAGTGAGATGGAGAATGTACCTCAAATTATGATGGGGAAGCAGATAGACGATTCAGGAGGTTGGCAAGGATTGTGGTGACTCCTTCATGTCTAGAATCTATGGTGGCTTGTTAGTTTTTCAAGTTAGTTGCAAGACACTGTAACTCCACAGTGAAAACAACAATGGCAGGATCTGGAGGTGTTGCGGAGGTGGGTGATTGAAGAGGCATGGAATAAGGTCAATGAAAGTACCAATTAAATTATTAATGAAGGCTAGGGTTCATACCAAAGAACACTAAAAGAACTAGGATTCTACAATTCTAGACTAAAATCTACTAAAATATTTCTTTCTTAATTTTCAAACATAAAGATAACAATATATAGTACTTATTAGATAAGGAGACCCAACATATGGCACTTCGTTAATAAAACTAAAAGGCTGAAATTAAAATAAAAGCATGGGATAACTAGTGGCCCATTTCTACATTTCAGTCCCTATAGCGCATTGGTCATCCAACATTCCATGTGAGCCTATGGCATTAAATAAAATCAAGAAAAAGGAACATAATAAAAAGAAAGCAAGATTTAAAGTAGATACCCAAACTTAAAGTTTAAGTTCAAACTAAAAAGATTCAACTCACCACTATGTTGAACCCAAATAGACTTGAGAAAAAATATTAGACAATAAAAGTTTTATATTAGTGAATTAACAATCAATTAAAAGTATAATCAAGAAAGTTATGAGTCTAAATTTTTTAAGAATATTTTATACAAGTAAAACAATAAAACTTGTAACACCCTCATTTTTGTTTCCCTACTTTTGGATAAAAATATGAGTTTTGGTGCAGGACTTCTTGCTCAGGCGAAATGTGTTTCGCTCAAACGAGACAGATATTTCAAGATTGGGTGTTCTGGAGCAATCTCGCTCAAGTGAGGTAAGCCTCCTCAAGCAAGAAAGGATATGGTTGCCTTAACTGTCCTCTCGCTCAGGCGAGAAAGGAGCTCGTCTAGGCGAGGAGTAGCTCACCCAAGCAAGATAGAGCTTGCTTAAGCGATGTGTTGCAGGAAAATAAGGTGCTCTCTGGACTTATCCTCACTTAGGCGAGAATACTTCTCGCCCAGGAGAAATTATCAAAAATATCACTGTCTGGTTATCTCGCTCAAGCGAAAAAGAGCTCGCTCAAGCGAGAACGCACGGGTTTGAAGTGTATTTAAGGACTTCTGCATTGAGAAATTTCATTTCTTACCAAAACCACTTCTCATTCTCTGATCTCTTTGTTCTCTCCCTCTCCCATCCTAGAGAAAGTCTTCAATATCTCCGAATCTCAGTTGGATCTTAGCTCAATTGTCCGTTTTTCTCGGATCTAAGTAAGTTTTCAGAGCTCAACCTTCAAATCTAGTTCGTATTTCTCTACTCTTTCTTCTTTTAATAGTAATATGTTCTGTGATGTTAGAAAGAGTTCTAGTTCTTGGGAAGTATTACTGGTTGAGATGTGGAGTTTCTCCTTAGAGCCCACGAAAAATCTATTTCTCAGACCTATTTCCAAGTAAGGGGAGTATTCTCGAGCTTTTGTTTTATTTCTGTATGTAGTGACCCTAAGAGTATCAAAGTAACCTATTTTAGTAATAATCTATAAAATTTCTTATAAAACTAGATGGTAAAGGTAGATTTTTACTATAAAGAAAGGTTTTCGGTTCATTTGAAATCACTAGAATCAAATATTTAGCAAAAGTCATGAGCTAGAACAACATTAAGAAATTTTATAACTAAGTTACTTTATATATATATATATATATATATATATATATATATGAAACTGCACGATTTAGGATGAGTCAAGGGTGTCTTACCTCCGGCATATTGGGTGCTAATGTGTTATTGCCTTATAAAGGTTTGTTGAAGAGTAGATAGAGCATGATGATTGTGATGAATTATATGATAATGTGTTATTGTTTGATTTTATGTGTTGATATAATAGAATGTGATGATTGTATGAATTTGATGAAGTTTAGTCGGTACTGGGAAGAATAAAAGTATTAATATGTGAATCAGAATTAGTTGGGATATGCAAATTACTGAATATGTTTTGATTTATCAAAAGATTTGAAAGGGGATGAAAAATATGATGGTGAATAGAGATGTATGAGTATGACTCTTGGAAAATTGTGTGATATGAAAAGTGATGAGATGTGTGGAGGAAAGAAATAGGGTTACTAGTACGTGTGTTACAAATACACTGTTTGGTGCGATTATGATATATGTGTTGTAATACATCGACAGGTGAGATTATAACACATGTTGTAATACATCAATTAATGTGGTTGCAACATATGTATTAGAACAGTATAAAGTGATGTGCCACGATTGAGATATGGTATGAATAGTTCAGGATACACTAGGGTATAGGGTCTGAAGTTGATTGTGAAAATCTGGAGGACAATGAGAGTGGTAAATGTAGTTCACTAATGTGTACACGATGAAAAGTGGGAAGCATTTACAAGCCTCACACTCATTTCTTGACCAAACTTCTAACTATACATTTGCTTGGAAGGCTATAAATGCACACGTTATATATGTGTGTAGTTTAACTTACCATCAACTATCTATGCTGCGTAACTAGGAAGAGTACGTTGCCAGTGATTTAAGGGTCCGAGAGTATCTAGAGTACCGTTAAATTGATGGAATATTCGAATTTGAAATATATAAAGTGGCATGAAGTTATGGATTGGATAATGATATCTAGTTAAGTGTAAAGTGATGTGCTTTCTTGTCTTATTGTTGTATATTTAATTGAGAAGATAAGTTTTTAAGTGAAATCGATGTAAATGAATTAACTATTTTCAAATAACAATAGAAGTTATATTACATGTGTAAATTAGAAGAAGGAATACTTGTACTTTAGATATAATTGATAAATATTTTGGAATCAATATGATAAAAGTGAAATGGAATTTAAAGAATTGAATTACTGTACTAAACAAGGAGAAATAGATACTAATTAATTAAGTAATAAATTAATTTGCTAGAAATAAAATGTTCATAATTTATTATATTTGGTTTTGAAAATACTTTCTGCATTGATTTCATTATCTTATAAATTAAGAATTTTAGTGGGCAAGGGATGCTCACCTTTACAACTATTTTTCAGGTAAAGAAGGTTGATCCGTTCTAAGGTCATACTCGCAATGAACATTAGGAAAGGAAACTGAGAGTTTAATTTATTTAAGGGAGAATTGTAATGATATTATTGAATAAGTTCTATTCAAAATTATTTGTCATATGTAATTATATGTGATTCTAATGAAAAATTTTAATTAGAAATTGAAGTATTTTGATAAATTTACTTAAAGGAATTATTCAAAAATATATGTGTAATATTTAGTAATTATTTGTCAATAAAGCATTGGAAATTTTTTGTGAATTGAAAATCTTGAATATGTATGTGTGAATTTTTAAAATCTTACTCAATTTTAGTAATCCAAATCTTACATACACGAAGATCTTATATATATTCATTTATCTTTTACTTCTTTTACTCAAATAATTAATAAAATTTTTATAATTATATAAAAGAAATAATTTAAATAAATATAGGGTGTTACAAAACTTATAGCCTACTCTTTTCCAATATTAAATAGAACCTATGTTCAAAATCTTAAACTTTCTTATGTTACAACATAATGGTAAAAACTATCATAACATATGCATCATCACTAGGATTCAAATTCTATGTTAAAAAAATCATCACATTCCTTCTCCCTCTCCAAGTCTCTTGCTCCCATAAAAATGAATTTCTAAGTGAACCATGCAATTGGGAGAGAAACCCATATCATTCTAATTATTTGAAAAACAAAAAATGCAGTATACAAGACATAAAGATCAGGAAAATATTCAAATAGTAACACACCTTAAAATTTATTAATGAAAAATCTACATGCAAATTAAAGAAGGTTAGAGCATGTTTGTTTCTAATTTTTAAAAAAATAATAATTTTTGATTAGATTATATATACTCAATTTGACTTCTCCCATTCTTACTCTATTTTTTTTAATCTTGATTTTTTTTTTAAATCCTTCTTTCATCCTTTTATTATTATCCAATATGGATATACAAAATTTAAATCAATTCGTTAGACTGAATTATTGTATAGAAATATTAAAATTTAAGTGATAAAAATGTAATTTTGAAATAAAAATCTATTTGCGGGTTATTTTTATATTTATATGCATTAAAAAAATTAATTTTTTTTAAAAATTAGAAACAAACATGCTCTTAATGTAGAGGAATCTTAGATAAAATCAACTTTTAAAAAAATAAATAAATTAAGTGTTAGATAAAATAATTTTATTCATTTGTGTGAAGACTCTGTAGATTTTTCCGATGCCTATATATTAATCATCTAACAAGAAAGCTGAAAGCCTTTTTTTTTCTTTTTAAAGAGTTATATTATTTCCATTTTTTATTTTTTTTTTCCCTTCAGTGCATTAAAGTATGTTTTAGCGTTAAGTTTAAGAACAGTGACAATTTTTAAAAAAATAAAAGGAATCAATAATAAATTAACATAAATATAATAATAATCCTTTATTTATTTTTATACATATTATATAACTTCACTGTAATTTTTTCCTTTCTTTTTTTCTTTTTTTTCAAAATCCAACTCCTGATAAGTTAGTTTAAGAGATTCTATCCGTAAGTAACTTAGGTAATTGGACAAGCTCGTGACCGAAAACAAATGGTACAAGCTCCCGTACAGGCCCAATATGCCAACAAAGTATAGGGCGCGGTATCCTCACAAGAGAAACTAATAATTTATGTTAGAAATATTATTTCTATCTAATATAATAATTTATAAATTTTTAGTTTATTTTCTAAGTTTTATTTAAATTATAAAAATATTAATATAATTCACAAAACACTTATTAATAATTATAAAATCACAATTTCTTTTACATCATGACTCTTACTTAATGCTTTTGATTTTAATAAAATATAACACTTTATTCTTAGATCCTTTCTTCTCTTGATAAAATGTGATACATTTTTTTTTTATATTTTTTTTATTCTTTACGAATTCTTCTCTTTATTTTAAATAAGGATGAAAATAGGTTAGATTATTCAACAATAATCTGTGACTTAACTTTTTTAAAATCTAACCTAACTTAGTTTATTTAATTAATAGATTTAATTTAAACTTTTAAAAAAATTAAATTAATTAAATAAGGTAGGTTTAAGCTTGAGAAAAAACTTATAGAACCTATTAGAATACCTATTTAAAATTTATAATAATATATTAAATAATTTTATATAAAAATTATAATATAATAATATATTAAATAAATTAAATTTTAAAATAAATAAAATTTCAAGTTAAAATCTTAATTTTTTTTCATTAGAGTTAAAGAGTATCTCTAATGCATATTCTCTAAGAAAAAGAGCTTTGATCATTAGAGTCTTTTACATATATCTTATCTGTATAATACTAATTTATATTTACACTATCTCAATTACATCTATCTAGTTCATCTCATCTTATTTATTATTTTTTTATATACTTATTTATATTATATTATATCTAACTTTTTTTCATTATGTGAGTTAAAAAAGTTAATAGGTTAGATTTAAGGTTCAAAATTATTAGATAAAATAAACTTATCTATGCAAAGTTTAGTCTAATTTATTTTTATTCGTAATTCTAAGATTTTGTTTACTTGTTTCTTAACCGTTAACACTTGTGAAAAAAAAAAAAAAAAACCATACAATCATTTTCAACGCACGTGTATACGAGGGTTCGATGAAAATTAGAGGCGTGCATGGCTTTCTTGCAACATATCGTTGTCCTCGTGAAGCAAGTGATTGAAAAATACACAGATTTTTCAATTTAGAGTATTGCCGACAAATAACCATCACACTAATGTAACAGTAGAAGGATTATTTTATCTTTTAATGAAAGTGATGACTTTTTTATTTTATTTTATAAGTGAAACCAACACTTAAAAACTAATCTTTTGAAACTTAAAATTTACTGAAAAAGGTTTTGTCTCTTTTTAAAAAAAATATTTTTCATACATATAAATAGCAATCGAACCATGAATATAATGTGTTTAAGAACTTTAACTTTTCAATAGCTAATTTCTGTTGGTCATGAATACATTTAACTTATTCTTTGATGTGCCAAAAATAGATATATTTCTTTTTATTATTTGACGAGTATGTTTAATGATATCGTTGGATAGTTTGGTATAAATAGAATATATTTGATCAAACCATCGCTATAATTTGTTTAAAGAATTTAACTATTTAATAACTACGCTTATTTTAAAAAGTTTAAGTACCCTTTATTGGTTAGGAGTCTATTTAACTTAATTTTTTATGTATAAAAACTAAATGTTATTCTTTTTATGATTTGAAAAGTATGTCAGAGGATGATATTGAATAGTTGGTAGAAGTTTAATATATTTATCCTTTTTTAAAGTAAAATTTTTGGATTTGACCTTTCAACTTTCAACGTCACTTAACAATTAACTAATGTAATAAAAGTAAAGTGACTGTTTATAAAAATTAACTTTTGAATAATAAAAACATATTGATTAAATTTTTAATTATCATAAAGTTAATACTTATAAAATATTTCAAAACACTTATTTCCTATAAAAAAAGATAAAAGAACATTTAAAAAACTCTAACAAATACTAAAAAATAGCTAAAATATTAAAATTTTAAAAAAATTTATATGAAATAAATATATAATTTTAAAAAATTAAAACTTTATATAAAAATTTATATCTCTTAAAAATTTATTATTATAAATATAAAAAAATTTAGAATTTTTTGGATCAATTACTAAATAATCAATTTAATATAAATTTATACATAGAATGATTATTTTTAAGAACTAATCTAAAATATGATTTTTTTAATATTAATTTTTGTATAATTGATTTAATAAATTTAAAACATTACTTTTTATGTCAATTTTTTTATAATCGATGTAAAAGTAGTTTAAAATATAAGATTTTAGAGGAGTGACTAATGAAACAATATAAATTAAAAATGAAAGAATATTTCTCAAGCTTCTTACAGGTTTAACATTGACAAATTTTACTTACTTATATTTTTAAATTTTTGTTAGCATTTTTAAGTTCATAATTAACAATTATTAATCGTGCGTAAGATTTTAGATACGTCAATGATGAATCTCACTTTATTTTATATTTTTTTTATTAATTAATTTATTTATACATAATATTAATCATCATATGTTCTTCAGATTCAACAAAATAAAAAAAATCTATAATAAATATTAACAAATATTAATAAATATTAATGACATTAACAAATTACTTGCTAAAATATTAGAAGAATAGAAAAGTACTCAAGATAAGTACAAGAAAAATACGTCCTAAATAAATTGTTTTATAATCAATATAAAACAAACATTTTTTACATTGGTTATATTATCAGATATAAAAAATCCTAACTTACTGTATTACTATATTAGTTGCACTATTGAATTATACCTTATTATAAATATTTTAATTAAATATGATTGTTTATACTTATAGTTTAAATAAAAGATATTTTAAAGATTTTATTTCTAATATAAAAAATAATAATTTTTAGTAAATTGATACTGGTATTTTAAATTTAAATTTTAAATAACATTTTTTAATAATAAAATAAAATTTACTTTCTATATTATAAATATAATACCCCCTCTTGAGGAAGGGTTTTTCTTTTTTAATTCTGATACATTAAATTAAATATAAGGATATTTATCAGATATATGAGATAAAAAATCATTGCAATCTTAATCAATCCTAATTTAAATTTAATTTTATATTTTGACTCACCATATCTGATAATATTTTGTATTTGGGTTCAAATATTGTATTTTTATAACTTTTTATTTAATTTTTAGTCTTTTTATTTTATTTATTCTTTTTTAAAATAATAAAATATTTATTGTGAAATAATAAATTTTTAATATTTTCTTCAATTTCTTTATTTTTAAACTTCATTTAAATTTAATGTTTTTAAAATTATTTATAAGTTTTTTTGTTACCTTGAAAGTTTTTTCGGTTATTTAACTTTTAAAAGAAAGTGATAAACTTTTATATATTTGATCGAAAGTTTTTTGGTTAGTCATAATATTTTTGTGAATATTTTATTTTATTTTTATTTCATGCATGTAACATTAAAGTCTTTCATTATTAACTTGCCTTTGATGAATTAAAGAAAATATTTAGTAGACAAACGATCCAAATCTTAGATTCAAGCTTTATTTATAGTTTTTTGTTGGTAGGTCACATATATACCACTCAAAAACTTGTGATCACTAGCCTTTTCCATAAAATAAATTATCAACTTGATTTTAAATTCCATTTAAACAATAAAAACAGGACTGTGGAGGACACAGAATATTAATTTATTGATGAAGTTGATTTAGAAATAATATTGTTCTGCAATGTGCAGAATTTAGAATATTAGAATAAAGTAAGACATTGTGGAAGTGTATTAGATCGAATGGTTCTTATATGCTTATTGATTTTTATTAAGTTGAATGAGAAAGAATGACGAAAACAAATTCCCATTCATCGTTTTCTCTGTTGGTTTCTACTCTGTTGTCATTCTTCTGCACAAAGTTCCAGAGTATATGAGACCAAACGTAAAAACTTAAAGAATTTTTCTGTGTAATATAATAGGAACCATGAGTCTGCATCTATAATTGTACTGTTTTCATTAATTAAACATAAAATACGAGAGCATCAACATCCACATTAGATTTGATAACCATTTAACATTGAATTAGCTTTCGTTGATATAATTATATTTTAATTAAAAAATTAACATTTTAAATTTATGTTAATAATATGATATATTATATTAACAAATAATTTGTGTAGTACAAAATAATAATATATACTATGAATATATAGGCATTATTATACAACATTATTTGTTAGAGGAACAGATTCTTTATCTATTTTTTGTTTAAATGAAATTTTTAATTTTTGTTTAAATAAAAATTACTTTTTATATATTTTACTTAAACAAAAAAATATTGCAAGTTACAGTCTGTCTCAAAGCTGTCGAGGATCTGGATCTATTTGTTAGCATGAATCTTTGAAATTTTTATTAATAATTTAAGTTTTGTTAGATAAAATTATATTAATAAAAGTTATGTTTGATAACTCAAGTAACGGGCATTCTCAGTATATACTTTTTTTATAAAAAAAATGTTGTGTATTTTTCAAGAAAATAATTAACAAATAAAATTATTACTTCTTTTTTAAATAAGGTAGAGCAAATATACGGGTATTTTGAAATCCGCAAATAGTCACTATACACTATAGAAAATAACTTTATTAGGAATTAAATCGAATTAGTCACTGAGCAATCATCCCTACTAAAATTATAACCTGAAAATGAAAAAATTACAAAAACAAAAATAATTACTAAAATATGACTTAAAATCATAAATTTAACATGTGGTAGTCCAAGTGAAGAAGATAGGGCATTGGAAAAAGGTGAATCTATAACTACAGTAGAGCATGTTTTTTTAATTGGTATGCTTATAATTATTTTTATACATAATAAATAATATATATATATATATATATATATATATATATTTCTTATTTTTATATAACTTACTTGTCTTTTAGACGAGACAACTTTGATAAAAGTTCCTCACGGATAAGGTCTTTCGCACACCATACATCTATATTAAGAAGGTGACTCATGATTTTGTGGACAAACACTTCTAGTTATAGACTATATATGTGTGTGTGTGTGTGGTATACTAATTTTTAACCATATATTAATTAAAATTTTACGGTCCTATATTAATGAATAACACGTAGATATTTTGAGGTGAGACTGAAATAATCTCAAGTAGCTTAAGCATTCCATTTTCATAATTTGAGAGTCATACGAGAGACAATGCCTATAAATTTAGATTAGTATGATATTTGAGACTTCAGTAGTAGATACTGCCAATAATTTTTCCTCCTCGCTCAAGAGTGTTGAGCATTGATTAGTAGTCGATTGACTATGGGAAAAATACACTAGCACATACGTAGGCTATTTAGCTATGTAAAATAGCTTGTAGAACTTAGCATATGGAGTCAATCAAGTAGAGGGAGCATGAACTTGCAGGAGATGTAGTAGCAATTGCTCCAGCAATAGCCATAAGCAAACCTCTCTAGTATTGTAGATGATTTTACTTGAATTGAGAATATCTATATTATGATGAAATTAGTTTTTCTAGTAAATAATTTTACTTATTTCATAATTAATAATTAGTTCTATAAATTTCTAAATTATTAAAATGGTAATATATCATTTAAATTTTTCATTTAGTTATAATTGTTTATTCTCTGAAATACACATTATTATTAAAATTGAAATTGAAATAAATAACACTCTGCATACAATAGATTCAACTTTCTCCCTTCTCCCAAATTCTCTTTTTTCTTACTCTCGAAGTCACTTCATTATGCTTTTTGGCTCTTTTTTAGAGTTGTGATTTTCTTACTAACTTATCCTTTTGAAATTTTATAAAAACTTTGACACGTTTAATTTTCTCTTTCATGTAAATAGTTTTGGATAATTTTGTAAATTTCAGAATTTTGTCCTATGAAGCAAGGGATACCATCTGTTACGGAAATTGTTTTTATTTGGATTCATAAGATATTTTAATGACTCAAGAACTTATAAAAGTTAGTCCTTGACATTTTTGACATTAGGAAAGCTATATTTTAAATTTCTAACTATATATTTAAATAATTTTTTGAAACCTTTTTGAGTATTTGTTAATATTCATATTTGTCAAATACTGCCTTTCTTTTATTTTTGAAGTAGTTGTGACAACCATTCAATAGTTTTTCATTGTTGTGAAAGAACAGTAATTATAGTGATTTATTTTACATTTTTCTGATTGTTGTTTTAATTATATTATTTTCATGTTATGAAAATTATTTATTTATAATATTTCGATGATAAATTTGTCATTCTATTTTCATTTATATGTATTTTACTAACACCAACAAAAAATTATATGTATTTACATAGGTTTGATTTAAGAAAAAGTTATTACTCCAATGTATAAGTTTCTTAACTTTTAATTTATAATCAAGTTTTTAGAAATTTAATTAAACAACTCATTGTGTTAGAGTGTTATAGTCAAGTTCTTTAAACATAAACCACTTTTTTTTTATTTTCTTTTTAAGATAATTTGATAGACAAGTTGCAGAGTATTGGAAATTGCTATCCATCCCAGCAGAGATCCTCTATTTGTAAATCTCCATTATTATGGTAACTTCTCTTTGCTTTTTGTTACACTTTTTTTTAGCCGTAACTTCTAAGAGGTTAGACTTGTCATTCTAGATATCTAATGGATATTTTGATATCGACATGATGAAAACATTGAGTCTCTTTAGCTATTGATGGATTATGAATGGAAGCTTAAAAGTTAGTTTTTTTTTTTTATGTTGAAATTTTTGAAAAAAAAAACTCTACCAAAATTCCAATAAACATAAAGTACTATTTATTTAAAAGGCTTATTTATTTTGTGAGTGATTGTTTTTACATAGGTTTGGAATTGTATTGTATTTTAATTTTAAAAACTGAAAACTCTTTTTAAAAAGGGAAACAAACATAATGTAAGTGTTATTTATTTTCAGTATGGTCCACTTTTGGGTTGTAACAAAGTTGGTATCAACGTTTAAATTATAAGTCTTAATAGCTATAGAAATAGAGTAGTGATAAAATCTTACTAATAAATTGTGTACCTAAAGCACAATATACTCACAATAAGTTATTAGCACTCTTGGTTGTAAAAAAGTATCGTACAAGAAATTGTCATTTGCTTCAGTACATTTCCAATTTTCTTTGGCATCCTTTTGTTTTTGACAAATTCCCTTTCTTTTCTTTCTAGGTGAAGATATACCAAAGACTAGTGACTACTGATAAGTCTTTTGTTCAAGCTCATAATCTTGCTTCTAGATGTTGTGAACAAGATTATAGTTGTGGTAAGTGCATGTGCACACTTACGCAAAGGCTCGTTAATTTCAACATTGCTTCCATTCTTTGTCCCACTTATGAAAAATTCCATTTTTGGACTTGCCATTTTACCATAACACTACCACCATCCAATAGCATTGTTGACTTTAGAATCTTCTATTGCCCTTATAGCACCTAAAAGGCAAACATAAAGTTCTCTTAGACTAAGTTCTAAAGAGGCTCAACAAGGTGGTTAGAGGTCAAGCACATGTTTCTGCATCCACTCATCAGCTCAAACATTTACTGTTAATGTTTTTAGAAAATAAAACAATTATATTTCAAAATAATTATTAATTATTATTTTTATTTTATTATTCTAATTTAATTATTATTATTATTATTATTAATGTTTATGTGTGTGTAAACAGTTACAACGTAATGTTACAATCCATTAGTCGTTAAAGTGTTATATATATCATAGAAAAACAATGCACAAAAGACACTTTTTTTAACCTCTTTTATCTATTTTTTTGAATTAAAAATTATCTTTTACTAGCTTAGCCTTAGTCTTCGGTCAAGAAGGATCTATTGTATCTTAAATTATTTTACATGCCTGACTATTTTTTTTGTGCAGTTATTTCGAGTCAATTTTTTAAAACAAATGTTACAAGTATACTTCAGTATGTTATAATGACAAATAAAAATACTTTTGTAAAGTTTTTTGAATATTTGCTTACCTTGTATACAAAATTAGAAAATAAAACCAATATAAGAGATTAAAATATTATTATCTTATCTTTAGTTATGATAACGTGTCTTTATTATTATTTTGAAGTTTACTTGCATTAATTATTTTTATTAAGTAGTATTATCTAACTCTTATTATTTGCTTACCGTTATTATATTTTTATAATTATTGTTATTTAAGATTGTTTTAATATCCTTTTACTAAGAGATCTAAATTTCTTCATTATTATTTTATTATATCCATAAAATTTACACGTACATAATTAGGCCATGCTATTTACTATTGAGGATTCTTGTAAAATAATTATTGTGTGCCAATTTAACATAACAATTAATTATCACCATGCACTCAAACATCTTAATCGTTTATTAATTTTAAACTTAATTTAATTGTATTTAAGTATAGTTCACCGTTAAATCACATAATTTAGTGGTTGACCGTGTAAGTCATCTTGAAGAAGCTCTTGATATCCAATACAATTACTTAAAAATAAATAAATGCTCATTTAAAATTAATACTGAAAAAGGAGACGGACTTAATAATTAACAATATTTAATTGCAATAAATTTTGGATATAGAATCAGCTGAGACCAAGTCAACTTTTTATGGTTAGATTCTCGTTACCTAAAATTTATGATAGACTTCGACAAATTCGAATTCAGTTCATTGAAAGAGGCAAAACTTTATTTTTCTTTTTTGTATTTATAAGACTTGAATTTAAAACATTTTTTAAGGAAATACTCAAGTCTTTCTCAGATTAAGCCGAGTTTCTTTTGGTCAACAGATTAATTAAGCCGAATTGAATCAATATTTTTTTTATACTTTAATTTTGGTGGGCTTTACTCGTATTTCGTAGAGTTATTTAAATCATCATATTATTTTTAACACATCATTATTTACATAAAGTAATCAGGTAGTCTCATTGATCGTTTAGGAGAGAACAATGAGCATTGGAGTGACTTCGGCAACACCGGAGAATCTAGGTAATCACTGAGTGATCAACATAAGATAAAAATAAATAGGATAAAAAAATAAAAGTAAAATAAAATGAAGTTCACTTAATTATATTTTTCTTTTGGACTCACAAAGCCTATATTATCCAAAATGGTAAAAAAGAAAGAAAATGACGTAAATTTGGGTAGCAAACAAAGGGACACGCAAGCGAACATGGGCAACAGACAGCACAACACGCAGATTTTAATGTTCAGATTCAAATCCTTACGACAAAAGAAAGAACAATCAATATTTATTAGGTATTACCCCACTAACCCGAGCCTCAGCTTCCACGGCGCCCAGCCTCGGAGCCATTCTCTTCCCAATCCTCATTCCAAAGCTTCGTAGCTTCTCATTCACCACACCCAAATGGTTTGCTCCTATGGCGTCACCCTCTTTAATCTCCTTGCACATCAATCTCTCTGTGACGCCAACAACACTCTCGATTCTTCTACATTTTTTCTTTTTCTTCAGGATTTTTCCGCGAAAATGTGATTTCGCAATTATTTGGGAATTTTTAATTTGCAGGTATTTCAAGTTATGCTCCAAAGGGGTCATAGGACATTGAATTCAAGGCCTTGCAATATATATTGATAGTTGTGAATGGCCTCACTCTCTTCGATCATAGAGGAAACCATCCCACCCTTTATTTGGGAATTCAATTTCCGAGAATTCGACGCCCACGCGCATGACTCTATCGAGCTTCTCCAACACGGAGGCGATTGAAGCTGAGGCTGCCCATGGACCAGTGGGCTTCTTGGGCCCAAGACATTAGTGGATCGGTGATGGAACTGGAGATCGGCGCCGTGTTCGTTGAACTTGACGTCGGCGAAATGTTGATGAGATTGGAAGAACGAAGGGAATGGAAGTGGTTGAGTTGAATGAGTTGGTTGGTTATTTGAGAAGATTGGACGAGCCCGGAAAAGTTGGTGCTTTTGTTTTTGTTTATGAGTAGGAGAAAGTAGAACTAGTTTTGGGATTTGATTGAGAATTCTAAGATGAAGAGAGGCACTGACTCACAGAAGAAGTGGAAAAATGTTGGAAGAATAATTTTTTACAAATACTAATATTTATATAATAAATTATAAAAAATAGTTATGATGTCATAATTTCATAGTTGATGATATAAATTATTTTTTTTACTTTAAAATAATCAGATTAAATTCTATCTTATTTTTTTAAGAATTTATTTAAAAAAATGCTACTTTTGTAAAGATAAAAATATAATAAAATTTTACAAACTTGTGTTTTATTTAAGATATAAGTCGGTGATTTATCAAATAGTATTATATATTTATTTTTTATTTTTGTGATAAATTTAATAATAACATGAAATGTTAAAAATTATATAAATGATAAAATTATAATTTTTTAAAAAATATAATTTAAATTTTTATTTATAATTTATTTCTCAATTATAAAAATATTGTGGGTGGTGATTGATAATATTGGTAGTAGAGCTTACCAAGTGACAGTGTAGAGAGCATTAACATTTTTAAAATTTAGAAATCATTTATTAGACTAATTTTGAAATAATCGATGTAAAAGTGAGTTTTTGGATTACTTATCTAATTAACTAATTTTGAAACCATAATTTGGAGTAATTATTTTAACAACCTATCCAGAAAATAATTTTTCCTTCTTTTATGCAATCTTTGCTCTGCACCATTATTCTTTGTTTTGTCATATGTTTATGTCGACTACATTAAAGGGTTGTTTTCTTCTTTCTTTCTCTGTCTCATAAATTGTGTTTGTCAACGATGATTATTATACAAATATAGGTGGTGTAAGACGAAGAATAGTGGCATGGTTTAGATGTGCATATTTGGGCTTTGACGTTGGTGGTACGGTGTCAAGAAGTGCAAATTTAAGTGTGAATTTAAGTTGAGATGCCATCAAACTACACTGCCTTTATGACCATGCCTTCTTACAAATTCATTAATGCAATGGTAGCAACTAGCACACGTTGTAACATTTTAATTTAATTTCTAAGTAATAATTTTATAAAATGGGAGTAATAAAATTTTTATTTAAATAAAAAAGTTTCATCATAAAGTTTCATAAAACAGTTCAAAATAACAAAGGATTACAATTTTATATCAAAGATTTACAAGATTAATTCAGTTACATTATAATTTCAAAATACAATATAAGTCCTATAGCAGTTCATCCTTCCTTCACTGAGTCTAGTGCTGATCGTCTTAGTCACCTGAAAAATAAATGTAAGGGTGAGTAATCTACACTACCCAACACTCATAAACATAAAGACTCACCTTACTACACATTTACTAACATAATTAAATCATGTATTCACAAGACAAACATCTCAATCTCAGTCACAATCATTATTTATCATCTATTCAAATTCAAACCACAATCGGTGCACTCATTGCATCAACATTTCACACACGTGCGCTCACCGCATCTAGCCACACTCACTGTGGCACTGTGATCACAGTTTCACACCATGAATGGTCACCGGTTATCCTCGCCTCACGGATACTGTGTGGACAATCATGAGTCACTCAACAAAGTTAGTGGTCAGAGGTCTAGTCAGGAGGAGAGTGTGTGGCCTGTGGTGCACCCACGCGCACTGTTGGTGTTACCACCACTCGCTCTTCCTCAAGGTATTTCTACCGTCCTCATCTTTCACACCTCCAGTGTATTGCTGAACAATTCATAGCATATCATACACAACAATACTTTGCCCACATTTATTTACATTACTCGGCACAGAGACCCACATTCATTTACAGTACACAGCACATAGGCCCATAATTCATTCACAATACTCGGTACTTATGCCATTATTCCATCATACAACATATCAACAGGTCATCCATATCCATTTCCAACCATTTACACTATTCAATCATCATTCCTTAACATGCTCACACACATTCTCAATCAAGGATATGTCAACCCCACAATCAATTCACATTTCACTCTAAACACATAATTATTTTCATCAAATCACACATTTTCTACTCTCTATTTCAGCCTCATCACAACATTCAACGAAATAAACAGTAAATTGAACACAATGAGATAGGGTAGAGTCCCTCCTTACCTCAAATGAAGACCCACACACCAAAACAACAAGGTTGGCGCTCCTCCACACGAACTTTGTCCTAAATACAGGGAAGAATCCCCATGAGAACCCAGGAAAATCGAGAAATCGGAGGATGGGGATGAGAAACCAAAACCCTAACCATTAAAACTCACCTCCAAGCGTTCACGAATCCAATCTTCAATCTTGCTCCTAAGCGGCTTGGAAGCAATTTAATAGGTGAAATAGGGTTTGAGAGTAAAAGAATTGAAGAAATCTCGAAGGAAAACTGAGAAATGGAACTTAGCCAAACTTTAACTCCTTTAAATCCTATTTTGGTCGCGACACTCTCGCTACAGCGAGATATACCTCGCTGACCCTTTCCCGCTACAGCGAAAATCTTATAGAGAATTGCATTCTGGTTTCTGCAGAATCTCACTACAGCGATACTGCACTCAGAAATGCACCACAAACTGTCGCTTTGTCGCTACAGCGAGGGACCTCTCGCTGCAGCGAGAAGATGAAAGTTTCACGCCTTCCTCTTAAGGCCCTCTCACTACAACGAGATTGCCCCAGAATTACACTTTTAACCTGTTTTTCAGCTCAATCAATCCAATCCAATCCAATCATATACAATTATATTTATACGTGTCCCTAAGCATTTATACACACCAGCATTCAAAGTTCATTAGATGCTCAAGTGCAACTCCAATATCCATTCACATCACACATAGATATATATATATATATATATATATATACACACACACACACACAACATGAAAAAGTTAACGCAAACACTTATATTAATAATCAAATCATGCATTTGTCACATCATCATTTCATATCTAATATGCAGAAGATAAAGATCTACATAGGACTAAGTTACAAATTACATATGCTTGATAGGGATTGATTTGCATGACTAATATATTTGTTAAGGACTAATTTGCATGACTTTTAATATTTTGAATATTAAAATACACATCATATTTTATTACAGGGTTTAATATCAGCCTTGTAAGAAGTAATACCAAGTGCACACCATAGGTTCTATTTGTGACATATATAGCAAAATTTCTGTAAGCAATGGAAGGATAAAAGTATTGAAGTACCTTGTATGGGAGTGTGCAAGATCAACTATAGTCTCATACTTTAGTAAATGGCCAAAAGATGCATGGATTAAGGCATACTTTAGTAAATGGTCAAAGATTGATAACATATGTAATAATAACTGTAAGGTTTTCAACTCAAATATTGTAAATGCAAATTTGAAGCCAATATTAACAATGTTGGAAGAGGTCAAATGCTATTATGACAACAATTAGTACAAATAAGTTAAATTTGACTGCACATGAATGTCATTTGTCTCCTATATGGCAAAGTAGGCTAGAGAAACTAAGATGACCGACCCTGTACTGAAAAGACAAAGAATATAAGACTTCTAAGCCCAACACAACAATCCTCCATTGTATCTACAAAAGAAGGCCCAACATAGCAACCTTTCACTATACCTAAAGAAGAAGGCCCAATAGATGCATTAGGAGAAAATCAACAAGGTAGCAGTAGGTCTAAACTAACCATAAGGCAAAGGTAATCTATTACAAATATTTCCACATCTTCTCAACAAAGTCCACTACCATCTTCACCTAATGAAAGGGAGATGATTTTGCAAAGGCTCAACAATTCATGCTAACACTTGGATTAAGGACTTAGCAATGATTTGTAGTAAATATGTTACTTATTTTTATTATTTTGGATGTACCAAGGGTCTATTGTTTTATTTTAACAAATTGTTATGTTTTGGGTTCCACCACTTAATGTAGTGAATGTTTAAGGTTCCATTCGATTATTATGTTTTAAGTTATTACATCAGAAAAAATGAAAATATAAACCTAATATGGGTCATAGACAATAATTAAAGTATTTCTCATTAATTAAAGCAAAATAAATCATTCTCTAACAACAAAGTACATGACAATACATATTAAAATACATAGTAATTGTACAAAGAATTTTATTTTTCTAATTTCAACCTCTAAATATGTCATCTTGATAATCAAATTATTCCTTTGTTTTTCATTCACAACTACTGCACTTATAAGAGGATAAGTTACTTGAAATGTTGTTTGATTAGTAGCATTAAAATTCTCCTTCACGCTAGTGCTATTATCAACCAACACAAAATAATTGCAATGCTCACCACAACACTAAATAAATTTTGTTTACCATATATTTAGGACATTCAAAGAATAATCTTCCAGTATTAGCTTCTATTTGTGAGACATTAACAATTTCTCTTAACTCAAAGTAGCAAGTCTTACCATTTCATCTCCTATTTTGTTGTGGTGATGGCCTGAAGACGAACTCATAAGAGGGCTTCTATTGTTATTAATGGCTATTCAAAATGCTAAAAACTCTAATAATAGAAGGAAGGAACCCTAATAATGGAAGGAATCTAACTAAAGGCACAAAAGTGATAGAAAGGGACTAAAATGTTTGGGTAATTAAGGCAAAAAAATTTCATTACATGAAACAACGTTATATATGCTGTAATGACATGTCAACATTCTATTACTGTTTGTTAATAGTGTCTAGGTAGGGACAAAAATGTCTAATGGAGATGGAAGTCAGGAACTAACATGATATTTTTAATATATGAGAGACTAAAGTGTCTGATGCTAACAATCTTAGAGACCAAAATAAGAGTTGTCATTTTAGATTTTATTTATTTATTTATTTATTTTATTTTGGTCATAGCCTTGCACAAAATGGCAAAATTCTAGGCCTAATTTTGGATTATTTTGCAACATATATTTAAGTTCCTATTTTTGTTTCCTCCTAACTAAGTAATTTTTGTATGCCTTGATTTAGATATTTGAGAATCATCTAAAGTAATTTAGAAAAATAACTTCTCTCTTTAATTAGGTCACATTATACTATTATCTCCTAATTTTTCCTTAAATTGGCTCATTTTTGGGCAAATTTCGCTAAGTGTTTTAATTTCTAAATTTTTATCTAATGTCAAATTCTAATTTAGTTAATTTGATATAATTTCTAATCAATTAAAAATAATAAAATTTTAGGGTGTTACATACAAGACATACACCAAAGGATATCAATTTTTGATCCAATGAACCATCGAACATATGTTACCATGTATATGTACTTTATGAAAATTGAGTTCTACTATGCCACCCTTACTCATCTTTAAGGGAAGAAGAATGGTGAAGATGGTGCAGGTGGCATATTTGGTATAGGTTGTTTGTTTGCATCTAATGTACTAGAAGAACCAAAAAAATATTGAAGGAAATAATGATACAAATATGAATATAAGATCACTTGATATTAGTGGTGGTTCAAGTGGTGAGTTGTGTAGTGGGAAAATTTTGACAACTCTACTACATGCATATTAGGGAACCATTCATCTGAGGAATTAAGAGAAAGTCAAAGTTAACACACACTACATATAATGGATTCATACAATGATAATGTATGCCTAGAATATGACTCAAGTGAAGTCAAATACTATGACATGACACAACCATCTACTTCCTCTATACTCACTATTGCATAGAATTCCTATTTAGTAAGTGTACTAGATATTTGTAGTAAGTAATAAAATATGAAGTTGTGAGTTCCGAATATTGTTCTTAGGAATTGAAACAAATAAGTATCAATTCACAAAATTAAAAACTATTTGACCTTAATCAAAATGTGAGGTTTAAATATTTAAGAACCAAAGCATAAAAGTGCAGCAAAATAAAAGGTAATAGCAAATATAGTGAAGGATTTCACAAAGAAAGTTACTAATTAAATGAAATTAGGGTTGATTTCACCTATTAGTTAATTGCAAAACTAATTGAGATTTGAATTTCTAAGTTCTTTAATTGATTGATAATCAATTTCATTAGGTTAATCAAAATTCAATTTCTTGACTCAATTATCCTAATATCTAATCAATTACTCTAATTTTTTAGGTGTGAATCAATCAAATATTGCATTAAGCATGAGAAATTAAGATATCACAAGATAATATATATTTATTTTTAGAATATCATTAATCTTGACATTTAATCTAGATCGGAGATGTTCACTCAACTTCCAGTGATGTAAATTCTCTAGGTTCAATCAACTGAATAGCTAATCCAAGAATTGCATTAAGAAAAGAATTAAATGTTTAATACAATCAAAAACTTAGAACTTAGATCCACAATCAATTTACAATTTCAAAATAGGATCAATCAATTGCTAACAAAATGAAATCAGAATATGATTATAGAAAAATAAGAGAAAGAAATAGTAAAAGAGAAGATGCATAAAATCTTCATGAATCCAAGCCCCAAGTCTGATTCCTCTATAATTGAGCCTTGAGATTCGCCCTTAATTCTCTCTTTCTAACTCACTAAGAGTGTGGAAAAGAAAAAAAAAATAGAAAGGCTCCTTTTAATTCCAAGTTTCTCGTGCTTCTGGCATGTCACTTTTGGTATTGAAAGTGTTTACACACAAGTTGTTTCCTCTTGACAGCTTTTACAACACTTACTTTCTGCGCTGAAAGTGTTTATGCACAAGGTCACAGCTTCTAAAGTGAACACTTTTAGGATTGGGAGTGTTTACGCGCAAGGTCATAGCTTCTGAAGTGAACACTTTTAGGACTAAGAGTGTTTTACGTGCAGGGTGCCTTCTATATCACAACTTCTGAAGTGAACAATTTTGGCCTTGAGAGTGTTTACACACAGGCCTTAAGTCACTGTTGCACTTTGAAGTGATTACGCTCACTCCTTTCTCTCTTCTCAAGCTTTGGAACTTCTACTTTTGGCAATGAGAGTGCTTATGTGCAATGTATCTCTACTCTAAAGTCTTCAAAGTGATTACCTTTTACCTTTAAATTGGTTATGCACAACCTCAATTGACTTCTAACCCTCTAGAATGTTTACTTTCTACACTGAAAGTGGTTACGCTTAACCAAATTGACCTCTTAAAGCTTCTAACTCGTTCAACAATGACATTTGCATAAGAAGATTATTAAATCCAAACAAATTGAGTTACTAAAAATTAAAATTAAATTTATTGCAATTATGTTTTTTTTATGAGGTTTTCATCTTCCAAACTACACTTTTCTATTAAAAAGAACCTAGAAAACTAACTTAAAATCTAACAAAATTTGGATTTATCACTCACTATTAAATCTTTCGAGAATATTTAAGTACATATTACTTTTGAGACTGATCTACCTAGCACTTCTAATAGATATATATTTCCTTTCAGGTCTAATAAGGATAAACTTCCTCTTAGATACTCTCTCTAAATGTGGATGGGAAGGGAACAAAGTATCTTATAACGAACTTTGTTATTATTGAAAGACTTTTAAGTTCACTTAAGGCCTTCATATATCAATTGTCTCCTCATTTCGTGCCTACTCAAGTTGAAAAAGATTTGAAAGATCAAAACTAGACTTTCATAAAGAAATGGAAGATTTACAAAAGAATCACACATGAAATATTGTAACTTTTCTAGAAGGAAAGGGTATAGTAGGGTGTTGTTAAGATGTGCAATACTCCTTATAAGGGTTATGACAGTCTTCCTCTTATGAGCTAGCTTTTGAGAGTGAGTTAGGCCTAAGTTTCTTAGCAGGTGCAAATAAAGTATAAACCTAATATGTCTATTGAGAGAGACAAATGTAGGCTAGTGGCTAAAGGTTGTACTTAGACATATAGAATAAACTACTCGAGTGTTGCAAAGCTCGATGCTTCTCGAGTGTTATTACCTCTAACTATGAATGTAGATTGAGCTCTACACCAATTCGATGTGAATAATACTTTCTTGCATGAAAGCTTAGAAGAAGAAATGTATATGAATATTCCACCAAGGTATCTAGAAAGAATTTTCACAACTCTCATCACAAGTTGAAGATTAAAGATATTTCTTCACCAACTTAGAGAATGTTAGCATAGTTGTAATTACGTGATTTTAAGGATTATTTATTCCTTGTTTCCTCAATTAATTTTTTTTATTGTAATCCTTTCTAATTTTTATGATTGATTCGATATATAGACTAGCCAATATACATGTATATAATAATCACAAATGTAGATCTATCAATATAAGTTATAGCCTATAGCCTTCTTCTCCTCCCCTCCCTCCTTCCCCCCATAACTTACTACACTTTAAGTCCTATACGTAGTGGGCTTACTTTGGCCATAGGCCCTAATATATTAAAAAAAGGTAGGCTAGGGTTAGAGGTGAGTTAGTTCACCTTTTCTAGAGAGTAATTAATAAATATTATGCTTTTTTTTAGTAAAAGACACATGTATTTGTTAGTTATTTTTATTAATTTTTTTATTTAAAATTAATTAAAAATATTTTTTTAAAAATAAAAAATTATATCATTCTATTAAATTCAGTTATTTTACTTTTAAAATAAATTCTATCAAATTAAGGTGGATTAAAATTTAAATTTATAAACATTCATTAATTTTTGTTAACTTCATAAGTTATTTTTCTAAATTCATGAATTTTTGTAATATTAAGTATTATATATTTATAATTTTCATGATGATGATATTGCATTTATTTTTCTAACATATTAAATTTTATTTAAAATATTTATTTTGTGCATCTTGACAATAAATGATTAAACAAATTTAGTTACTGTTAGTTTTGATTGTCAGTTTTGTGTCTCTATAACTTTAAAAATATTTATTGAATATGTGATGTTCCTAAAATAATTTATAAAATAAATAAATAAATAAAAATTTTAAAATTTGAAAAAGTGAAAATTTTATAGTTAATACTCAAATAAAATGAAAAATGATGTCCTAAGAAATTATTTAAAAAATTATATGAATAAAAAATGTTACTATAATTTAATAATTATTAATAATTAAATAAAAATAGATAAATATGTAACTTAATTTCATAATAAATTATTATATTTTATCTAATATTATTTAATAATAACAATAATAATTCATATACAAATTTAATTATTCTTCTATTTTTTAAGCAATTTTATTTATATAAAATAAACATTTTTAATAGATAATAATAATTTTTTGAAAGGTAGTTGGTCCATAAGTTAACATTAACTCACTTAGCCATGTAGATTTTTTACATGGTGGACTTTTTGGCTCTAATCTACATAGATTAGGGATGACACATTTGACATACATCTCTACTCAAATGAATGAGAAAGAAATAAAGTTTTCTCTCAGAATTGCAAGTTACACTATAATGGTGGTTGATAATTCATTTATGGTAGCATTACAATAATAACACGTAAAGTGTAGAGATTTCATATAAAAGGAAGATTCGAAGTAACTTGTGAGATGTGTTGACGATTTGCAAGTGGTGACTGAGGGTAGTAATTATCGTGATTTTGTTGGTAATTCATGGTGTTAATTATGACTTGACAAAAGAGGCAGTATCAGATAATATTAAGTGTTTGATGTAAGATAATTTTTGAAAAGTATTACCTGTATTATATTGATTTAAAAGTCAATTTTAATTGATTTAAAAGTCTTCACTATAGTACTATGGTGGCAACAATAGCAATGAAAAATGTTAGATTTAATAAACAATGGAAAATAAATTTCTTAATATGTAAGTTTAGGAAAGGATATTGTTGCCACACTCAAGAAAAGAGACAAGAAGGTTGACAAACCATTAGTTGACCATCACAAGTTGAGTTGATAAGATCAAATTAATTCTTTACTCAAGAACTAAACTAAATCTCTCAAAATTTAGAAAAAAAATTTCTAATTTGATTTAAATTTCTCTTATGAGCTCTTAAAAAATAACTTTATTTATGATTTTGTTCAAAACAACAAGTGGAAAAAAAGGTGCAATATTAAGAAAAATAAATAATAAAGAAAACTCACACTTAAAATTTAAAAGGTTGGAGTTGTGGTTAACAAATGATAAGAAAGTGAGAAAGAAATAGTGTTAATATTCAAGTTCAGAAAAGAACATTGGTACCACACTTAAAGAAAAGAAAAGGAAAGGAAAAAAGGGTAAATGATAAGCCATAGGTTTAATTATCACATGTTTCCTTAATAAAGGAATTAGTTTTATCCTCAAAGAACCAAACGAAAAATTTCACAATATAAAAAAATTTAATTTCATTCAACTTGATCATTATAAATTATATATCATTTTATTTTTAAGTAAAAAATTCTAGTAATGATAAATTCTAATGTAGTAAAAAAATAATAAAAAATATGATAGAATCCTCATTCTCATAGTAAAAGTAAATCTTCATAATAACGAATTCAAATAAATTTAAATTGATCCTAACCAATAATAATTTCTAATGAACTTAATCTCAAATTCTAATGATTTGCAAATAATTACATCAAATAAAGTATGCTCATGTGTAATCTATGGTCTGAACTCCTTATGTTAATGCATTATAGCTAAAATCTCCTTTACTAACCCTATCTTTAACCTAATTGTCTTGAACTTATTCATTTAAAACTTTCTTGAATCTCTTAACTTATACTCTTGTAATTGACTCCTTGAATTTTAAAACGAATCATCTGACAAACTTAAATTAAGTCATATAAACTCTAGATCATTTAATGTTATTAGATTCATATCAATTTCACAATAATAGCGACAATGGTGATAATGTTAGTTATGTAGAACATAAGTGGCAACCATGATGATAGTAATAAAAGTTGGCATGTGGCAATGAAGTATTAAGTCATTACAACAATAAAAGTCATTATGTGGCAATATCACTATAACATGTGATAGCAATAGTAGATTTGGTAGTGATAGATAGAGTCATATGAAGGCCTAAAGCTTTAGAGGGTGTTAGACAATAATAACAACGATGGAGATAGTGGTGGTGGATAATGATGTTAGGCAATGGTGACAGTAAAAGTAACTAATTGTTGGTAATAATATATTGGACAATGTTTACAACAACAAGAAGATGTTAAGGGGTTTTTTCTCTTTCACTCTCTTACATTTTTTCACAATTAGGATTCTAAATTTTTTTGTTAAATATTATTTTTTTAAGTAAGAATTTTTAAAAAAAATTTTGAAAAAATAAAAAAATATTAATTTTTGAAAAAAAATACTTATTTTTTATTTTTATAAAAAATAAAAAATATAAATAAAATATATAAAATATAATAATATCATTTATATAAATAAACTCTTTATCACCCTTCTATCTCGATATTAAGCATTTAAATAAGGAAGGGTTTGACCTCCTTTCTCTTCCCCTCTTTTGTCCTTCAAATTCTTTCCTTCTCTTTCCTTTAAACTCTCAAACAAAGCCTAAATAATAATAGAAAGAACAAGTAAAATAAGAATAAAAATAAAATAAAATTTTATCTTGTCAATTTCTAATTCAATATCTCTAACTCAACATAATATGATAATAGTCAGCTTGTCCTATTTCATTGTACATTAAAAATAATGTAACAATTTAGTTTATATTATTACTCCTATCTATCCATCAAATTGACCCCAAAAAACCTAGATATACCTTGCATACCAAAGTGACGCCCTAACTCACCTGCATAACAGAGAGAAGGGCCAAAAAGAGCTAGCATATACAGCAGTACAGTGTGTTAGATTATACATAGGTAAATATAGCAGGAGCCGTACGTGAGCTTGAACAGAAACTAGTGCATGATTGGTGATGTTTTGAATCCTCTTAATATGTACTGTTTTACCTGCTAATTAAACACATTTCCCATAACACCAAAATATTTTAACAGTGTTATTAGTACTTCTATATTTATATCAGTTGGATGTGCCATTTTAACAACTATGTGCATTAATCATTCCCAAATTAATAAGTTAGTTAGGAAAAAAAATTAACAGCTACGCGTACGTATATGGTGGTTAGAGGGCATGCTCAAAGTTAAATGTAGCTAGCCATATCTCATCTAATCTTGCTCCATGCCATCCATATACAAAATTAGAGCTTTATAGATCTAATTATTTATATATATCAACATCAAAAATCTTGTTTATGGTTAAGCTGTCATCATTTCAAAGAATGACAGATGCCCTAGCAACTATATTGGATGATAGTTGAAAATTCATCAATTAGATATTAAATAAAAATTTAAAAGGAGGACGAAAGACTGAACCTTGAATGGAAAGAATGAAACTTCCTCGGTAGAATTTAACTTTATTTTAAATGAGAATTATGCTAATGACTATCCCTTTCAACACTTGATAATTCCCAAAAAGCACATTTTTCACTTTATTCAGTTCCCTGGACACTGATTATTTCCACACAATTCATGGTCCGAATGCAGCTGTGTCCTCAAAGTAAAAGACAATCTGTGACCCTAGGAAAGTGCGGGCACTGTCAAATTCTCATTTCTCAAAACATTTAAGGTAGATTTGTTTATCCAAAGTGGTTGGATTAGGTCTTCCCTTGGGCTTCTAATTGGGATTCCCCCTTCTCTTTTTCCATTTATACTGAAGTTTTAAAAGAGCTGAATTGGTGTTCTGAATTGAAGTCCCAAAATTACATTTCACTGTGTTAGTATTCTAAAAACTTTAAATGTGATTACAGTCCTTTTTTTATAAAACTAAAGTCTATATGTTTCCTTCGCTTTTCCGCTTGTCACATTGAAAAAAAAAAATGTTTTTAGCGTTTGTGGACTTGTATAAGTATAAATATATTAATCTCTCCTTATCAATTATATTCTTAATTTTAACTTAAAACTAATTTAGTAACTCAATTATTATTATATATATTTATATATATAAGGAAATTATTTTAAACAATATTTTTAAAAACATTATTTTAACTTAATTTTATAATCACAAATAATATGTATCTAAATAATAAAATTTAAATTGATTTAAATTAAATAATTTAAAAATAATTTTTTATGACAGTGTCAAATAAATTTTTAATCAAATATTAATAATCAATATATATCAATAATCATAAATTTAAAAGATAAGATTCTTAAAAATAAACTAAAAATTAAGAAAATAATTTACTTAAATACAATAAAATATATATGTGACTTTATTTATATCTTTAAAATAATTTTTAAAAATTATAAAATGAAATATTATAAAACTATTTCTGCATGGACGTACTTATCTCAAATATACAAATCAAATAAAAAATTTAAATATTAATAGATTAAGTGAGCAATTAAATTTTTTTATAAAGTTATAAATTTAAAATATCATAATATCCCATAAAGATAAAATAATGTATAACTTAAATTTTTTTAAGATTATAAAATCAATTAAATATAACACAGTTATAAAGATTAGATAAATTATAATTTATATCTAACAAATGTATAATTTACCTATATAGTATCATGTTAAAAGAAAATAAATGTTAAAAAATATACACATTATATATATATATATATATATATATATATATATAGAGAGAGAGAGAGAGAGAGAGAGAGAGAGAGTCAAGAGAAGAGTAAAAGATATATTAATATTAAAAATAATTTATTATAATAGTGTAAATTCTAAAAAACAAATGTTAAAGTGATGAACTCATCAATTTTTAGCAAAAAAACAAAAAGTATTTTATATAAAATTAAATATGTGTAATTTCTGATAATTTTATTTGACAGTAATACAAATAATAAATTCATAAATTTTGTAAATGCAGATATATGTATTTATGAAAATTTTAAAACTTTATATAAGGTAATAAAAAATTATAAACATAAAGATATAAAAAAAATTTAAAGATTATATAAAGTAATAATTTTTTTAATAAATATTAAAATAGGTATTCACAAGAATTATAAAATTTTATATAATGTAATAACAAAAATTTAAGTGACAACTTTTATTTTCAAACTTTAGGAAAAAAATTTTAAAAAAATACAAATAAAAAATAAAATTATTTCAATAAAAAAGCATAATTTACATATTATTTAGAATTATTTTTAATCATAAAATGTAATATGATTAACTATGAAAAAAGTATTGAATATTTCACTTTTTAGATAGTGTAATATTATTTATAATATATAAATTAATAAAGAAGCAATTAATTAACAAGAAAAATAAAAGTGATAGAAAAAATAATTAAAGAATATAAAAACTATATTTAATATTTTTTCCATATTTTTATAAAGCTTAATAATTAAATGTTTAAAAATTGTTATGATAGCACTTTATTCCTTCCATTTATATCTTTTGTTGTTTTTTTATATTTTTATTTATGTTTCAAAATTTCTGTTATTTTAAAATTTAAAATTAATTTAATTTTCTTCCCTCATTTAATATTTTTTTACCAAAAAAATATCACATTGATTACTTTTCCATTTTATCTTTAATTAAATCAAATAAAAAATATAAAATAGGTGAAATATTATTGAGAGTATTCCAATCAAGACATAATAAAATTATATCTCAATCAAAACTTTATTTGTGGCCACGTATAGAAACTAATTTCACATTTTAATACATTAAAAAAATATGATAAACATAAATTTATTATATTTTATTCACATTTTTTTTATTTTATAAAATAAATATTATATATATAATCTTAAAATATGAAATATATTTATTTTTATAAAATAATAATAAAATTATAGACATAAGAATATAAAATTTTAAAAGTTATTCTTCTTCTATTGTATTATTTTTTAAATATACGCTATTTAGAAATAATTATAAAAATATTATATTTTAAAAAATTACAAAAATATGAAATTTAAAAAAATTTATTGAAAATTTTTAGTTTAGGTATAGAAATTCAAAGATAAAAAAATAATAATAAGGTTATAAAGTATAAAAGAATATTAAAAATTCAAAACTCAAACACGATTATTTTTAAAATAATAATAAAATATTTTTAATGTATCAAAAGTTTTCGTTAACAATCATTAAAAATTTTGAAATTTTTTTATATTATTTTAATTTTACCAAAAAAATCCATATTTTGTAATTTCAAAAATAAAAAAATAGCCATAAAAAGCCTCTTTTGTTTGTAGATATAGTTCTTTAGTCAAATTTCTTTCTCTAAACATAATAATTATTTTATAATTATAAGATAAATTTTTTAATTTTATCTATAAAATATTTATTATTTTAAAATTTATTTTTGATATTTTTCTATTTATTTATTCCATAAAATTTTTTAAAACAAATTAAATAAAAATTATAATAATTTAGTAAAAATAAAATAATTGAATATATTTTAAATTTTGTATATCAGAATTTTAAATAACTATGATTTAGAAACAGAAAAATTACTGTATTAAATTATTCTTGTTAAAAAAATGATGAAATTAGGAAATTTAAAAATTATTGGGTGATGTGACTTTGGGGAAGTAGCAATGCATGATTGCATGCAACCCAACGCTAAACGCAGCAAAGGCACCTTCAGAAGCCTTTTTTGCCCTTTCCATGTCAGTCTCCCCAAACGGTAATAGAACAGTACACTCTGCCTCTGCTCATTTCAGATAACAGTTCGCTCAGTCTCTTCCCCAATCATCTATCACCTGTTTCTCATCTCTATCACATTCATATATTTATAATCATATTTAAACTTTCAAAATTATCATAGTAATCAGGCCATATTTAATTTTAAAATTACTTTTATCATTCATAAAATATATTTTTAATATTTTCAAATAATAATTAATTTAAAATAAATTAATATATTTAATTCACATATAATATCAGACAAAGAGTTTATAAGTACATACAACACTTTTTTAATTCATTTTTTATTACATCACATAATTTATTAAATTTTCGTTATTTATTTTTTTTAATTTGTAAAAATCTGTAATTTGATATATTATTAAATTTATAAAAAATCTTGTTAAAAATTAATTTTCTTATTTATTTATTCTGTTTTATTGTTTTTTTAAAATTTTATGAAAACTTATTTAATAAGTGGTGGTTTTAGTGATAAAATTTTAATCTTTTCATTACAATCTAAAGGCTGGTTGGGTGTACATAATCAAATTATAAAATAAAAATATTATAACCTCTTATTATATTTTATGTTTGATATAAATCAGGATAATAAAAAAATTATGTTATGCCATCTTGTTCAATGTCAGAGATAAATACAAAAATAATAGAAGAATAGATAACTTATATTTAATAATAAAATTATTTATTTATTAAAATTGATATAATTTTTATAATAAATAATTTAAAAATTTACTTTTTAATTATATATATATATATATATTAAAAGTTAAAATATTGTATACAAATAATTATAAAATTTAATATTAAATTATAATAATTTTCTTATTTTATATAAATAGAATTTATTAATGCAACAAATTATAAAAAATAAAATTATACTTTATAAAATAATTAAATATTTTTAAATATATTTTTTATACTTTAAACTATAAAAATATTTTTTAAATATTTATGTTGAAAATAATGTTCTTGTAATATTCTTTACAAATTTTTTTCAAATTATACCTTTTAAATATTTTCTTATATCTTTTTAAAATTTGTATGAAGTATAACTAAAAAGATAAAATAAGACAAAAAATTATAGCTTAATTATTTTTAATTCATCAATTCATTAAGAAAAAAATTTGAACTATTAAAATATGATAAATTAATACAACAGAATAAATCATCAAATTCTCTTATTCAACAAACATATTATCATATTCTATTATCTTATTTTAAATATCAAACGAGCATTAAAACTCTAACTCTCTTTTACATAAAAATAATAATGTAGGTTGAATGACACGCAATAAAAATTATATGTAATACATTTTTATTAAAAAATATAAAATATGATAGAATTGATTGTATAAATAATATTAAATATTATAATTCTTAAATTTTATTATTTATTAACTTTTTTATAATGAATCTTTAAACCTACTTTAAGAAAAATATATTAAAATATAAGTTCTAGAGCAACTTTAACTCTTAATGGATTCAATTCGATTGACTTAAATTAAATACACTCTCAATTTTGAATTCCTAGTGTCTAAACTATATAAAAAATTATTTAAGTGTATTATATTTTATTTTTAAAACAAAAAATAATTTTTAAAACAGAATTAAAACTTCAATTCCTTGTTTTCTATTTATAAAATTTGAATTAAAACTCTACTTAAAGGAAACCAAAGGTGTGTTTGATAGGTAATATTGTTTATATTCTGTAAAAATATATTATTTGAAAATCAGATTTTATAGGAATTATGATTTATAAAAATATTATAAATGTGTATATATATATATATATATAGACTCACACGGTGAAGTTCATACCTTTTAATTTGATTTTGCTTTTGAGTTTTGTGTAGGGCCCAGTGGGCCAGGGTGATCAGTGAAAGTTTGTCTGGGAGTGAGTCAGAATATGCGAAATGAGAGAGAGAGATATGGTATAGCTGTTTCATGCTGCTTACACACATCCTATGTCGTTTTCTCACGAAGGATTGGGTCCACAGAGCCGTAGGCCTCTCTCTCTCTCTCTCTCTCATTAATTTTTCATATTGTAAAATTTCATTAATTGCTTAAAAGCATTGAGCAAAATCTGGAAATAAAGTTTGAAGGAGAAAAAAAAGGCAGAGAATAATAAATTAAGAGGAGAAAGAAAAAAAAGTAAAGAAAAAGAAACAAGTAAAATGGTGTGTGCTTATGTGTTGGTGTATCTGCATGACACCAAATCAGTGAAGAGACTCACAAAACCTCTGCCTCAAAATTTCTCATTTAAAACTAGCCAACTTGGGAGCAAATTCATATCAAGTGGCCATGGGGGCTGGATTTTCCTTTTTTCCTCTCCAACTCACATCTCTCTGCTTCAACTTTTTCTCTGAAAATTTTTTCCCTTTAGGTTCTCTTCTCTTTTAATCTGCAAGGTCAAAAGGAATTCATTTTTTTAGCTTTTGTTGTTTTGAGATTTGAGATGAGAATTGAAGGACTCAAACTGCATGTGGGTTTTCCAGAATTCTGATTGTGGTCTAACAAAAAATCACTCACTCCAAGTTGATGCAGAAGATATAGACACACACCTGGAGAAGAAAGTTTATTATATATAAAGGCTTTGCTATAAGACATGGCAGCACCTTTTTCTGCAGCATCGCTCTTTGGAATCAGAGAAGAGGATCAGAATCAGATGAAGCAACAACAACATTCCTCAACCCCGCCATCATCTTCAACAACTCCAGCTGCACCCCCTCAGAAGAAAAGGAGAAACCAACCTGGAACACCAAGCAAGTATCTTGAAAATTTTATCTAAAAAAGCGAAAAGAAAATCTAATTAATCTCTGAACCATTTCCCATTAATGAAATCGATTTTTTATTTTTAATTATTTTTGGTTAATTTCATGCAAACATTTCACGGGGCCAACCATTTTTATTATAACTATTTTCCACTTATGCAATTCCATATCTGGGGTGGGGAATAACCCTAACTTTTGAAACATTAATGAGAAATGGGCTGAAATTATATGGGTATCTTATAGAAATCTTTGTCTTCAAGCTTTCTAATTTTTAATGATTTTTTTAATCTTGTGAACTTTGCAACAATTTATTTAGTTGTTTGGCATTATTTTATTTATTGAAATTAATTGGAAGGGATGGAAACACGAAACATGTATGCAGATCCAGATGCGGAGGTGATAGCACTATCTCCAAAGACACTAATGGCAACAAACAGGTTTATATGTGAGGTGTGCAACAAAGGGTTTCAAAGGGAGCAAAACCTACAGCTACACAGAAGAGGACACAACCTGCCTTGGAAGCTAAAGCAGAAGACTACAAAAGAGCCAAAGAGAAAGGTTTATCTGTGTCCGGAGCCCACATGTGTTCACCATGACCCTTCAAGGGCTCTTGGAGACCTCACTGGCATTAAGAAGCACTATTCTCGCAAGCATGGTGAGAAGAAGTGGAAGTGTGACAAGTGCTCCAAGAAATATGCTGTTCAATCAGATTGGAAAGCACATTCCAAAACCTGTGGCACCAGAGAGTACAGATGTGACTGTGGCACCCTCTTCTCGAGGTAATTAATAATTAACAGTTCATGTGCCAAATTGACCAAATAGTTCCATTTTTTTTAAAAATGCATTTTTCTTAGCAGTTTATTGATGAAATTGTAGTTGATAAAGGTTAACACATTTAACAGAGAAAAGGGTATTGGGCATATTAGCAGGAAGTAGTGTTTGGTTTGATTTAGGTTGGTTTGGTTTGGTTTGGAGTTAGGGCTTATTATTAGATTCTTCAGGTGGCTATAGGAAGGAAAGGGGCTTAGATGCTTTCTTTTTCTATTGAGTTTGGTTTCCTTCCAATTGATTCAGATTCTGTCCTCTCTTTCACTCTCTCGGATGGTTTCCTTTGTCATCTTTCTCTTATATTTGGTACGGTGGCCAAGTGAAGTGGAAGGAAACATCCCCCACGTGAATAATCTCTGAAAATCAGAAAAAACACACGGAGGAACAGTTTACAAATTACAACATCCTCTTCTCTCTCTCACTCACAAAATAAAAACCCCAATTCTCTCATTTGATGATCACCTCATAAAACACCATATTTTAACTAATATTTTTGTATTTTTTTTTCTCATTTGAAAATATTATTCTTGTCTATGTGTGTTTTGCACTAGAACGTGCATAAGATCAATTTTTAAGTTCAAACAAACATGCCCCTAGTTTATTTTATTTTTTTCCCCTTCACGTGGTGTTATGGTGTGTGTAGAAGAGAGGGCCTAGTGTAGTGTGGCATTGTTACTGGGTTTGTTCTCTTGTGAGTTGGCTATATGTGCTCAGTACTGTGCTCTTGCAGGTGCTCCTTTTCATGATAACGTCAGGCCCTAACAAACTCCCTATATTTCGTGTTTCCAAATTTTTCTTTGACACTATTTGAAGGAGGTGCTTAAGGTCATGCTGCGTTTAGAACTGCAGTGAATCCGAGTACACCATATTACATACAGACACATAATTTCTTTTCACAATTTTGGTGGCATTGGAATTATATATATAAACATAAACTTATAATAGTTGGAATAAACTCATCATTCTTGTACGGCCTATAAATTTTACTGATTAAATTATTAAAATATTATCATATATATATATATATATATATATTTTAAAAATATTTATTATTTTAATTTTTAGATACATAAATGTAGGATTAAATACCTTTAAATTAATATAAATTTTAGGAATATAATTTATATTATGTGAATTTTTAAATTAATAGTCAACTTTAAGATAAAATTAGCAAATAAAAATTATTAAAAAAATACGAGTAAACTTATTTATACTGATGCAAATTTATCTCTTCTTTTCTAAAAGAATTTGAAACTCCAACTTTCATTTACAAACAACTTATAATAGTATTGACACAAATATCTTCTTTTTTTTCTACATCTCTTTTCTTTTATCAAATTTTATTACTTATCATATTTATTTTCAATTTATCTTTCTCAAAGTTTAGACATCTATTAACTTCCTTGAACCCACTTGAACACATTAGCACCCAGTACTTGAGATATATGATGACATTTCCTATTTAACCGATGGGGAGGGGTTAATTTAGTTTCATTTGTGGAACATCAATTTCTTGAAATGGAGCTTGTTAATTAATTGATTGACTGACCAGTCTTTTTGTCAAGTTTTAGTTAAGTTATTAACCTATATCATACTTTATCTTAGTTGTCTTTTTCGGAATTTTCAGTTATCTTCTTAATTGCTTGAAGTGTCATTCACATTGTTCTTTTATTTAACTACTCATTTCATAAGTACACGCAAATATTTGTCCTCGGGCTCATTATGAATTTTATTGTCCTTTAAGTTCAGATTTTCCTTTATGTGATTTGGTTGTCTTTTACTTGGAATGTCAAGTCCTCCTTCTAGCCATCTATATATATTTCAGGGATCTGTGACACTTCACTATTTTGGTATAGCCATTTTTTTCTTCAGGAGAGTAGTTTGTTTATGGTTTCATGTGACTTATTTATTTAGTTAGGTTTAATAGTAAAATACCTTTTAAAAAATTTTCAATCTTTTGATCTAGACTTATATAACTTATGACAAAAGTGTGGGCCTATAATGTTCTTATACATAATTTTCACCCCAATTCCTATATATTCCCATTTATTATACAAAGGAAAACAGAGAAACTTAAGTTTAAGTTTTTCTCTCCTCAATTTTACCATAAATGAGAATGTAAGAATAATTATTAAAAAAATGAGTGTAAAAGACAAACATTATTCAAACTCAATTGCAATAATTTGTTACAAAAATGCCAGCAACATATATGCATGGACAATGAACTAAATAATAATATTATAATACAAAAACTCATCAATTTCTGTTTCTCTCAATAGTCATTTTTTAAATTAGAAAATTCATATGCAGTTTTTTAACCATTTCTTGGCATTTTTTTAATCAAATTTTATCTATAATTTATGAGTATAAATTTTTAAATAGAAGTATTTTGTGGAGTCTTTTTTTTTTCAAAATAAAAGTACCTCTAGGAGTTTGTTCTTTATCTCACTAAGTCAATTGTTTTTTTAATTAAATATTTATTTTAATTCATTATTATATTTATTTTTATTTTTTTATAAATTTTTAATTTAAAATTCATCTCTTTATTTAATTTATTTAGTATATTAAATATTTAATATTAATAATTGTAATAATTAATTTTTAAAAATTTATAATTTAAGCTTTTCATACTACATGTTTTAAATTATTTAATTAAATTTTTTTTATTTAATAATACTTGTGTAAAGCACATAAAATGTACGGATAATTTACTAGTTAACCTTATTGAATTAAATATTTATTTTTTATAAATAAGATTAAAAATAATATTTAAGAAGATACATTATATATAAATAATTAATATCTTAAATATATATGCATGACATTGGTTTGAATCTACTTAAAATTAAGTTTCTTTTAAATCTCATTTTTTTTATTAAAATAAAACCAGTTTATTAATTTAAAATTTTATAATTAAGTTTAGAAATTTAAAAATAATAAAATATATATATATGAAAGACACAAATTATAATAAATAATTTTTTAATAAAAAATATTATTTATAAATACTTAAACTTATCTCTACGAAATTAAGATAATAAAATCAAAATATAAATATTAAAAATATAAAAGAGTAATTAAACAAACTAATAAGTTACAAATCACAACACAAGGCAGTGAACTGGTCACTCTTCTTTCACCCACTCTAATTTGCTTTTCCTTTCAAAATACTCTATTTTAACATGGTTGATTTACCTTAGATATCTTAAACCATTGTTTGGAATGTGACTGCAGGCGAGACAGTTTCATCACCCACAGGGCCTTCTGTGATGCACTGGCACAAGAAAGTGCAAGACAACCACCCAACCTGAGCAGTGCTATTGGCAACCAAATCTATGGAAACAGCAACATATCCTTAGGCTTATCTCAAATGGGTCCACAGATCCCCTCCATTCATGACCAAAACACCCAATCTAGTGACCTATTGCGTTTTGGTGCTGCAAGGACTGGTCAATTTGACCACATTCTCCCACCAACCCTTGCCTCCTCCTTTAGACCCTCACACCACCACACCATGCAAACCCCTTCATTCTTCATGCCAGAACCAAACCAAAACCAAAATTACCAGCATGATCATCACCAGCCTCAACAAGGGTTAGTGTCAAACAAGTCATTCCAAGGATTAATACAACTCTCTGACCTTAACAATAACATCAACAATTCCCCTTCTGGATCCAACCTCTTCAACCATCCCTTTCTATCCAACCGAGCCAGTAATAACAACAACATTGTTGAAGATCAACACTTCAACAATGAAGGGTCAAATTTCTTCCCAGAAAGTACCATATTGGGCATCACTGATCACCAAACAAGCTCAACAACCGTCCCTTCTCTCTTCAGCACCTCTCTTCAAAACAGCACCAACAACAACGTTTCTCACATGTCAGCAACCGCATTGCTCCAAAAAGCTGCTCAAATGGGTGCTGCAAGTTCCAGCAGCAGCAACAACAACAACCCTGCCTCTTCCCTCCTCAGAAACTTAGGGTCCAAATCTGATCACAGGCCACTTTCTACTTCTGCAAACTATAGCAGCATTTTCAACAACCTGCAAGACATGATGAACATTCCCGGGTTTGAAGTAGCATATGATCATGGGATGAACACCAGAGAACCAAAACTTCAAGGAGTGGGTGTTAACGTTGGAGGTTCTGATAGGCTCACGAGGGACTTTCTTGGCGTCGGTGGTCAGAATCAGATGGTGAGAAGTATGAGTGGTGGAAGTGGAGGAGCTTCACAACAACGTGGTTTCAACTTAAGCTGCTCGGAAGCTGAGACAAATAATGCTGCGCCGTCAGGTCAAGCTTTCGGTGGTGGAGCGAACTTTCAGTGAAGTACAAAAGGTACGTCAAAGAATTCGATCCCTTACATTGGTCATTGTGATTGTTTTTGTTATTATCTGTATGATTACTGCATGATTACATTGATCAGTGTGCGCGTGTACATATGGAACACTTTTTTTTTACTGTTTATTGGTCAATGAGTTTTTAAAAAATTACTGTTTTCTTTTCTTTTTTAAATAATGATACGCAAATAATAAAGTTTTATAGTTTTTATTATGTTACTTATTTTATTTATTATTTTAATTATAAAAGTTTTCATAAAGGCATATTACTACAGAACACAAAGCTTTAGTTTCACCCTAAACATATAACTTTAGTGTCATAACTTTTGTGTTTTTCGAAGTAACAGAAATGTTAGTAATGGTCATTTTTATAATAACAATACCACAGATGTACTATTTTTTAGAAAAAGAGAAAATACATGAAATTATTGAATTTTGTTAAACGTGTTTTTTTTCTCATGCATTTAATGGTGCAAGTAGGGGAGAGAATTCTAATACTCACTTTACATTATTTTATTATTTTCTCTTTCTTTTCATCCTATTCCTTTCCCTAATTAAAGGATGTATATATATACTTTTTGAATGTATCAAATAATAACTTAATTTATTTCAAAAAGTAAGATTATCTTTCAGCTTTTCAATATTTCTCGAGAAAAAGGGGTGTGTTCTGATCCTGACATGTTGTCTTGCATGGGGTGGACAGCGATGTGGTGCAGAACTTTGTTTCTTCTGTTGTCTTCTCTATTCATTTGCTTTCTTTTTTTGATATATTTTAGTGTATATGGGTTGGCAGAGTCATGAATGTCCTTCAACCTAATTGGAGGGGCGATGCCAAACATATCCATGCTCCTATCAACTTTGTTGCTATTATTATTCGGTCTCTTTCTTATCTGTCATTTTCTTTCTTTTAAGTCACAATTAGCTTAGCCATAACGCCATCTATGAAAATAAATAAATAATAATAATAATAATTAGTTAATAAATTTTATGTTGTTATAAAGTTTTTATTTATTCCAAACCCACATGTTAATTTCATTATATACTATTTTGAGTTTAGTTAATTTTATATAAAGTTTTGTTGGAAATAGACGTATATTACCTTTAATTATATTACTGAATTAGTATCACTATAATATATTGAGAAAATCAATAAATAGTAAAATATAATTTTAATTATGTGTTTGTGGGTATTATATATAAACTAAATATTGTGGTAGCCATTTATTTCTTTAAGCTAGTACTTTATAAATGGTTTTAAATTTTAAAATCCCAAGAAATAGTAACTCAATAACAAAAAGTTTTACCTAAATAATTTATTGGCTTATGCAGCCACAGTTAAAACAAAATTTACTTATCTTATAATATTTTGTTAAATAATATGTCTAATGATATTTTTGCGCCGTGAATTTGGAAAATTCTTTGTGCTAGAAAATTATTGGAAATTTTACATATAAAATATTCTAAGTTTTAAAAAAAGTGTTAGCTACATCCTCTTCAATACATTTTTTTATGTCATTAATTTTTTAAAAGTCAAAATAAATTTTTAAAAATATCATCTTTTAAGATAAATATTTTGATATTTTAAAACATTAACTAATCAAAAACATATTAAAAGTGTATTAAAAAAATATTATTTGTATTTTTTTAATTTAAAATATTGTGAGAAATTACAATTATTAGTTTTATTATAATTTATTTAGATTTTCATAAGGTGGTCCCATGGGATGGGAAACAGAAAGAAAAGGAATCACTGACGTTTTAGGAATTTGAATTACTATGTCTTTCAGCTTTATTGACTATTTGACTTATGCTTGCACGTTATTTTACATATATGTTAAGTTTGAACTTTCATGATCGCATCTTAAGTACAAATTGCACTAAGTTGAAATAGTATGCTGCAACTTTTTGTTTCTGAGAGTGAGACATGGGTAAGAAATACAAATTTGAGAAGCTTTTCTTGTCTTTTTCTCTGAACCTGTGGAGAGTAAACACACACCAAAAAAGTGTCATTTATCAATAACTTTTGTTAGTATAATTTTGTTTAATAAAATGTAATTATTAGTTAGCAATTAATCTGTTAATTATAATTATTCGAGTTTGGGTTTTTGCAGGGATGTCAACTTGTTCCATTGATGGCTAATTAGTCCATCTATTTTGGTTTACCGGAGCAACATTGTGAAAGCATATTGGAGTTTCTGTATAGACATAGCTATAGCCTCAAGTTTTTCAAACAAGTGAAAATTGTGGAAGCATATGAAAATTGACTACCATGCATCAACATACTGTTAAAACATAAGCTAATTGTTATTAGGATTTCAAACAAAATTTTCATGGTTTTAACTTATTACATTTTGTTATTAGACAATGCTTTAATATGTATATGGGAGTACCGGTCATTGCGCCATATACATAAATATTACCATCATTTGCTCTTTTACTTAGTCATATAAAAAACTCTCGCCTTTTTGTATGTAACTTCTTTTTCCATGACCAATACTTAGAAAGGAGTCATTTAACTCAACTTTATTAAAAATAAAAGGGTTAAACTTAAAGATGATAATCATCCCACGTGAAACTTATATTTTTTATGTAAAGTTATCAAGAAATAAAGACAAAAAAATAGAATAAAAGTGCACTTAAATTTATGAAAGATAATTTATAGTAAAAGCTCTTTTTTTTTTGGCTTTCAAGTTATTTTGCACAATTGTTTTACTCTTTTTCTAATGATGAAATATTATAAAAGAAAATTATATATTTGATTTGGGGACCATAACCGTTTATGTATAACACTCAAATACGTTTTCATAAATAGTTATGCCTTTTAAACCTTATACAGATTTTCTTTTCTAAAAGTTATAATTATCAAACTTATTTTTAATTTGACCCATTATAAAAAAAATATTTATTGTATCTTTTACATGATAAAGTCCAGTGAGATATTATACATTCCAATAAGTTTATCTTTGTAATACCACCTTAATAGGCAGGTCTAGCCCAAGCATGAGGTCACTAAAGCCTACACTTAACGCCTCTGATGTTTATAAATAACAACGTCTTTATAAATAATATTACTTAGTTATTTATTTTATTTGAAAAATTATTAATTAACATATATATAATATTCAGGCTAAATATTTTTTATCCACAACAAAGAAGTTGATTATCGTATTGTGACATTTTTTTCCTGATTAATAATAACTTTGTGTATCTTATTATTTAAGTTTTACTCTCACCGACATATAGATTGTCATGAATATTGATTATATATTGCATATACTTATAATTAACAAAATATTATTTTACGATGAATAAAATTTTATATTAATTCAGATTGTTAAAAAGATTTTTTAAAACCAATAATTCATATTATTTTAGGATAAATACAATTTAAATAAAAATTGATTAAATATTAGTTAAATTTATAAATTAGTTTTTTAACTCTTAATTTTGTTTCACTTGGATCTTCTAATTCTTTTTTTATCGTATAGGTCCCGTCTCTTACAAATCTATATTAAGTTAGGACTCTCCGTTAAACTTGATCAATGACATTACTAATTTTATATTAAGTGTTACTAACTTTGTTAAAATGAAATAAGATGTGAATTATTCTTCTTTTTTAAGTGACGTTTCGTATACCATATATAAATACAAAGGAAACACATTGAAGAAGAAATAAAAAACATAAAATTTATCATCGTACATTGGCAAAATATTAAAGTGAATCTTGTGAAGGTTTTGAAAAACATTCATTTAGAAGAAAATTTTTATTGAAGGCATATGAATTTTTTAGTATATTTTGTGTTTGTTGGTTTTGGGAGATATTTTGTTGTTATATTACAATGTTAGGTGTTCAAAGAAGAAGTGTTAGAAAGGGATTGTAGTTTTAAATTGTTGAATTGTATTTTTATTCTGAAATTTTCTATTTGTATGTGTTGCAATTGAAGTTGCAGTGTAAAAATATGACAAATTGTAAATGGAATTGAGAGATACATAGATTAAAATAGTTGTAACAATGATTTTTAAATAATCTTTTTAAACTTAAAAAAAAAGTGATTTGTTTAACCAAATTTGAGTTCATAAATCTAATCACACACATGAAAGGTATTTACATGTCACAACATTTATAAAACGATTACATTAAATTTTTCAAAAATCAAAGTCTTATCGTACCCCTAAATTTTCATATTTTATTTATTAAAAAGAAGAAAAAAAAGGGAGATAAGTTTTAAAATAATTGAGTCTGCTTACGTATTAATCCTTTTGTGTAATGAGAAATAAAAGTTATGTAGTTTCATGTAGTTGTAAATAGAATTTTTTTTTTCAAAAGATATAAATTTTTTTAGTATAAATAATAATATCTTTATAAATAATATTATTTATTCATTTTATTTAAAAAGTTATTAATTAACATATATATAATATTCAGGCTAAATATTTCTATATCTATACCAAAGAAAGTTGATTATCTTACTGTGACATTTTTTTTTCCTGATTAATAACTACTTTGTGTATCTTATTATTTAAGTTTTACTTTTTTATTAGTCTAAGCAAAGTCACCAACGTATAGATTGTCTGATTATATACTACATATAATTATAATTAACAGAATATTATTTTACGATGAATAAAATTTTATATTAATTCATATTGTTAAATAGATTTTTTAAAATAATAATTCATATTATTTTAGAATGAATAAATTTTAAATAAAAATTGTTTAAATATTAGTTAAAATTATAAATTAGTCCCTTAATTCTTAGTTTTGTTTCACTTTAATCTTTTAATTTTTGTTTTTTTAATCATATAGGTCCTATATCTTGCAAATTTATTTTAAGTTAGGACTCTTTGTTAAACTTGAATAACGGTGTTACTAATTTTACACCAACTATTACTAATTTTATTGAAATGAAATCAGATATTGAATAAGATAATATTATTATTCTTTTTTAAGTGACGTTTCTTGTACCACATATAAGTACAAAGGAAGCGTATATTAAAGGAAAAATAAAAAGCGTAAAATTCATCACCCAAAATATTGCATTGAATCTTGTGAAGGTTTTGAAAATATTCATCTAGAAGAAAAGTCTTGTTGAAGGCGTATGAAATTATTAAGCTTATTTTATATTTTGTTGGTTTTAAGGAGTATTATTGTCAAAAGCGAGAGAAACCTCATTCCTCTCTCTCTCTTTTCACCTCATGTCGCCCCAAGATAGCAGTGAAGAAGAATGACAAATAAAAAATAGAATGGAGAAAAATAGATTGAAATATTATAATCAAGATTTTTTAAAAAATTATGTAAAACTTAAAAAAAATAGTTTGCTTGACCAAATTCAAGTTAAATGTCTAATTATGCATCTATAAGGTATTAACATCTCACAACATCCATAAAACAGTTACTTGTGTGTTTCTTAGTTGACTGTAAGTGTGTTAGTGGGAGTATCTGTCCATTTGTGAGTGTGATAAAAAGAAGTGTCAAGGAAAAGCATGTTGGGGAGAGAAAGAAAAAATATATAATTTGTTAAAAAAATGATTAAATAAAAATTTGTTATAGCAAATAAAAATGTTATATATGGATTATATTTAATTTTTTATTATTGAATTATTAGAGAACTTCTCTTTTTCTTTCTTAAACTTTTTATGAAATTTTTTTTTGTTTCTATTACTTTTTAAGTGTATTTTATTTTAGCTTGAAAAGATTATTGTTTATTTTAATTGTATTTTTTTATTTTTACATTATTGTAAAATATTAGGTATATTTTTATAGATCTTGTTTACAATATAGTGTGTGTGAAATATTTGTTTGTATTTAAATTAATTAGATTGATTATTTTAAGGTTAATTTTAGATAAATAAAAATAATAAGTATATAAGAATGAGTTTTCAGGATTTATTCATCTTTACTCATTTTCATTTTAAATAATATGAAGGGTTGCTATCATTATACAGTAACAATAAGAAAATAAGTAAAGAAGGAAAGTAATTTTGTTAAGGTAAAAGAATATTATTTTACTAGGAAAAAAAAAAAATACATGACACAACTTCCTTTATAAGGGATAAGAGTGTAAAAAGTACCTTCTTCTCTGAGCTATACCTATGTATGAAGGATGCCTTTCTTTATAGGTGATAAAATGTAATAGAAACGTGCCTTCTTTAGTGGGTGATAAAAGTAAAAAAAAAATGCCAATTTTTTTGTAGGTAATAAAAAATGTAAAAGAAAAATTAGAGTGCCTCCTTTATAGATGGTAAAAATGTAAAATAAAAAAAGTCTCTATAAATGATAAAAGAATAAAAAAAAGAAGAAATATTTCTCTCTCTATAGAAGCAGTAGAAGAAAATAAAAATAGTTTTTTATAGGCAATAAAAGTGAAAAGAAAAATAAAAGTATCTTCTCTTTTTTGTAGTAATTGAGAAGAAAAATAATAGTTTTTCCTTTTTTAGGTTGTAAATAAAAAGAAAAATGAAAATACTCTCATTTTAGACAATAATTGAAAAGAAATATAAGAGTGTTGTCTTCTTTAGACAAAAAAATGAAATGAAAATAAAAGTGCCTCCTACTTAGTAGTAAATAAAAAAAAAAGATTTAATTATATTTTTAGTCTCTATAAATATAGAGTATTTTGTAATAAATTCTAAAAAAAATTATTAATATCAATTTTTTTCCGTTAAATATTAAACTAGCGTAAACTAGCATAGAACTAACACAACATGTGTCGCATTATTTAATATAATATTATATTATTTAAAATAAATATTTATAAATAAATTTTTAAACACATTTTAATATTTATAAAAAAGTCCTTTCTTCCTTCCACTTAGAAATATGCATTCCAACACTTAATCTTTCCTCCAAACGAGGATTAAGGAATGGTTCAAAGACATTGTGTTGCAAAAATCAGTTCTCATGCCATAACCACAGTACCTTGGTAGAGTAGGGAGGAAGCTTTTAGCACATGTCATAACACTAGGCAAGTCATCATCTGAGGACTCTGAAGTTCCATTCCCATTAGATGAAGTATTAACTGCAAGTCCACCAGGTGGCAACGTAGGTGCACCAGTGACAAATGACAGAAGGCGCTGCTGCTCTGGTGTGAACTCTCCCATAATTTCAAGTAACTGAAAAATGAACCCAGCAGGACTCGCATTATATATAACTAGGAAAAGGATCATACATTAATAATGGCAGGGCTCTTTGCAGTATACCCATGGTCAAATTTTATATGATCAGCAAGTGTCTCGGCCTGCAGAAATATTTTTAACCTGAGATATGTGCTCTTCCAAATTGTTGATATCAACCTGGAAAATTGAGAGGGAGTTAAGGGAGATAATATTGCAAGTACCAAGATCTATAGACTTTCTCAGGATTTAATAGCAAACAACTTCATCTCTGGCTTTCAAGATGTATTCAGATAACCAGGAAGTGTAAAATCCAAGCACAAATCTTCAATCGGGGAATCATGAAAATGTAGTTAACAATTGTATAAGCATAGTTAACATCAATAGATTAGATATGATGTTTCGGGCAAACAAGGGCACTCAACTCTTGCAACATCTTCCCAAGCTCAGCATCAATGAATAGACCTTGTTGATCCTGCACAAATTGAAGGTTAGATACATACAGTAGAATAATTTGACCTTCAGACTAACTACACACATGAATATGGTTAACACATCAATATTACACGATAACATACTTGAGCAAGAACAAGTTTATAAGGTAGGAAGTGTTGGAAAATAATATAACTATATTTCAAAAAAAATTGTTAATTATTATTTTTATTCTATTATTCCAATTTAATCGTTATTATTACTTATATTTTCAGTTATATGTAATTTTATGTGAGCAATTACACTGGTTAAAATATTTTATATATTTTGAGAAAATTGTACAAAATATGCATGAACTTTTCTAATTATATTATTTTTTTGGATTACGAGTTTTATATCTTGTTAATTCTTGAGAGTCTTGGTTTTTAGACAAGAAGAGTCTGTTGTATCTTGAAATTTTTTTTACTACACTGAAATAATCTTTAAGGACAGTGTTTTACACACCTCAAACTAAATTGTTAATCAACTACTTCGGGTTAATTTTGACAACAATCTTAAGGATTATTTTGATGTAGTTAAAAACCCTTCAGAATACAACAGACTCATCTTGTCTAAAAACCAAGACTTTTAAGAACTAGTAAGATCAAAAACTCGTAACCCACAAAAATAGTATAATCAGAAAAGTCTGTGCTTATTTTGTGCAGTTTTCCCAAAATACATAAAATATTTTAACCAGTGTAATTGCTCATATAAACATTACATATAACTGAAAGTATAAGTAATAATAAAATAATAATAATAATTAATAAATTCTTTTGAAATATAATTATATTATTGTCCAACAATCTTCGGTCTATTTCAAAAGAATGTAACATAATAAAATAACTTATTTTAAGACTGGGTTACACTATGACTTCAAATGCTTCGAGTCTGGTGTCTTCTAGACTATGAACCAAACCTAGATAAATAGAACCTTAATTAACAATGTAATCGGTGAAGTAAAACTTCTATGAACCAATATAATTTTTTTTGTAAATTAGAGTCCCATTTGATCGCATTTAAGTCACATACATTTATCTTGCTGTTAATGTTGTGTTGTGCTTTTTAGCCATGCACATGTCTGGATGTTCATAAGTGCTCTAGAGATTAAGCTATTATTTCATAGGAGCAATTGTCGCAACCGGGCGATCGCAACGGTACGACGGATGACAAACTTGTTCCAAAATATCAGAGAAGTCGCCACCAAAGTTTATTTTTAAGAAAAACCTTGGAAAAACTTAAATATAATACGATCTTTGAAACCAAAAAATGAGTTCGGGAGTCATTTACGTGTAGGGAAGGTATTAGCACCCTACAACGTCCGTTTAAAAAATGGTTACCTAAAATTAATTGTACAAAATTATTCTAATTTTGAAAAATATTTATTTAAACCCTAAACATTAATTATTTTATTTTAGAAGAAGAAATATTATTTATTGAAATATTATTCGGGTTATTTTAAAAAATATTTTGACTTGACGGGTACGGTTCCCGCTCCTACGTATCCCCGAATGCAATGGGGAACTCAAAGCCACGTAGTTCTATCTAAAAATTATGAAATTAGTTGATTATAATTAAGTTTAGTAAAAGAAAATTTTATTTTAGAATTAAAATCATTTTTCGTAAAAATTATAATGTTTAGGATACAAGATAATGCAGTTATACATGTACCCTAGGAGAAAACAATATAGAAAGTGAAGGAAGATCACACAACTATACTGCAAATTATTAAGAAATATTTTATTCGTAAATGGAGTATTTGAATTTTAATTTTGATTATGATTAATATTAAAAAAAATTTAAGATAGCGTAAGCTATACATAAACTTCTTATAATTTATTAGACTATCGAAGGCAATGTAAATTACATATCGATATTATAAAAATTTATAAAATGAATAAATTATAGTAATTTAATTTATCAAAATTTGAAACATGACTTAAGAAAATAAAAAAAAATAATTTTATTTGAATTGATTAAAGAAGATACTCATTTAATAAAAAACATTAAAAATTTTATTTGATAGATTTATATTATATAAAACCTAAGGTAACGTTGGTACACATAGATTTTGACAATTTATAACGCATAAAGGTAGAGTCGCTACACATTAGCATTATAAATTATTTCTTAATAAAATAATTTAGATTTAAATTAGTTGATTGATTTGTAAATTAGTATTTAGAAGAGAAATACATCTTGCATTATTATTAAAGTGATTAACTAATTAATTAATGACAATATGTGATAAGTTAATATTGCATAAAGTCTTGGTAACGTAGGTACACATAGACTTTATCAATTTATAATACATGACGATAGAGAAGCTATACGTTAGTATTATAAATTGATACAATTATATTATTATTTATTAATTAATTATAAAAAAATAAGTAATTTAGTATTCACAATATAAAATAAAATAATCATAAATATAAAATTAAATCGCATTAATATGATACAAATATACAATAAATAAAATAAAAGATAATAATCCTAAAAAATAAGATATAAATAATGAAATATAAAAAAGAAAATAATTTAAAAAAAAATCAACTCAGATATGATATTGTAAAGTAAATGGTATCAAGAGATTTTAAATAAATAAAATAAAATAAAATAATTTAAACAAAGTTAACATAAAAAAATAAAAAAAATAATAAAAACTCATTCATTAAATAAATTAATAATTATCATAATAACAAATAATAATGATGATGAATAAATAAATAAAACTAAAACAATAAATTATATGTTGAACTAAATAATGATAAAAATAAAATAAATAAAAAATTCGGACAAAAAAATAATAAAAAAATAAAAAAAGGATAAAATGGTCTCAAATTTTAAATTTTTAGATTTGAGAGGGAAGGACTTTAGGGTTAGGGGTGTGCTTTTCTCCAAGAAAAACAAAAAAAGGTTATGAAAGGGTGGAGGTGAGGTTAATGGAGGCCATGGTTTTGAGTGGTGAAGGTTATTGAGAGCAAAAGGAAGAGGAATGAGACAAGGTAGGGAAAAAGTTTTTTAATGGTGAGTTTTGTGTTTGTGGATGATGATAGATGGAGGAATGGGTGGAGAGGTGGTGAGACATGGATATTTGAAATGGTGGTTTAAAATATTTTTTTTTCATTTGAGATTGATTTGATATAGGAAATGTTTATTCAAAATATAAATATGTATGAAGAAGAAAAATGTGTAAAATGTATGATGAAGCTTACTTGATGTTCTTGAAAATTTTTGCTTGCCTCTTGTTCTTCCTCCTTTCCACTAACCTTTCTTTCTCTCTATTTTCTCTTTTTCTCTCCCCGTTTTAGAATGCCTCCTCTCAAAAATTTTTTAGCCTCTTCTGATGTCTCTCCCTGCTCCATTGTCCTTTTTTCCTTTTATTGTTAGGGTTTTCACTAAAAGGCCCAAAATTCTGAATTTTTCCTTTTTTATGTATAAAGTAACATTGGTTCAAGAATTTAATTATTTGTCATATTCTATTTTTTTTTTAAAAATTAATTCTGAAATTTTCCTATTTTATTAAGACATTTTTTTTTTGTTTTTTTTTTAAACCTTTTGATTCCATTCTTCTTTTGTAATATTAAAAGTCAGATTTTTTATTTTTTTTATTTTTTCATTTTTATTTAGAAAAAAATTTAAATCAAAATTTTAGTGTTTACAGTTACCCCTCTTTACTCAGTTTTTATCAAAAAATATGTATGAACAAGTTTCATATTAAAGTGATAAAAATTGAGTAAAGAAGTGAACTAATTTTGGTTTAAAAATGATAAGATACATAAAAAAAAAGTCAATACCAGAAGCTATTAGAGAAACCATGATTTTTGATGGTTTGTGCTTAACAAATAATAACAAGAATTATGAGACAACATTATGCTTTGACTAAAAACTAAGATTGCCCGGCAGATAATGGACTTTAGCCAAAAATAAAAGTTGCACGTAAAGTAAATCAAGTTCTAAACTTTTGACAATAAAGTAAAAGGAACCAGTCAGGTTCTGGGGTTTTGACAAAGAAGTGAAATGTGCTAGTTAGATGCTGAGTTTTTTGAGAGAAAAGTAAAATGTGTCATTTAGGTTCTGGACTTTGATAGAAAAGTGAAAGGTGTCAGTCAAGTTCTGAGACTTTAACAGAAAAGTGAAATGTGCCAGACAGGTTCTGGGCTTTGACAGAAGAGTGAAATGTACCAGGCAGGTTCTAGGCTTTGACAGAAAAGTAAAATGTGCCAGTCAGGTTCTGGGTGTTGACAGAAAAGTGAAAAATGTGCCAGTCAGGTTCTTGGCTTTGACAGAAAATAAAATGTGCCAGTCAGGTTCTGGGCGTTGACAGAAAAGCGAAAAACGCCAGTCAGATTCTGGGCTTTGACAGAAAAGTAAAATGTGCCAGTCAGGTTCTGGGCTTTGAGAGAATGCGAAAGATGCTGTCAAGTTTTAGGCTTCGATAAAAACATAAAGGGACCAGGACAAGAAAGGTAAAAACAAAGACAGAAAAATAAAAGGTTGATCATGTTCTGGATTGCAAAAGAAAATAAAAGGATAGTCATCCTCTGAACTTTAATAGTAAGAGTAAGACAGAAAAATAAAGACATCAATCAACTTCTGAATTTTGATGAAAAGTAAAGAACTCAGTTAGATCATAGTCTTGGACTGCACATAAAGATTGTAAAGCAGATAATGAATTTAAATTAAACTTCACAAGGTGATAATAGATAAAAACAAATGCATGCTAATGTAATGATGCGATTGCATAAACTGGATGAATGTTAACACTTGGAATGAAATTTATTGAATGATGAGGTCCAACGCAATAATAAGACTTATTAAATCAAAACAAGCTTTGTCCTTTTTATTTTATTTTATTATTATTTTTATTATTTTTTTCGGGGATGATAATTCTTCCAACCTTATCGAAACATGCACATCAAGGTTCATGAATGAGTAACTTCTTTAGTCAGGATCAATTCTTTCATGAAATTTGAGCTAGGTAAGACATCAATCAAATTGGACTGCCATATATTTTTGCATCGTCAAGAGGAGTCAACTTCTTCTGTCATGCTAAACTTATCAGGAGATTCATCGAACTTACTGTGTGAATTTTTAAGCTTCCAACTGTAATCATATTTTCTTATTACCCTTTTAACAATTTGCATGTTTCCTTTTAGTATATAATTATTGGAATGACAATAAAAATTCTATTGAAGAAGTTGAGTAAACAAAGTGGTGTATATAAGCTGAATGGAAGGTGACAAAAGACAAAGATAAATATTTTTGGAACATAGGAATGACTGTAATAAAGAAATGGTGAATTTGCAAAGAAGACTTATGACATGAGTAACGAAAAAATACATCAAAGGATCGAAATGACTATGAAAATAGTGAAATATTATGCCGATTAAGTGACGTCTTCCAGATGAACAGTGCTAATCTCTCATGTAAATTGATCATCCATTAACAAAACTGCCAAAATGAAATTACCCCAGTAAGGTATTTTGAATCCATCTTTCGTTTGACTTAACTTTAATATCTCAAAATTTGCCCCAGTTTAGTATTCCAGTTGATCATATTTCTCGATTTGAAGCCCTTTCTTGCGACTGAAGTTAGTGCCCCTCTGAACCGCCCTTTTAGGTTTTCAGTTCAGTGTAGTATTTATTTGACCTTAACTTTTGCCTGAGCCGCTCTTTCGAGTTTTCAGCTCACCAGGTCGCTCTAACTTTTGCCTAGGTCGCCCTTTCGGGTTTTCAACCTAGCGAGCTCTTTTCTTTTCTTTTTTTTTTAATTATTTTTTTCTCTTTTTTAATTATTATATATATATATATATATATATATATATATTTAAGCATAGTATTTTTTTACAGCATCAGAATTGATGGGGTTTGGAAGATCTTGTCCATCCATGTTTGTGAGGATTAGAGCCCCTCCTGAGAAAGCCTTTTTCACCACATATGGTCCTTCATAATTCGGGGACCACTTGCCACGATAATCTTTATGCGTTGGCAAAATCTTTTTAAGTACCATATCTCCCTCACTGAATTCTCTCGGGCGAACCTTTTTATCGAAAGCCTTCTTCATCCTTCTCTGGTATAGTTGACCGTGACATAACGCATTCAACCGTTTTCCTTCAATGAGATTCAATTGATCAAAATGAGATTGCACCCATTCTGCTTCTTCTAATTTGGTCTCCATTATTATCCTTAAAGAGGGAATTTCGACTTCAATAGGAAGTACTGCTTCCATTCCATATACCAAAGAGTATGGAGTTGCCCTGGTTGAAGTACGAACCGAAGTTCGGTATCCATACAAGGCAAATGGCAGCATTTCTTGCCAATCCCTGTATGTCACTACCATCTTTTGGATGATTTTTTTAATATTTTTATTGGCTGCTTCAACTGCTCCATTCATCTTTGGGCGATAGGGAGAGGAATTATGATGTCGAATCTTGAAGTTGTCACACAATTCTTTCATCATTTTGTTGTTCAAATTAGTGCCATTGTCTGTTATCAACTTGCTTGGCAGGCCATACCGACAGATCAAATCCTTTTTAATGAATCTCACCACCACATTTCGGGTCACACTAGCATACGAGGCAGCCTCAACCCATTTTGTGAAATAGTCAATAGCAACTAAAATGAAGCGGTGACCATTAGAGGCTTTAGGCTCAATGGGTCCAATTACATCAATTCCCCATATTGAAAAAGGCCAGGGCGATGATAAGACATTCAAATTTGTTGGAGGAACATTAATATTGTCAGCATATGTCTGACATTTATGACATGTCTTTACATAACGAAAGCAATCGGCCTCCATTGTCAACCAGTAATATCCCACTCGTAGAATCTTCTTTGCCATAGCATGTCCATTGGCATGAGTCCCAAATGAGCCCTCATGAATCTCTTCCATGATCTTTTGTGCCTCTGAAGCATCTACACATCTAAGAAGAATCATATCATGATTCCTTTTGTAGAGAACATCTCTGTTTAGAAAGAAACTCATTGCTAACCTCCTCAACGTCTTTTTGTCATTTTCAGCAGCATTTAATGGATATTCTTGGTGTTTGAGGAAATTTTTAATGTCATTATACCAAGGTTTACCATCAGGTTCTTCTTCAACCATTTGACAATAGGCAGGATGATCAAGCTGTTGCATCTTTATGAATGGCATGTCTTCCTTTTGACTTACTACAAACATTGATGACAAAGTGGCTAAAGCATCGGCTAATTGATTCTCCTCACGAGGAATATGCTGGAAAGTAATTTCGTCGAAATACTCCACCAATTCCTTGATATAGGCTTGATAAGGGATCAATTTGGCATCTCGGGTTTCCCATTCACCTTTCAGCTGGTGAATAACCAAAACTGAGTCACCATATACCTCGAGAATTTTAATCTTTGACTCTATAGCTGCTTGAATTCCCATAGCACATGCTTCATATTCAGCTACATTATTCGTACAATCAAATAATAATCTAGCCGTGACTGGGATATATTGCCTCTCTGGGGAAATCAGTATAGCACCAATCCCGTGTCCGAGTGCATTAGAAGCACCATCAAACATCATGACCCATTCGTCTTTTACTGAAGATTCTTTCTCGTTAAACAGCGCCATTATATTTTCGTCAGGAAATTCATACTGTATTGACTGGTAATTATTCACCGGTTGATGAGCTAGAAAAACTGCGAGAGCACTGCCTTTGATTGCCTTTTGAGTAACATACAAAATATCATATTCTGACAATAGGACTTGCCAACGAGCAATCCTTCCAGTAAGGGCTGGTTTCTCAAAAATGTATTTGATTGGATCCATTTTTGACACCAACCAAGTCGTGTGACTCAACATATATTGCCTCAATCTACGAGCTGCCCAAGCCAAGGCACAACAAGTTTGCTCTAACAAAGAGTATCTAGCTTCATAATCGGTGAATTTTTTGCTCAAGTAATAAATGGCGTGCTCTTTCTGACTCGATTCATCATGTTGACCTAAAATACATCCCATGGATCCTTCTAACACTGTCAAATACATAATGAGCGGCCTCCCTGACACTGGCGGTACTAGTATCGGGGGATTTTGTAAATACTGCTTTATCTTCTCAAAAGCTTCTTGACAATCTTCATTCCATTCCATCGGCTGATTTTTCCGTAGCAACTTAAAAATTGGTTCACAAGTGGCAGTTAGTTGGCATATGAATTGAGCAATATAATTAAGTCTCCCCAAAAATCCGCGAACCTCCTTTTCAGTGCGAGGAGGCGGCATTTCCATGATTGCTTTTGCCTTGTCAGGATCAACCTCTATTCCCTTTTGACTTACTATGAATCCCAACAATTTGCCTGATTTCACCCCAAAGGTACATTTGGCAGGGTTCAAGCGTAATTTGAATTTCCTCAACCGCTCAAACAACTTGTGTAAATTCATAACATGGTCTTCTTCGGTCCTTGATTTGGCAATCATATCATCCACATAGACTTCAACCTCCTTATGCATCATATCATGAAATAATGTCACCATCGCCCTTTGATATGTTGCCCCAGCATTTTTCAAACCGAAAGGCATGACCTTGTAGCAAAAGGTGCCCCAAGGTGTAATGAATGTGGTTTTCTCCATATCCTCTTCAGCCATTTTGATCTGATTATAACCCGAGTAACCATCCATAAAAGAGAAAAATGAATGTTGAGCTGTATTATCTACTAGCATATCAATGTGAGGCAATGGGAAATCATCTTTAGGGCTGGCTCTATTTAGATCCCGATAGTCAACACACATCCGAACCTTTCCATCTTTCTTGGGAACTGGCACAATGTTAGCAACCCATTGAGGGTATTTGGCCACAGCAAGAAAACCTGCATCAAATTGCTTCTTAACCTCCTCTCTAATCTTCAATGACATCTCAAGCTTCATTCTCCTTAATTTCTGCTTAACTGGGAAACACTTTGGTTTTAGTGGCAATTTATGCTCGACTATGTCAACATCTAGACCTGGCATATCTTGATAAGACCATGCAAAGACATCATTATAATCATGCAAAAGTTTAATCAACTTGTCGTGCTCTTGTTTTTTCATGAGGGTGCCTATTTTGATTTCTCTCTTATCATCTTCAGTCCCTAAATTGATTGTCTCAGTGGGTTCATCATGAGGTTGGATCTCTTTCACTTCTTGATCAACCAATCTTAGAAATTCTGAGGGTAAATCAACATCACTATCATCTTCGACAGCTTGATTAATGGGACAATCAAAATTAGTGGATGAGATATTAGCACTGTTACTTTCAGACATGTCACTTTCGAATCTGCATTGTGCGAGAGTTGAGACAAAAAGAAAATAAACGACAAGATTCAACTGATAAAGAGAAAGACACGAAAGATTACTGAGAATTCAAATCGCATTTCATTTAAATATACTTAAAAGGAAACATGTGTCCTAATTTACAAAAAGAAATCATATATCAGCGTTTTCAAAAAGTAATGATATCCTAAAGCTTTGAAACAAAACAATAGGATTAACTTCAAGGATTACTTTGAATAGCTATTAAAAATCACAGGTAAATCAATGATCTCCCAATTGCCAACTTCTGTGTTTGGCGGGCAAGTACGGACTAGGTCCACAACCTCTTCTTCAGGTGTATCCACATCAGCAGCAGCAGCCACTGAGTTTTGAAACTCAAATCCAGCACTATAGAAGCTTTTCAGAAGATCACAAATGGGGACCCCTTCAGTCTTAGGCTCTCTACCTTCCAACCTGGCTAATCTTCTTTCTTTCTTTTCCTCCATGACTTTTCTCTTATCAGCTTTAGTGGGCATGTATCACAACCCAAATCTATCCTTATTCTCATGGAGCTGTAACCAGTTTGTTGCTTTCGATATGACTTGCCCTAACATGTATCCATACTGACAACCTCCATCGAGCATGACTTTAGCAGTCATTATGGATGTATTAGACAATCGAGGTTTTAAGATTGGAGCTCCCTCTCCAACATAAGTAGCATTTGCAATCTCTAAAGCCTGAAAAGAGGTCTCTAGAGCTTCTTCAGCAGCTTCAATATAAGGAGTGGACGAAGGCTTACTCACCAACACATCTTCTTCACCAGAGACAATCACCAACTTATTATCAATGATAAACTTCAGTTTCTGATGCAATGTGGATGGTACAACTCCTGCAGAATGAATCCAAGGCCTCCCCAAAAGACAGCTGTAAGCTGGCGCGATGTCCATTACTTGAAACAAAATCTGAAAAGTGCAAGGACCGATTTGGATTGGGATTTCAATTTCTCCAATGACCTCTCTTCTTGTTCCATCAAAAGCTCTTACTATCATGGCACTGGGTTTCATATGCGACCCATCATAAGGTAATTTTGACAATGTTGCTTTTGGCATCACATTCAGAGAAGACCCATTGTCAATAAGCACTCTAGCAATAATGTGATCTCGACATTTCACAGAAATATGCAGTGCTTTATTGTGCCCCATTCCTTCGGCAGGTACTTCATCATCAACGAAGGTGAGATAATTGTTTGAAACAATATTACCAACAATGCCTCCAAACTTGTCGGTAGTGATATCATGGCTGACATGAGCCTCATTCAACACTTTCAAAAGAGTCCTCCTATGTGGCTCAGAGTTCAACAACAGCGATAAAAGAGATATCCTTGCTGGAGTTCTGTTTAATTGTTCCACAACTTGATATTCACTTTGCCGAATAAATTTCAAAAACTCACAAGCTTCTTCATCTAACACCGTTTTCTTTATTTCAGGCATTTTCTCTTCGTCGGCGTCTTCAAACTCGCCCACTTTGGCTTTCCCTTTTGAGGATCTCTCTATCTCTTTTGTTCGCTCCTTTCTCAGCTTTCCAGGTGTGTAAATACGATCGCTACGGGTCATCCCACCAACACCAGCAATGTTTGAGACGGCGACAGTATCAGAATTGACACCTTGTGTTTGGTTTTCCTTAAAATTGCCACCGTAAACCCCTGCATCATACTTCCATGGTACTGCTTTGTTGTCCTTGTAAGTGAATGGAGCCGGTACTTGTATAGTGATGGGTCTAGGTCCGTTGGTAGTTGGGGTATTCATACATTTGGTGTAATGAATGACCAAAGGTTTCGGGAAAGCGTAGGATTGCCCATCGACAGTCAAAACTTCATTTTTCTCTTTAGGGTGTCCAATTTGGATCAGATGCTTGTCCATCAAGGTTTGTAGAACATGCTTGAATTCTTCACGATCTTCAATGGAGTGGTCTGCATCAGGGTGCAAATCACATATATTTCCTTCATGTACAAAACCCTTGATCAAGTCAGTCTTACACAGCTCAGCAAAAATAATCTTAAGAGGAGTGGTAACCTTTTCAACTTTCCTCTTTAAAACATATGTAGACTCTTCCTCGACGGCATTTACCGATGATCCTCCATGCCTGGGTAGGGGATTACTCCTAATGTTAGGATTATCCTCCTTGAAATTTAGCCATTTGGCATTAATTAAGTCTTGCACTTTGAACTTTAATGCCCTACAATTCTCTGTTGAATGACCAATGCCACCAGCATGATACTCGCACTTAGCGTTTGGGTCATACTCTCTTTGATAGGGCGGTTCTACAGGTTTCATTGGGCAGGGTACAACTAATGAACTTTGGAATAGGCGAGGTAGTAACTCAGTGTAGGACATGGGGATTGGGTCGAATTGAACTTGCTTCCTTTCTTGATTGTTTTGGGGTCTTATTTGGTTGGGATTTGGGTTTTGGTTCCAATGCTGGGGTGGTCTCATGGGTGGTGCTATGGGAAAAGTAGGCGGAGCAGGTTGGTAGGGTCGCGGCTGATAAGATTGGAGACTTGGATTCTGTGAAACAGCATTGACATATGGCTAAGACATTTGAGGGACAGGAAATGTAGGTTGGAATTGAAAAGGTGCAGGGTTAGGTCTGATGAAAGGAACTTCTCTTGGGTGAAAGGCTATAGCATTAGTCTCTCCCTCCTTCTTTCTTCCTGGACCATTTGTAAATTTCTTCAAACTGGAGGGTCCGCCTGAATTGTGAAATATCTTACCACTCCTCATTCCTCCTTCCACTCTTTCTCCGATAATCACAATATCAGAGAAGTTTGACGAAACACTTCCAATCATTCTATCATAGAAAGGTGATTGAACAGTATCAATAAACATAGCCACCATTTCTTTTTCAGACAAAGGGGACTCCACTTGAGCTGCAACTTCTCTCCATCTCTGGGCATATTCTTTAAAAGTCTCATCCTCCTTCTTTAACATATTCTGCAGTTGTAATCTATCAGGAGCCATATCAATGTTGTACTTATATTACTTTAGGAAAGCATCAGCCAAGTCTTTCCAACTACGAATACGAGTACGCTCAATATGCATATACCAACTCAAAGCTCCTCCAATTAAACTGTCTTGAAAAAAATGAATTAGCAGCTTATCATCATGGGCATGTGATGCCATCTTTCTACAGTACATGATCAGATGACTCTTTGGGCATGTTGTTCCTTTGTACTTATCAAAATCAGGCACTTTGAATTTTGGAGGAACTATCACATCTGAGACTAAACAAAGATCTACAGCTTCCCCAATGCCATAGCTGCTCCCCTCGATAGCTCTCAATCTTTCTTCCAATATTTGTAATTTTTCTCTGGATTGGAAGTGCTTCTCTGAGTAATTGGGATGGGGTTCTTCTAAGGTCTTATGGGAATGGAATGGTGATATGGCTGGGTTTCCATTAAGGCTAGGATTAGTGATTTGTGGTTGGTGGTGGATCGGTTGGTTTGGGGTAGGTATAATGTGGGGTATATGAGCTTCTTGGGGATGGGTATTTTGAGGGTAAGCATATGATGGGATGGATGTTTGGGTTGGTTGGATTTGTGGATCTGAAGGTTGTGCAGGATTGGGTTGATTTAATGGCTGGCCAGTGTTTTGTGGGTTCTCAGCTTTTGGTGGCGTATAACCTTGGGGAAGGCCATATGGGGGAAATTGGACATCTTGTTGATTAAAAGCTTGTTGTGGAGGCCTTTCTACATGCAAGGTCAAAGGCACCATTGTTTCATGAGGAGGAAAATTTTGGGACGGTCCTTGTGTAGGGGTAAAACCTGGTGGATAGGTAGGAGTGGGTTGTGCTGGAGGTGCTTGAATAGGGGTCCCCTCTGTGGTTCTTCTCTCTAAAGACTTCAGTGCCTCTAGGATTTATGCCATTTGTTCTTTCAACTGATTAACATCGTTCCTCAGTTCTTCATTGTGCTCCTCTAACTCATCCATGATCCTTGCTTGAGCGCGAGTTCTATAAGGATGCTTTAGAAAACGTTTCCCCGTTATATTTGTTTAATTTTTTGAAATAGTTTGTAGTAAAAAAAAGAATTAATCAAAATGAAAAATGCACTAAAAAAAAAAAACCAAAGATTAAAGAATCATCATAGTTGTTGAGCGTCTTCAAGTCTTTAATGGAAATTAATGTAGGATCCTCGTCAAATGAAACACACCAAAATATAATCCATAATCAAAGTACATCAGAATTTGATTCAAAATACATCTTCTTTTTCCTACCCATACATAGTCTACCTATACCCCAAATCATTACATCACCCCTTCCTAGCCCTAGCTATCATTCCTTTCATCTCTGAGACCAACCAGTTGCAATGGCTAAGGAAATCTTTAATTTCTTGAGGTATCGTGTAGAAAAAAGTAGCTGTCTTAGCCTTTGACAACATATACGGGACATCATCAATCGCGGCATTAGCTAATGATGAAAGTTGTATGAAGCGCTTGATCCAATACTCAATGAGCTTATCTCCTTCTTCTATCTGACCATCTTTCACTTTCACAATAGCTTCATACTCTTTCATGATTCTGATCACTTCCCATTTTTTAGCATTAATTTCAGCCTCGCATGCCATGACAATTTCCTTTATCTGTTCTTCCATATTTTGCACTCGTGTTTGGAGTTCATTGGCTTGAGTCAAAGCTTCTTCTCGATCTCTTTTTGCTTTGTACAATGTACCTTTCAATTGTCGTTTCTCATATAAAGCTGCATTTCGCTCCTTCACCCTCAATCCCAATTCCTTGCTTGCAGCCTCAAGGCAACGTTGAACTTTGGCTGCATGGCTTTGCACAGACTTCTGCTTCTTACAAACCTCTTCATAGGCTTGCTGTTTTTCACTATTTTCTCTTTTCAAAATGGTGCAAGTTTGGCGGTTCTCTCGAAGCTCCCTTTCTACCCTCACATTCTTCTCAATCATTTTAGCCTGTCTTACCTTTAATTCTTTTACTTCTTCATTCTCAAAGGGTTCTGGATTAGATGGCTCACTTTCTTGGGAGGTACCTGGATCTTTGAATGGTAACTTAATCTCTTGGACTCTTTCTTTAACCCATTGACGGTAACTTGCTTTCGCTGCACAACTTCTCACGCCTAGCTCTTTTCCTTTTCGAACAATTCTTGCCCAAGCATTCCTTGCTTTTTTTATAAGCTCCGTGAAATTTCCATCTTCATAATAGACAACAAAAGGAACCAATAATTCCTCAGCAGGTGGTCCCATCATAGGATAAGCAAGCTGACGTTGCCCCATAATTGGATTATAATTTATACAACCTCGAGTATCCATAAGAGGAACATTTGGATAATTGCCGCAATGATAAATAATGGTCGTCGACTGTTGCCATGGAGTGTACCACCTGATGTGTCCTTCATTCAAACTAGCTAGGTGATTAACCCACTCTTGACCATTTTTTTGCCCAATTTGAAACCTCAGCAAATCAGCGATCGGACACTTGATCTCACTTGGCCTTTTAAAGACATGAGCTGTGAGCTATATATAAAGCATAGGTAGACAACATTTAATCTTCTTTCCTTTCTTTTCATGGCAGAAACTCAGTGTACAATAAACATCAGCTAGTATTGCAGAAACAGGATTTTCAGATCGATTTTTGCATGCAAGAAACACATCTATCGCTGCTAAATCCACAAAGTTGTCATGCCTTGGGAAGAGGACAATGCCATAAATGGTGAGTGCTAGGACATCCATGAAAGTTTCCAAATGTTCTTTTTCTACCAAATTATGCATGTGTCGTTCAAGAAAATCTCTTGTGAATCCCCTATTCTGATGTCTTTCTTGATAAGCTTTTTGCAACTCTGCTGGATGGATCCTTAAGACATTGGCAATAGTTGGTAGAGATGCATGATGTTCCATAGGGCGATATGGCTGTTGACCCTCCAAAGGCAAGTCTAGAATTTGCTCAAATTCCTCTAAGGTCAGAGCTAACTGAAAATCCTGAAAAGTGAAGCACCTCAATGGGGAATCATAAGACTGGGCTAAAGCTGTTATGGCATCTTCTTGCACATTCACTTCCATCAATCTCAAAATATTTCCATATCTCCTCACTAAAGTGAGTTGTTGGACTGTCTTCAGCTTCTTTCCTAACCCTCTCAGACTAGCCGTGTCAGCCATTTTAACTCCCAGATGCAATTTCCTCCTCAGCTCAACTGATCTCACATCACTGCTACTTGATCCCACATTAATTTCCATTTTCTTGAATACTCAAACAATTTTGTGATTCTCAACCTATGAATAAAAAGAAAATGATGAGAAATTATTTCAAATTTTGTATTTGTTTCATTAACATAGGATCCTAGTAGCCATAAGGATTAATATTGATTCTAAACAGATAAATGTCCATATAAGAATCAACATTAATCCTAAATGAATCAATAATCTACTAGGATTTTTATTAATGAAACAAATATGTGATGACTATAATAATGCGAGAACAATATGAATCACCACCCTTTTTAAGTTTTTTTTTCAGTTTTTTCTCTTGATAAATCTAAATTGATACTTATAAGGGTAATGCTTCACATGACAATGCAATTATGTAAGAAATTATGCAAATTGTCATCCTTAACCTTATTTCAAAACTGATTTTAAATTTATTACAAGTGTCGCAAGGATGGCAATAAGCATGATATTCAAATAAATGATATGCAATGATAAATGAAATGATGATGATGTAAGAAAAAAATTAATTAAGAGAATCATGTGAATTACTAGTCCTTATATTATTCTAAAAAAAAAAAATCTTCTCCTTTTTTATTTAAAAACTTTAAGGCACTAATAATTCACATAATTTCTAAAAGAATAAATAAGGAAAGAATACCCCCTTTTGTGTCCTATTTCAGGTCACCTAAAGGGTCTAACTTAAAGATCTACAACTTTCTTTTACGTGTAAAAACTCACAAAAGGTGGCTTGTAATCCTAAAAGGTCACTAGAGCTAAGATCCAATCCTTGATGTTGACCACAACAGTAGGGAGTCTACTAGATGCGGGACATCAAGAAAAGGTCAAACTCTAGCTAGGGTTTTCACGATAGCCAAATAGGACGTGCATCCAAAATGACACCGCTACATAACCCCTCTAATCCTAAGCATACTCAGACCCGGGTATAGGGCCCCGCTCAAAGTGTGTGATAAATGTGTAAGTGGTAGTGTGTGAGGGAGCATACAAACCTTATCAACTCAACAAAAATAAAAAGCTGCAAAAATTAAACAACACAAGAATATACAAATTATCAATAGTCATCTACCCTAGGATTAATAACAATATCAATATGAGCATACAATGAGATTACGCAATTCATACACGAAATACATGCACGAATAAAAGAAACACTACAATTGACTCAAATAAATAAAAAAGAAAGGGATTAAACAAATAGAAACAAAATAAGACAAATTCGCACGATCAATTATCAAAGGCTTGACTCTCTAAAAGATTTCCCCAGTGGAGTCGCCATCTGTCGCAACCGGGCGATCGCAACAGTACAACGGATAACAAACTTGTTCCAAAATATCAGAGGAGTCACCACCAAAGTTTATTTTTAAGAAAAACCTTGGAAAAACTTAAATATAATACGATCTTTGAAACCAAAAAATGAGTTCGGGAGTCATTTACGTGTAGGGAAGATATTAGCACCCTACAACGTCCGTTTAAAAAACGGTTACCTAAAATTAATTGTACAAAATTATTCTAATTTTGAAAAATATTTATTTAACCCCTAAACATTAATTATTTTATTTTAGAAGAAGAAATATTATTTATTGAAATATTATTCGGGTTATTTTAAAAAATATTTTGACTTGACGGGTACGGTTCCCGCTCCTACGTATCCCCGGATGCAATGGGGAACTCAAAGCCACGTAGTTCTATCTAAAAATTATGAAATTAGTTGATTATAATTAAGTTTAGTAAAAGAAAAATTTATTTTAGAATTAAAATCATTTTTCGTAAAAATTATAATGTTTAGGATACAAGATAATGCAGTTATACATGTACCCTACGAGAAAACAATACAGAAAGTGAAGGAAGATCACACAACTATACTGCAAATTATTAAGAAATATTTTATTCGTAAATGGAGTATTTGAATTTTAATTTTGATTATGATTAATATTAAAAGAAATTTAAGATAGCGTAAGCTATACATAAACTTCTTATAATTTATTAGACTATCGAAGGCAATGTAAATTACACATCGATATTATAAAAATTTATAAAATGAATAAATTATAGTAATTTAATTTATCAAAATTTGAAACATGACTTAAGAAAATAAAAAAAAAAGTTTTATTTGAATTGATTAAAGAAGATACTATTTTAATAAAAAACATTAAAAATTTTATTTGATAGATTTATATTATATAAAACCTAAGGTAACGTTGGTACACATAGATTTTGACAATTTATAACGCATAAAGGTAGAGTCGCTACACATTAGCATTATAAATTATTTCTTAATAAAATAATTTAGATTTAAATTAGTTGATTGATTTGTAAATTAGTATTTAGAAGAGAAATACATCTTGCATTATTATTAAAGTGATTAACTAATTAATTAATGACAATATGTGATAAGTTAATATTGCATAAAGTCTTGGTAACGTAAGTACACATAGACTTTATCAATTTATAATACATGACGATAGAGAAGCTATACGTTAGTATTATAAATTGATACAATTATATTATTATTTATTAATTAATTATAAAAAAATAAGTAATTTAGTATTCACAATATAAAATAAAATAATCATAAATATAAAATTAAATCGCATTAATATGATACAAATATACAATAAATAAAATAAAAGATAACAATCCTAAAAAATAAGATATAAATAATGAAATATTAAAAAGAAAATAATTAAAAAAAAAATCAACTCAGATATGATATTGTAAAGTAAACGGTATCAAGAGATTTTAAATAAATAAAATAAAATAAAATAATTTAAACAAAGTTAACATAAAAAAATAAAATAAATAATAAAAACTCATTCATTAAATAAATTAATAATTATCATAATAACAAATAATAATGATGATGAATAAATAAATAAAACTAAAACAATAAATTATATGTTGAACTAAATAATGATAAAAATAAAATAAATAAAAAAAATTCGGACAAAAAAATAATAAAAAAATAAAAAAAGGATAAAATGGTCTCAAATTTTAAATTTTCAGATTTGAGAGGGAAGGACTTTAGGGTTAGGGGTGTGCTTTTCTCCAAGAAAAACAAAAAAAAGTTATGAAAGGGTGGAGGTGAGGTTAATGGAGACCATGGTTTTGAGTGGTGAAGGTTATTGAGAGCAAAAGGAAGAGGAATGAGACAAGGTAGGGAAAAAGTTTTTTGATGGTGAGTTTTGTGTTTGTGGATGATGATAGATGGAGGAATGGGTGGAGAGGTGGTGAGACATGGATATTTGAAATGGTGGTTTAAAATATTTTTTTTTCATTTGAGATTGATTTGATATAGGAAATGTTTATTCAAAATATAAATATGTATGAAGAAGAAAAATGTGTAAAATGTATGATGAAGCTTACTTGATGTTCTTGAAAATTTTTGCTTGCCTCTTGTTCTTCCTCCTTTCCACTAACCTTTCTTTCTCTCTATTTTCTCTTTTTCTCTCCCCGTTTTAGAATGCCTCCTCTCAAAAAAATTTTAGCCTCCTCTGATGTCTCTCCCTGCTCCATGGTCATTTTTTCCTTTTATTGTTAGGGTTTTCACCAAAAGGCTCAAAATTCTGAATTTTTCCTTTTTTATGTATAAAGTAACATTGGTTCAAGAAATTAATTATTTTTCATATTCTATTTTCCTTTTAAAAATTAATTCTAAAATTTTCCTATTTTATTAAGACAAATTTATTTTTTTTGTTTTTTTTTTTAAACCTTTTTATTCCATTCTTCTTTTGTAATATTAAAATTCATATTTTTTATTTTTTTATTTTTTTATTTTTATTTAAAAAAAAATTTAAATCAAAATTTTAGTGTTCACAGCAATCGTACTACTTCACACTCATATAGGTGATTCTATCATTTGTATACTGTACTTTATACACAACCAATAAGAGATATATAATTCATTAAAAGCTTTTGCTTATCTTCACGTTAATGCAGTCTAGTACTTTTCATATTTCTCATACCATAGGAAAGGATAAACAACATACTAGCAAGACTAACAAGTGACTTGTTATTACCTATATGAACCTTTTCATGTGACCTTCACTCATAAGGTTGGGTTACTATCAATGTTAGATAAACAAATCTAATTGTGTCAAAGGTAAACAAATCAAGTCTACTAGAAATTTCCTATCATTAATAATTACATGGCAATTTATATAGGCTTAAGCAATCTATACAAGTTAAGAAGTAAGAGTAGATATTACTAAGTCATGATTCAAAACAATGGGTTTCAATCCTAGTCTTCTTAAACAGTTTAAAGTAATAAAAGAATATGTTGCACTAGAATCAAAGAGTACTTTAAGAGAAAATTTGTTTATGATGCATTTTTCTTAATAAGGCTTTTTCTTGCCAAAATCCTTTTTCTTTTTCGTAAGGCCATAATTTTCAATCGATTCAGCCTTTGGTTTTCCAGACTTTCCAAAGCTGCACACTTATTCACCAACTCAAGGAAACTTACCATCCATTAAGTAATCACACCTTTCCTCAATTCATATCTCAGAGCTACCTCAAACTTCTGACACTTTCACTAAGTGTTAAGGTTATGCTAATAATATGTAACATACTTGAACAATGTCCTAAATTTGGTAACATACTCACCTATAGTCATACTTTCCTGTCTGAGGTATATGAATTATGTCTCGTTTGTCCTCCTAACATTCTCTAGAAAATACTTCTCTAGAAACTTCCTCTAAAAAGCCTCCCATGTTACTACCTTTTCAGCCACCATCATCAGTTGTTGAGTTCCATGCCACTAGTTTTCAACCTCTCCTTTCAACATAAAAATAAATAGTGCAACCTTTTGCATCTCAGGGCATCCCATGACAACAAATATTTTCACCAATTTTTGGAGCCACAACTCTGCTCCTTTAGAGTCATAAATTCCCTTGAATACAAGTGGGTGGTTTCACTGAAATTCAACCAATGCACTTGCTTATTTCTAGTATTTCCTCTTCTTATCCAACTACTAATTGTGTGGTAGTATCCACCATGTTCGTAATTGCTTAGAGAATTGCATCATTGTGTCTTGTTCTACTTGCCATAATTTTCTACTTCAACTAAATATAAGCTTGGAGTGATCAAGCTTAACATTATAATAAGGATCATAAATTGTAGTAAATCTACCAATTCACAATACCTAAACTCTCAAGTCATAGTAGTCTTAACTACTCTCTCACTAAGGTATCATTGGAAAATCCTTATGAATGATTTAACATTCCTGATAAGATATAAGGTGTTAAGTCCTAATCCAACAGTCTGGCTAGACAAAACGGCTTTGATACCAATAAATTGAGACGTCCCTATTTATAATAGGTATTTCTCAATGTCATCCCCTTTTCATGGTGAGTAAAGGATAAATTAAAACATTTAATCAACAACTTATCCAAATAATTTGACACCAACATACATAATATATATTACATAAAGTTATGCCATAAAGTCATCATGTTCAAAGTGCATAAAAAGTTATTACAAACCTCCTAAGTTTTCCCAAAATTATTTAAATAATAAAAATTATAAGAAAAGATAACTAGAGAAAACATAAACACATAATAGACCAACATGATAGACTTCTTCTCTTTGCATCCGTATACATTAGACACATACATAAAAAGATAGGGTGAGTACAAACATTTATAAACAATCACATAAGGTAATACTAATACTTAAATGATACACAACTCAATCAGATAATCACATAACAATCAATCAATCAATCAATTCAAAGTCTTTGTTTGTGAAATCTCCATAGAGTAATTAATTAATTATCTAACATTATCAATTTTGGGTTGAGATTGAGAGTTTTGTGTCTGGAATCCTACTAGTGTTATAGGTACATCTTCTCCTTTTATCGGAGATAGAACATAAGTGCACAATTCTCATTTTATGATTACTACTAGCAGCACACACTCAAACCAATCTTGGTATGTTCTAGTGCCTCTTAGGATAGGTTAGCAAAGTTCTCACTGCGTATGACATAAGTTAGCCATGTTTGATCTCCTGTTAGTCTTGGGTATTCTCCTATCCCCTATGATCAGATGAACATTATTTGCTCCTCGCCTGCATCGTGACGTATTCAACTTCTTTCATAATCACTAACACAAACAATATCACACCCATCAATTGTCTAGCAAGTACATCATCACATCTCTATATCAAGAGAACAAACAATCATATGGACATGGCCGAAATCAAAATTTTCCAAATTTTATACACCAACTTATAAAATTCATAACTAAATCTCAATTTGTCTCTATTGTTCTCAAATCGACTTACTTAATATTCAACATATTAGAAAATTCATAATAAATTCATTTTTCATCCAAAACACATGAGATCAGTGAAGTTATTCTCCTAAGCATGTCTACTTTCAGATAAAAATACATTCAAAGTTATAGACATCAATTCATGCTTCAAAGTCTAATTACAAAACCACAAATTATCACAATTCAGTAACAACATATTGGAAAAATCACACATCATTCAATCTAATACCAAAATTTATGAAATCAGTGGCACTCTTTCCTTTTGAATATATAGTTTCACAGAAAAATACACAGATCCCAAAATAAGTTATAGTTATTCTCTAATACTTACAAAAATTTATTTCTCAGTATTAGTTCATTGAAAAAATCATAACTATTTTATTTTAAATCCAAAATTCATCACACTAGTGAGGATATCTCCCTTAAAACATCAATTTTTATGCAAAAGTAAAAATCAAATAATGTTACTCTTCTCCTTTAAAACAAGAGCAGTTTTCTTAGTAGTAGACATAGGAACATCACCTTCATGTAACATCATATTGAGAAAATCATAAGTATGTCATTTTAATTCCAATTAGAGCAAACTCAGTGAGAATATTTTTATTATAATGTTTGATTTCATTAAAAAATAAGAATAAAATAACACCATTTACAAATTTCAAGATAAAAAGGATTTAAGGTATGTTGTTCCTAGGAAATCATTCACTTACAATAGAATATTAAAAAATTTATAACTATTTTGTTTCAAATCTAAATCAAGTGAAACCAATGAATATATTTCTATTAAGATGTTTATTTTTATATAAAAATATGAATAAGATGATGCCACATACATATTTGAAAATGAAAACAAAATAAGGTATGATGTCCTCAAAAGACTATTTTAATGCAACAAAATCTTAGAAAAATTATAAATAATTCAATTTAAATCCAAATAGAGCAAGACCAGTGAAATTTTTTTCATAATTCAACTATACACATTAATAAAATACTAACAAAATTTTTTGCAAAGGTTTTCCATTATTTTACAATATTTTCAATTTATTCCTTAGATTTTATATTAATTGCAAAAGGTCCTTTCTCCAAATTTAGTAAGTGTCAAATTGTCCAACATGTCTCAACATGGTCCAAATCATTCATTTGGTCCTACCACACATGTGGTCAAGTTTCTTGCACTTTAAAGGTAATTTGTGTCTAAGTCCATGGTACTTTACCATTTTTATGTTCAATATTTCAAACTTATCTTTTAAAAAATTTTCCTCATCATATTTTCATATAGTCTAAGGTTTCAAATATGTTTAAGGTTCCATAGGTCCTCCTCATGGTCATTTTTCATATTTTTTTAATCCATTTCTTTATAAAAGTTTCTTATTAGATCTTCAAAATAGCTTAAAAATTTATTTTCACTAGTACAAAAAATACTTTTCACAATAAGATTCTACATCGGTTCTACTTGAAACGATGTAGAAGAAGATAAGGTGGCATTTCTGAAATCTGCGCGTACTTTTCTACGTCAGTTGTCAAAAGAAAAGAACTGATGTAAAAGATACTTTCTACATCAGTTAGTTTTGAGAACTGATGTAAAATCAATTCAAATTTAAAATTTTTAGATATGCCCCGGTGAAATAACATAAATTGGAGACGAACAGAGACTTTTCTTAAGTTTTTGAAGCTTCTGTTTGCTAGAAACATACAACGACAATGAACATGACTATAGTTTTCCAGGTACATTAATGATTTATCTTGCTTCATTTTTTGTATTTTCTTCCTCATTAAACAATTTGACGAACACTACATATTCTTTATATTATAGATTTAAACAAAGATGAAAATGACAAACACGATGAACATGACAAACATGATGAACACAAACGTTGAATCTTGAGAAATATATTGATCATATTAACGTGAACGTTAAAATTGTCTGAGATGTGAAATACCGACGCCATTGACGAAGACGAATATGAACATGAAGAACATTTTCTATATTGGTTATTAACAATCAATGTAGAAAGTCCTGAACTTTCTAAATCGCCTGTATATACATCGATTGCAGCGTAAAAAGTCTTTTTTAACCGATGTAAAAAGCTTTTTTCACTAATGTTTAAATCTAAAAATAATTTTAATCAAAGAGAGAATCATAGATCCAACAAGTCACAGAACATGGATCCACATGAATATACAAAGATTTCATGCAAACAACCACATAGCAAGCAAAGTCATCAACAATATGTCATTCTTTGAGGTTCATGTTGATTTTCATATAATTACTTATTTCAACCAAGATTTCAACCATGGATTCACTAATTTCATGCAAGTTCAGTACACAAAAAGGGTTAATATTCTCCTTTGATTCAAAAATCATTTAACATAATATCACCTTTGATTATGAATAGTATCCTCTCTTACTTGGTATTTTAGGTTGGTGTTGGGTTGATATTTGAGGAATCCTCTTTCTGCTCTCTTCCTCCTTGTGAAAGTGAGCTACTTCCTCCCTTGATCTCCTCCTCTTCCATGTGACTAAGGTACCCAAGTAGAAAGGTTAATGACTTTGTGAATTTTGTGGGGTAGTTTAGTGGTTTTTTTTTTTTTTATGAGGTTGAAAGCTTTGTTTAGGACTTTTATAGTAAGGTGATAGATGATCTAGCTTGGTGGGGTTCAAGTCGGGTGTTTGAAGTGAGTTTAGAAGTGTTTAGAGACAGTGAGATGAAGAAGTGAAGAACTCTTAGGCTTCAACGAAAGGTAAAAGGCTTTCTCTTCTTGCATGCATGACTTTATATAGAATTTGTCTTAGTATTAGCCCTCCCTCATGCATCTCACGACTCCTCCATCTCTCTTATAAGTGTTTGACTTTTGATTTTGGTCCCTTTTTGTCTTCTTCCACAAGCCTACATATGTGCTTCTTCTTCTTTTTGCTTACCCTCTATCATGGCTTTCGTGCTCCAATTAGATCATAACTCTCCTAGTTCTTTTTAACTATTCCAATTAATTTTTGAGACTAATCTAGTCTCAATCTAATGGTCATGGTCACAATTTCATTAGGACCATTTGATGGGAATTAATTCCATCATTAGCAAAAATTCCTAATCATTTCCTTGTTGACTTGGCTTGACTTTATTAGTTTTCATGGAATATACTTGTCCAGCCAGGATTAAGCTATAATTAACCTTTTCTCTTAATCATAATTAGGTGTACATGAGATCTAATGGGTCATATGGCTTGTTGCCACAATTTCTAGCCAAATTTTGTTTTATTTCTCTTTGCACGTGATTTTGGGCTTCTTTAGGGGCATTTTGAGCAATTTTTATTCTTGATTTTTTGGCTTGTTTCTTTGCATATACAAAAACCTCCATATATGGGCTATCTATCATAAGAATTTCAAATTTTATATCATCCATTTACTTATCCAGATCGGGCTTGTATTTTAAGTACTTATAGGGGTATTTTGGTCATTTTGATCAAATTTTGCAGTTATATTTATTTTTTATTTTTAGATCTTTCTAGACCTTGCATAATTTTTATAAAAATATTTTTGATATTTAAAAATTAATAGAATTTTTTGAGTATTTATTATTTTTTATTACCAATTTCTTTATCGATCGGTTCCGTTTCAATTAATTTTGCTAAAATTATTTGAAATGTCAAGTTTCTATGTACAAATTATTTCTAATTCATTAAAATTAATATGATCTAACATTTATTTATAAAATAATAAAAATTTGGAGTGTTACACATTGGTTTACCACACCAGAGAATTAGATAATGCAATTGAATCTTAAAACTAAGTTAGAAACATAAATTTCTACTTGAGTGAGAATTAAGTTGCAGTTTAATTATAAATCATTTTATTATTTTATTTCATTCGTGATTTGCATATTTTTTCTTTTGTATTTTTGCAATTTCAACATTATCCCATATTACTTTATATACCTTTTCTAAATTTTCATAATTCTAAATTGTTTTATAATTTTGAATTGTTTTTCTAAAACTCTTTGACAATGATATATTATTATAAAATCATGTACATTGAATTGTTTCTTGCTTTATTCTATGCCAATTGTTCAATCTAAGTGACAATCGTTGTTATATTTCTATACACACTAAAATGATTGCTAGAATTACCAAGTTTGCTTGACCAAACAAAGGATAACATTAGTAGGGTCTACATATTTATGATGCATACATGATATGACATGAAGTGTAGTTGAGAAAGCAGTATAATAATTCTCAATTTAAAAACATGTGGTTCAACTTTCTTGTGCATGCCTCTGTGTGTGTGTGCACACGTATATGTATGTGTTTGTTTGACACTTATTTTGACCAATTTTGACAACTGTGTTTACCCCAATATCGAACTAATTTTGGACATCATTTTCACCATAATTCTAAATTTTAGGCATTGTTTGCCCCTACTTTGAGTAACTATGAGCAATTGCTTTTGCCCCAATTTTGAATTTTGTTGAAAAAATGCAAGCAATTACATGTGCCTTAATTTAGAATATTTTTTTTAAAAACATTGTTTTCTATATCTTCAGAAAAAAAATTTGGCAATGGTAAATGTCCTAAACTTAGAATGGTTTGGTCAGCCTATTTGCCCAATTTTTAAATGTCTTTTTAGACAATCTCATTTGTGTTAAGATGAACTATCATAAGTATGATATTCACTCTTTTATTTTCAAAATTTTAGGTGTTATTTCTATTTGCATTAAGAACCTTTGAGCAATCTCATTTGCTTGATGAATCCACATTTTATTGAATTTTTACTTGTCTTTTTAGTGTTCTTTGATAGAAAAAATAGATTTAGGGAGTATAAATAACATAGAAACATCATTTTGGTCAAATATCATAAGTTTCTTAATTTTTGGCTAATTTACATTGATTTACATAGATATAATTTGTAATTTTAATTATTTGAATAATTGTGTAGGAATTTCTAAGCTTATTCCATGAATTTTTAGCCTTTGAGAAAATTTGAGTTGAAAGTGACCACTTTCAGAAGTGATAGTGGACACTACAGCAAGATAGATCCAAGGTGCAGACCAAAGTGATCACTTTTAGGGTAAGGCAAAATGCATGAATTGAGGGAAAACACTTTGCCTGAAACATTGATGAGTGAAGAGTGAAACACCATCTTGTGAGCTAGATAATTCCTTTGCATTATGTGGATTGCATGAAACCTTGTTGGATTTTCATTTCAGTTCAGTGGGACTTTGCATGAAAATATTTGATAAGAGTGTGATTTCTTTGTTGAATGAATCCATGATTTTGGAAATGTTGGAGTGCCAAATAGAGTCTAATATTGGAATGAAATTTTTGAGAAAATTTTTTGGATAAATTCAACCCTTTCACATGCAACTTTCTTAAGTTTTGATTTGCTTGAGGACAAGTAAAAGTTTAAGTTTTGGGTTGTGATGAATTCACATTTTATTAGATTTTTACTTGTCTTTCTAGTGTTCTTTGATAGAAAAAGTAGATTTAGAGAGTGTGAATAACATAAAAACATCATTTTGGTCAAATATCACAAGTTTCTTAATTTTTGTCTAATTTACATTGATTTACATAGATATAATTTGCAATTTTGATCATTTGAATAATTGTGCAGGAATTTCTAGGCTTATTCCATGAATTTTTAGCCTTTGAGAAAATTTGAGTTGAAAGTGACCACTTTCAGAAGTGATAGTGGACACTACAGCAAGATAGATCCAAGGTGCAGACCAAAGTGATCACTTTTAGAGTGATAGTGGACACTACAGAGACCCCAGTCTAAAGAGGGCCTGCGCATAACCACTTTGAGCTCCATAGTGAACATTCTAGAGAAGGCCAAATTGACCTAGTCCTGTGCGTAGCCACTTCCACTCCATAGTAGCTACGCGTACTGCATATAGTCACTTTGAACTTCATAGTGGATACTCTAGAGAGGGATGGCAACATGGGAGGCTGCGCGTAGCTACTATGGGCAACGACCACTGCACTATAAATAGAATTTTAGAAATTAGGGTTGTGGATTTTTTTTACACTTTTAGATTTTTTCCATTTTGGGAACACTTGCAGAGCTTAACCTAGGGTTTGAGTGATAGTCAAGGACTTAACCTAGGGTTTGATTCATATTTCTCTTTATTTCCCTTTGATTTTACATTCATGTCATTGAATTCTCTTCATTTTCCTCTTGTATCTGTGAAACTCATTCTCATGGAAGGCTAGATCCTTTGTAATCCTTAGTGAGTTCACCTGAATTCTTGAATTTCTAGGTTATGAATGTTAATATAATTCCTTTTCCTTCATGAATTTCATTTTCCCAATCTTTTGAATTAAATTAATGATTGAATAAAGGGGACATTGCTTAATTAACCCTAATTCGTTTTAATGAGATTCTTAACTTGGGTTGCTTAATTCTGAATTAATTTCTAAGGTTGCATAATCTTGAGAAAATGGGTTAGAGTCTATTGAATTTGCTTAAATTTGTATGGGGTTTTGAGATTGATCCTCACTTGTTGAATTAATATAATTCAGAGGAAAAGAAAAAGTATTAAATATTGAGAGGAATAGGGATAGAATCACGTGAATGAACTAAGGATTGCTACATTTTATTGATTGAATTTGATAATCTCGTTACTTGCTTTTTACATTAAATCTGGAAATCAAACAAACCCCATTTTTACTTGCTTTCATAATGAATGTATATAACATGTTTAATGCACATTTTCAACCAAAGTCATCGAAGACAACCTAGGCTTGCATCCTAGACTACACAAACTTTGATGAGGATTAACGACAAATCTTTATGCAATCCAAGCGATCAACAAATTGGCACCGTTATTGGGTACTTTGGTGTTAATTTTGCATTGAACTTGTTAATTATTTTATTTTAGTGTTCTATTTTTAATTTTTCTGCATTTTTGCTCTGTTTCTGCTGCATAATTCTACAGAATTTGTGACTATGTGTTATGTTTTTCTTGTAATAATTTACAGTTTCTTTCTATTTCTTGTTGCTTAGTGTTATTGCTTTATTTTACTGCACTTAGACATTAGTTTTCTACATAATTGTTATCTGCATTTTTCTGCATTTTGCTATTTCATTTAGTTTACTTCTTTTCACTACTCATAGTTAATTTCTAGTGCATGACCAGATCAAATCCTAGAGATGTATTCACTTGATCCAGAGATTAATAGGACATTTCATAGTAACATTAGAATACATAGGCATAATTCTGAACATTTTAAGGAACCTTCATCTTCTTCATCTATCTACTTATTACCACATTCTTTAAATTCTAAATTAAACCAAACGATTGGCAATGAAAGAATATTAAAGGAACTGGCTGCATCTTACGTAACTTATCAAACTTTATGCATATAGTATCTTAACATTGATGCACCCATTGTTCTTAAGACAAGACTAATACACTTGTTACCGAGATTCCATGGCCTTGCAGGTGAAGATCCACACAAGCACCTCAATGAATTTCACATAGTTTGTTCAACCATGAGGCCACAAGGTGTACTTAAGGAGTACATTAAATTGAAAACTTCTCATTATCTCTCATGGATGCAGCGAAGAATTGTCTCTACTATCTCCCTCTCAGATCTATTACTAGTTGGGACAACTTGAAGAGACTTTTCCTAGAGAAATTTTTCCCAGCATCTATAGCTACATCTATAAGGAAGGAAATTTGTGGGATAAGGCAACTTGAAAGATAGACCCTCTATGAATATTAGGAAAGATTCAAAAGGTTATGTGTCAGCTGCCCTCACCATCAAATTAATGATCAATTGTTAATCCAATACTTTTATGAGGGACTGCATCCCATGGATAGGAGCATGATAGACGTCGTAAGTGGAGGGGCATCGGTAGATAAGACTTCGGTTGCAGCTCGCAACTTGATTGAAAACATGGCTGCCAACTCTCAACAATTTACAACAAGGCAAAACTCTTGTGTTATCAAAAATGTAAGTGAAGTACAAGTTACTAAATCTAGTAAGCTGCAACACAAACTTGATGAGTTAACATCCATAGTAAAGCAATTGGCTTCCATGCAAAATAGTGTTGCTGCATCTTTACCTCTTCCACCATCTATTCCAGGCATGCTATGTGGCATTTGTTCAGCTACAGACCATTACACTGATAGTTGTCCTACACTGCAAGAGTCTGACGCTTTAAAAGGTAATCCTCAGCCTTATGTTGCAAATATCAATACTAATAAGTTTCCTTTTCAAAATTTGCCGCAACAGCCCAATTGGGATCTATCTTCCAATAGATACAACCTAGGCTGGAGGAACCATCCAAATTTGAGATGGGAGAATAATTCTCAATAGCAAAACTAGTAGCAAGGCAACCAATATCAAGGACATCATGTTGGCCCAAATAGGTCCCATCAATCCCAACATCAACCACAACAAGTCCAGCAACATCACTTATCATCTTCCTCACAACCAAGTGCATCACAAAAAAATAAACCATCATTGGAAGAGCTTATGAAGCAATTAACCATGAACAACATCACTTTCCAGTAGAGAACCGAGGCTAGTATCAAGACTTTGGAGAATCAAGTGGGACAACTAGCCTCCTCTCTAAACTAGATGCAATCTCAAGGCTTATAGAACCTCCCTGCACAAACAGTTGTAAATCCTAAAAATGTGAGTGCAATCATCCTAAAACTTGGAAAAGTGATGCAAGTGCCCACAATGCCTAAGGAGAAAGAAGACTTAAGTTGTACTGTAGCTAGAGTTGATCAACATGGAGAGGAAAAGATTCAAGAACAACCAGAATCTATGCCTGCCCAACCCAAGGAAGCAAAAAATGTTGAAAGAGCAATTCATCTATCATTCCCTCAGAAAGTCATCCAGCCAAGTAAGAAGATTGAAGAGGCTGAGAAAGAAATTTTAGAGACCTTCAAGAAGGTAGAGGTGAACATACCCCTACTAGATGCAATCAAGCAAATACTCAAGTATGCCAAGTTCTTGAAAGATTTGTGTACTCACAGGAGGTGTCTTAAGGGTAATGAAAAGGTAAACATGGGTATGAATATTTCTGCACTCTTTGAGAAACTAAAGTCCACAATGCTTAAGAAATGTAAGGACCCAGGAACATCCACCATCCCATGCATCATTGGTAATAATAGGATTAAGAATGTCATGTTAGATTTAGGAGCATCCATAAATAGCATGCCATTGTCCATTTTCACTTCACTATCTCTTGGCCCTCTACAGCCTACAGGTGTAGTTATCCAGTTAGCCAACAGGAGCATAACAAACGCAGTTGGGATTGTTGAAGATGTGCTAGTCAAAGTAAATGATCTTATCTTTCCAGCTACCTTCTACATCCTAGATATGCAAAAGGGAGTATCAATGAAGAGTGTTGAACCCATTATCCTAGGAAGACCATTCTTGAAGACCGCAAGAACAAAAATTGATGTGCAAGTCAGGACACTCACTATGGAGTTTGGGGACAACATTGTGCGCTTCAACATATTGGATACCATGAAGCACCCATCTGAAGAACATTATGTCTTCCAAATTGATTTGTTTGATGATTTGATAAATGAACAATTTTTTGAGTTTTAAGAAGAGGACTTTTCTCTTAAGTTTCTAAATTTATAGACACTCCCATTTGTGAATATTGTAATAATTCTTCTATGTGTGACACTTGTATTTCTGACTTTTTGAATGTGAATTCTGTAACTTTTAATATTGGAGAAATTGAAAAATTAGTAGGGGTAGAATGTGATTTATTGAGTTCAGGAAGTACTGTTGAATCTAACCTCTTTGATTTGAATGTTGTAAAAATTTCTTCTACTGAGAGTGCCAAATCACTTCCTTTTGTGGAGCAACATCCCATACTGGAGCTCAAACCCTTGTTAGAACATTTGAAATATGTCCATTTAGGAGAAAATGAAAAGCTTTCAGTGATAATCTACACCAAGATGAATATTGATCAAGAGGAGAGACTCCTTGAAGTGATAAAGAGGCACAAGAAAGCTATAGGCTGGACCCTCGGTGATATTCTTGGAATCAGCCCCTCTTTATGCATGCACAGAATACTGTTGGAGGAGGTGCTAAGCCAGTGAGGTAGCCTCAGAGGAGGGTAAATCTCATCATTTTGGACATGGTGAAGAAGGAAGTCACCAAGTTACTGCAGGTTGGGATCATCTACCCTATCTCAGACAGCATTTGTGTCAGCCCGATCTAAGTGGTTCCAAAAAAATCTGGACTCACTATGGTGAGGAATGAGAAAGATGAATTAATACCCACCAGAGTTCAGAATAGTTGGAGAGTCTGTATAGACTACCAGAGACTAAACCAAGCAACCCGGAACGATCATTTTTCATTACCCTTCATTGACCAGATGCTGGAAAGGTTGGCTGGTAAGTCTTATTACTATTTTCTTGATGGTTTTTTTCAGTTATTTTTAAATTTGTATAGCACCTGAAGACCAGAAAAAAACCACTTTTACATGTCCTTTTGGCACTTAATTTTTCCTATAAGAGAATGCCTTTTGGCTTGTGCAATGCTCCAGACACATTTCAAATATGTATGTTAAGCATTTTTCTGACTTAGTGGAACATTGTATATAAGTTTTTATGGATGATTTCACTGTATATGGCCTATTTTTTCCTACATGCTTAGCTAACTTGGAAAAAGTTTTGAAAAGATGCATTAACACTAACCTTGTGCTAAATTTTGAGAAATGTCATTTCATAGTAGAACAAGGTGTAGTGTTAGGTCATATTATATCTGAAAAAGGCATTGAGGTAGATTCTACAAAATTAGATGTTATTGCATAATTGCCTCACCCCTCTTGTGTTCGAGAGGTTCGTGCTTTCCTTGGCCATGCAGGGTTCTACAAGAGATTCATAAAAAATTTTTCCAAAATTGTCATTCCTCTTTCTAAGCTTTTGCAAAAGGAGGCTAAATTTAATTTTGATGAAAAGTGCAAGCAATCATTTAATATGCTTAAAGAAGCCCTGACCACCACACCCATCATCCAACCCCCAGATTGGATTAAGCCATTTGAATTGATGTGTGATGCATCCAATTTTGTAGTAGAAGCTGCCTTGACACAGAGAGTTAGTAAGTTTCCTCATATCATTTATTATGCTTCTAAAACCTTGGATCCAGCACAATGTAATTACATCACAACTAAAAAAGAATTGTTGACCATAGTCTTTGTATTGGACAAGTTTAGGTCATATCTTTTAAGATCAAAAGTTGTAGTTTTTACTGATCATTCTGCCTTGAAGTATTTGCTGAAAAAGACAAATTTTAAGCCCAAACTAATAAGATGGATGCTTTTACTTCAAGAGTTTGATTTAGAGATCAAGGATAGAAGTGGAACTCAAAATCTGGTAGTTGACCACCTGAGCAAAATAGAAGGAGTTCTTGACCCTATTATACTTTTGGATGATTTTCCTAACGAGCAACTCTTAGAGTTGTATGCTTCGCAGACAACCCTGGTATGCTGACATTGTTAACTTTCTTGTTGTAGGAGCCTTTCTAGCAGATACACCAAGAGCTAAAAAGGAAAATATAAGGAGTGATGCTAAACATTAAGTTTGGGATGACCCTTATTTATGGAAATTCTGCAGTGACCAAGTCATCAGAAGGTGCATACCTGATGAGGAGATTTCATTCATACTACAATTATGTCATGCCTCAGCTATAGGAGATCATTAAGGACCCCAAAGGACAGCAAGGAAAGTGTTAGATTCAGGACTGTACTGGCCCTCAATTTTCAAAGACTCGTGTCAAATATATTCCACTTGTGATATGCCAAAAAGCAGGAGGAGTAATTACTCAGAGACAAAAGATGCCCCAACAGCCCATCCTATATTGTGACATCTTTGATGTTTGGGGTATTGACTTTATTGGACCCTTCCCTTCATTTTTTGGTTTTCTTTATATACTTCTTACTGTTGATTATGTCTTAAAATGGGTGGAAGCTAAGGCCACCAAGACTAATGATGCAAGAGTTGTTACAGATTTTGTCCGTAGCAATTTGTTTTGCAAGTTTGGAATCCCTAGAGCAATCATTAGTGACCACGGGAGTCACTTCTGCAATAAGACAATGAAGGTCTTGTTGGAAAAATATGGAGTTGTACATAAAGTTTCCACTACCTATCACCCATAAATAAATGAGCAAGTTGAGCTCTCTAACAGAGAAATCAAGAAAATACTTGAGAAAGTAGTGTAGCCCCACAGAAAGGACTGGAGCCGAAGGCTTGATGACTCCCTGTGGGCACACAAAACCGCATTTAAGACACCATATAGGGTGGTTTATGGAAAAGCTTGCCATTTCCTAATTGAGGTAGAACACCAAGCATACTGGGTAATGAAGACTTGTAATATCCATTATGACTCAGTTGAAGAGCAGAGGAAGTTGCAACTGCAAGAGCTAGAGGAGTTGTGTCCTGAAGCCTATGAGAACTCAAGAATTTACAAAGAAAAGACCAAGAGGTACCATGACAAGATGATCTCAAGAAAAGAATTCTACGTTGGTCAAAAAGTCCTCTAGTTCAATTCTCGCCTCAAACTCATGCTCGAGAAGCTCAAATCAAGGTGGATTGGACCCTTCACAGTCACAAAGGTATTTCCTCATGGTGCAGTAGAAATCCAAAGTGACTCCACAAGTAAAAGCTTTATGGTAAATGGGCACCGTTTGAAGCTATTCTTGCAAAACCCAGTTACTTTGGAAGAAGTTGAGGAGATTGACTTGCACTCACCATGCACAAATCTCAACCACAGCCCTTGGCCTGAGTAATTCACTTCATACGTCAAGTTAGTGACGTTAAAGAAGCATTGTGTGAGAGACAACTCACAAATTCATAGGAATTTTTAGTTTCTTTTGCATTTAATAAAAAGTCTTATGTTTGAGCTGCAATAATTGATGAATTCCTGCAAAATTTTGCTGCTAAAGCTCTTCATTTTGCACTATGCTTATTAATTGACATGATTTTCTGCATATTCTCAAGTTTTTATAGTGGGAAATTGTAAATTTTGGTCTGGGTTCATGCATAAATCTAAGGAAATTCAAGTGTATAGAGAAATTACCATTTCCACCTCACAACACGGTCACTTTGGAGAAGAAGTTTCAATTTCATCATCAGAGGTGACCACTTTCAATTTCATAGTAGTCACTTTCAGCTGAGCAAAAATGGTCAACACACCTAGAAAGAATCCTCCAAGACCCAAGAGAACCAAGACAACTGGTGCATATTCATCCAGACCTCCATCTGCACATGACCCTAGATTTTGGTCATTGGAGCATGAAAACTACTTCAAGACCAACATTCTGAGAAGGCAATTGGTGCAAGACAAGAATTCTAAAATCCAGGAGGGCATATACACTCAGTTCCAGGAAGAAATTTAGAAAAGAGGTTGGGACCTCTTCACCACTTATGCTGGAATGGGTGGAAAGAAATCACCCAGGAATTCTATGCAAATACCATGAGGGTAAAAGGCGATACTCTTCCCTCTAAACACAACATGGTGAGGGGAAAAGAGATCAATTTCAACCCCTCTAACATCTAAAGAATTCTAAACATCACAGCTATGCAGAAACTAGATGGACAACTGGATTGCTCTACATTCAACATCCTAGAAGATAAGAACTACAAGCCTATCTTTCAAGCCATCTCAAGCAGGGTGAAAACTGGGAGTTTGACACAAGAATGCAGCCTAAGAACCTGACAACAAGACACTTGATTCCTACAGCTAAAGTTTGGAGTGTTTTTATCCTCAGCTTTTTCATGCTGGTCATCCATTCCTCTACATTGGCAGTGAAGCAAGAAAAGCTCACATATGTCATCCTCACAGGCATGCGTATCCACGTTGGAGGTAATCAACAGTGTATTATGGAGATCCTGAGCAGCAGCTGGGACTCCTTTGGTTTTTCTTCTATCATTGTCATGTTGTGTCACGATACTATGGTCGACTTTGGAGACTACCAGCACAAGGTCTGAGCAGTCCTTCCAATATCCACAACTATGGTGAAGGAGCTGTTTAAGCCCAAAAAGACTACTGATCTAGGATTGTCACTACCAGCTGAGTACAAGAAAGGCGCCTCACTGAAGATGAGAGAGCAGATGAGACATACATGCTGGTCAGAAAGCCCTAATAACTCTGATGGACACTATGCTTCTGAACATAGGAAAGAAATTGGGGATGACTTCTGCACAACTGTATGATGCCCTCACCTCCAGTGCTTCTTACCTTCGAGCAGCGGTCCAGAGTGATCTTCCACCTTTTACTACCACTATCCCAAGAAAAGCTGATGTAGAGGAAAGCAGCACTAGCTCCTTAAAAGAAGCACCAGTAGCAGCAGAGGAGGATGCTGACAATGATGATGACTCTCTCTCTTCTAGCTCAGATTAAGATGTCATTTAGTTTTAGTTTCTTTTTCATTACATCTACTTTTCACTTACTTTCTTCCATTTCCCTATATATTTTATTAGCTACTATTTCCACGTAATTCTCGTACATTCTCGCTGTTATCTTTATTGCTTTACTTTCATATCCTTCCTTCTATCTTGAACAATATAGGACATCTGCACTCTTATATATATATCATTCATATTTCACTTTCATATTTGCTCTCTATACTGAATTCTGTGTGTATTTGTGTAGAAAATGCCCTCAGCCCATCGAAAGGACGATGAAATTACCGCTGAATTGTGAATCCATCGTCCATGAAAGGGGGTGATCTCTTTGCCTCTATTTCATAAAGTGTTCAGTCTAAATTCCTTGCACAGTAATAGACAAAAACATACAAAAATATATTTCCCCTTTGTTTTTTCATTTTAAATTTAGTCCAGTTTTGTAGTTTCAATTTTATATTCTGATTGCACTTCCCATTCAACTCACAATCATTCTCTGTTTTATAAATATTTACCATTCCTACCATACTGAATATATTTTCTTGTAAGGTAAATTATACTCACATGTTGCTAAGTAATCATCACTTTTTGCCATGGTAGAGAATTGGGCCTTAAATTTCTTTTCTATGTGCGCTTTACATGACTTTTTGCATCTATCCTCTAGAACTTGTACTGTTTCTTACTTGAATATGCATTGTTCACTTTTTCATCTAGATGATTGAGGCCTTCTTTGCACACACCCACCCACCCTAGCATACCCCTGCACATACTCTTCTCTGTCTCAACTTTACCAAACTTAGTCTACAAAAATAATTTTTTTACCTTAACAAAAGTATTTCTTTTGAGTTGTATCAAGAGTAAATGTACGAAGCTAAGTTTTGGGTGCTGATTATCATTGTAGTTGCTTGAGGACAAGCAAACTCTTAAGTTTGGGGTGGTGAGCATCATATATGTTAATATTACATGTAAAAAAAAATGCTTTAATTTGAAGAAAAGAATGATTGCCAAAGTCCAATAAATAACAAAAATGAATGAATGGAAGTGAAAGAAAAAAGAAAAAGAAAAATACAGCAAGTCATCTTGATAGAAAAAGAATTTCTACTTAAGGCAAAATAATGAGAAATATGGTGAAAAAGTGCTTGAATCTAATTTGCTGCATCATTTAATGCATTCCACTCTAAGTTGTTGTATTCACTCACTCAAAAGAGTTCCCTTTTCTTGAAACACCCACTTGAGCTTTTGTCCCTCCTTGATCAAAATTGAACTTAACTCATCCCCATTTGTGACCAACAAAGCCCTCATGATATGTGGTTCATTGTATCTAGGTAAAAGAAACTGAGAATATGGGCAAGCATATGGTAGGGTGAGGCAAAATGCATGAATTGAGGGAAAACACTTTGCCTGAAACATTGATGAGTGAAGAGTGAAACACTATCTTGTGAGCTAGATAATTCCTTTGCATTATGTGGATTGCATGAAACCTTGTTGGATTTTCATTTCAGTTCAGTGGGACTTTGCATGAAAATATTTGATAAGAGTGTGATTTCTTTGTTGAATGAATCCATGATTTTGGAAATGTTGGAGTGCCAAATAGAGTCTAATATTGGAATGAAATTTTTGAGAAAATTTTTTGGATAAATTCAACCCTTTCACATGCAACTTTCTTAAGTTTTGATTTGCTTGAGGACAAGTAAAAGTTTAAGTTTTGGGTTGTGATGAATTCACATTTTATTAGATTTTTACTTGTCTTTCTAGTGTTCTTTGATAGAAAAAGTAGATTTAGAGAGTGTGAATAACATAAAAACATCATTTTGGTCAAATATCATAAGTTTCTTAATTTTTGTCTAATTTACATTGATTTACATAGATATAATTTGCAATTTTGATCATTTTAATAATTGTGCAGGAATTTATAGGCTTATTCTATGAATTTTTAGCCTTTGAGAAAATTTGAGTTGAAAGTGACCACTTTCAAAAGTGATAGTGGACACTACAGCAAGCTAGATCTAGAGGACAGACCAAAGTGATCACTTTCTGAGTGATAATGGACACTACAGAGACCCCAGTCTGAAGAGGGTCTGCGCATAACCACTTTGAGTTCCATAGTGGACACTCCAGAGAAGGCCAAATTGACTCAATCCTGCGCATAGCCACTTCCATTCCATAGTAGCTACGCGTACTGCGCATAGTCACTTTGAACTTCATAGTGGACACTCTAGAGAGGGATGGCATGATGGGAGGTTGCGCGTAGCTACTATGACTTTCATAGTAGCTACTATAGGCAACGACCACTGCACTATAAATAAAATTTTAGAAATTAGGGTTGGGGATCTTTTTTACACTTTTAAATTTTTGCCATTTTAGGAACACTTGTAGAGTTTAGGTCAGACTTGGGTGACAGTCAAGGACTCAACCTAGGGTTTGATTCATATTTCTCTTTATTTTCCTTTGATTTTATATTCATGTCATTGAATTCTCTTTATTTTCCTCCTGTATTTGTGAAACCCATCCTCATGGAGAGCTAAATCCTTTGTAATCCTTAATAAGTTCACCTGGATTCTTGAATTCATGGGTTATGAATGTTAATATAATTCATTTTCCTTCATCAATTTCTTTTTTCCAATCCTTAATGGTTGAATAAAGGGGACATTGCTTAATTAACCCTAATTCATTTTAATGAGATTCTTAACTTGGGTTGCTTAATTCTGAGTTAATTTCTAAGGTTGCGTAATCTTGAGAAAAAGGGTTGGAGTCCATTGTATATGCTTAAATTCATATGGGGTTTTGAGATTGATTCTCACTTGTTGAATTAATCTAATTCAGAGGAAGAGAAAGATTATTAAATATTAAGAGGAATAGGGATAGAATCACGTGAATGAACTAAGGATTGCTATGTTTTATTGATTGAATTTGATAATCTCGTTACTTGCTTTTTACATTGAATCTAGAAATCAAACAAACTCCCTTTTTATTTGCTTTCATAACGAATGTATGTAACATGTTTAGTGCACATTTTTAACCAAAGTCATCGGAGACAACCTAAGCTTGCATCCTAGACTACACAAACTTTATTGAGGATTAACAACAAATCTTTATGCAATCCAAGTGATTATCATTGTTCTATTTTTAAACTAATTAAGAAAATTAAGTCTATCCTATTTTTTAAATGCTTCAAGAATTATTTTGTCAAAATTAAACATCTTTAGGCAATCACATTTGCTTTAATTTCTAACATTGTGTTTTTGACTTTTTTTTAAACATAAGGATTACTAAAATTTTGAGTTGGCTCATTTGATCTTGTTTTGAATCTTTTAGGTTCATTTGCTTTAACTTTTTAATGTTTTGGGTATCTTTTACTCTTGTTTTAAGAAATTTTGGGTAATTTACCTTTGTCTATGTAGGAAATGATTATGGATATCATGTTTCTTTTATGTTTGAAGTGGGTTAGACATTGCTTGCTTTATTTTTTTAAATTTTGAGTATCAAGGTCACCTTGATTTTGAGAAACCTTAATTGATTTAGTTTTGAATATTTTTAGGTGTTATTTTCTCCAAAATTCAACCAATTTGGACAATCCTATTTATCTCAATTTTGAAACATTTTAGGCATTATATATTCTGATTTTGAATATTATGTTTGTCACATTATCAAATGTTTTGGGCATTGTTTGCCCTAATTTTGTGTAGCTATAGACAATCTCATTTATCCTACCTTTGAACTATATGGCCATCAGGTTTTCCTATTATATTTTTTGAAATATTGTGAACATTGTTTGTCACTATTTTGTACAACGTTGGGCTATGTTTTATTTATTTATTTTTTCTGATTGGTGCCTTTGAATTCAGCTTCTAATTTTGGTCTTGTCATTTTTTCATGTTTGTCCCCTTTGCTTAGTAATTAACAAACGTGTGTAAAATTAATATTCCACCACAGAATCTCTTTGAAAGTAACTCGTATGATTCAAATGAAGTCTTCCCCTCCACTTTTCCTTTACTCTGTGTCTTTAGGCTCAACTTCTAATTTTGATCTCGTGATTTTCTCATGTTTGCCCCTTTTTGCTTAGCACTTAAATAACGTGTGCAAAACTAATCTTCCATTGTCGAACCTTCTTTGAAATGACTCTTGGATATCAAAGGAAGGATTTCCCTCTGCTTTTTCTTTTCTTGGTGCCTTTGGGCTCAACTTTTGGTTTTTATCTTGCCACTTTCTCATTTTTGTCCCCTTTCGATTAGCAATTAAGTAATGTGTACAAAATTCATCTTCTACCACTTAAACACTCTTTGAAAATGACTCATAGAACTCCAAGGAGGCTTTCTCTTTTGTTTTTTCTTTGCTTGGTGCCTTTGGACTCAACTTCTGGTTTTAGTTTCGCCATTTTTCCAAGTTTGTTCCCTTTTGCTTAGTGCTTCAAGAACATATGCAAAACTCATCTTTCATCATCAAACCTCCTTTGAAATAATTCCTGAATATCAAAGAAAGGATTCCACTCTGCTTTTTCTCTGTCCAGTGCCTTTGAGCTAAACTTCAAGTTTTTGTCCCGCCATTTTTCCATATTTGTCCGCTTTTACTTAGCGCTTAAGGAATGTACGCAAAACTCATCTTTTGTCATTGAATCTCCTTGAAATTGACTTTTATGACTCAAAGGAAGTCTTCCCTCCGCTTTTTCTCCACCAGGTGCCTTTGTACTTAACTTCCGGTTTTGGTCTCACAATTTTTCCATATTTGTCCCCTTTTTCTTATTGCTTAAAGAATGTGTGCAAAACTAATCTTCTACCACCGAACCTCTTTGAAAGTGACTTGTAGGACTCAAAAGAAGTCTTTCTCTCTACTTTTTCTCTGCCCGGTGCCTTTAGGCACAACTTCCAGTTTGGGTCTCATCATTTTTTCACATTTGCCCCCTTTTGCTTAGCTCTTAAGGAATGTGTACAAAACTCATCTTCCATTGTTGAACCTCCTTTGAATTGACTCATTGATATCAAACGAAGGATTCTCCTTCACTTTTTCTCCGCCCAGTGCCTTTGGGCTAAACTTCCGATTTTAGTCTCGTCATTTTTCCATGTTTGTCCCTTTTTGCTTAGTGCTTAAGGAACATGTGTAAAACTAATTTTACGCCACTAAATTTCTTTGAAAGTGACTTGTAAGACTCAAAGAAAGTCTTCCCTTCCACTTTTTCTCCTCTTGATGCCTTTGGGCTCAACTTCCGGTTTTGGTGTCGCTATTTCCCCATGTTTGTCCCCTTTTACTTATTGCTTAAGGAACGTGTACAAAACTAAACTTCTGCCACCGAACCTTCTTGAAAGTGACTCGTAAGACTGAAAAGAAGCATTCCCGTTTGCTTTTTCCCCACCTGGTACCTTTGGGCTCAATTTTCGGTTTTAGTCTCATTATTTTTCCACATGTGCCCTCTTTTGTTTAGCGTTGAAGAAATGTGTACAAAACTCATCTTCTATTGTCGAACTTCCTTTTAAATGACTCCTCGATATCAAATAAAAGATCCCCCTTCGCTTTTTCTCTGCTCGGTGCCTTTGGGCTAAACTTTCGATTTTAGTCTCGCCATTGTCCCATGTTTGTCTCTTTTTGTTTAACACTTAAGGAATATGTGCAAAACTCATCTTCTGCCATGGAAGATCCTTGGAAGTGAGTTGTAGGACTCAAAGGAAGTATTCTCCTCTGCTTTTTCTCTGCCCGGTACCTTTGGTCTCAACTTCCAGCTTTGGTCTCGCTATTTTCCCATGTTTGCCCTCTTTTGCTTAGAACTTAAGAAATGTTTGCAAAACTCATCTTCCATCATCGAACCTCCTTTGAAATGACTCCTGGATATCAACCAAAGTATTCCCCTCTACTTTTTCTCCACCTGGTGCCTTTGTTCTCAACTTTTGGTTTTGGTCTCGCCATTTTTCTGTGTTTATCTCCTTTTGCTTAGTGCTTAAAGAACTCATGCAAAACTAATCTTCTCCCACTGAAACTCCTTAGAAGTGACTGATAAGTCTCAAGAGAAGTTTTTCCCTACCTTTTTTCTCCGCCCAGTGCCTTTGGGCTCAACTTCGATTTTGGTCTCGTCATTTTCCCATGTTTGTCTCCTTTTACTTAGCGCTTAAGGAATGTGTGCAAGTATTCCCCTCCACTTTTTCTCTTCCTGGTGCCTTTGAGCTCAATTTTTGATTTTGGTCTTGTTGGTTTCCCATGTTTGTCCCTTTTTACTTAGCGCTTAAGGAATGTGTCTAAAACTCATCTTCCTTGGAAGAGACTCGTAAGACTCAAAGGAAGCCTCCACCCTCACTTTTTCTCCCTCAGTACCTTTGGGCTTAACTTTTGGTTTTGATCTTGCCATTTTTCTACGTTTATCCTCTTTTGCTTAGCGCTTAAGGAACGTGTGCAAAACTCATCTTCCCTTACCGAAGCTCCTTAGAAGTGACAATAAAGGAATATTTAAGAAATTTTATTAAATATTTTTGAGAGAAAATTTGTTTCAACCTTTATATAAAATATTACTTTTATAAATTTCTTCATGTAACATCTCCATATTAAGATTAAAAATTAATTTAAAAATAAATTTAAAATTATTTTTATTTTATAAATTAAATTTAAAAATGTTTAAAAATTATTGTCTTAAAAATTATATTAAAACTAAATTTATGTAAAACATTGAATTTAAAAATGATTTTAATCAAAACCAAATTTAAAATTAATTTTAAACCAAATTCAGGTTTAAAGTTTTAAATATTTTTTAAAAGATTAAATTAGATTATTTTAAAATCTAATCTATATAATTGAATTTAAAATGGATTTAGATTGGTTTTGTGTTTAGAGTTTAATGATTTTCGATGAACTAAGATGTGAAGTCTCGCCCCTTCTTTTCCCTAAATTCTTAACCATTTCGGATTATTGCTTACCTTTTGTCTTAGACCATTGGTTTCCATTTTGAGGGGTATAACTAGAGATGAAAATAGGACAGGTCAGGTCAAGCTTTACTCTAAACAGGCCTGACCTGTAACATAATTATTAGGTCTAAGCCTGACCTGTTACCTGTTAAAGGCTTTATTTTAGATCTGGCCTAGCCTGTTTAAGTGGTTTGACCTAGCCTGAAGTCTATTAACAAAGCATGTTACAAAAAAAATAATATTAATAAAAATATAAATATTTTATTATCAAATTAGTTTATATATTTTTCTAATTTCTATCTATGTTATTAATAATTATTAAATAATTATAATAATATTTATATAATTTTATAAATAATTTTTAAAATATTATTTAAGTATTAATTATAAATATTTTATATTAATAAAATTTATATTTATATTTTTCTTGATTTATTTTTTAAAAATTATATAAATAGTAAATATTTTAGTTTTATTTTAGAAACATATTTTGTTTGTTTAAAGACATCTTATATTCAACAAATAAAGTTATAGTAAACACATAAAATTGATAAAAAAAAAAAACATTCACACAATTTGTTGAATCAATTAAAAGAAAATTATTATTTTTAAAAAATAAATAAAATTTAAACTTAATGCCATATATATGTAATGACAATAATAATAAATATTAAATTAAAAAATAATTATAAAATATTTAATTTTATTTGTTTCATTAATTTATTATTTTAAATTAATAAATAAAAATAAAATTAACTACATTATAACATTAATGTAATATAAAAAATATATATTATTATATAAATTGATAAATTAACTAATAATTTAATTAAAACACGTGCAAGTTATAAAAATATATATTATTATATAGTTTATTTATAATTATATTATTTATATTATCTTCTATATGGTCTGATTACATATATATATATATATTATAATAAATTTTTTATTTTATTTTCTTATCATTTTTTATAAAAAAAATTTCAAATAAAATATAATTTAAATTAAAATAATTTCTATTTATTATAAATATAAAAAATATAACATAATATATTAATATAATAATTAAATATTAATAATAATAAAATTAAAAATATGAAAAATTTATTAAAAAATATTAATATTTTATTTTTAAATTTTAATTCGTTTAATTTTAATCGTGTCTTATTCTTCTTCAGCTTGTTTAAATATCACAAATATAATAATTTATGATTAAATAAATTTATTTTTTAAACAAGTGTAATTGTGTATAAATATTTTTAGTTTCGAATATAATATAATTTTTATTTATTATAAATAAAAAATTACAACATAATATATTAATATAATAATTAAATATTAATAATAATAAAATTAAGAAGATAAAAAATAAATTAATATAATAATATTATTATTTTTTTAAATATTAGTTTCTTTAATTTGATTGCGTTCTAATCTTATTCGAAGATTTTACTGTTATTTAGCTTGTTCAAACAAATATAATAATTTATCTTATATTTATATTCAAAGTAACTATAGATAATAATAAAACAAGAATAAAAAATAAGTGCAATAACATGTTTAATTCAGAAGTATGTGGTTATGCTAAGTTTGTGATTTGTTGTGATGTAGTGAATATAATCAATGAAATTTTTTATTATAAATTTTATACTAATAAAATTGCTTAAGAAAAGATAAAAAATAAAATAAAATTTGTATAATATTAAAAATTTATAGTGATTGTTCTTATTAGATAATATTAATAAAAATATAATTATTTTATTATCAAATTAGTTTATATATATTCAAATTTTTATTTGTGTTATTGATAATTATTAAATAATTGTAATAATTTTTAAAATATTATTTAAGCATTAATTATAATATTTTCATATTATAAAATTTTTATATTTTTATTTTTCTCAATTTAATTTTATAAAATTATTAAATTTTTAAATACTTTAATTATTTTTTATGATAATTATATTTTGTTTGTATAAAGACATCTTATATTCAATAAAAAAAATCACAGTAAACACATAAAATTGATAACAAAAAATAACACTTACAAAATTTATTGAATCAGCTAAAAAAATTATTATATTTTAAAAAGTAAATAAATATCGTCATTATAAAAATTGTAGATAAAAAATATTTATATTATAAAATTTATAGATGCAGGAAAATAACATATGAGCATAGGAAGAATTATTAAAATTTATATTTAAATTAAAATAACTTATATTTCTAAATTTTTATCTTAATTAAAAAATATATGATAAAACTTAATATAAAAATTTAAACTTAATGTACTATATATATATAAAATGACAACAACAATAACTATTAAATTAAAAAAATAATTACAAAATATTTAATTTTATCTGTTTCATTAATTTATTATTTTAAATTAATAAATAAACATAAAATTAGCTACATTATAACATTAATGTAATGTAAAAAATATTACTGATATAATAAATTAAAACACATACTTATATATTATATATAAATTGATAAATTAACTAATAATTTAATTAAAACACGTGCAAGTTACAAAAATATATATTATTATATAATTTATTTATAATTATATTATTTATATTATTTGCTATATGGTTTGATTATATATATATATATATATATATATATATATATTATAATAATTTTTTTATTTTATTTTGTTATCATTTTTTTATAAATTTTTACTTTCAAATAAAATATACTTTAGATTTAAGCAATTTCTATTTTTTATAAATAAAAAGAATTATAACATAATATATTAATATAATAATTAAATAATTAAATTAATAATAATAAAATTAAGAGTATAAAAAATATGTTAATATAATTTTATTATTTTATTTTTAAATTTTATTTGGTTTAGTTTTGATTACGTCTTATTTATGTTCAAAGGCCTAACTATTCTTTAAATTGTTTTAATATAATAAATAAAATAATTTATTATTAAATAAATTTATTATTTAAAAAGTGTAATCATATATAAATATTTTTAACTTTTAATAGAATATAATTTTTATTTATTATAATTATAAATAAATAAAATTATAACATAATATATTAATTTAATAATAACAGAATTAAAAATATAAAAAATATATTATTAAATAATTTTATTATTTAAATATTTTTTGACAGCTTTATTTTTAAATTATAATATATATATAGGCTGACTTATCAGATTTAACAGACTTTATAAATAACTCAAATCTTATTTACTTAAACAGACCTTAAAAAAAACTTTAACCTGATTTATTTATTAAAAAAGTCTGACTTATTTCTATCCCTAGGTATAACCATGGATAGGATTGAGTGAAGCAACATTCTTCTGACTTCATAAAACACCTTCTCTTTGTCTTTTTGTATGTAGATTATCTTTAGCTCCACTAGACAAGATAAGACTTAATTTGTCATTCCTTATTCGATGGTTAAAGATCCTACTGTGTCAAGGATCCGTCCCTTCCTTCTTTCTTAGGACACTCCAAAGTATCTTTATTACTCACTTCACTATATATCTTAATATTCTTGATACTGCTCCTGTTTTTCAATTTTATCCATTATTATTTACTTATCCCCAACAATGTTTAAACTTTAATTTATATCCTTAATTAATTGAATATTTTTTTAAATTATGATAATTTGGTTGATTTAAATATAATTATTGTATTACTTAATTATCAATCTCTTTAATTTCTTTTTTACTTATGATAATTCATGACTAAGTGAAAACGTAGATATTTACACGTTCTAAAATTAAAATTTAATATTAAATTTTTTATTTATCTTAAATTGTATTTAATAAAAAATATAATTTATTTTAAAATGCACAAACAAAAATAATTTAGTATTTCTAAACATTATTTAATTTAAAATTTGGGTACTGAAAATTTATGAAATTAAATTCTTTTAAATGACATTCACTAAGTTATTTTATTTAGTTATAAATTGAAATTAAAAATATATCTTTTAACGTTTCAAGGATTTAATATCATAAAGATTTGGTAAAATTATACTTTTATATATCTTTTTTACTTTAATTTTTTATTTTAAAAAGTTTTGATTAAGTCCTTTTTCTGTTAATTATGTAAACTCCCTTAATTTTATTTTATTTTTGTCTATTTTTGTTAGATAATATTCAGCCCTCCACCCTCCTCTTCTTCTCCTTCTTCCTCCTCCATCTCATTTCTCTCACATAAGCATAAGCAAGTAGCCATCAAGCGCCCAAGCTCCCCAACCACACCAGAACCTCCATTACATTACCATCTTAGCCATGCGCCATTAGCCACCGCAACGGTGTCACTGACATTTAAGTCCATCACACTACATAATGTCATAGAACCACCATTACTAACATGAAAAAAAAACAAAAGCCCAATCGGTGGACCATGACTCATCCTAGCTACAATCATCGTAGACTAACCTGCGGAACCACGAGCCTCACACCATCATCTTTTTAGTGAACCACTTCAAGTATTATACCTAAAAAGATAAGAACTTAACAAAGAAGGAGGTGGAGAGAGGAGCAAGTTTATGAATAGTGCTCAACAAAAAAGATAAGAAATTAACAAAGTTAATATAGATAATAAAAAAAAGCTATTTGAAGTATGATTAAAAATTAGAGAATCAAATTAAAAATTTTTATAGTTAAAGAATTAAAGTAAATTAAATAAGTTAGAAGACTAAATTAATGTTAAGTATGCTCTAAATTCATATTTGTGTTCAGTTAAAAATATTAAATTTAATAATTTTTTTATCATTTTAACTTTTAATGGTTCAATCAAGTTGATCCTAGCCTTTTTTGAATTTCTACGAATTTGAACAATTGATTTTTTCTGTTTTTTTTTTTAACTCTCTTAATTGAGGTGATGTGTTATCAAATCAACATAAAGCACCGTTGTTCACTTATACTTGACTTTAGTCGACCTCTTTCATCTCCACTTTTTATTCCATCTCCAACATAAAGCACCGTTGGATCTGTGATGGATCATTCCAACAATAAACAACAATGCCATAAAAAGTTTATCCTTAGGTTTTTACTATCATGCTCGTAAACTTAAAAGATATCTTTTATCTTTCTTAAATCAAAGGTTATAATTCAAGTAAGTTATTTGTGATATAATTAGTTAATTTTAATTTTGTAAATTTTGAAAACAATTGAAATAAATTTTATCATCAACTAATAGACACGACACATAAATTATCATTTTTATTCACGATTATTTTAAAACAAGATATGATGTGGCATAACATACTTACTAAATAATAACACACTATATTTTAAAAAGTTTTTAGAAAATTAAAATCAACTAAAAAGTATATAAAAACAAAAGTAAATTAACTTTATTTAAAAAGATATTAATGTTATGGATGTAACGTGAGACGCTTTTATGGGTCTGGGACTAAATGATTCGCGTATGTGGAATCAGACGGCGTCACATGCGACATAAGTGTCACATAGTGTTTACCTATAATTACTATAACGAACATTACAGGCTACTTTTTCTGCTGGATACAGTACGGTCAGCCACCACCCTCATCACCTTCCCAAAAATCATTCAGAAATTGAATAAATGACGTGAGAGCTAACCCTAACGACTAAAGAAGTACGCTACAGTAGATGCTATCATGCAAGCAGTTGAAAGAGAATAAAATTTCAAAGGTATAGTCAACATGGTGAGGAATATTTAGATGAAAATGCAAAAGGGTCGTTGTTAAGAATAAGAATGTCAACAGAATTAAGTACCTGAAAATTATGTCACGTTGTGTTTGTCTTAGTTACAAAACCTTAACATCATATGGTATTAGGTAGACAAGCAAAATTCTTAATTAGTTTTGTTTTTGAAATTTGAACACCTTTTAGTCAATATTATATATCATGAAAGGAGAATAATGCAACTGAACTGAAATCAGCTAGCCTTTGTCGCTTCCCCTGGAATATAGCCAACATGTGAAGATTCTCAGAAAGTGAGAGCCAGCTTCCTCGTTTTTGGTGATTATTGTACAGAACCTGGTCTTTACCACGTGCTTTTTACAGTTAGTAGTAATTTAATTTACCCAGGGTCATGAAATTCAATGCAACAGTAAATTTATTAGATGTCTGTCAATGTCAAAGACAGTGGAATTTCCCTAGAGAAATTAAGGGAGTGAAAAGGGTAAGGGACACATGTGTTTGAAGAAAAATACATGGAATATTGCATATTTTAGAATTGAAACCCTAACGTACGAACAGGCAATTAGACTTTCTTCAAGGAAAATAAAGATAAAAATAAGAAAAGTTTAAACCAATACATTTATAAATAATAAACATATTTTTAATTGCCTAATTAATTTACCCGACTTTTTTTTATATGAACCAAAAGATTCAACAGACAGAAATTAATTCTTTTAAAGCTTAGAAATTATTGAAGTAGACTTTTATCTCTTACCCAACTCATTGTAGTGTTGAGGTTCCATAAGGTTGGTTTGCTTGTGCTGATTCTAACTTTGTATCCAAGGGGGTCATGGTACCCATGGAGTGTTGCTGCTCTCTCTGTGAAAACCCACCACTGCTCATGTTCCTCACCATTCCTCCAACACCCAAAAAGTCCAACGTCAACTTATCAGATCCTCCAAAGCACACACCAAGATTTTGTGACAACTTTTTGGGCTCCTCTACCACATTATGAAACTGGCTAAGGTTGTTTTCGTTCCCTTTCACATTGCCAAATATGGAAGTGTTTCCATTGGCAAGAGAGTTGATCAATCCACGTAGATGATTATTGTGCATATTTTCCATGCTTGATCTTACACCTAATTCTTCTGCTCCATTGGTGGTTGTAGTTGAACCCATTTGAGCAGCTTTCTGAAGCAATGCAGTGGCTGACATGTGAGGGGACATGTTCTCTTGTTGCACTGATGAATTGCCAAAGAGTGAAGACAAGCCTGACCCAACCTGGTTACTTACAGGGCTATTAGTACTGTAGAGTGTTGTTGTTCCTTGGTTGTTACCTCCACCTAAGTTGTTGAATTGATCATTGATTATGCTGCCACTGCTATTGGTATTTGGAAAGAAGCTGAGGTTAAAGAAATTGGTATTAGCTGAATTAGCAGATACTGATGATGCAGAAGTGGAGTTATTAGTGGTTCCTTGAAGATCAGGAAGTTGCATAAGACCATGCAGTTGCTTATTGCTTGAGAATAATGATCCTTGTTGCTGAGATTGGAGGTCGTGAAATGCTTGACTTGGGTCAGTCATGAAGAAAGATGATTGGGGTGACTGTACTCCAAATGATGAAGAGTGATGCAGATTGGGTGAGACTAAATGCTCAAACTTTGGTGCACTGCCAAGGCTCAATATGCTGTTAGTGGAGGCTTGGTTCTGAAGTTGGGTACCAAGGCCTAAGTTCATGTGGTTTGTGCCATACAAATGGGTTCCCAAAGGGTTCAGGTTGGAGGGGTGTCTTGCACTCTCATGGGCTAGAGCATCACAAAAGGCCCTGTGAGTGATGAAACTGTCACGCCTGCACCAAAGATAATATTGGAATAGACTGCATCTTTTGTAAAATGCAAATTGGCACTAGAGAAATAATCCAAAACTATATTATCGCAGTACCATTTGAAATTGAATTTAATAAATAATATTCGAGTATCAAGTGTAAGTTAAGTATGTAGCTTTTATGGTTTTGTGAGTTCAGAAGAGAAAATATATCCAACCACCAAGACTTACTACACTAAACATAAATGGTCCCCTATAGATGTTAAATTCATATAATTGGAGTACTCCCAGAAGAATATTCCTAATTTACAAAATCAAGTATGCAATCATAACCACACAAAAAATCTCATACTTGCCAAAAGAAAAATGAAATATAAAAGAGTAAGATCTTTAATTTGATGGTGATCAATGATGCCCGAAAAATGGGAAATAGTTGTTTCACATAAAAATATAGAGCCGATCAAATCCATAGGGGTCATGTATGTGTATATGTGGGGGGATAAAAGAAAATTGAGCATTGAATGATTAATTTGGAAATTTCTTTTCATGAAATTAGATCTACTATTTTAAAATTAAGAAAACTATGAGAAAGAGAAAGGGCCCAGTGGATTATGCCAAAATCTGATTCACACCAACAACTCCTTATCGAACTACCACTTTGAGTCCTCTCTTTGATCACTGAAAGGAGAGAATTATTTACACATTTGATGAAAGTCAATAATAATAAGACCAGTATGGGTCCAGCTTAATAAATGCAAACTGCCTCATGAGTTGTCCACTTTCTACCCTGAGAAATTCTTGTGAAAACGATCGTACCAACAAAAGGGTTGCTAAATTCTCGGAAATTCAGTGAGAGAAAAAAAAACATGAACTACAGATATGCAACATTAATACAGAGAATTTGTTGCATAAATCACTTGAAGAAATAAAAAGCTAGTGTGACAATTAAGAATCTTGCATTGTACCCATGGCAAAGAATGTACCTGAAAAACATATTTGAACCAACCACGTATAAATATATATATGTATCCAACACGAAACAAAACAAAACAATACAATTCCAAGTCATGTGAGAACAAACCCAGTATCACTGTGTCTCGGCCTGTGCCCTTTACATTGTTGCTTTTAACTACACGTGAATGGGAGTAAGGATAAGGGGCGTTGTTCCCGAGGGACAAAGTTGAACTTGCCTTGTTTTTTCTTCTCAAAACATTTCAAAAATTTGAACCACTTTTGTACAGTGTGCTCACGTGCGAGCAGTCTTATGCCACTGCCACATCCATCCACATACATAAACAAACACAAGAAAAAGGTAGAACGGTCTTGCCCAAATTTATCATTTGTTAGGAGAATTTGATAGAATTGTGATTATTTTATACCCCTTTTCAATGCTAATATTATTACATGCCTTGTTTTTTATCTTTTCTTTTTTTATTTTTTCTTAATTTTCACTTCTCTCTCACCCCTTGTTTGATTTCATAGAAAATTTGAAATTTAAATTAAAAATTAAAAATTTTATTTCTGAAAACCAACTCTTCTCTCATTTTTTTCCTTTATTATTTTCTCTCTTGCAAAATAAAAATCATTAAATTGATATTTAAATTCTTAAAATTTTTTATCCATCCAAACAAAACCTCAAAGTATACATCGTGTCAAAAAAAAATCTTCTAATTATCCATAAACAAAGATTTTATTCTCGATTCGCCTTTTGCATTACACCCTATTGACACATCTTAGAAAACATGTAATTAAAAGAAAAGAGAGGAAAAAATATGTGAAAAAAAAAAACTACAACGTAATATTCCTTTGCTACCTGCTAACATTCTTTCTTTCTTTTATTTTAAGACTTAGCCAAATCTACTGGTCTTAGAACCCATAGACTCTGATTTTTCTTACTCTAGTTAGATGGAGATTGTTTATGTTAAGTGTAACAATATCCGTATCTTATTTCCTGTTCAATCAAAATGCTGAGTTGAGAGGCTTTTAGTTGAAAAGCTGCTTTACACGATACTTTAGCTACACCAAACATTCAATATTAGAAATTAAGGTAATTGAGCACGTTGTTGTTAATTACCTTGAGAAGAGGGTGCCACAGTCACATCTATACTCTCTGGTGCCACAGGTTTTGGAGTGTGCTTTCCAATCTGATTGAACAGCATATTTCTTGGAGCATTTGTCACACTTCCACTTCTTCTCACCATGCTTGCGAGAGTAGTGCTTCTTAATGCCAGTTAGGTCTCCAAGAGCCCTTGAAGGGTCATGGTGAACACATGTGGGCTCCGGACACAGATAAACCTTTCTCTTTGGCTCTTTTGTAGTCTTCTGCTTTAGCTTCCAAGGCAGGTTGTGTCCTCTTCTGTGTAGCTGTAGGTTTTGCTCCCTTTGAAACCCTTTGTTGCACAGCTCACATATAAACCTGTTTGTTGCCATTAGTGTCTTTGGAGATAGTGCTATCACCTCCGCATCTGGATCTGCATACATGTTTGGTGTTTCCATTCCCTTTCAATTAATTTCAATAAATAAAATAATGCCAAACAACTAATTAAATTGTTGCAAAATTATATGTTTTAATTACATGCTGAAATTAAATTTAATTAATATGCCCAAAAAGTGAAAATTTGAGATTTTAAAAAAAGAAAAATATTTTTATAGTTCTTAAGAAATCATTAAAAAACTTAAAACAAAAGTTTAATATATACCTATAGATAAACATAGAGGAAAGAAGCGTGGCCATTCTAACCTCTTAGGAGTATAAGAACTTGACAGCCCTAACTAATATTCAGGATTTAGGGTTTCCATGTGATGTTTGTTTCTTGAGAGAAACACCCAGCAACAAATTACAAAAGGGGCATTTTCCATGAACATATAAATGCTTTTAAGTAATCAAATTTAGTGAAGAATGCATAGAGCTACTTGCATGGTGTTCCAGGTTGATTCCTCCTTTTCTTTTGAGGCACTGTTGTTGGAGTGGTAGTAGTAGTTGAGGAAGCAGCTGTGGAGGATTGGTGGTGTTGCGCAATCTGACTTTGATTTTCTTGTCTAATTCCCAAGAAAGGTGTGGATGAGGAAGCAGCAGCCATGTTGTTTTGAAAAGTTGAGAACAAATCTGGAAAAGTTCTTAAATAAAAGAAACTTTTAATTCCTTATATATCTATTGGAAATTATATATAAAATAAAATTAAGAAAAGAAACAAAAGGCATGAGAAAAAAAAAGAAGAAAAGGAAGGACCTGACTGAAGCTATGTATGTTTGATTTTCCCTGCTTTCTTGTCTCTTTGAAAGGTTTCAGATAAAACCCAGAAAACACCAAGAGGAATTTTATCAAAGGAGACAGCAACAATTCTGAGAAGAAGAGAGAAGAAAACAATATCACATTACTACTGTATACCTACTCATCTTCTCTCTAGCTAGCTATTGTTTTGTAATGCATAAAAATTTGCTTCACTATAGCTAGCTACCCCCTTGCTTATTCCTCAATCATTTGATGTCTTCTACATAAATAATACTTAGCATACTTGTCCACCCATACGCATACCCATATCTCTTTTTCTCTCCCTATTTTGTCTTTTCCTCTCATCGATCCTTGTTAATTGTGCATTTTTGTAAAAGAAAATAATAGTGTGGTGAAGTAGCAAAGTGATGGATGGAGGGTAATTTATGTCCCTATTATGCACTGTGTCGCTTAGCAGATGATGCTTTGGGGCCACCGACCCGTAGGCCTTACAGCCTCCTTATCTCTCCTTCTCTTCTTTCGTATCTTATTGCCAACATAGCATACAACTTGTTGTTTCCTTAATTCACTAACTACTTTTTTTATTTCTTAAAAAAATTTCATTTACAATATATATTATTTCATTTGATATTTTTAAATGAAATATTAAATAAAAAATTATGACATTTAGACAGAGAATATAAAACAAAAATGACCATCTTATTATAGAAATACTTTATGAAGATCAAACTTGTTTGAGAAAAAATAAAAAATAAGAAAAAAAAGCCACAAGTTTTTTAAAATTAAAAAAATTAATTAAATTATTATTATTATTTCAAAAATTATAAGGTTAAATTTTTATTTTGAAAGATACTTAAATTATATTTTTCTCTTTAATATATTTATCTATCCTCCTTATAAGATAAAATATGTTACATTTTGATCTAATTTAATATAAACTAGTTTAGTAATTTTTATTTTGTAATAAATATAATTTAATAATCAAATAATGAAATTTATATTTTATAAATAATTACATATAAAAAATATCTTAAACAATAATTTTAAAACATATTTTAACTTAATTCTATAACTATGAATATCAAAATAATAAAGATTTAAAAAGTTAAAAAATTTAAAATATAATTCATTTTAAAAGAATACTTTTATTGTATAGTGTAAAAATAATTAATTAAATATCAAAAATTAAATATATATTAATAACCATAAATTTAAAAAATAAAATTCTTAAAAATAAAATCTAAATTTAAAAAATAAAATAATTAAATAATTTTAATAAATGTAAAATTATATATATTTATGACAATGAATTTATATAAGGTAATATAAAAAAGTTAAATAACAACTTTAATTTTCAAATTTTATTACATGATTAATAAATATATAAATAAAAAGTAAAATCATTATAATAAAAAAGTACAATTATTATAATAAAAAAAGTGTAATTCATATATCATTATCAATTAATTAATCTTAAAATATATACATGATAAATTTTGAAGGAGAATAACTCAACTAATACTTAAATTTTTAAATAATAAACTTTTATTTATAATAAAAAGCTAATCAATGTTAATTTAAAAAAATTATTATAATGATTCTCAATACAAATAAGTAATCTTAAGCATTTAATTATAATATATAAATTTAAGCATTTAAGTATAATATTTCAAATTACGGATATAATGATTGACTTGCAAATCATTCAACATGTGAGTTAATTACTGACAGTTATTCAAGTTTAATATGTAGCCTCAATTTTTAATCATTTATCACCTTAATATGTAGCCCCAAAAAGAATCATTTTAATAAAAATATATTTTTTTTTTTTAAAAAAATAATCAGCAAATGTAAATTTATCAACCATTATATAATAGGTTTTAAACTTTTAACTTATTCTTTGTTTGTGTGTGATGTTTTCAATGATATAAGAATGGTTATGTAGTGACAAAAGTTACTACAAAATAGCGATCGTGACATAATTTGCTCAGAATCATATATCTGATTTTAATATGTATTATTAATGTAGTTTGTTTATTTTTATGTAAATATTACTAAATTTTATGTGAGAAAAAAAGAGGATGGAAAGAATTCAATAACATTTGCTCAAGAGAATTTGAAATATATTTCTATATGGTATTAATGCATGTCTGATTTTTTTTCTTGTTGAGATAATTTACTTTACATAAATAGATGACAAAACATTGTTAGAATTTAATTTTAATTAGCTCTCATTGTAAATGTCATAGTGTGATAAATTATGGAATATATTGTTCTTGACACAATTATAGCTTTAATTAGAGAAATGTTTTTTTTTTAATTTAAAAAGAATTATTATTTTTTAAATATTATAATATGATGAGTGAAATGGCATTATTGTGCCATTTCATAATTAAGACGTGTTATTCCTACAACTTTTTATTGTAAATGGCACGTGTATGATGTAAGTGTTTTAATGAACATCTACGACAAAAATATAAAAAATAATTAAAATATCAAAAGTTACAAATAAATAAAATATAATGAAGTTATTAATTTTATGATAAAAGTTTTTCATCTATTGTAAATTAATTTATAATTTAATCATATATTTTACAATAAAAATATTTGTCAATATACTTATGATCAACACACAATCCTTAAGAAATATTTACACATATTCACAAGATAACCCCATATTTGTGCCTTTGTGTTGGTGGCCAATTCACAAGCACTAGATCTTAAGTGGACTAAGAATGACATATTATTCATGTTTGTAACCCAAAATTCTACATCGTGGAAGAGGTGAAATCCTTAAAAAATTTAATAAAATCTTAATTCACACCTTAAATATGACAACAATAGTGAGGATTAAATATGACTTTCAATGACAACAACCGTCAATTTTGTTGGAAACATGTTTCATTGACAGCGTTAGCAATATGCTGTCATTAATGATCGATCAATCGTTCTCAAATTGTCAGATAACACGTTGAAAATAATAATTTTAACAAAATTTCAAGCAATATAAATTTTTTATTTAACTTATATTTAATAGGTTATAATTTATTACTAGTGGTTAGATATAAGTTATATATATATATAATACAAAATCATTTATAAAAGTCTAGTAAACTTCATAACTAAGTAATATCCAACACCATTCAAACAGATCCCCGTTACATACTGCCTATGGACATGCATGTTCAAATAAAATGGGTTCATAATTAACCTTGTCGTGGGAATACATGATTAGTAGTAGGGCATGTTTGTTTAAAAGAATCTACGGAGAATTTATTAAACTAGTTAATAAATTTTATAAGTTTCTTTAAAATTTATTTCAATAACTTTTAGTATAATATATTATATTAGTAAATAACATTATTAATATAGAAAATTAATGCATAACATCACCATATATTTTATTATTAATATAATATATTTAATTATGGATATTAATAGTTTAATTATTTTGTTAAAAATAATTGACGTTATATATTAATAGAAGTACATATATATAGTAGTAGAAGATGGTGTCACCTGTGACATGCAGACTGACAGTGAAGCAAAGATGGCAGCAAAGGGTTCTTTTATAATGGAAATAATGAAACTCGCTTTGAATATTTGAACGAATCTTAATGATATATAATAATTGCCACTCCAAATTTTACCAAATGAAATAATCAGTTTGTCTGAAAACCTTCATAGCTCTTTTCCTTCATTTTTCTTTGATGAAGCTATATTTGGCAAAAATATCACAATTGAAAATATATAAAATAATTAAATAAAAATAAAAGTATTTTATTATGTTTTACATATTTTATTTAAATGTTTTATATATTTTTATTAATTTATATAAATCAATAATATGTAGTGTCTTTATTTTAATTATTTTACTTATTGAAAAAATAGAATAAAAATTTAATTTAAAAAATTATTTTAAAAAAATTAATATAAATAATTAAAACTAAAAAATTAAAAGAACACATAATAAGTCAAATAAAAAAGAAGACCAAACTGGCCGACAATAGGAAAAGACGGTGAATCGGTCTAGTGTTCGGTTCCTTTAATCCAAAATGCCAACTAATTTCAAAACCGTTAATTAACAAACGATCGTCAAATTTATCTAAACCGGTAAAATTAAATTTTATTTACATTTTGGCTTGAATTAGTTTTCTGTCGGTGCAATTTTTAATTATCTAATAAAATTAAAATATTAATATAAACATTGTAAATCTATAATATAATATATCATATTGATAGAGTTCCGTTGTTATAGAAGATTGATATCTATTGTTATTATTATATTAAATGTTAATATTATCATATTGTTAAAACCAATTCAAAGTTTATAATAATAGTTTAATTTTTATAGAATAAAAAATATATTAATATAAATAATCTTAATCCTTAACATTTTTTATTTAATATTAAATAATATTTTAAAAAATTATTTACTATTTTTTTATTTTTGACAAAATAAAGAGCTAATTTTAAAAGGATAACGTATAAACTTCACTTATCAATAGTTATTATTGATTAGCGTCTTATCAACTTATCCATTAATATAAGATTCTCTTATTATAAAATATATAACATGATATCTTATAATAATTTTAGTAATTAAATTTTTATATTAATATTATATATGATGTTAAAATATATATTTGCTATTAATTTAACTATAATCTACTCAATAAATCACAAATAAGTGATTTTATTAATAATCCACCTAGACCACAAGTAAAAAATTAAAAAATAAATGAAATTATTATTAACGAAAAACTTTTTTTTAAGCATTTAACATAACATTAATTTAAATTTAAACTCAAAATTACAGATTAAAACGGAATAATTCTCTATTAATTATTTAGGTAAATAAAATAATTGAATTAATAATTATTTAATTTAATTTTATAATTATTTTATGTAATTATTTTCAAAAGTTTCTATGTCCTTTAAATCTCACTAATTTTAAGATAAATTTGAGTAAGCTCGGATTTTACCCTCCTCTTACTCTCTTTAAAATTAGAGCAAATTAGATTTACTTGATATCTTTTATATTTTCATACTACTTTACTTTTCCTTCATTATTCATATAATTATATAAAAATTAATAGAATTTGTCTTATCCAGAAGAGTATAATGTTATTTTCTTACATAAATTAGAAAAAAATTGTGTAGGATAAAAAAATAATGTTAAATAAACTTTGTTGAAAACTTAAAGACCTACGAGTATAACTTAAAATCTTGAAACAAATATGATAATTTATAATAAAAAAAAATTTCTTTTATCTGTTTTGATGAAATCAAACACTATTAATATTTGTCATAAAATATAATTTTATTTGAATAAAAAATATTCATTACCTATAACCGATATGAGTAAATTATACTCTCTTAATTAATTTAATTTGAATAATTACAATCTTCTGGTAAAAACATGAGCATGCTACACTTGATAATGTTCTTTAGGATAAACAATTTTTCTCACTTTCAATATCACTAACAGATAATTTTAAACAATTTAGTATTGGTTTTAAAGGTTTACAACATGAAATGAAATTTCAAACACTTTTAATATAATTATTATATTTAAAATTTATCTAATTTCTTTATTTCATAATTTCTATAATTTTTAAAATAATATCATAACTTTAAAATTGACTAACTATTAATGATAGCAAGAATCATTAAAGAGAAAACAATATTGCCTCGAATTATTTATATTAAAATAAATTAAAGTATAAAATGTGTTTATTTTCTAGAAAAGAAAAAAAATTAAAATAAAAAAGATAAATTTTAAGTGTTTTTCAAAAACCTTAAATGTAATCTAGCTTTGTAAGTTTCTATTAAGTCTATGATGTACAACCTTTCTTGCCCATGAACTCTTGCATGTACCTAAAGAAAATGACCTCCAACCAAATCTTTAAGACTTGAGTAAAACAATAATAATAAAAAAAAATAATGGAGATAGAATCCTTCGTTGAGTTACCTAGATGCCTATAAGCTTCACCTACCTATGTAAATTTAGTAATACGCAATGAAAAATCAACATTGAAGTGCAGGTACATATGAAAAATTATTATAAATTTGTACGGCAGTAGGCCAAAATGAGAAAGACGCTTGCAAGGATGAAATGAAGGAGTATTATGGTTCCAAAAATGGTATTTCCCTATTGACACATTCATATCACTTTATACCTTCTGTATATAGAAAAATAAAAATAAAAGAATAAATCAAAACATGTATTTAAAAATCATATGTAAACTAGAATTTTGAATAGTATATATATATATATATATATATATATGGCATTAATAATAGGATTGTGGCAACAGGAATAACAAAAGGAAAAGAAGGAAACGATAGAGAGGGACACATGCAGACATGTGAATTGCTTGGTGAAGCAGACGCAAGGGAGTGATTTGACATTCGAAGGACACATGAAAGATGGGTCACACTGTGGACCCTCTTGTGTGGCTTCGTTTTCAGTGGAAGCTCAATTTTGAGACATGGTGTGGGCGAAAGTACCCAAAGTAGCTTCAAAAAGGAAAACGATAGATAATAATAAATCATATATACGTACGGAAAAGGGTAAGTGCATGGTATTAATATCATTCTTCATTTTAACCAAATTTGAGGTCCGCATGTAGGTCACCACTAGGTCGGTTGAAGAAAGCAAAGTTCTTACTAATGGAATCTTAGCTTAATTAACTATTATATTCTTTTTATATTTCTAAAATTTATGAATAAATGAGTCCTTTTTTTTTAATTTTAATTTAAAATGCATGATAATTTAAAATAGTCAAAATAATCATAGTTTTATCCTTCTGTAATATATTTACTTACTTTTATGTTGAAAAGGGTTTAAGAGGATTAATTTATATTTTAAATTATTTATAATTTTTTAATATACTAAATGTCTCTTAAATGATACTCCATTTGTGTGTAAATTATAGAGAAGGAAATTGTTGGTAATGAAATGTTGAAAGGCATGATTGAATCAGTAACAGGATTTAGTAGAAATTACGTATGTGTGAGGCAAAGTTCCTAATTACAAGCATGGCGAGGTGACATGCTACTTACCCGTTTGTTTCGTTCTAGTTTTTTTCTTATTTTCTTTTGACGTTCCCCTTAGGTCAACTCTGACATAAGTTGCGAAACTAAGCCAGATTTTCAAATTATACTCCAAACTTTAATAAATTATTCACCTCTTATATTTTTTATATTTATTTTTTCAATTATTTTCCAATTATTTTTCTTTTACAATATAATTATATATTTTTTCCTCTTTTTGTCCACTCTGCACCAAAAATGTACGTGAGTGGAAACTGGAAACCTATAATTATTCTACACCGTTAGTCTACTATTTGACCTGTTGAAAGGAAAAATATTCCTGAATTTTTGTTTAAACATAAGATTGTTGAGAATTAATTATAATTTGTATTGATTAATCATTTAATGTTACACTTGAGTAAAAGTACTATTTATAAAAATGGGACATATATAAAAATATATTGACAATTATGCATTTGAATTTGTCTCTATACTTTGTTAACAGAATTTGAATGATCAATATAATTGAGTTTACACTATGATACATCCCGTTAATAAATAGTTTTGAGTAAGAAATGAACATATACTATTAATATTATATACTAATAGTATAATGAATTATATTATTAGAATAGAATAAAAATGTCTATAAACTAACATTTTCATTTTCATATTTTAGATTCTTTAGTAATATATGATTATACTTATAGAAGCAACTCTAACGACTGTTGTTTTTTAATATATGACATTATTTTATAATGTTCAAAAAATAAAATATATTTAAATTTAATTTAGAATATTTGAATAATATATTAACCTACAATATTTTCAGACTTAAACATATTTTTACTTTTTTTTCACTCTTAATTATTTTTGTATACGGTGTTGTTAATTTCAATCTTAAAAGCTGTGTTTAGATAACTTAAAATAGTAAATTTTTATTAAAAATATAAAAAAATAATAAATTTTAATTTTAATAAAATTTTATTATTACTAAGACTTTAAACTAGATCACTTTTAGAAACTAAGATATATATATTATGCTTCACTGGGTGTATACGTTGATGAGTGTCCAATATATTCTTCAATACATCATTTAAATAGATATTTTGATTTTGACTGAGCAGCTAATTGGGCTGTACTGCACTTGGTAAAAGGAGATCTTCATGAAAGAAATAAGAAATGGTGATGCTTTTATCGTAGGATCTTTCATGCAGTAAACTTTCTTCCTTTATGATAGAATCAAGTAGTAGAGAGACAAAAGGGGTGCTCACAGCTACCAAAGGAGAGAGAGTATATGTGATGATTCAAGAGTATCATCACATTCGTTTATGCTTATGCAAAGTGATATCTCGTTGTACGTGAAACTTTAACAAGAATGACATAACGAGTAACAGCTTTTGGATGCCTTCCGCTTTCTTTCGTAACTTGTCTTATTACCAATACTTCGGACAACTCTTTCTTTATGATATGAAGAAAGCCTCACGTAATTTGGCTTTCTCAATCAATCCTCTACAATACAATGAGAGGGCGTCCTTTCGTTTCCATGCAGTATTACTTGGAGTCTTGAGTTCTTGTTAATTTGAGATTATTTCTCAAATCAGCAAGAAGACAAGACATAAAACTATTGAAATATTCTTCTAATCTTATTTATAAGAAATAACTATATAATAAATTAAGATCATTAAAAAGTTGTTATATGTGATAAATTTTATTTTATTTCAAAAATATTTATAATATTAATTAATAATTATATATATTAATTGATTGAACGTGTCTATTAGTTTGTGATTTGATGAATAAAAGATAAGTATCGTATTGGCAAAAAATCTCACAATAAAAAAGTATAAAAGAATCTAACAATTACTAATGTATTTAAAAATAAGTATTTTTTTTATATAATTTAGACAAAAATAAATATTAATAATGATTTCTTATAAATAACATTGAAAATAATATTTCATTTGACACTGTTTACCCTAAACACTCCATACATCAATTAATGTATCTAATGAGATTCCTTAAAGTAAGGTGCAAATTTAACACAACTTATGTATTGTTACACGTGATTGATGTTTAATGCAATTATACCTATGGTAAAAGCAGAACTATTGGTTTAAGCGGGTACTGTACTTTCTTTCAAGGTCGCTTGTTAGATAAGAGAGGAAGAATGCTAGTTTTCTGCTTCATTAATTAATTACCCCAGAAGCAAAGTTGGGCACCCTGATGGACACGATAACATATGGGTTTAGTTAAGGTCTTACAATTCCGTAGCTTTTTGTTGGGAAAGTACATCAACAATAAGGAAACTGCATCAATAATTATTGAAGAGGTTAAAGCCATTTTATCTTTTTAATAATATAGCAGTAAGACTAACAAAAGTTAATGAAACACCATTATGTTAAAAGAAGAATCCTAATATACTCTTTTCGAGATATTATTTTTACGCAAAATTCATGAGACCCGTTAAATAAAAGATATTTTTCTACTTTATTCATAAACTAGACAATATAATTTATATATATATATATATATATATATATATATTATATTAAATTTATGGTTATTATCATTTAAATATTTTAAAAATTAAAGAATATTTATGTTTTTTTTAAGATAGATCCCTAAACTTTACTATCTGTTGTATATATTTAATATAACATTAATAGTTATGATTAATCTATGTAATAAAAAATATAATAGCCTCTTAATCTTTAATACACCATAAAAATTACTTAAATTAAAACTTAACATCATCTTTGAAATAAAAAAAGTACACTTTAAATGATAAAATACAATTATAACTATTAATTAAAATTAATAATCAAATTTTAAGTAGCATACAAAATCAACAACTTAAAAGAGCTACATCTCATTAAAATAAGAAGTAAAACTCATTATTTAATAACACTTTTAAGGAGGAATGTGGGCAGCAAAATCAAACACAGGCTTATAAAGGACATACGTTGTGCAAACTATATTCGTCGGTGAATACCCTTTTTGTTTAACTAAATGTATTATAAATAATTAATAGTTACGATATTTGCATAATTATATTTTCGTAAACACCCTCCCGTAATTCAAGGCGGATTCATTTGATCCATTTAGTAAAATTGTTACAACTGTGATTTCCTTCAAATCCTATTTGATATCCACTTTACATTTTATTTTCTTTTTCATCATCACTTATTGTATTTATTTTGTTCTATTTTTCTTAGTTTTATCTTAATGTAAACACCCCATTGAGTGTCGAAGCATCATTTTTGTGAAAAATGATAGTGGGAGGTGTTATTTGAATCAACTTCATTGTTTAAATATCAAATATTTGACATTACATATAATTATCTTTATATCTCAGTTGCTTTTTATTTTATACACATCTTAAAAAATACTCTCCCAATATAAAAGAGAAAGAATTAGAATTTAAACAACTGTCACTATTAAATACTCAACTATCAAAGAAGAAAAAAAGAGGCAATCAGCAAAATATAGACAGCACACGTTAGGACGTGTCTGGGGCAACAACTAAATCCATACGGTCTCACAAATTCTAAGTGCAAGGGGACAGTGGACCAAAATAGAGGAGGTTGATGGGGCATGCAATGACTCCCATCGATATGGTAACGGTCTACTAGGCCGACCTCTAATAGTAGTTATCTTTAGTAATATGTTTAAACACGTTCCAAGTTTATGGTTAGCCAGTTGTCCAGTTACGTCAATTCATACAATTTCTGTGTCACTTTTTTTTTCTTTTTGAGGAGACAAAAGCTATATTCTTGATGAAACTACAAGATTTCAAGTCCAACCAAGTTGAGATAATGAATTAAGTTAGCAAATTTTAATTGAACACGACCTACTTCCTTATAGAATCACTTTTCCTTAATTCCTGTAAAGTCGATAACGATCTTGAGTAACCTCGAATATTGCTGCAAGAGTTTCATTCCGGAAGTTATTTTCACTTACGCTCTTTATTTGCCCAGCCTTAGCAAGCATATTCAGTATTTTATCATATCGCTCCTAAACCTATTTACATTTTTCCAATCTATCCGTTGTTTCTTTACTCAAGAATGTTTTAGCCACTCCAGTGGTCAGGAGGTATGAACATTGATACATCTAACGAGTGGTACAGGCAAGTTAGGCTACATGCCCCAGCCAGAAGATGGAATCATTATTGATAACAATAATTACTCTCCGGACCCCAAAGAACATTGAAACGCCTTCAAAGGAAACTCCTAAATTGACAGAATGAATATCATCCTAAAAGTGCTTTGCGGGGCTTGAAGCAAAAACAACAAATTCAGAGTAGATGCGAATGGTCAATATGGTTATTAATCTATAAAGAATTGTTCTTAACAAATTTATAGTAAAAGAGAAGCATCGGATAAAGCCTATGATAACCATAAATGAAAATGTTATAAACTATAACCATACATCTTGTATAATGCTGCACATATATTATAGATATAATTGATAGTTGACTAGTTCAACCTCTTGGAAGAAGGAAAATATAGATGAAAATTTAAAATGCTGGGTAAGGGCTTTCTTCATAAGGGCTTCGTAAGCAATGTTCAATAAATTTGCTAGTTTTTACCATGAGCTTTTATACTAATTCTCCTATTGATTCTAACTACAATGATTATTCACTGTCATAAACACGTGATCGGTAAGTTTAATGTACATCAGTTCCAGTACCGCATTCCTACCAATTTGTAGGGTGGTTAGTCCATTTTTCTCCCAAATCAACCGATTAATTCGAGATTGGAACTATAGGAAAGTAGTGAAAACCTAGAGAGGAAAAAAGAAGAGGGCAGTTGACAATAAATTAAGCTATATGTTTCCCTCGTCTAAATATTTAGCTCAACAAAATTGAGGACAATATCTCTCCCATGGTCTTCTCAGGCATGTCACCTTCACTAATCTCCTCCATGGACTCGAGAACAGCAGCATCTAATACTAGCTTTCTCTTTGCAATCTCATACACATTTTCATCAACTGTTCCCCTTGTCACCAGCCTGCAATGGAATATGTCATGATAAAACAGTCAACCAGAACATTCAAATAGATCCAATTTACAGGGCATGGATTTTAACAGAGAAAAAGCAGGCAAAGTTTAGCAGTTTTTCTAATGTTAATGGGAGTGAAGGAAAATGATAGATAAATACCGATATATGGTTACAGGCTTTGTTTGACCAATTCGATGACAACGATCTTCTGCTTGTCTGTCAATCTGTGGATTAAAATCCATGTCATGAATTACAACTGTATCAGCTCCCGTTAAATTTAAGCCTTGTCCACCAGCTCTCGTAGAAAGCAAGCATGCAAATATCGAAGTATCATTATTGAATGTGTCAACTATTGTTTGCCTCTCTGCTACCTGTGTACTGGCAGTGAAATAGTAGGATTTTAAAGATTTTAACTAAGGAAAAGCAATGTCTAGTGAAAAATACTAGAAAATGGTGCACACTTCGCAGAGTCACACACTTCATCAATGCGCAGATGAAGAAAACATTATACACTTCTTGTTCTTTTAGTAAGTAACAATTCATTACCGATGAAACAGCTAAATTATTAAAAGAAGCCACGACCTACTTGATTGACTCAGCACATAAGAAAATAATTATAAAAAAAAAAGATAAAATAGTGAAGCTAAAAAGTCCATCTACTCACAACTTGCAGGCTATCAGAGTATATTCAAATTCAATACAGTGAATTACAAAATTAATAGTATTAGTATATGAAATATATACATAATTAAAAATACAGTCAAAGTAAATTCTTTAAAAGATAAGGAGACTGTTCCATAACAGTTCTTGTTTTAGTTAGTAGTTGATGTTCTATACCTGTTGATTACAAGAGTGTATAAGGGATCTCATGAAGGGTTTCAAGAGTTGCTCAAACTCAATAATGGTTTCTCACCTTGAGTTTGCTGATGATACATTCTCTTTTTGGAGAAAGAAAGTGATTCTTCCTTGAATTTTCCTCTAAAGTTGAGGCTCACTCAGGTTTGAATGTTAATTTGGCCAATAGTGGTTTTGGTGGTTAAAATGTTGATTATGAAATCCTCTGCCCATGGCTATTAAATTACTTGTCAAATGTTCAAGAGACCTTTATTCGGTCCTTCCTTGGTGTAGTAGTTCTCTGGTAATCTGTTTCCAGGATCTGTCATTCAAAATGCTTCAAAATTTTGGAGTTAGAGGGGCGTTTATTTCTCTCTAGACGGTTGGATACACTCATCTAGGCTTATCTATCTACTTTTTTGTATCACGCTCAAGGAGTTTAAAAGGATAGAGAAGTTGCACACCTATCACTGAAGAAGGATGAGTGGGTATTGAATTGAACTTTTGGTAATTGGTTTCCAAAAATATTGCTTAGATGGCTGAAGAAGAGCTATGGTATCATCCTTTATCGACTTTGTGGCACCAAGTTGCTGTGTGTTATATCATTTAAAGCCAACAAGGGCAGCAGACAAACAAACCAACAATTATTGCAACAAGAATCTTATTCCTAGAATTTTAGTAGTCATACTATTTTTGTGTTAGAAATCTCATAGAATTGGGTTTGTGCTAGTGCTAAACTAGTTCTGGACCAAGATTGGTGAGTATAAAAACGACTGTAGGAGTACTTGACCTAAATTCTACCTCCATCCACTCTTATTCCTGCCATGCCATCTTTATCGTCACTGCCATTCATCACCATCACCCCTGATTTCACGCCTTCCATCAACACCTTCAACTTCCATGTCATAAAATTCACCAAACTAACAACTTACCAAAGAACGATATAAATTAACAAATCTGGTATCGGTTACCATGATTGAGACCCTGGACACTGATCAACCTTCATGTACATCAATTACCTTCAACCAATGGCAGTTTACCCCTGAGAGGAGGATATCATTGTTTCCCTCATCAGCCAACACCAGCATCCTCAGTATCAGCCACCTCTACCATGGCAGGCCTCCCCCAGCCACCCCTCAAAGGGAATCTCCACCATCCAAAAAGTTGGGGCCTTGGGTCACCTCATTCTCACCACTCCAATCCATTTTCAATTCTGGAACAAGGGAGTACAGATGATGTAAAAATATTGCTACAAAGTAAAGCACTTACACATTTTTTATTGACTTGGAAAAGTAGCATATATTCGGGCTATATAAGACATTTATAAGGGGGTAACTACGTATGTGAGAATTTCTAGAGGCATATCTAAAGAATTCTTAGTAGGAATATGTTTAATCAAAGGTTATCCCTCAATGCATGTTCTTTGCAGATAATATAATGTTAGTTAAGGTTTCAAAAGAAGAGGTTAATGTTAAACTTGAATTATGGAGGGAGACTTTAGAATCTAAAAGTTTTCGCTTCAGTAGAAGTAAGATACAATATATGTATTGTAAGTTTAGAAAAAAACAAGATGAGGATCATGAAAGTTAAAATTAGAGATGATATTATACCAGAAGTTTCTAGTTTCAGGTACTTATGATCAATTATTCAAAATGATGGAAAAATTAATGAAGATGTCACTTACAAAATACAAGCTAGGTATGTAGAGTGGAAAAAAGGCATCAGGAGTTATTTGTGACCATTTTTCACTTTTTAAATTTAAGTTTCATTAAATATTAGTTTTTATTTATGTTATTTTTCTCATTTATGCTATGTGCTTGGTTGCGTGTTTGAATATTGTTTTGTATTATAAGTAGAATCTTACATTCCAGGTTATGATCATACAAGTTACCTGTCTTTCCTCCCTTTTCAATCCTACGTAGGATCTTGATTTTGACAACCTTGACTCCACCCACAGCTTCTTTGAGAGAAGCACATCAGTAGAAAAGCATGCTGAGGAGAAATCATCATAGCATTGGTATAGTTTCTTTTTGCTGTTCCCTGTTTGTTCTTTTGTTACTTCTATGCAGTATTTCCTCAATGCCTCTAATAATTTTATTCTTTTACCCCCCACCCTCACACGGAGAGAGAGAGAGAGAGAGAAAGAGAATTTCCAACACCCTCAAACAAAATTTAGCAACTTTACTATGTCTGATTACGTCAAGTTGTCAACACAGCACACACAAACACTGGATTACTTGTCATATCATTCTCATAGGTGACTTAACGTTCTCCTTATTGAAGAGCTGAACCAAGTAATGCAATATAAAGCATGCCCTAAACTAAACATCAGTTGAAAAGTTTTAATGTCAAAAAACAACAGTACCTTCCATCAAGCCGTTTGTAGGTCAATCCAATGACATCCAAAGACCACTCCAATATGTCAAGCATTGATGTCCATTGACTAAAGATCAAGACACGATGTCCACCCTTCTTTAGCGAAGGAAGAAGTTCTGCTAAGGCCTACATTATCCATGGAGTACCTCAATCTCAGCATACCCAGCACATTATCATGCCACCGCTGTATGGTTGACAATTACAGAATTTTTAGAGTCACAAAAATCATACCCGACATTTTGCAGAAAGCATAACATGCTTATCTTGAAGGATCCCCTTTCTATCATTGACACCATAATGAAGTAAAAGCTGCAAATAAAAAATTTACAGCTTGAAATTTAAGCCAATGCTATCCACAACATAGAAACAACTGTCAAGTAAAAATCTTTAATTATAATGCTACCATAAAAGCTTGTTCTAATGAAAATGTACTACATTCTACCTCACTATAATGAATAGAACAGACCCTAATAATGATGAGCAACATAAGAGGTATTATTACAAAAAATTGACAAAGAAATGGTTAAATACTTATTAGTTACCAGAAAACCTAAATCAACCGAACTTATAAATTTGTAGTTAGAAACCAATAACATACTGCATTAATGGGCAAACAGAATGAAAATAAAGAATGATTGAAAGAAATCTTTAGCAGAAATCACTAAAAATATCATACCTAAATGATTTTAGTAAATTTTGTTTCTTACATAGTCTAATGACAACTGATTGATCAATCTAGCCAATCCCTATCAGACAGTTCAGGTTTGATTATTGTTGTTGCACATTTTCAGTATCTACTCAAGTGTTGGACCTAGATGTTTGCCTAGTTAGTTATGCCTAAGATATTCCAATGTTGTCAAAAGAAGGGTTGACACATGGAAAAGTTTAAGTTAACAGAACGCAATTAGTTGAAATAACCATTCTTGGGCTTCCATCTAATGTCAATGACCAATCAATACGAGCTTAAGCAATGAGGAGGAGGCCCAAACCTGGTTTTTATCTCATCATTTATCATCACTAGAAACAAGGAGCATTCACTTAAAGGAAAATTATATAAGATGTGATAGCATAAACAACACTTAAATTTAAATATCTAATCATTTTAATATTACAGTTTGGTTTTCATTTTGATGTTGATTTGAATTTCCATATGTCTTATTAATAGTTAAATTGTAGTTATTTTAGGGTTATTATCAATACTATATTGTTACTTTTATTTGATTGTTGATATTATCTACGTAACTACGTTACCCTTATGGTCTTTCAGTAGTAGTAGATAGTCTCCACTCTCAACTTTTAAAGGATGAGAAGTCTATTCTTATTTATTGTACACTAAGCAATAATATATCAATTATGGAAGCATACTGCTTTCGTGTTATGGAACCAAACCCTAGGTGCAATGCCCAAAGGACCATAGAAGTCATACTCATGTTCATTTCTTCAACTTCTCAATTCTCATCATACACCTTAGTTCTTTCAACTTCTTTACACTGCCAAATCAAATTCCTTTGGCAGGCTTTAGCATAATTAAAAATTTGCCCCGTCAAAATTGTAGTTGATTATTCCATTGATTTTCCCTAAAACCTATCAAAAAAAGAACAAGATTTCAAAGGTTTTATTCATAGCACCCAAACAGTGATCAATCAAACCCTAAAATCCCCTCCTAGTCATATTGCCGGCAAAAGCCCCCCTTCAGACCAAAACAATGACATTCAAACTGTCTATGTTTTAATATTATACCCATGCTCCCAAAAACCCAAAATATGACACAATCCCAAATGCTTTCACAGTCCTACAGCAGAAATACCAACTTCTAATAAAACCAAAACATCTGTGCACCAAAGAAAAACATGCAAAACCAGTTGCATTGCAGTACAATTTAGTTGTTGGTTTTCAATTAATTGATGCCAAATTGCCAATTATAAAATTTTTATGTTTGAGAGGGAATTTACAACAATCAGGATGAAACCTAAGGGAAAGGTTTGTGCACTAACAAAACTAATGGTTTACCAGACCTCAAAATAATCATACCATAGTTGTTAATCTCGAATAGCGACAAATAGTGACTAACCCCTAAAATGCTTTAGAAGATAGCATATAGCAAGATGACTGCTATTTAAAAAACCAGAGAAGAGCTGCACAAACAAATACTGTTATGCAGTCACAGGAAAAATGGTCGAACATCGGAGAAGGTGATCTCTCCGGCGAAATGGAGTGGGTGAGGAGGGAAGTGACCATCCAAGTTGCTGACTTTTCGTATGGAGGAAGAATGAAAGATTGAATTCATGCAGTCTTCTCTGTTTTATAATATATTTTTCATAAAGAAGAAAATGCCCTTTTTACTATTAAAAAAGGTCAAAACGGTGCGTTTTGGAAGAAAATAGGGTTTCCCATCATTTTCCCCTTTAGCATGCAATGTATGCCCTGTTCTGGTCATGAACAGTGCACAACCACTGCAAATTTCTCCGTAACACAGCAGCAGTGGTGACCAACGGCCACACCACTATTGCACGCTATTGACTAGTATGAATCATACTAGTTGGATGTTAAAAGTAGGCAAAAGAATGAAGTGAGATGTACTTGGTGCTGAGAATTCTCTCCAAAAAATTATATCTTGATGAGTTTTTTTCCTTCAAAGACTACATCATTATGACACCATACTATTTACAAAGGGTACAGTTTAGACCACAATGTAACAAGAACAAGCAAATGCTACAAATTGAGTGCAAGTCCTTGTAAGTTTATTTATCAGGAATATGCTTCTTCACTTTAGTCCATTGGTTTATACGTTTCAGAAGAAATAAGCATGACAGATGGCCAGCTTAATTAGGGAGAGACTCATCAATCCAAGTCTCAACCTTCAATTCAAACAGGAAGGGTCATTATTAAACCCCAGGCACACTATCAGATAACAGTTCGGAAATTGGATTATCTCACTATCACTCAACCAGAGATCTCTTTCATTATAAGCAGGGTTGGACAGTTACAACTTAATGAGGTAATTAATGAAGTATCATGATCAGGATCCTCAGCTTTATTAAAGGAGATAACGAGTGAGTACCACATGAAGATAAAGTACATACTCAGATAATTGCTTTAATAAATGCTGATTGGGCTGGGCCTCCTTCAGCTACATAATCTATTTAAGGATATTTTGTACCCACTGCAGACAACTTAGTATACTGGAAAAGTAAAAAGCATAGACAATGTAGAAGTATCAAATCCCTGGCGTTGACAACCTATGAATTCAAACATCTGAAATAGTTGCTTCTAGATTTGAGGCTTGAAGAAATAAAATATAGAAACTATTATGTGAATATCAAGCAACCTTAAAAGAAACTATCAGTAAGCTCATAATTAGGAGGCAGTTACCAGGGATGGTTGTTATAAAGGTCAGAGTAAGGAGAATGAGGTGTCTTTTGTAAGTGAAAATGTTTGTGTAGGAGGGAAGCCAAGATCTCTTGAATATTTCTGGCATTGTATAATAACTGTCTGCACCTACATCGGGTACAGGACTGCATTCTTGTTCATTCTCAGTAATACAATTCAATCTTTTTACTCTTCGCTTGCTGTACCAGTTCTAACACCATGTCACATCATCAGGTATTCCATGTCAGATTTTCAAGAACCAAGAGTTTTCCTAAATTCGGTTTGGTATCTTATCTATGAAGCAAAGATACAACATGGAATACAAATTCAACAACACTTGGATACAGCTATAAAACACATTTTTAAAACAGCTTTGTTAAACATGGAATGCACACTTGGATACAGCAGTACTTAAGTTAATTTTAAACACCTAAAAATTGTAAATTTTTATTGAAAAAGAAAACATTTATTACATTATATTCTGTATTCTTAATGTAATAAATGTTCTTTCCCAATAAGCTTCCCACTTTTAGTTGCTTAAAATTGGCTCTATGGGTTGATATTAACATTTTCCTATTTAAAACTATAGGACACCGCACAACTAAAACTTGTTATATAATAACAAGAGTTAACATATAAACATAAGAGAAATGTCAGCTTTGCTTCGTTCATTTAGTGGAGCCAAAATATATCACTTTTTTAACCATATGTCCAGCTCCATTTTACTTTTAGAATGCATCAAATATCGAACAGAACTCACGCTATGTTTCTTCCGGTTCTAACACATCTACCAAACACTACAATAAGTACAGCAACAAATCACAAATAAGTCAAAGCCTGAGAAGTTCAAACACAGGGCAGAGGCATATGAAATGGATCACAAACTGAATAGGGTCAGGACATCAGGGAAAGGGAAGCAAACTGGCCAGAAAATCCCGGGTGTCTTCCTGGAAAATGGGTACTTAAAGAACAGAGCTTTTCCATTTTAGCCACTGAATTTTGAAAACAAAGGGGAAAACTAATGCTAAAGAGGTTCTGAAGCAGTAAAAGTTAAGAAATCCTAAATTAATCATAAAAAGACTTGCTAAGGAAGAAAAGGTTTGGCGTGCTCATTAATGGCGTAGCAGCTGTGGAAGATGGTAATTGGCTGTGAAACAAGCACACCCATCAGTAACTGCTGCTCCACCACAAGCCAACCACAGCAGCCAGTTGGTGCAACATGACATGTCAGTGCCATAGTTATCAAAAGTGTAAGTTTACCATGCTTTCATGGCAGCACAACAAGGAGCAGCAGTTGGTCACCGCAGAAATTCAGTAAAGCAGCATTAATTACAGGTGTCATAGGCACTTTTGCAGACCCAAAAGCTGTATTTTGCAGCACTATAGCTCTAACAAAGAAGCTAAGTTGAAAATACAATTTCAGTCCTCAAAATTGCATCATTATGAGACTTTTTTAGGGGTAAAACTATCTTTCTATTTTCCAGAGATGTTGAAAACACAACTTCAGTCCTCAAAATACCCTACTTTTTGTTTTCTTCCCAAATTTTCTAAGTTTGAACCTCTCTTCTCTCTATTCTGCCTCTGTACAACCAAAGTGGCAGCAAAGCCACCCATCTCCAGCAGGTTTCCACAACATTGATTCCTTTCTATATTTTGCAGTTCTTGCCGATATTATGTTCTCTGTTGTTTCCTCTCTGCAATCAGTAAAACATGTTTTGTTTCCTTCACTATCTTTTTTACCAGTACACTTTGCTTAAATCCTATTACTTTATATTGATAATTATAAATCTCGTGAATTTTGAGTATGTTTTTAGCATTATGTGTAATTATGTAAACAGCATAGTTATAAGGCTGAATAAAAACAATTTAAAATAGCAGTCAATCTAATCTAACACAACCCTAAATACAGAAACAAAAAATCCAACACAAACTACTTGAGCATATTGATGAAAGCCAAGCATGGAGATGGTCAATAACTAAGTGCACTGTTCTCAGTAGAAGATTTACCCGGTGAATAGAGAAGTCATTGTAACTTTTAAGCTCCTCCATAACTCTGTCCAATGTACATTCAAAACCAAAAGCACCTATTGGATGTAGCTTTTTAGCAAAGCGAACAACATCCTCATCATTGTAGATTCGCCTTATCAACAAGGGATGGTTCGCAATCTGAAATAAGAATAGAGAAATATATAACAAAATAATACAGAGCAATATAAATTCCAAAAAAAAAAAAAGCTGGATTTTATGTCAAAACATAAATATGAACATCAAGAACCTTGCGGAACTGAACAAAATAATTATTTATCTGCCGTCGAGGAAGAACTTCAAGCACATTTTTTGAATTAAGCCCAGAACATTTTGCCAGCCGAGCTTGTGAAACAGCACGATACTCTTCAATGGCTTCCTTGTAAGCATTTTCCTGCTGCTTTTCCATTACAACATATTCAACCTGCAGTAAAAAATATTTGAGTAATACTTTAAAATATATAGCAAGCTTATTAACGAAACAATAGAAACAAGGACATGATGGAGATGAAGACAACTTAATAAAATTGGCACTAATGGTGACAGACATACCTGCTGTATTTTTGGAACGAGTTGTTGCATTACATCAGATTTCAGACGGCGCAAAATAAATGGCCCTAAGATGGACTTCATACGACTAATTAAATCTCTATCTTCTGCATTTAGTAACTTTTTTAAGTCAACATCTTCAGAAGCAAAAATATCAGGCATCATAAACTCCAACAACGACCATAATTCCTGCAACAAATTCATAACAATGCTTGCTTCAGCATATAGATTTATATTAACACCAGCAAAACCAACAGGTGGAGATGACAATCGTAGAGATTTTGTTCAAGATTCCAGTTAATTAGCCTGATTGTAAGTTGAAACTGTGCTTACATAAGCCTATTAGACACTTCTAAACTGTTTCTTGCAAGTAGTATATTTGCATATATATTTTCAAAAGGGACAGTATAATATAAAAAAAAGGATTAAAAAATTGGGACTTCACAGTTTCCCAACAGTAATCATCATACAAATATCATAATGCATTGGCCTCATAGTTATCAATCATATGCAGATAATTAGAAGACACAACAGAGAACATAACAGAGGTAGCACTGCAAAATCAAAGAGAGAGAAGAAAGGAAGTCAATTTTGGCAAGGAAATCATTGAAGATGGGTGGCTCCACTGGACTGGAGATAGTTGTGAAGCAGAACGGGGACAGATGAGAGGGTCGAACAGGGAAGGGGAGAAGAAAAGCATGGAGAAATAGTGAGGTTAGGTCATGTATTTCCAGTTGTGAAGCAAAACAGAGACAGAAACAGAGATGAGAGAAGGGAGAGTCTAACAGAGAACGGAAGAAGAAAAACATGGGGTTAGGTCATATTCTGAAAATTGGAAAGAAAAAAAAAAAAAAACCATTTTACCCTTAAAAAGACTTAAAACAGGATTACTTTAAGGGAAAAAGGGAAAGTCAGCTTATTTTTAAAACGTGAAAAGTGTTTTTTACCCTTAATAACCCTAAAAAATACTTTATTTTGAGGGTAAAAAGGGAAGGTTGGCATTTTTTACTCTAGCAGCGCTATTGCACCACAAAAGGCAACGTTTAGGGCCATGATGGCCATGGCAGCAAAACACTCTGCTATGCCAGATCTGTGGCAGCCAAAGGCCACTCCGCCACAAATCACTGCTATAACACACTATTGACAACTATGATTGGCCTTGGGACCAACAACCTACATCCTACTGGCTACTCCAATAGCCAAGTACTCAACAACTTTGTGAACTTGTTATTGTTAATATATAAATTTTTTATTCTTATTTCGAAATATTATGATGTTAACATAGTAGTCAATCTACGATAGCGACACAGAGCGGCCGACCCCAAAAACACTATAGCGGATAGCAAGATGACTGCTATTCTGAAAATTTAAAATATACCAAATATAGATTATGCTACACATATATATGCTGAAGATTTCAAATTTCAATTGTCTGTGGGGTTCTCAGAAGTCAGGACAGAGAAGAAAAATAGAACAAAACAGAGTGGTCTCACTGGAAAAAGCCCCCATCGCAGATGGTCTCCCTCGAAAATGTGTGGGTCTTGTTGGAAATGAAGATGACTATAACTTGGTTGGATATAGTTAACAGACTCAGATTTTGGTTGAAAAGTAGCCCCTAACCCAAATGGTTCATGTAAAAGATGAGTAGGTGAACACGGCCGAAAAAAAACGTCAACAACTGTGAAGCTTGTTGGATGAAGTAGAAGTTTCCGAAGATGGTGAATGGAGCACTTAGGGTTCAAGAGTACCAAGTTTGAATAATATAACATGCAGAAATTGACAATGTACAGGGGGAGCAAAATCCCAAAATTCCACCCCCCCCCCCTAGAAGTCTTTTAATGTTAAAACGAAGGGTAAATTTGACATTTCAATCATGCATCAAATAGCAACCACGACAGCTGCTATTTTCCTCGATTTTGGGCGCAATTAGCACCGCAACACTGAACCGCAATGTTATGTACTTGGAATAGCGGCAAGGAGCTGCTACACCACAATAGCAATCGCTATTGACTACTATGGATGTTAATGAATGAATCTGTTCAGCAAGCAGCTGCACTGCAGTAGGCATGCATGAGAGTAAGCTCCTGACCACCACACGGACAGTATGAAAGCTAAAGGGATTCACTAAAGGAATAAGATACCAGAATCTCATGAAAACAAGGGAGAGGTGAGGAAGGTGTGAGGTGTGAATTCAGTTTGAGATTATGATCAAAAGCAAAGGGAGAAAAAGGGGAAGAGTGCATATTTGGATTAGCTTATTTTTGGCAATGAGATTATGGGGGAGAAAAAAAGAATGTGACTATTTCCCATAATTTATTAGTACCCAAACACATGCTGAGTGATTGAATGAGGATTTAGAGTCTTTGAACAAGGAGGAATTGGACCCCTCCAAGAATTCTGAATATCCCTACTTTTATCCACTTTTATTTCATACATGTTCTTTTTGTACAACATTTTGAAGGAATTACAGAGGTAACCCTCCATTGTAAGGAGATGATGTCCATAATTTCATAAAGAAATAGAAGTTCCTATCAGAATCACTTTAACGATTCCAGCATACAATAGACAATACAACTAAAAACTCTGTTAGAGACCAACGTGCATTTGAGCCTAATGAGTTGCTAGTGCAAGATAGTGGACCTGGCCCAAAACAGTGGGTAGTTTATGAGAGAGAAAAAGAGGCACGGGATATGTGGGTGGAAAAGAGGGTGAGCTGGCTAGTTAGCTATGCCAAAAGAGAGAGAATCGTTTGTTATATGGGGGAATGATTTTGTTTAGAGGGGTATCTTTTTGCAGTTAGCCAATTTGTAAGAATGGAGAGCCTCTACGGTTCTTCAACGGAACCAGGCTCTGAGGGTAGGGAGAGAGTCTCTCCTTGCATTTTTTCTTGTTTCAGCAATTAAATACAATCTCCCCATTTTTTTCTTCTTTCATTTGCTGCTGCTGTTTTGTGTTTTCTATTCTGATTTTTAACAATGGTCCGACCTGCCAAATGCTAATACGCCAGAAAATGACAAACAACAAGAAAGGAGGATCAGCGACATCGGTGGACATGGATGACCGAGTGAAGGAGGTAGAGCGTGAATTAGCTCTGGTGCGTGAGGCAGTGGAAACTTTAAAACCAAAACAGAACAGAGTCGTATAGCTATAGAGGTTATGAGACGTGAGAATGCGGAAAATCAATCCAAGATCCTTTCCCTTTTGACCAAGAATTCTGAGAAGGAAAAGGGTGCAGATGAAGGGTCAAAGAAGTTTTCGAAGGAAGAGGGAGAGAACTCCGGTGACCCAAAAACACCGTGGAGCAAGACACGGAACACCATTCTCTGCACAAGCTTGACAGCAACGCGTTGATGGAATTCTGTCAGTCCGTAAAGAAAATCGAACTTCTGATGTTCAATGGGGAGGATCCCGCTGGCTGGATATCTCGGGCAGAGGTATATTTTCATGTCCAAGAGATGAGTGATTCCGTTCGGGTAAATCTAGCGCAACTCTGTATGGAGGGGGGAACCATCCATTTTTTTAACGCGCTGATTAATGAGGAGAAAGACCTGTCTTGGGAGGGTCTAAAGAGGGCTTTGATTGAAAGATATGGTGGCTTTGGTGAAGGGAGTGTGTGCGAACAGATTACGTCGTTGTTTCAGACAAGAAGCGTAGATAAGTACATTTCCAGTTTTGAGTATTTAATAGCGCAAATGGAGAAAATCCCAGATGAGCACTATGAAGCTTTTTTCCTTCGCGGGTTGAAGGATGAAATTCGAGGTCGTGTGCGTAGTCTGTTGGTAGTGGGTCCGCTTTCTCGCGGGCGGTTGCTGAACGTAACTCACTCTGTAGAATCAAAGCTACGTAACAAGGAGAAGATGACGAACGCATTTGGAAGAAGGGATTTCAGGGTCGGATCGGGATCGAGTACAACTTGGACAATAAGGTCTAACCCGATTCATCAAACCCGCAATTTGGTAGGTCAAGAAAAAGGGTTTGGGCAAGGAAATGGGCATGTTAAGGGGGGTGTTAACACTAGGCCCAATTTCCATGATGGAGTGATAGAGCAAAACAAATATGGGCCTAGAGACAGGGGAGTGAAGCATCTGTCATACCAACAAGTCTTAGAGAGGCGCCAAAAAGGCTTGTGTTTCAAATGTGGGGGCCTGTATCATTCTATGCACCAATGTCCTGATAAACAATTAAAGGTTATGATGATAGATGATGAGGATGAAAGTGACGGAGGTGTGGATGAGTCACCAAACCCTGAAGCTGAAAACGTGTTTGACGGAGAGTGCAGTACTCTTTGCTTGCAAAGTCTAGAAGAGGGCAAACGGGAGAATCCAAAAACCTTGAAGATCGCGGGTTCAATTCATGAAATTCCTCTGTGCATGCTGGTGGATAGTGGGGCAACTCACAATTTCATCTCTAAAAAGCTTGTTGACGCTATGGGATGGAAAGTAGAAAAGACCCAAGACCTACGAATCCTAATGGGTGATGGACATAAAGTAGTCACACAAGGGGTATGTCAAAATCTGCCGATGGAGGTCGAGAATGAGGTATATCTGATTGATGCCTATCTTTTTGATTTATCCGATATAGACATAGTATTGGGCATGTCTTGGTTAGCATCACTTGGAGAGATGTCAGTGGATTGGCTCAAACAGAGCATTCGTTTTATCAGATATGGTCGCGGGGTGTTGTTGCAGGGAGCGAAGCAACGTGAAAAATCCCCATTTTTCCTTGAGACCCTGGTACAAATGGTGGAAGAAAAATCAGAAACGGGAGAAGAGTTACCTGATAACTTACAGAGGGAGTTAGAAGCCTTGCTTGGAAGATTCAAGGTAGTCTTTCAAGAACCAAAGGGCTTGCCTCTCAAGAGGTCCAATGCTCACGCAATCACTTTACTGCCTGGACAAGGGCCAGTAAATGTTCGTCCATACCGTTACCCACACCACCAGAAAGATGAAATTGAGAAACAAGTGCGTGAAATGCTAGAAAATGGGTGGATAAGGAGAAGCAACAGCCCCTATTCAAGCCCAGTAATTTTGGTGAGGAAGAAAGACACTTCATGGAGAATGTGTGTGGACTATACAGCTCTGAACAAAGTCACAGTGCCCGACAAGTTCCCCATTCCAATGATAGAAGAACTCCTTGATGAGTTGAGTGGAGCTACCTTCCTTTCAAAGTTAGATCTAAAATCCGGATATCACCTAATAAGGATGCGCGAAGAAGATATTTCAAAGACTGCATTCCGCACACACAAGGGCCATTATGAATATTTGGTGATGGCTTTCAGATTAATGAATGCACCATCAACTTTTCAGGCTTTGATAAATGACATCTTCCGTGAGTTTATGAGGAGGTTTGTGCTTGTATTTTTCGATGATATTTTAGTATATAGCACAGGCTGGGAGGATCATGTGCAGCATTTGACAAAGGTACTGGAAGTTCTGGAAAAACAGCAACTCTTTGCCAACAAGAAGTGCCAATTCGCACAGAGGAAGGTGGAGTATCTGGGGCATCTGATTTCCAAGGAAGGAGTGTCAGTGGATCCTTCGAAAGTCGAAAGTGTTGTAAAATGGCCAATTCCTACAAATGTGAAGGGTGTCAGGGGCTTCTTGGAATTGACAAGATATTATCGTAAATTTATTAAAAATTACGGGCTGATAGCTAAGCCTCTCACAGAACTTACGAGAAAAGACGGATTTCACTGGACTGATAGAGCACAATCTGCTTTTGATGAGTTGAAACAAAGATTAACTACAGTTCCTGTATTGGCACTTCCGAAACTCACTGAAGAATTTGTAGTAGAGTGTGATGCATCAAGATTGGGTGTTGGGGCCATTTTAATGCAGAATCAACGTCCTGTGGCTTATTACAGCAAGGCTCTAAGCGAGATGAATTTGGCCAAGTCTACATATGAAAAGGAGTTGATGGCTTTGGTACTCGCCATTCAACATTTGAGACCGTATCTCATTGGGAGGCATTTCACAGTTCATACTGACCATCGAAGCTTGAAACAGCTTTTACAGCAAAAAGTGTTGACCGGGAATCAACAGAACTGGGTGGCAAAGCTCCTAGGGTACAGTTTTGATATACACTACAAGCATAGGGCGCAGAATAAAGGAGCCGATGCTTTATCACGTCTTGCAGAAGAGGGGCAATTGTTTTCCTTAGTCTATTATCCTTTTTGGATGGACATTCAGGCAATAGTAGCAGAAGTTCACAATGATCAGAAATTGCAGAAAATCAAATCTGATTTGCAGCAAGGTACAGTGGTTCCTGCTGGATTTTCGTACAGAAATGGAATTTCGTTGTTTGAGGATCGATTGGTGGTATCCGATACCTCTCCATGGATTGAAAAATTAATGAAGGAGTACCATGAAACACCTCAAGGAGGTCATTCGGGGTATTTTCGAACTTACAAGAGATTGGCTGAAAATTTGTATTGGAAAGGTATGAAAGGGTCAATACAGAAATTTGTGCGTGGCTGTGATGTGTGTCAAAGGCAGAAGTACTTGAATTCTTCCCCCAGGGGTCTTCTCCAACCCCTTCCTATACCGGATAGAGTGTGGGAGGACATATCAATGGACTTCATTGGTTTACCACGATCCAAGGGGTATGAGGCAGTATTTGTAGTGGTGGATCGTCTGTCTAAGTATAGCCACTTTATCCCGTGAAGCATCCATACACAGCGCAGTCGTTAGCTGAAATTTTCACCAAGGAAGTGGTGCGTTTACATGGAGTGCCAAGCTCAATTGGGAGTGACCACGATCCGGTATTTATCAGCAACTTTTGGAAGGAATTCTTTCGTTTGCAAGGGACTAAGCTTCAAATGAGCACTACGTATCATCCAGAAACGGATGGCCAAACAGAGGTCATTAATAGTTGCTTGGAAACGTATCTTCGTTGCTTTATAGCGGAACAACCAAAGGGGTGGGTGAATTGGCTGTCCTGGGCTGAATATTGGTTCAACACAACATTCAACAGGTCAATTAAAATGACCCCTTTTGAAGCTGTTTAAGGGCGCAAACCACCTACTCTCATTCATAGCATTAAGGGAGAGATTTGTGTTGAGGCGGTGCAAAGAGATTTGAAAGATCGAGATGAAGCATTGAAGCAACTAAAGACTCATTTAGTCAGAGCCCAAAACAGGATGAAGGCAATTGCTGTAGGCAAAAGAACTGAGAGGAGCTTTGCTGTTGGGGAGTGGGTATTTTTGAAGCATCACCCACATCGACAACAGTCGGTAATGACGCACATTAATCAGAAACTGGCTGCTCGTTTCTATGGCCCGTTCGAAATTCTGGAGCGTGTAGGGATTGTGGCCTATCGTCTGAAGCTACCTGAAAATGTGAAGATACATCCGGTGTTTCACGTGTCTTTACTGAAGAAGGCCATTGGTAGTTATCAAGCACAACCGGAATTACCTGCAGATTTGGCAGCAGATAGGTCTGAACCATTAGAACCGGAATGTCATTTAGCTTCAAGGAAGGTTGTGAAGCATGGGGAACAGATTGTGCAGTGCCTAATAAAGTGGAAGGGAAAATCAAGCGAGGAGGCCACTTGGGAAGATGAATCTCAGATCCGTAGTCAATTTCCTGAATTCTGTCTTGAGGACAAGACATTTTTTGAGGAAGGTGGAATTGTTAGAGACCAACGTGCATTTGGGCCTAATGAGTTGCTAGTGCAAGATAGTGGACCTGGCCCAAAATATTGGGTAGTTTATGAGAGAGAGAAAAAGAGAGGCACGGGATATGTGGGTGGAAAAGAGGGCGAGCTGGCTAGTTAGTTATGCCAAAAGAGAGAGAATCGTTTGTTATATGGGGGAATGATTTTGTTTAGAGGGGTATCTTTTTGCAGTTAGCCAAGTTGTAAGAATGGAGAGCCTCTAAGGTTCTTCAACGGAGCCAGGCTCTGAGGGTAGGGAGAGAGTCTCTCCTTGCATTTTTTCTTGTTTCAGCAATTAAATACAATCTCCCCATTTTTTTCTTCTTTCATTTGCTGCTTCTGTTCTGTGTTTTCTATTCTGATTTTTAACAAACTCCCACAATTGAGTTACTTTTCCTTTAGAATATTCTAATAGCACTCTATCAAAATAACAAACTAGATGTTCCTTGTAATATATCCACTCCTTATACAAATTTCTCAACTGACTTGATGGTCCTTGTATGCATTATCCATGAGTATAGAAAGTCCCTACCCACCACTGCTAATCTGAAGAGGAACAAATGAAATAGAAGAGAATCCTAGTAAAGCAGTGAATATGAGCTATAGAAATTAAATACCCACCAATCAGTCCCATCTTTTAAAGATTATTTTGTTCCATTGAATCCAAAAGCTGTGGATCTACACTAAAAGCCTTTGGATCTAGAGATCTGGCAGTCAGGTGGAGAAGCAAAATAAGTGAGAAGAATATGGCCATAACAATCAAAACACACTAAAAGAAACCCTTATAGAGGTATATGTTCATATCAAAGAAAAAGGTGTCATCAGCAAAAAGTAATTAGAAACATACACCTCTTACAAGTTCCAAGCCACTCTCAAAGATTCAAACCTTTAATAAGCCTATTCATCTGTCTCAAAACCACTCAAGACAGGAGGATCCAAGGATGTCCATTGTCTACCAATCCATCTCTTCTTCCTAAATGTTTTTTACTCCCTCAGCCTTTATTCAATCAAATCCCATCCATGCCCATTGCTTCATCCAAAAATACTCTCTCTCTCTCTCTCTCTCTCTCTCTCTGTCGTATAATATCAAGAATACATCCAACTATATAAAGGAAATATCATAAATATCACAATTTTGAACACATTCAGCAGATAACATAAAGCATTATGATAGTTATGCGGCTTAAAGCATTATGATAGTTAACCCCTATGTAGTTATTTAGTAGAATTATTAGTTAGTTAAAGTTGGCTGGTTAGTTTGTTAGGCTGGGACTGTTAGTGAGAACTTTTGTTAGTTAGTTACAGAACTGTAAATAGAAGAGCAATATAAATAATAGAGGGGAAGAGAGATGGCAGGAGTAATAATAATTCAGTTGTGGGAGAGTTTCCAGGTCCCTCAAATATCCAGGAGAGTTATTGTTGTTCATTTTCCTGATTTGTTGTTCAGCTTACACATTGGGTGTAGGGCTGGAATTGAGTTTTCCCTCTAAAAATAATCACTTTTCTTATCATTGGTACCAGTTTCTATCATATTATCCAGCCACAACATATGAATCTTTTGTAACAGGAAGAGCAGAAGTTATTCCAGTAATATATGCAAAAGCTTGTTTAGTTCAGCAACAAAAAATAACTAAATGAAAAAACAGCCACTGCAGCAGAGGCATTTACTCTAGATTATTCCATAAATCATACATACATGTAGATCATTCTGAAGTGGTGTCCCTGTCAGCATCAAGCGTTGGTTTGCATTTCGTGCAACAGACATTAGATTTTTCCACCTAAAGCTATTTTTGTCCTTCAAAGCATGTGCCTCGTCCATTAGCACACAGCTCCACCTCCATCGCTTCAGGATTTTACGATCATCTTTCTGCTGTGCACTAGCATGAATATAAATTATAAAAATTTAATTAACATTTAATAAAGTATATAAAAATGGCACTTAGGTATAGAGAGATGAACCTGTGCCGTTCAAAAAGTGAATAACACACAAGAAGAACGTTAAATGGAGGAGGAATTCCCGCCTTGGACAGTGAACTCAACTCCTTGCAGTATGCCGCACGTCTAACCCCATGATATTGAAGGACGGAAAAGGACGGGCACCATTTTTTTAGTTCCCTTTCCCAGTTTTCCAAAACAGATGCAGGGCATACTATAAGATGTGGACCAGAATCTTGGTGCAAGTGTTTCAACAAAGTTAAATATGTGATGGCCTGGTACTCCAAAAAGTCAAGGATCACAAACAACCTTAGAAACATTTTAAAAAGAAGAGCAAAGGAAGATAATATACCTGAACTGTTTTGCCAAGGCCCATTTCATCCGCCAATATGGCTGTTTGACACAAAAATTCAATGATCAATCAATCATGAACTCATGACAATCACACTAATCTCTATTGCACGAACTTATAGCATAATTATAACTGGAAATATCCAAAAATTTTGTACGAAATAGATAAATATAAATCAAAATGGCAATGGCATCACATTATAAACTTTCAATAAGCACAAACTACGAGCTGCAAATGCCAAAAACAAAGCAAATATGTCATTCCAAAACAACGAATGCATGACAATGAAACAAAAATGTCACAGGATTGAGAAATCCACACGAAAGAGCTATTTATCTATCCACTCTGTCATTTACGAAGGACATGGTCCATAAGACCATAACATAGTCACACCAAGAACACAAATTCATTCCCCAAAACTTAAACTCAGCACACACAGCCTTGAAAAGATTACCTCCTCCAATACCCTTCCGATACAACAGAAGCAAAAAATTGACACCAACCAACTGATACGGCTTGAGCAGAGGCTGAAAATCCGAATCCTCAGACCCGCACGCAACATCAACATCCTCCTACCAACACCACACAACACATCAACGACATGCAATTTGAGCTCAAAACGAACTTCAAAACTGCAAAAGAAATTAAAAAAAAAAAAAAACAACTCGTTGTTTAACCTGTGTCACGATTCTCACTGAAGAAGATTCGACCTCGGAATACCTCTCGCAAGCGGTCCCCGTAGAGCCGAAGAGTTCTCCCTTCAACTCCGCAGAGATTCTCGAACACTTGTGCAAAGCCCTACCAACCACATCCCCTTCGTCTCCGTCTTCCTCCTCGCTCGACTCTACCTCGTACAACTCCTCAATGTCTCTATCCCTCTCGCCGGCGCCATCATCATCATCGTCATCGATTATAAACCGCCGTCCGCGGCTCGCCGCCGCGTAACCGCCACCGTCGTTGTCGACGTCAGCATCTTCGAGATCATGGAGGTTTTGAGGCGCAATTTCGACGCAATCTTCGTCGCTGGAATCGTGGACGCTGACATTAGGGGTATAAGCGAAGGATTCGATAGGTGGCGGAGGGGGAGAGGGAGAGGAAGCGCGAGGACGCTTGAGAACTCGAGAGGGTTTGAAGGAGTGATTCTCCCATTCGTCGTCTGAGATTTCGTACAAGTCGGGTTTCATGTTGTTTGCCCTAAACGGTTGCAGAGTTGGAAAAGGTGAAGAATCAGAGAATTGAGAGGGAATAAACACAGTTTGTGGAAGTGAAGGTGAATAGCGCGGGGGAGTCGACTCGCGAGTCCACCCTCCCTTGCCCTGCCTCCACTCTTTTTCAAACCATTAAAAATAGGAATAATCGTGTGTATGAGTATCACCCGTAAAGCTAATTACACAATGTTTCAACTTAATTACTGTATTATTTCATGTTCAAAATTATTTCTTAGTTTTTAATTTTATTTACATGCAACAATAATGTTTAAATAATTTAATAATATATAAGACTACATAAATAGTTTTTTCCAACTTTTTTGGTATTTTTTATTTTTAATAATTTTTAATTTTTATTAAATAAATATCCAATAATATATATGTCTTAAAATACTTTAATATTTTATTTATTTAATAATTAGAAAATTTTATAATGAATACCTTCCAGCATTTAATCATAGGAAGTGGCAAAGTTATTGAATTTGGATAAAAAAGTTTCACAATGCCATTGGCTAATCCAAGTTTCACGAGTTTTAGTCTTAGGAATATAAATAGCAATTATACTTATCTTCAAACAAGCTGATTCAACTCATTAAAGTGTATATCACCCGAAGAAGTTTTATCATGGCTTCTTATTTGTTATATTACTAAACTTAGGTATATAATTATAAATTTTATTGATATTGATTTCTAATTAAAATTAGTAATTTGTTTTAACGATTGTTATTGATTAACTGACGAAAAGTTTAAAAAATAATCATTAAAATAAAATATTAGTTTTAATTAAAAATAATTATTGTAGTTTAAATTTTATTGATCTCAAAGTCGGTGTACCTAAAGTACTTTGATTATGAACATAGAGATGATAATATACTTGTAAAAGTATATTCTCAAGTCAGTGTTTGTTCCTACGATAAAGTAACTGCAATGGAATAGTTAAGTATTTGGTGCAATAACATTGACTCTTTAAATATCCATTTTTCTACTTACGTTTGTAAAGAGACGTGTTAGTCAATAACATGCGTAAGACTTTGAATATTTATGTCATTTGTAACTTTTTTAAAATAAAATATAAGATTAATTAAAAAATTATATCAAAAATATTAGTTTTATAAAATTTTATGTAAAAAATAAATAAATAAATATTTTATTATATTACATTATTTCTATGTATTTTTAAAATACCAATAAATATCAAAATTTAAATAATTATATCTATTAATATTTAATGTATATAAAATTTAATATACATCATTATAAAAATAATATAAAATTATTCAATGATTAGATTGATCAACATTATATTATATGAAAAGTTATTTTAGTAATATAATTTTTCAAGTTTAACACTTAATATTGTCAAGTTTAAGATTGATTAAAGTTGTTAAAATTTACGTTTCAACTTCACTTAGCTCACTTTATAACCTTCTTTTTCTAAAGTCCTGTGAATAATGAATTTACTTTGTCTTTAAACTTCGATATAAAAAATTGTGAGTTAAAGTGAGTTAGAAATAGATTAGTTTTAAAAGTAATTAATAACTATTATATTATCTGTTTATAATATTTATTAAATAATTTTACTTAAATAAATTAAAATTATATCTAAAAATAAATAATATTTATTTAATATATTAAATTTTTATCATAAAAATAATACTAAATATAATTATATTAAAAAATATTATAAAATTAAATTAAATTTAGCTTTTATATTTTTAATTTTTTAATTGAATTTAATATGCTATGTTAATAATTTATGATTTTAATTAAGAATTAATGATCAATATTTTTAATTATATAATCATTAAATCATAAAATAATATTTTATAAAATAAGTTATTAAAATAACAATAATTCATTTAAATAAAATTAAATAGACAACTATTAATTTTTAATAATTATTTTAATAAATTTAATAATTATAAATTCATTATAATTTTAACTTATATGATTAATTTTAAATTTAAATATAAATATGTAGAGTCTTAAATAATTATTTTTAATAAATTTTACATAAATTTTTTGTTAAAATATATATATATATATATATATAGTTGTCAATATATATTAAATTTAATAATTAATAAATATTTACATAAATTAATAAATAAAAATATAAATTAAAAGCTATATTTTTAGTTAATTTATCATATAAATAATATTTTTAATGTTACATTAATATTAATATTAATAGTATAGTTAATTTTAAATATAGTTATTGATTTAAAATAATAAATTAAATTAATAAAGTATATAAAATTAAATATTTTGTAATTATTTATTATTTTTTTATTTTAATTAATACTATTGGTATATATGTTTTTTAATTTTTTATTAAATTTTATTACATAATTTTAATTAAAAATTTAAAAATACATTTTAATTTAAAAATAAAATTTATTAAATGTAGATGAACTAAAAAGTTAAATTTACAGATATTTTTTAATTTTTATTATATTCACAAGTTATTTTTATATGTTTATGAAATTTGTAATAAAAAAAAAGATTTTATATCTACAAATTTTATAATAAAAATATTTATTTATTTTTTAATATATTAACTTTCATTTAATTAAATTAATAAATTTTATTATTATTAATTTTTATCATCAATTTTATATATTTATTGTGACTTTATTTATCGAACATAAAATATTTTTACTACAAACATACTATGATCTTAAAAATAAAATAAAATATTTAATATTTTAATAATTTTGTAAAAATAAATAAAAATAAAAATAATATAAAAATTGCATAATATGAAAAATTTTATAGTTTGATAGTCAAATAATATTTTAAAAAAATTATTTACAAAATTATATAAAAAGTGTTATAATTATTTGATAATTATTAATAATACATATAAAAATTTTAAAAATCTGTAAAGTAATTTGATAATAAATAATAATATTTTTAGTAATAATATTTAATACTATATAAATTTAATTTTTCTTTATCTTTTTTTAAACAATTTTATTGGTGTGAAATTTTATAATAAAAAATATTATATAAAATAAATATTTTTAATAGATTATTTCATAAGATAACATATGATTATCTAATAAAAGATGAGTTAAAATAATTTTTTTAAAAATAATTGATTCATGAGCTAGTTTTTTTTCACTTAACTTTATACTTTTTAGTCCTATAAATTTTTTATATAATGAGTTTTTAGGCCTTAAGTTATATGAATTAAAGGATAAATTAGTTAGAACTGATCTATTTAACAAGTTTAATTCTAACTAGAAAAATTATTCATATCTATTTTTATGTTTGTTGGATAATAACTTTGATCAACATCTCTATATTAGTAGGATACTTAAATTTTTATATCCATCTTTGGTACTTGCAAATTAAATAATTAAAATATATTTTACTATTTTTTATGATCCAATATAAAATATTAATAAAATTTTTAAATATAGCATAAAAGTATAACAAAGTACCAAAAATAATGTTTTATTAGTCAATTAAAAAATTATAAAAGAAATAAATATTATATACAATTTTAATATATTAAGTAAAATATTAAAACAAAATTCTAATAATGTTAGTTATTATAAGAAATATTTTAAGTTGAAATTGTAAAAACAACTAGGTGTAGTTATCACAACTCTCATCTTCAAGAAAGGAGTGAAAGATTGAGGCAAATGTGAAAAGTGGTGATGGTCTTCTATGTGTTGCAAGGAGGTCACAAACACAATGTCAACAAGTTTTAAAAAACATTGATTAAAAATAATTTTTTAAAATTAGAAAGGTCATTATTGAAGTTTATTAAAAAAAATTATGAATTTAAACGGGTTTAATTCCTTTTCTTGTATATTTCAGGTGTAATAAAAAAATTAAAGTCACAAAGTTTTATCTAAGTATTATAAAATTAGTTAATTAATTTAAATTTTATAAAAAATTAAAAGCAAATTATTTTAAGATAATTTTTTTAAGTTATAATTGCAAAACAACGTAACTATATAAGTTATTCTATGTGAAAAAAAGTATACATATATGTTGTAAATCGTTACAAGAATTAATATAAAATTAAAAAATAAATTATAAGAAATATTTAATAAATATTTAATTAAAAAATTTATATTATATATAATATTGTAAACTATACATAAAACTTGTACAACTTATTCATCAACTAAAAATAGTGTAAACTATACAATGATATTGTCAAGCATTACATGAATAAAAAATAATAATTTTAAGTTATTAAAGATTTAATTATTTATATTATAAATATAATTTGATTTTAATTAATAGTTTTAAATTGCATGGAAGAAATATTTTAAAAAAATTATTAATTAACTAATTATTTAATTAATTAATATTAAAATGAAATTTAAAATTTAAAATAATTTTATATTGTATAAGATATAAGATAGTTCAATTATATATAATTCTCAATGATTTATGACGTATAAAAATAGAGTCTTAAATTAATAAAATGAAATAATTTTAAGTTAATTAATAAATTGATTGTTTGATTAATTGTTAAAAAATTTAGAAGAAAATAAAAAAATATCTTAATTAATTAATAATATATATTTAATTGATTAAATTTAAAATAATATTTAATTTTTAAATACATTTATATTTCATTAGACCTAAAATAACAAGTAACATAACATGATTATTTATAAGTATCAATAATTTATAATAATAATAATAATAATAATAAATTATATATTAATATAATGAATGATTACATTAGTTTTATTATATAATTTTAAAAGAAAATATAAGTTATCGATAAAATAAATATTAACATTAACATCGAATAATATATACATGATGTATAAAAATAATAAAAATAACAACAGCAATGATAACATAAAGGCAAACATTGATGTAATACTTTCTTTATTATTTTTTGTAAATTTTTTATCTTGATTTTGTATTATTTTGATTATGATTATTATAATAGATCACGTGGAACATGATCTATCTCAGGAAGAAAAATGTTAGATAATGTGCTTGTGGCTAATGAAGTAGTAGATTATATGCAGAGGCATAATAAGAAGTGTTTTATGTTAAAGCTTGATTATGAGAAGGCTTATGATTCAGTAAAGTAGAAGTATCTTCTATTTATGTTACGTAACTTTAGATTTTTAGAAAATAGGTTAGTTGGATGGAAGCTTGTATGTGTGGGGTAGCCTGTCAGCTTTGATTAATGGTTGTCCTACAATAAAGGTTCATATTGAACGGGGCTTAAAACAAAGGATCCTCTTGTCCCTTTTCTTTTTCTTGTGGTAGCAGAGGGGTTAGGAGTCCTTATGCAGAAGGTAGTAGCATGTAGGCTGTTTTCTAGTGTGAAAATTAGGGTTCGAGGACTAGATATTTCTTTACTGCAATTTACGAATGACACATTAATTATGGGAGAAGCTTCAGTTCAGAACTTGTGAACTTTGAAAGCAGTATTGCGTAATTTTGAGTTAATTTCAGGTATGAAAATTAACTTTCATAAAAGTTGTATATTGGAGATTAACACTGACGATGACTTTAAAAACTTGGCTGCAGAGTTTCTACATTGTAAGATTGGTAACTTCCCATTAAAGTATCTTAGGTTACAGTTAGATGTTAACCCAATGAAGCTTAGTGCATGGAAGGGTGTATTAGAGGCTCTTAAGAAGAGGTTGGCATCATGAAAGCATAAGTATTTATTGATTGGAAGCAGGGTGACTTTGATTAATGTCGTTCTTAGTTCTATGCCATTACACTCGTTATCCTTTTTTAAGACACCGAAGTCGGTGATAAAGGAGATTGTCACTATCTAGCAAAATTTTTTATGGAAAGGTGTTAAGGATGGATCCAAAATTCCCTGGGTGAAATGGAAAACAGTTTGTAGACTGCAGAAGAATGGTGGCTTGGACATTAAGAATGTGCAGTGGTTTAACTAGGCGCTTCTTAGTAAATGGTTGTGGCGAAGTGTTAATTGTTCTAGTTTATTGTAGATGTAAGTGTTGGAAGCTAGATATGGCAGACTAGCTTCTGCTATTCAGTGTCCACTAGTCCACAACATGTGTCCTTTATGGTAGTGTGATTTATTAAAGGTTATTCATAAAGAAAATTAATGGTTAGATGAAAAGTTGGATAAGAATGTGAGAGCAGGTTTGCACACTCTTTTTTAGAGAGATAAGTGGATAGGTAGAGTGCGATTGTGTGAGACATTTTCGTGATTGTTTGCGGTGGTAAGGAATGTTGAATCTTGTATATTGGAGAATGGTTTTCATGATGGCACTAGGTGAGTTTGGAATGTTAGTTGGCGAAGAAGACTCTTTCAACATGAGATTTCAAGCTTTAATCTTTTTTAAAGCTTGTCGCTGGAGTTTCTATTAAGGTACAACAAGAAGATAAATGGGTATAAAAGGCGGATTCTTCAGGTTGTTATTCAGTGCAATCTGCGTATTCATGGCTATTTGAACTTTTTGGTGATCCTAATAATATAAATCAATGTACGGCAGACACCTTGCAAAGATTATGGAAAGGGAAGGTCTCTCTTAAGTGTCTAATATTTTCTTGTCAATTGTTGTTAAATATACTTTCTTGTAAAAGTTTGCTGATTGATCGTAATATTCAAATTGATGATATAACTTGTTGCTTCTGTCATTATTTGGAGAAACTTTCAACTCATTTGTTTTTAACGTGTTCAGTTTCATCTCAAATCTAGTATTTTACGGTGCATTGACTTAGATTCTTACTAGTTTTGCCTTCAGATTTGTCGACTCACCTGTTTTCTTGAGTTGGTGTTAGTTGCAGTAAAAAAAAAAAAAAAGATGTGTTTATTAATTGTTTGGGTAAGTATAATGTGGTCTTTGTGGTTACATAGAAATAGAATAATATTTTTTAATAGTATTTTGGATGAAAAGGAAGTCATAGATTTTATTATTCAGAGGTCTTGGAAATGACTATCACTTGTTAGCAAGGAAGAAGCTATTTTGTTAGCAGATTGGTATCTGAACCCACAAAATTGTTTCCGTCTTAATTTTACATAAGTATGTTTCTAGTTTTTATTTTTCTAAATAAGTATTAATTTTTTTTCTTTATGTATATGAATTTTGAGTTTCCCTTGAACTCTCTTTAATAATATATACTTTGTTTAACAAAAAAAAAAAAAAAATAAATCACGTGGAAGGATAAGTATTTCAAAGAAGAATAATTTTATGTCAATAATCAAAACTTGAGAGCTCAAAAGATACTAACAATTTACTCAAAACTCATAAATTTCAAGACTAATGAGCTAAATTGACTCAAAGAGAACATTTACATTCACAGAGAGAATCTATTTGATTTCCCTTATTATAAAACAAAATGGAAAAAAAATGCAAATTAAAAAAAGGAGTTTGATGGAAACCCACTCAATTCTGAACAGTGTTTGTCATTCACTCTATGTATATATATAATTTGGTAACAAAAGGGGAAATTCCTACAAGAGGAACATCATATATTCATTCAGAAGATTTATATTTTATGATTTATAATATTTTGATGTTTGTATAAGGTCATACTTGTGATTGAATAATAATGTATAATATAATACAAAAAAAGACTTCATGCATTCATCTATTTTGTAAGCAAAATTAAGATCTACCGCTTTTTCTTTTGCTTTGGATCCATATATTTCTTAGTATATCTGGAAACACACTTAATGCATTGTACAGGATTCATGCACCAGCCACAGCCAGAAAAGGATAAAGACTCACTTTGAATAAACTTAAAGATAAGTACATATAATAGAAGAAAATAAAGAGAAAAAATGAAAAACAAAAAACTTCTCAAAGGATCATTTCAAAAAATTACTGCACTACTGGACAACCGAATAGTCCAAATGGCTACATTCTAAAAGTTAAGCCTCAACTATCTTGCTTTTTCACCTAGGAATAATCCTGGATGTTGCAAATAATGGGCTGAAAAGGTTGATGGCTGAACTGAATTGAATCCAAGCCATGCATACACCTAAGTTCTTATTAATATTAGAGTATGCATTAAAAATTTGGTTTCAGTATTCCATTAAAGCTTTTGTATTGACACAACAGTTGATAGGGGACGCACGTTTATTTTGCATTATAAGAATGGTTTCAATGGTTATGCATTGCTCTGTAAAATGTTAGCAAATGATTTCAGTTGTACAAGAGAATCAAAATTAGTATTAATTTAATGATCAAAATGAGACAATTCATCACCTGAATCTGCTGTAATATTCTAAGCCATACAATTAATGATGAACAGATCTATGTGGCTGTAGGCATGAAAACATCTTCGTCCAACAATGCTTCAAGATCAACGAGGTTATCAAATTCTCTTGTTTCTTCTGAATTGTTAAAACTCTTATTATGCTTTACCTGCAAAAGACATGCACAATAGTCCAATCACATAAGTGAGAAGCATTTTTCCTGTTGTATAATATGTGAGAACCTCTCTCTCTATTTTAATCAAACAAAGATGGGTAAAATACCTGATTTTCTTGGATCTCAGTTACATCATTCAACAGCCTATGGTATTGGTCTCTTGCCTCTTGATACTGAACCATTGACTTCACCCTAGCCAGGGCTTTCTGCAACCTTTGTTCTGTTTGCTTCCTGCCTTCTTTTAAGAAATCATAGTCATCCTCCTTGGAAGATACATCTTGGATCATAGTTCCCTCAGAAATGGCCTCCGATTTAAATCCACGCAAACCACTGCCTTTTCGACGCCACCTTAGAATAATCTTCTCCATTATTCCAACAGACCATATTATCTTACCATAATTTTTTCTAACCTGGTGACCTCTCACATGAGCCTATAATAGGAGAAACAGACACGTTATAAATTAGATCAATTAAAAGGAACCAGGAGAATAATAGGAACAAACATTAAACACAAACAATAAATACTATACTTGATCTTAGCCAAAACAATGATGAAGTTATAAACACAGATAGTCATAGTAACATCTTTGCACTTTACAAACATTAGAAACAAGTGTACCTGAATTTTCACTATATGTTGTCGAATCATCAAAAATTCTTTTCTGCCCTTCCAACTGTAGAATTTGTTCTGAATTCTAATTGCAGCAGCATGGACAGCCTCATCATGTGGTCTAGACTTGTGTGGTTTCAGATTCATTGTTACGAGTGAAAGAGCCTGTTCATCAGACATTCCAAATTTGCCATCACCATATTCCTTCAGTTGTTTTCTCTGGAATGATTGCATTCTGAAAACTTGATGTATACGAGCAGCAGCTTGGGTGGCATTACACACGGCAGCCAGTGAATCTTTCAGTGACAGTTCATACGACAGAGCCTCATGATCATAAAATTGAGGAGTGTTTTGGATTCTTTGGACTACTTTTGCTCCAGAATTTTCTCCCACATCCCGGTTCAAATCAATGGTTGAGAGGTGTGAACTTAGTAAGGATTCTGCAAGATACCCTGCAATTCCTTTGTGTCCATTTACATAAGCTAGGTCAGCTGGTGTTCTACCAGAAGTATGTTCTGGACATGGATCAGTCAGTGCTCCAGGTAAAGCACCAAGAGAGATGAGAAAAGCAACTGTGCGCTCCCTGATAAAGTAAGATGCAAGAATTGAATGAAATGACAAGAATATGCAAGAATTGAATGAAGAAGAAACTCAAAGCACTAAAAGTTTGGATTCTTGCTAGTCAGTTTATCCCAGCTGTTTTTATTCATATCATAACAGTAAGAGCATTTTATCAGGCCCATGTCTTGAATGACATTCTATCCTTCAACCCTATAAAGAAGTATATTGAGTATCAACAGTAAGAGCATTTTAACTGTTTCTAGGCCCATTTCAGATATTCTTTTCCCCTTCCCACTAATCCATTCTTTCTCACATGCTATCATGCTTGCTAAGCTACAATTAAAGATCAATGACACATCCTATTATGTTGATGTAGTATCATGTATGTTATGGTAGATTAATATGATGAACTATAAATTCAATTCTGATAAAATGTATTTCATCCACAAGCACTGAGGTGCTCACCTGCCACAAAATGCTGCCCAATGAAGAGCAGTCCATCCATTTACATCACGAAAGTTCACATTCACGCCAGCAACTATTGTGGGTTCTAGGGCCCAATCATAGCCAAGAGCAGCTGCAAAGTGAAGCACACCTTGGCCACCCTCATCTAACACATTAGGGCCTTTCCCATCTTCAGTTATTTTCTGGAGGAGCCATTCATGTAACCTATCTTTCAGAAGATTTTGAAGCAGCTGATCCTGTAAATTTTCAGAAGAAAAACCTTTCTCTAGTGTAAGTTTCAGTAGCTTGTCCCAATCATTATCCTCCTCTCTCAGCAAAAAACTTATTTTACTTCTCAATTGAGATTTCTCACTTACACTAACTGAATCTGAATTCTGAGGAAAGGCACGCTCCAGGGACAACAGTTGTCCAAACCGTAAGCTAAAAGTATCAAAAATGCTGCCTCTTCTCTCTCCTGCAGTGTTGACTTCTTGAGTATATTTGACTTGGAAATCAAATTCTCGCACTTCACTACATGCTAACCTATTGGAACAAGTTACATAGAAAGGCACCCTCCCAGCCTTGTGTGGAGGAGTATGACAACAAAGAACACCATTTGCAATGATCTCTGCTGGCACTTCTACCTCGCCAAACATGCATGACCATTTACACTGTTCTGCTTCATGTTGACTTCTTAAGAATCGTCCCGAAATGATAACCTATATGATATTATTTTCATGAATGAAGAAATAAATAATCAGAATATAACTGACAAATAAGCAAAAAAGCAACAACAACAATTCGATGAACATATGATCAAAACTGAAAGCAAGTGCAGATTATTAAAGGAGAATACCTTAACTTCTGACCCTTCAAATGTCCAGCTTGGAGAATAGTCAATAATAGTAAAAAGCTGATCATGGGAAATAGACGGATCCAGTAAATACGTGTCCATTTGCACTTGGGAAGGAATAGTTGTGCTGCCAACCTCATTTTCGCTTTCAACTGTATCCCAATAAGCACCAGAAGTGGATGGTTTATTTGATTCTTCTACATCTCCAAGTTCTTTACTCATCCATTGATTGAAACTATCCATCTTTGTCAGACCCTCTTCTGCTGGAAATCCATCTAACAGAGTCTTCTTAAAAGGGAAACATGTGTCTTCTATTCCATCCAGGGTTCTATTGGCCTCAAGATCTAATTTTAGCTTGTCTTTTGCATTCAAAAGTTTTTCTTGAGGCTCATTTTGCATAAGAACCTTGTTTTGTTTCTGTGGATGTAGAAGACAATGATCCTCAGATTTTTGAAAATCAACTTCATTAACTTCCTGTTCACAGTTGCTACAACTAAGCTCACATGTTGAGCCTGCATATACACTATCTACAGGCCATCCAGATATGCGTAAAGAACTAAAACTAGAAGCCTGTTAACAAAGAAAATTAACCTTTAATAAATTAAATGAGTATAGGAAAGAATTAAAATTAAGTAACATGTAAGTTACTCACACTTAAAGCAAAATTCATTCCTTGATTTTTTTTTTTAAGAAAAAATGCAACAGATAATTAAGCTATCAATATTATTTACATCAAACTAACATTACTTTGTAGCGACACATTAGTTTTTGAGTCTTTTGACATTTGACAGAGATATAAATATAATACCCTGTCAAAGCTCCTGTAGAACAGATTACGGAAACCAGATATCTATTGAGAACTAAATATTGTTATAGAACATAAAATATTGAAACAAATGAGTACCACAAGCAAGTAAAGTACTGACATTACTAGTAAACAATTACACATATTTGCTGTCTAAAGCAATTAGCCAGACCACTATCAGTATGCAAATTTCATTTCATTATAACTCATTGAATACCTGCAAATTTCTTTCAGATGGTATGAGACTTCCATACTCATGCTGCTTAGCAGTGCTGGTGGTAAAATGTGGCACCATTATCTCGTCTCCTTGAGAAAAATGGCTATTTATTCCCATGTTTACAGGTTTTGTTTCAGGAAATGAAGGCTGAAAAGGTGCATGTTGACTTCCAGCATTATTTTCTAAGATTCCTTCCCATGATGAAAAGCCAAGGGGTTTTAGAGATTCATATGTCAGTCCAACATTATGAATGTCTTTGATTTTATTATTTCCTTCAGGGAGAGAGATATAATTCACCCCAGGAATGGCAGAAAACTTTTCTTGATCATCTGTCCCAGTTTCAATAATAAAATTCATGTTAGGTACAAACTTGCCTGACAACATATTATATTTATATCTCTATGTATGAAAGATATAAAAAGGAGTCAATTTTGATGCATTAATAGTGTAAAGCTTTTACACTATCCTGCAATTGTGCATTGCCACATAGAGTTTGATTCTTACATTTACCTCAGAAGTCCTACTCTTTCTTATGACATGGCAATGCATGCCTGAGAGGTAGTGTAAATTTATATTGGCAATGCATCAAAGTTAAACTCAACAATTTATGAAGAAATTTACTTATGAGTGGCTGAGGACAATAAGAATCAGCAAGTTGAGCTTTTATCTTCTCAAGAGGGCGTTGAAGCTCAAGGAAAGAGTAGAACTCAGAACTTGTATCAAGTTACAAAATTTAAATACACATAAGAAAAGTGTACTGAAGAATAAGGAAATAAAAAAATCTATTCAATGTCCTCTGGATACAAAAACAATGCATCTTAATTTTAAATCTTTAATATGCACAAAAGAAATACCAGATTCAGCTTCTTCATATTCTGATGCATGGGCACTGTTCATGCTTGTATCTATAGTTTGTGAAGGAACCTGGTAACTATGTGGATGAAGAAGAGATGATAGAGAAGAGTCCATCTCTGGGTTGGGCATAATTTTGACCGTTTGTTGAGCGTAAGGAAGAGATTCTTCTTTTTCTTTAGCACATCTAAAATTTGCCTTGGTTCCCTGATTATTTTGAGCAAGGCAGATAAGAGAAAGGAAAGAAGGCACAAAGTGAAATTAATCATATATGGGAAGAGATAGCAGACGACAATTATATTGAATGACATAGTTCAAAATGCTCACTCCTGATAAGAATGTTAGCCTTTTTTATTTTTTAAGGACCAGAGTACAAAGTCAATATCCAAAACATTGGGAAAAACAGAATAGTGCATTGTCCTAGAGAAAAATAATACTCCACCAACTTATGGCATCTAACATTCTAGAAAAACATCTGGTGTTGAAACTTATCAGAGCAAGTTTTGTATATGGAAGCAGTGACAGCTTTTGGAAAATACAGTACTTAAGTTAGGAATTAGGATGGAATTTTCATATTTTACTTCCTACGTCATACATATTTCTCCATCACAATCTTGCAATAAGTTCATTGTTCCCTAAATTGTACTAAGAATGTAACTAAAAATAAGCAACTCATCCTCAGCTGTTGTCAAATAACAATTGGGCAAGAAAAATTATGAATAAAATGGTAACACGTTACCTTCACTTCTCGATAATGGACGAGAACAATGTGTGAGAGTTCACTGCAACAATGTTGAATAAAAAGAATGAGAAGAGAAGCCCCTTGCGTAGATAGAAACTCGTAGAAAACAAATTAGCAGTTTCTAGAAGCCTAGTTTAAGTAATTTGAAGTTTAAACCAATAGAATGTGATAGCAGTTACAGGATCTACCTCGTTAGTATTTTGAAAATATTGAACAAGAACACTTACTCTTCAAGCATCCAATAAGTGCGTCTTTGAAAATTTTCATTTTCTTCTCCATGGGCATAGTAGCAGTGCAGCACATCTACACTTCCAGACTGAGAACATCATGCGTCATTCATGAGTTTACAAAGAAGAAAAATGCTCTCAATATACTTTACTTCCTAAAGCATAATTAACCGCAATTATAGTAAATAATAAAGCTTACAGCACCTTTTTGTTTTTCATTTTAGTGTCAACCATATTTACCTTAAGTCTCTCATGAGCTTCCCTCACTGTTTTTCCATCCTTTTTCTTCCTCCAATTATGACTATCCTTTCTAAAGTATCTCAGCACATTCCGATCGAAAAGGAAGAGTGAACCACCTAATGTCAAAGAAAAAAAAAACATCATAGATAATTCTGCAATTAGATATTGTGCACAATTATGTGCAGTTTTCATGCAGGTTTCTTCGATACAGGTTTTGTAAACACATTATAAAAGTAACTTTTTAAGCCCATTTCTCCAAAATGAAGGAAAAGGAAGTCATTGAAACTTAAGATAACTACTACTATCTATGGCAGAAGAGAATCATACTTGGTGGCATATATGCAGGCTCTGAATCAATTTGAAACTTCTTATAATTACTGAGAATTTCACAAATTTCAGCTGGACGTAGCCATCGATGTTGTGCTTCTAAAATAATTTGCTCAATATCTGTGTCCATAAAAAAAAAAACAATTTAAGACAAAGTCAACAATAATAAAAACAATGATACAGTAACTTAGCCCAATGAAGGGGGAGGGAAGAAAGGGAAAAAATCAAAACATTCCCTTCAACACATAATTGCATTTCAATTTCAGTTTAGTACCTTTTTTTTTTCATTTGCAAAACGTAAATCCAAGCTATAATGATTTGTTAGGATGATAGAATAGAAAAAAAAGAGTAAAAAAAAAAAAAGAGAAGGAAAACCGTGTTTTTTTTTTTTTTTAGTTTAAAAAAGTTAACTTTTTTAAACAAAAAACTTGTGTTTTTTTGTACTTTTCAATGCAAAGTTATAATTTTTTTTCCCCCCTTTAGCCTCATCAATATCAATATATGTGCGCAACTTGAACGCTACACTATTTTGGTTACAATATTTTGGTTGTGACCATCACTAATCAGAACGCTACACTGTTTTGGTTGCTTATTATAAGCTAAGGCATCCAACCTTAGGACCAGCAAAGCAAATTCCACCTACGAGTGATGAAAACAGATTTTTTAAATAAAAAAAAAACAGTTTTTATATTTTGAAATTGAATAAAGAACGAGGCTTCACTCGACGGAGTTTGAATTTGTGTATAGAGAGAGGAGTGAAAAGGAAGGAAAGCTGACCCAATTGAGAGGGGAGAACGTAGTGCTTGGTCTCAGCCATGGAAGGGACAGAACAAACGGTAACCACTTAGCAGAGCTGTTCTGAGCGTTGAGGTAATCTAATTCTACGTCTAAACTCTGAACCAAAGAAAGAAGAAGAAAGAGAAAGTGTTGCAATGTAATGTAAATGAGTAACAACTACGAAAGTTCAAATGGGGGTTTCACGCGGAGAGAGAGTATAACGTTGGTGTTGTTTGGAGGGTCTAGGAAATAGGAACGAACCAAAAAGGAAAAGTTTTCAACGCGGGAAGTTTGTCTGAGTGAGACTAATATTTAAGAGAAGATTCTGAATACATAGAAATAAAGAAAGAGATGTCCAAGTCAAAGTTTTTGTGTCATTCCACTTTGACTCGTATTTGGCTTTTTCACCCTTTTTTCGTCGCACCTTCTCATTTTATTATTATGAATTTATGATTATTATTATAGGCGTAAACTACGGGATAAGGATTGGATATGATGACGTCATGTTACTATGTTCTTTTCATTTGTTTTATTTTGGGGATAGAAATAGAACTGTGCATTAGGGCTGTTTTGTGTAAAACTCACATAGTCATAGTAAATCATATGTATAATTTATGATTTATAAAAAAAATTAATATATCAGAATGTAAATGACTAAAATTAATTATCTAATCTCGAATCATTTAATAGTTATTCTATTTGTAGGAGTTCTAATTCTATGACCTAGCTCATGTCGTAGCCAGCCATTTTCTACATAAGCTGAGAGTCGGTGATTTAAGTATGTAATTAAGAAATATAGACTAATCAGGGGGTCAGTCTAATAGAGTTAGATTTCAGATAAAGATTGTAAACTATTTGATTTGATGTCAACCCCTTCACCAGAATTAATTTACGTTGAAAACGGTGTTTTTTTTAGCAAAAATAATAATAATTTAATCTTCTTATACATTATTTATTGAATTTTAGAAAGGATTTCGTTAATTATTGTATTTGCAACAATAATTGATAAGTTTCAAAGATTAATGATATCTATAGTTGAATTGTATATCAATCTTTGTATTATACTCCCGATTTTTTAAAAACGGCACTGTTTAATGATATGCGGCCAAAATATATATATATATATATATATATATATATATATATATATTTAATCATCTTCTTTGAGATAATATTATCTTAATAATAAAATTAGAAAAAAAAATTTACTTTAAAACTGTAAAATAAGTTTTATTTTAAAAAACTAAAGAAACTAATATTCAAAGTGAAGTAAAATATTTATATAATTATTTTAAGACAACCCGTCCGACCCACCCAAAGTTTATGGGCTAGAATTTTTAGCTTAGATGCTTTTCCTAGCTTGCTAAAAATTAAGGCTTTTTTCATTTAAATAATATCTTTTTTAAATTAAATTCTTAAAATATAATTTAAAAAAATAATAATTTCCTGTTTGAGTTTTTTTTCATCAAGTCAACATCAATATTAGACATATATAAATGATAATAATTTTTAACATTATTTTAAAAGTATATTATTCTATAACCTCTTATACTAGCTAAAGGTGACTTTTTTACAGTAAAATTATAAAAAAAATTCAAATAAATTCCATACCAATTTAATTACTGAAATAGATCTAAAATTTTGGTTTATATTTATATATTTATATATTTATATTTTATTAAAATAAATATTTATAATATGTTATTCTAATAAATATTTTGTTAGTTATATATAATAAAATAAATTTTATTATTTGAATTATGTTTATATTTTTATATTATTTAAAATAAATAAAAATAATAATAATAATTTTAAATATTTATTAAAGTTTATTTAACATATTTAAGATAATAAATAATATTTTTAGAAAATAATAATAATTAAATTTTTGAAAACTAATTAAAATAATTAAATAATAAATAAATTATTTTAGATAATTTTTAAAAATTAATTAAAATATTTAAATAATAATAAATATATTTTTTAAAATTAAATAAATATATTAAATATTATTCTATTTATTTATTTATTTAAATATGTAATTTTGACTTAATATTTTGAAATATTAGTATGATAAAATGATATTTTGAATAAAAATTTTATTTTAATTAAATTAGTTTTTTTTTAAATGACATTATTTAATATTATAATTTTTAATACCCTAAACCCTAAAACTTTGCTATTATAATTTTGAATAAATTTTATTTGAGAATAATTTTTTTTTTTAAAAAAGTAAATAAAATATTAAATTATAAGTTAATTATTTATAGTTGAGATAAATATTTTGAAATTAATGTTTTCATATTATTAAGGTAACATTGATGAAGACAAAGTGTATTAATAAATATGATAACAAATTCATAACAACATTAATAATTAACTATCTCCGTAATGGTGGCCAATTTCACAACGAGGGCAGTCTGGAATTTCAAGATGAACTTGTGAAGGATTTGAATTATCATAAAGGTCTAATTGTTGGAATGCATTTGATGAATTACCAGGTTCATTAGCAAAATTTGGTTGGTAAAGAGACTGCATCTATTGAATATGTCTGCTACATTGTTAGCATTTTTACCTTTTTCCACGGCCTTATGCAATTCATTCTCGTCTTGGCCTTCTTTACTTTCGGTTTTGTGGACTGTTAAATTCTCTTGTATAAGATCATTGGTTGTCTATTGCAAGCTGGAAGGCTTGCACGAAGGTGCGTGTGGTTCTGTGGATGAAGCAGACGGCAACATAGAAAGAGCCCAATCGGCTGTTAGGATTGCCTTGACCGCCAAACCAATGGCGAAGGCTAGACCCCCTGAAAAACCTATTTTACAAAAGAGAAGGGAGAGGGATCGCCCTCGGGGGAGTTATGAGACTGCATGTAAGTTTGTGCTAAATATAAAGTGTGTAATATTAGGAGAAATTGATGCAGTCTCGTGGTACGACGGTGAAAAAGTCATACCGATTTCAAATGTGTTGGTAGTTCTTAGTGTTAGAACAAGTATGGACTTTTTAGTACATCTCCACACTAGTATGATATTGTCCACTTTGGGCCTAACCCCTCATGGTTTTATTTTTGGACACCATCCAAAAGGCCTCATACGAATGGAGATCTACCATGTTTATATGCTCTTGATCTTCCCCAATTTTAGTCAATGTGGGACTTTGTTTGCACATCCCAACAATCTCCCCCTCAAACGAAGTCCTCTTAATACCGGGCCTTTAACACCAAAGCCCACCTGGGTGCTAGGCACCCTTCGCCCTTGCTTCATCGGGCCCTCCTCTGGCCCTACTTGGGAGATTCATCACATGGGATTCACCACCATGCATACTCACATCCACATGACCACCAACATCCACATCCACACGGTACTACTTGGGGATCCAGGCTCTGATACCACTTTTTAGAACAAGTATGAACTTTTTAGTACATCTCCACACTAGTATAATATTGTTCACTTTGGGCCTAAGCCCTCTTGGTTTTGTTTTTGGACACCATCCAAAAGGCCTCATACTAATGGAGATCTACCATACTTACATGCCCTTGATCTTTCCCAATTTTAGTTAATGTGGAACTCTGTTCTCACATCCCAACACTTAGTTGTTAGTCGCTCCTCCTTAGATCTTGTAGTAGTGGTGACACAGATAGGAAATAGATGGAATTGGTAATGTACCATTCCATGTATTCTTGTGTGTGACGCAATCGGTCTTCCATTGGATGACCTGTTATTATCAGCTCACATCTGTTGTTCCATATCTCAATCAATTGAGCATGTCTTGTAACCCAATTTTCATCTTATCTTTCTCTCATGTCAATTTTGTGGAGGTCATTCAAATTATTCGGTGGAGAAGGGACTTCTTAGAAGAGACGAAACTGTAATTTGACTTTATCTGTTTGGTGTCATTCAACAATTGCAAAACAAAAGATGGCGGTACATGAAGTCCACGGTTGAACATCTCTATATGCTTCCATGGGTATTGATGTTTGCAAGTCTTGATATGGCGCCCATAAAAACTACAAATATATTTAACTTTATTACTTAAAATGATGTATAAAAGATAAGAAAATAAATATGAAGAGTTACTTGATTAGCTTGAATGTGATCAAACATTGATCTATACCCCACAACATCATTGTGAGGTTTATTTTGAAAGTTTAATACTATACCCCCGCTCCATTTGCACACGAGAGGGTATGTTGGTGGATTACTAGAAATTGGCGCAATATATGGTATGCGATACAATGTCCAGGATATTAATAGTAATGAGCAACCACCCATTGTTTTGCTACCAACTTTCGTGGCTCTGCACATTTCCTTGTACAACATAGCTAAACAAGCAGAACCCCAGCTATATCATCTTGTTCTTCTAAGATTAGTTAATAAAGCTAAATACATAAGATGTACTTTGTTGCCTGTTTTGTCAGGCATCAAAACACCTCCAATTAAACCTAGTATATAAGCCCTACAATGGGCGTGAACTTCTTCTTCAGATGGTTCTTCTGGTAATGACAACATGTTGTCTCATAGCCACTTTAGTTTTAGCATAGAGCCAATAAGTGACTCTCCCTTGACTGGCACGATACAGAGATATATGTCACACATTTTCTTCCAGTCAAATGTTATTGGACCAATGACTGGTGAACCATAAACTCTTAGCCCAAGTTGAAGTGTAACATTCTCCAGGGTTATGGTGCACTCCCCTGTTGGAAAATAGAATGTGTGAGTTTCAAGTCTCTACCTCTCGACTAAAGTTATTATCAATGCGTGATCCACCTTAAGAAGCCTTAGCTTTGCTACCCCAGCAAAACCAAGTTGTTCAAGTATAGGAACAATTAGAGGACTGGGTTCTGGCATTGAATGATAGAAAGATGAAATCATGTTTTCAGTTTCCTGCAGTTATTAATAAATTAGTAACATTATATGTAGAATATTGATTTAAATATTCAATTAATAATGGTAATGTGTAAAACTTACCGTTCTTCCAATGAAGGCAGACTTGTGTTCATTTTGCTTCTAGAACAACATTTTTAGTGATGAGAGCAAAGACAGAGAGAAACAAAGAACAAAAATGGATGCAACTTTGAATGAAAACATGTGGCCTTGGATGAACATATTTATAGATAAAATTTGGTACGAGAGAGTAGCATTGGAATCTTGAGAAGTTATAATCTTTTGATTTGCGTGACTAGGAAGTCACTATCTATTAGTCTGCGTGACTCTGAAGTCACAATCTCTTGGTTTACGTGACTAAGAAGTCATATCTCTTGGTCTACGTGAATAGAGAGGTCACAATCACTCGTAAAACGTGGTGAAGTATTGAATGATTGAGAATCCAACGTTACCATTATAAATAGCCATATTTGTGTTCATTTTATTCATTCAACCTAGCTTGTTCCTTGTTCTTGTGAACCTTCTCCTTTTAAAAATGTCTTCAATCTATGTTATTGTTTACTCTGATGGTGCCATTAATCAATGTTCTAATGAAGGAGTCACGTTTACCTCACCATCAACTAAATTAGTACATCTAAAGAGAGAAGTGACTCTACAAAGGCTCAAGAAAGTCATGCACACAAAACTTAACCGAGACTCAAATGAAAGGGTGACAACTATACATTTTCGCTACCTAATTAAACATGGCCTGAGAGTTAGCAACTACACATGTATTGAGTTGAATGATGATGAAGATGTTGATGCACTCTTTAACATCCACGATTCAAATAAACTTTAATTAGGTATAGAATTATATTTTACATTTGCAACAAACATAACCCAACTATCACAACTTTCAGCTTCACCTTCACCTTACCAAACTTGCGAAACCATAAATCCATCTTTTCCAACATATGATATGAATTCCGACCTTTAGTCATACACACAACTTTTAATTGGTCCATTCATGGACCTCAATGAAATACCCTCTGAACCATTTCAGCAAACCCTACCTCTTAGCCTTTTGAAGAAACCCCCATTGAAGAACATGTTGTTGTGGGTCTCTCAATCGAAGTATTTGATCCTTTTAGTGAGGACGAAGATGAAATTCTATCTCAATAGCAGGATGATGAAGAAGACTCCCTTCCACCTCCAAATATTCCACCATCACAACCATTACCATTATACAACCCACCTCCATCTTTTTTAGACTTTCATAGTCAAATACAAGAACATGACTCTGAGTTTGGCCATGTCCTTAATTATGAAATAGTAGTATATCCGCCTGGAACACTATTTGTTGGTCAGCACTTCATAATAAAAGAACAAGTGCAAGATACCATAAATAGATTTCACATTGTCAATCATTGCACTTACAAGGTGAAGATGTCAAGCACAGCTAGGCTTGTCATGGAATGCATTCACAACGATTGTGCTTGGAGAAGTCGCACTATATTGCGCACCAAAGAGCAACACTGAGAAATAATGAAGCTTGAAGGGTGCCACACATGTGTTTCTCCACTCATTTCATAGGATCATAACAAGTTTGGATCACAAATGATTTCTCAAAACATTCGTGAAATTATTGAGACTGATCCATCCACACCCATTGCAACCATCTTAGCCCACATAAAGTTCACAATGAGTTACACAATCAGTTATAGAAAAGGATGGTTGGGGAAACATGTCATTGAAAATATCTTCAAAAATTGAGAGGAGTCATATCATAAATTAGCTAGACAGTTGCTTGCAATGCAACTGTATGTTCCAGGCTTCATCTGGAAATTGAGTACACAATCGGCATACAAGGGTGGCTTACTTGACGAGGGGAATGTGTTCTTCAAGAGGTTGTTTTGGACCTTTAAGTCATGCATTGATGGTTTTGCCTTCTGCAAACCAATTGTTCAAGTGGATGGAACATTTTTGAATGGCAAATACAAAAGGACTTTATTAGTGGCAGTTGCGCAAGACGGCCACAACAACATAATTCTCATTGCCTTTGTTGTGGTTGAAAGTGAAACTAGCGATGCATGGTTCTTTTTTTTTTTTTGAAAAACTGAAAGAGGTACGTAACCCTGTAAGACGTGTTGTGCCTCATTTCGGATCGCCACGAGACCATAAGAAGTGCATACTCTAGAAATGGAAGTGGTTGGACAGAAAACAATTTTGTCCATGTCTATTGCATTAGACACGTTGCACAAAACTTCATACGACGATTCAAAAATGCTGCACTGAAGAAAGATGTCGTCAATATGGGTAATTTTAATTTTTTATGTACTCTATATTATCATTAATATTTTATACAATTGCTTAGCTAGTTATATTAATTTAATTTATAATCTTGTTTCCAGCATATGGGATGATTGAACTGAGATTCTTTTACTATTACAACATAGTAAAAGATAATAATTCTGAAGCTGCACAATGGTTGGACAACATTCCAAGGGAAAAATAGACACTAGCATGGGACAACAGACGACGCTGGAGACACATGACAACAAACCTAGCGGAGTCAATCAATTCGGTCTTGAAGAAAACCAGAAACCTACCAATTTGCTCCATGGTCATGGCAACGTACACCCATTGCAATAAGTTCTTCATTGACAGATGCAAGAAAGTAGATGCAATGATTAATGCTGGACATATGTACTCGGAGGTTGTAACTAAAACAATTCAAGATGCATAGTCAAAGGTGAACACTCATAGAGTCATTACCTTTGATAGAACAAGCACTAGATTTTTAGTCAAAGAAATGCAACATTCGACAGAAATTTGACCCGTAGAAAGATTTATAGTACGGTTAGATGAAATGTTGTGTGATTGTGGCAAGTTTCAAAAAGTTCACATCCCATGCTCGCATGTATTTGTTCATGCTTACACACACACCATAACTTTGACATATACATATCTCCTTATATACCTTACAACAAGTTTCTAAGGTATACGAATGTCAGTTTGGAGAACTTAGACACGAAGACTAATTGCTAACTTACACTGGCCCAACTTTGTGTCTAAATCCAAAACTGAAAAGAACTTCAAAGAGTCGACCTAAGTCCAGTAGAATAAGAATAGAAATAGACATTAAAAAATAACAAAGTCGGACAAATAATTGTTCTTATTGTCATACCCCTGGTCACACGAGGAAGACATGTCCAAATGTCCTTCTAGTTCTCGCCATTGATTTATGTTGTTGTTATTATTTTAAAATTTTATTAATGTCATTTTTAATTGTATGAATATCATTGCAACTTTTAAATTTTTAGTATTTATAATTTATATTAAATATATAATTATATATATATATTATATCTACATAATATTATTTAATTATGTTTATTAATATTAATAATATATTTTTTAAAATAAATAATTATGTATAAATTTTAATGAAAATTAATATCTCAAAATAAATAAATAAATTGGTTATTATTTAATACTTTTATTTATTTTATAAATATATAATATTAAATAAATTATTATTATAATTTCTATTTTATACAAATTTAAAATTAAATAAATTATTATTGTAATTTTTATTTTATTTAAAACATAATATTAAATAACCAAAAATATAATTTCAGAATATAATATTAATATTATTTTTTAAAAAACAAAATTATATTAAATAATATAATAAGAAAAACGAAAATATTATTTATTATCTTAAATATGTCAAATAAATTTTAATAAATATTTAAAATTAATATTATTATAATTTTTATTCATTTTTAAATAATATAAAAAGATAAACATAGTTCAAATAATAAAACTAATTTTATTATATATAACTAACAAAATATTTATAAATATTTATTAGAATAACATATTATAAATATTTATTTTAATAAAATAAAAATATATAAATATAATTTAAATAATAATATTTATTTTATTGTTTAAAAACAAAAAAAATATAAAAACCAACTCAAAATTCGGTTCTTAGGTGGCCAAAATTTTAGATCTATTTAAGTAATTAAATTGGCATGGGGTCTATTTGGGTATTTTTTGTTTTTTTAATAATTTTACTGGAAGTCCATCATTTCCGATTACTAATATGACTGATCTTGTTGGCATAGAGCCTATTGAACCGACCTTCAGCTATGGCGACTAGAAGCCCCTTTGAGGGAAACGTACCTTATATCTTGCCTATTATACCTCCTATAGAAAATGAGTATTCGCTTGTATCAAAAGTGCCTAAGAGAAACCTCCTATTCAACTCTAACTGAAACTTTGACTGGCTCACAGAAAAGCAACCATAAAGGGATGTCGTTAGCTTACTCGCTTTCTTATCAATTGTATGCCTTTCGCTAAACGCCGACACGTGACTTCGCATTAACAACACAAATCTGTCAGACGTTTGGTATTAAAGATTGAAACACTTATCGTAATTGTAGGTGTATCATCTGAAATGCGATGATAGATCTGTCAGTGGTCATAGTACGTCAACGCTATCAGCTAAAAGGGGGTGATACTCCAAAAAATTTGTTAAACTTACAAGAAGCTGGAAGAAGTTATACAAGTTAGATATATTTTTATTTAGTTTTGCATTTTTATTTATTTAATTTTTTTTTATTATTTTATAAATATTAGTAAAAAGTCAATTATTTATTCATGCATATTTAGGGAATTTGTTTTTTATTATTGAGTAAATTTTTCTATTTGTAAATTTTATTTTGAAATTATAAATTTATTGTTTATTTTATAAAAATAGTTAAAAAATGTATTAGATGTAATATTAATAGTTTGTGAACAATATGTGATAGTTTACTACAACAATGTTGAATAAAAGAGTGAGAAGAGAAGCTCCGCGTGTAGAGTAGAAAACAAATTAGAAATTAAGAGTGAAATTACACATTAACCTCTATTACCAGCGAAATTTTACTTCCACTTCACTATCACCATATGTAAAGTTCAAAAACAAAACTTTTATCTATTTTTTCAAATCAACAAAATATAAATTATTTCATAAATGAATTAATCCTTTTTTATTTTTCTAACAATAATACAGCAAATTTACAATTTTTTTTAGAGGAAAAACCCCAACCCACTGCAATAATATAACTTAATGGAGGAGACGTAGAGAAGATGAGAGGACAAAGAAAGGTTTGTTGTGCCCGTTTCCACAATGCATGTGTCAAAATCGCAATGTATATCGTCCCAGATGCAATGGTAGGAATGTCGACCTATTAGTCCCAATAGCTTCTAAAATCATGACACGTGGCGTACTTTCTCCCAATGTCTATCTTTCCTATTTAGTCGATACAAGTGTAACAATGACACGTGTCCACTATCATCTTTATTTGTCCGATAATAGTTATTTTATTTTTTCTTTTATTTATTTTCTGAGCTGATATCAGAAGTTATGGAATGATAGACTTCTAAATTAATATTAAAAAAATATTATCGTTCATATACGTCTGATATTGGTGTTGATTTGGCGGCAAAAGACTCCAGACAGAGAATTAATATTTTTTAAACCATATTTTAAGAATTTGTTTTAAAAAAGCATTATTTAAATAAAAAAAAGCTTAATTTTTAGCAAGCTAGGAAAAGGAATTAAGCTAAAAATTCTAGCCCATTATGAACTTTAGGCGGGTCGGATAGGCTACCACTGCCATCTATAATTATGGAGACATCTACAAATAAGAATAGAAGACATATATGTGGAATTACTATAGTAGATTTGATTTATCTAAAGATCTAGTATGAAATCTTTAGCTAAGCACCCTAATGAAAAACTCACACACCTTTAGGGATCGCAATGGGTAAAGTACCCGATGGGCACCCGCAAAATTTACCCACAATGGGTAGGGTATTTACCCGCTATATGGGTATGGGTATGGGTATGGGTAAAAACCCGCAAATTTTAATGGGGATGGGTGCGAGTATGGGTATCTAAGTACCCACCCCGCCCCATACCCGCATATATATATATATATATGCTTGAACTTTATTATACAATTATGAATTGAATTTTTGTATTATTATATTACTTATGTGAAGTTATATAAGATTAATATAAAAATATATTTAATAATAAAGTAAACCAAAAAATTTATTTTGGTTTATATTTTTAATAGAAAATTTTATTTACTATTTTATATCATTTAATTTGGCTAACACAATTTAATTATTACATAGTTAATATGAGATTGACTTTTTTTAAAATATTATTTATATATGACACACATAAAATATTTTTTACACAAATATTTTTGTTAATAAAATCATATTGATGTTTTAATCATAAAGTGAATGATAAATAATAAATATATTATAAATATTTTATAAATTTTACAATCACCTATTATTACCGTAAACTTATTATTTATTAATAATATTTAAAATTTATTTTTATATTTTAATTTAAAATAATATTTTTCTATACAACATATGTATTACAAGTACAATTATAATTTATTGAATCTAAATAATATTATTCTTACTATTTATTCACATTCAAAGAAGTTTTTGAAAAGATATAAATATAAAAAATTATTGTTAATTTTTTTAAGATAAAAAAGTATAATTTTTTTTAATATACACGTATATTTCTTTATTATAAAATTTTATTGTAACTATTTATCTTTTATTCAAATTCTTTTTTTTAAATTTATATACATTAGAAATATTTAATTCACTAAAATAATTTTTTAAAAATTTATATTTTTGATAAAATACTTTCGTATAGTATATGAGTTAAAAAAATACTAGTATTAATATATATATATATATATATATTAATTATATTATATTATTTTAATTAAATCTATTATTTTTCTTACAATTTGAAATTCAAAAGTTAAAAAAAATATTTTATGTATCAATTTTCTATTGTTAGTATTGAACTTCTCTACTCTAACTTTATTCTCATTCTCAATGTCTGTCTCACTAAAACTTAATAACTATGAAATGTTATTCATTAGAGTTAGTTGTTAATGCCGTCACAAGAGGTTACTAAGTGATCCCACACGAAGGGACAACCATTGTACAGATCTATTTCGTTATCGTTCTGACATTACTAATCAATCAAATCTCACACAAGATAGGATTATCACTAACAAATAACTTGTGTGTTTAGTTTTGCTTATTATTTCTAAGAATTTTAATTTAGAAAATTATTATATTAAGATACATTTAACATTTATGATATTTGAATATTTATTTTTTTATCTATATTTGTACCTTGTTCGACAACTACATATTGAATTTTTGTATTATTATGCTACTTATGTGAAATTATATAAACATATTTTCTTTATAAATATTTTTTTCTCAAACAAGCGCGGGTAATGGATATAAGACGGGTATGCGGGTACCCAGAGGGTACGGGTACGGGGATTAATGTTCATACCCATGCGGGTATGGGGCTGGGTACGGGTATTTTTTTAAAACGCGGGTATAGGGATGGGTACTGTAGTACCCTACCCATACCCTACCCATTGCCATCCCTACACACCTTCTACTTACCCAAACCAAATTATTGAAGAGATTAGTTTTGTTGCCTTTTGTCTCCAACTACCAGATCACAACCAAATTCACCTATTTTTTCATATTTCTATGCTTAAGAAGAGCATTAATCCAGTGTTGTCTCACAATACTACCCCTAATGCTTTCCGAGACTTATGAGCTGCTGGTAGAGCTAGAGGTATTAACTACACAGAAGGACCCAGGAGGGAGGGATATGGAAGTGAAGTGTAGATTAAGTGTCACAAACTACCAAAATTGAAAGATTGATGGAAATTAGTTGTTACTAACTAGGACAAGGTGATTCTTGAAAGGGGGTTGGTGCGTGTTTTGACTTTGCACAAAAATGCACACCTTGAAAAATTATGATGGAATGAGCTAATATACTTTACTAAACAGTACCACTAGTTAACCAACGACGTGCATCACTCTTTTCCTTCTTCATCTTCATTGGCAGCTTCAATAAACTATGTCCAATGTTTTTACATTAAGCTGAACAGTATCCCATCCTTATTATAGTAATATGGATCAAATCATTCCTTGTTTTCCCATTTATGGCTTTTAGAAGTCACTGGCAGATTCCCTGTTTTGTGATTCCAACGATCCTATTCTATAAATTAAATAACATCATTAGATTTAAGTCAACAAATGAAGTCGACAAGTGTTCAAAATACGAAATCTACTTGTATTTTAAGTAGCAATTTAAGACTGACACCTAAAAAATATGAAAATAAAAAGGTAATAAGAAATTAAAGAAAAAAAAAAACATTTTTGTAGAACATGAAAGGTGATAAAATGTAACACTAAAAATAAGATTTGAAATTCTTTTAATCGAACATTTTAAAAAAGGTAAAATATATTTTACAAGAAAAAAAGAAAGAAAGCGATATGTAACGATTTAGAGCTAACTTTGACTAAAGTATATGCATCAATCACATCTCCTGCTGAATTACTGCTATATTTTATCTCTCTTATGCAGAAATACTTGTAAATTAGCTTTGTTCATTTTCTTTATAACTAAACAATTCATAACTGGAAGCATATACATTTCAGATATTAAATAATAATTACTTTTACCTCAGCCAATTGTCATTAAATAGCATCCAACCATTCAATTAGAAAAATAATATACTTCAACTCCATAAAGCACCATAATACATTTTTAGATTTAAATAATTATAATACGTACAAAATATTAACATACTATATTTTATGTTTTTAAATGTCCTTGTTCATTTATTACTTACCATATTTTTGAAATAGCTTTGAACTATCTTGACTACGATAATGATAACCCTAAATAATGATAATGCATCTTGTATTTCATGTAATTTATTAATTTTACATTATTACATAATGACATATTAGCACATTATTATATAAATATGAAAAATTCCATTAAATATATTTGACCTCGTAAACCCTAGACATGTAACATGTAAAAATAAGAATCACCTATATGTATAATTGTTACTTCCTTAATCATAATGGGCAATGAGACCAACAAAACTTTATGATCAAATTAATTCATCTTCACAACAATAGGCAGAGTTATTGGTTTAGAAACTTATTTCTCTTTACTAATAGTAGTTTTGTTTGTCTCTAGATCTCTGAGAGGGGAAGCATCTACATGACAAACTAGTCCTTTTTATTTGTATCTGAATACTCTTGCAGATTTGTTAAGAATTATGGTTTCATAGCTAAGCTCCTAACACAATTTCTTAAGAAGGATAATTTTGAGAAGGAGAATCATGCACAAGGTACCTTTAATAAAATGAAAGATTGTAAAATTATGATAAAGTAATTCTAGGAATAGAAGATACTCAAAGAATTTCAAGAACCCAAGGAATTCGTGTGAAGAAGAGTTCTGATATTTATTGATTTGAATAAGAAGAATTATAAGAATTGAATATGAAATGAATTGACACTCATTTCTCCTAACTACTTCCTATATATATAGCAAGTTGTTACTAACAAACTTTAACAACTTACTACTTCTAGAATTTAACTGACTAACTAACTTCTTCCTAGTTTCTTCTATCAACTTCTTACATGTGTTATTTACAACTAATTCTACTCTTTTCGGTAACAATCCCTCTTGCCTGAAATGATCATTGTCCTCAAGGATTGAAATTTGGAAACCTTTGTTTAAGATCAAAGAAAAACTCCTATGTAGCATCTTCAAGAAGTTGGTGTTTCCACTTCATTAACACCTTTGTCACAGCACAATTTCTTTTCACAGTCATTTTATCAAGGATTTATTTTGGTTCTTTCACCAAAGCTGCTTCACTAGTACCAGGATAGTGTTCTGAAACAGGAACTGCACTTACATGTTTCTTGAGTTGTAAAACATGGAAAACATTATACTTGGGATCCTGCTGGAAACTTGATCTTGTAAGCTACACTTCCAATCTTGTCCAAAACCTAATATGGCTCCTAGTATTTGGAAGCTAATTTGGCATTGTTCCTGTAAGCCACTGAAACCTACCTATATGAATGCAGTTTCACATAAACCATGTCTCCAACCTCAAACTTCCTATTTGACCTATGCTTGTCTAACAACTACTTCATGCGTTCTAAGCCCTTTTCATGTGAAATTTTATCAATTTCAACATTTTCTCTTTCTTTTGAAGACTTTTGTCAACAAGTTTAACTTTAGGCTCTCTAGGCAGATAAGGCAAGTATTGGGAGGAAATTGGCCATATACAATTTCATAAGGACTTGCGTTAATAGTGTTGTGGTAACTCGTGTTATACCACCATTCAGCCAAAGGTAGCCATTTTAGCCACTAATTAGGACAGTCATTAAACATATATCTCAAATAAGTTTCAAGACACCTATTAACCATTTGAGTTTGGCAGGTGGTGGGCTATAGAGAGTTGAACCTGAACCCCTTGGAAAGCCATGAATTCCCTCCAGAACTGACTAACAAATATAGTATCCCTATCACAGGTAACAGAATCAAGAAATTCATGCAGCCTGAAAACATTGTCCAAGAAACACTAGGCCACTTCAACGGCTAAGTAAGGATGACTAAGGGTCATAAAATGAGCTGCCTTGCTCAATCTATCCATGGCCACACATGGCCAGGAATAGGAAGAGGTTGCAACAGTCTTGGGTAAGCAACAATATCATATTTGCATGTCTAACATGTACTACATTGTTGTACCGATAACCTCATATCTTTGGTCATTCCTTTCCAATAAGCTACTGATTTAAGTCTTTAGAGGGTAACATCTATCCTTGAGTGACCTTTGGGTCGAATTTCCCTTTAAACTAGGTTATGCTTTGTGAACAATGATAGTCCACGATACTTAGTTGGCTCAGACTCCTAGTTGTGTGCTAGAGTTTCTAGTATTTGCATCATGCGAACCAAAATGTCATTTGTAACTCTAGCAGGTCTACTTCTAACAACCATGATTCTAATTTATAAGAAAATGATTTTGTGTATCAATAACTATTATTCACATATACACATATACATTCAAGTCAAACAATCCACACAAATCCCTATTTGAAAAATCAAATAGGTTATTCTTGCAAACATGTACTTCATATTCTTGGAAAATAAGAATATAAGAGTACACAATACAAACAAATTAGTCTCATACTTCAGTTTGGTTAGGATAAACTGCTCTGATACTAAATTATAGCTACATTAATTTTTTTATTCAATTTTAGATAAAAAAAATTAAAATTTACAATGAGATATAGAAAATAAAAATGAATTTCCTATACATATAGTATAAAAATGTGATAAAATTAAAATCTTCTTTTGCATGATTCAATTTACAAAAATACAAAAGTATTCAAAATAATAAAATATGAATATTTATGATTATATTACGATTCATTAGATAAAATTACACTTCAGTAGTAGAAAATATATATACACTAGATTTCATTAATGTACAGAGGTTTAATATTTACAGATCACTACCACAAATATATCAGGACTTGATTTTACATAATTACAATATCAACAAAATAAATTAAGTCATAGTGAGCAGTATATATGGTTCCACACCAAAAGTACTAACTAAGGATACGATCCTAGTCGTTATCCTTAAACTAGTCCTCTATTTCTACCAATACTTTTGGTATCAGTCACCTGCTCTCGGATGAATGTAACCAGTCTTCCCATATGATCATGGCTGTGGAAGGTGTACACATAATTCACAACATTTGACGTCTAGGTTGTCCTTCTATATATGTACAAGCTAAGGGTGTGGTGGATTCAACCACTAATAGGATAATAAAAAGAAGTATTATACCCTATTGTTATTTTTAAGGATAGTTGGGGTGACATCATCTCTTCCTACTTAGACGAGACTTATCTCACTTAAGTGAGAATGTTCTGGAATGTTTGGTCTAAAAAATTCACTCTCGCTTGAGCAAGACTCCCTACAACTATAAAAAATACAAATTCTTCTAATTTAAAACAAAATCTAATAATAAATATCAATAAAGAAAATAAGGGTGTTACAAATGCTATTTTTGTAGAACAACTTAGAAAGTCAGTGCTTGTATTTTTTTCATGATACACTTGTTTGTAGCAGCGAGGATAAACAACATTTGGAGCATTTGTAACAAATGTTGATGATACTTTAATGCAACAAGTATTATATGTGACTGTCCAAATGCACCTTTATGATGAGGAAAGCAAAGTACCTAGCACATTTCATATCTGCTGAAGGTGTTTTATTGACCGTGCAAAGATAGAAGTTGTCAAGGCTTGGCTTGAACCAACTGGTGTGAAACAATTATGCAGGTTTTTAGGGATTTCAAGTTACTATAGATGATTTATTAAAGGATACAGTATGATTGCTAGCCCTTTGATAGATATGTTGAAGAAAAGGCATTTGCATGGACTATGTAACACCCTCTTTTTCTAAATTTTTTGTTTGTAATTAATTATGATTGATTTGTGTTTCAATTTGAAAATTTTGTATAATGCTTGATGTAGGGAGTCTTGCTTAAGCGAGACTGAGTATTTTGGACCAAGAGATTTTGGAACATTCTTACTTAATCGAGATGAGTCTTGCCTAAGTGAAATAGGATAAAGTTGTCCTAATTGTCCTCTCGCTCAGGCAAGATGGAGTTCCCTCAAGCAAGGAATCACAGGAAAATGAGTAGCTCTCTGGCTGGCTTCTTGTTCAGGCGAGAATATAAAAAAAAAAAAGCCTAGAAAATCATCGTCTGATATTTTTGCTCAAGCAAGATATGTTTTGCCTAGGTGAGATGATTTCTCGCTCAAGCTAGAGTAAGTGAGTTTGAGAGGTATTTAAGAGATTTTAACCTAGAAAACTTGCATTACAATCCAAGTTATATTTTCTCTTATTTCTCTCTGAACTATCATTCTCTTTCCTCAGAGAAACCTCCCTTAAACCCCAATCATTCCTTGAATCTGAACTTGGACGTTCAATTTGATCGCCTCCAAGTAAATTTTTAGTAGCTTAGTTATTCAAACTCTTTTATGTTCTCTCTGTTTTCTATTTTCTCAAATGTGCTCTATTTTGTGATGTTTAAGAAGATCTTTGTTCTTTTAACAATATTCTCCACCAATCTCTTTTTAAAACTTCATCTCAAAGTAAGAAGAGCTCTCTTTTCATCATTATAACATAGTGAATAGTTTGTATTCATGAGAGTAAAATTGTATGTTCCTTGTATGTAAATATATGATTAAATGATATGTAAGTGTTGTAAACTGTAATGATGTATGTATTTGGTTGATTTAAGATGATTGTAATGTAATTCTGTGGTAAATGTATTACATGGACTTAGTCTGGAAATACTTTACTAAGTACGATCTTTTTAGCTGAATGATGAGATTGATATGATAAGAGTATGGGATAAGTACAAAGTGGTGAAAGGAACTAGTGTAAATAGTTACATAGATATATTAGGGTTATAGGGTTCAGAGACGATTAGGAAATCTGGGAGAAACGTAGAGTGATGAACAACATTTATGTATGTGTGTACACTCTTTTTGAGAGCGAATGCATTACATGGTCTTACACTCGTTTCCTGACTAAACTTCTTACTGTACCTTTACTAAGGATCGTTATTGTATACGTTGTATCTATATGTGAGGGATAATCGGTGACTATTTACCTATTTGTGTAATATCTCATGAAGTGTTGGAGACATCAAATATCTGTGATCATAGTGCACGAAAAAGTGCATATTTGAGAGAGAAAAGTATAATGATTTGTGAATGAATATATATAATTTTGTGGAAATCGCTAATGAAATTGTCTATGTATCTGAGGTGGCAATATTTCCTTTTAATTCATGAATAAAGTTATGTTGTAGTTTGTATTAATGTAATTACATTATGTTCAATGATAAGAAAAATGTTTATCCTTACTAAACATTTTAGGGAGTAAGGATAATTAAATATCGAAGAGTAATTAGACTAGTAGAACCTTGTAAATTGTAGATTAAATTATGTATTTATAGAATATTAAAGGTTCTATTATTTTAAATTTTCTGTGGACTGTGATAATAAACATGGTGATGTTTTTACCTTAAAAATGAATTTAGATTATAACGTCTCTTTCAACTATCCTGTAAATAATAAGATATGCCACACTCTTAGTATCTATATCTATAGAGGGATAGTTAGGACTCAAACAACTGCAAATTATGTATATAGTTTCCTTGGTCATGATCTTCTTGGAAGACTAACTTGATTTATTGTTAAGTGAGTAATGAGAGTTGAGGTCGAGACTGATTCTAGAGATCTTGGAGAGAATGAGAACCAAACTTCAGAGGAATTGGCTGAGATAGAGGGTTGGTACAGTATTTTGGGTGTGGATAGGGACTGCTCTTAAGACTTAGTTTATTTTAATATTGTAATTATGTAATCTAAGTTTTATTGTATTTTACTAATAGCTTGTAAATATTAAACCTTTGTACGTAAATGAAATCTAATACATGTATATTTCTCTAATGTTTCAATGTAAATGTAATGGTTAAGGTACAATTTATATTTCATTATTTTTACATATCTTTGTAATTTTTCACGAATAGACTTATCGATAGGAAAAATTTTTAATTTTATTATATTTTCATATCACATGTTTTACAATAAATTTATTTTATTTGTTTTGTCTCATCATAAATTATATATTTTCTTAAATAAGAAATTAAGGGTGTTACAGACCTTTTTGGCCAAGGAAGCATTTGTGAACTTAAAAGAGGCTTTCACTTATGCCCATGTTTTTTCTCTTCCTAGGCTAGAGAAACCCGTGGAAACAAATGCATCAAACACTAGTATAGGAGCAGTGCTTATGCAAGAAAGGCACCTTATTGCATTTATGAGCAAGGTCTTATCTCTAAGGAATAGGTTTTTATCTATTTATGATAAGGAGCTCTTGCCTCTAGTACATGTAGTAAAGAAGTGACAACAATACCTTTCTATTCAATCACTCACCATCCTTACATACCAGCAAAGCTTGAAACATATTCTTAAACAAAGACTTCTTACAATAACATAATATGCATAGGTTACAAAACTCATGGACTAAAGTTTAACATTAAGTATAAGTGAGACAAGAGAATGCAACAGTGGAGCTCTATTTAGAGCTTCTCATGGGCAACTATTGCAGATTTCAATTTCTATGGTGTCATCTGAGTTGTGGCACGAAATAGTAACTGTTACTCATTAAATGAAGCTATGCAACAACTTATGGACCAATTCTTCATGACCCAAGTGTGCATCAAAAGTATCAAGTCATTGGAGGGGTAATCTTGAGAAAGAACAAGATCATAATTCCTAATAATGATGCTTTACAAAATGCTATCTTGCAATGGTTACATTCATCCCATTTAGGAGGACATTCAAGAATCCGAGCAACTGAAAAGTGAATCAAACAAGTGTTTTACTAGAAAAGAATGTTCAATGATATTCAAAAATTCATCTAATCATTATTGGAAAGGAAAGTTCAATCATATTAAAAAATTCATCCAATGATGTAAAACATGTCTTAGATGCAAATGTGCAATAGTGGCAGTATCTGGTACTTTATAACCGTTACCAATACCTGAAGGAATGTAGCAAAGCGTGGCTATGGATTTTATTGAGGGCCTTCCAAAATCAAATGGCAAAGACACTATATGGGTGATTGTTGATCGACTAAGCAAATGTGCTCACTTTATCCCCTTGGCCTACCCTTTTCCTGCCTCCCAACTTGCCTAAATCTTTATGAGTCAAGTATTCAAACTATATGGGGCATCAACCAATATTGTTAGTAAAAAAGACTCGATATTTTCTAGTAAATTATGGTCTATTTTTCTCCAACAGTTATAAGTATTTCAAAGCCTTTCCTCTTCATACCACCCTCAGTCCGATAGTTAGAGTAAGGTTCTTAACATGTGTTTAGAACAGTTCAACTGTTGCGTGGTTTAGAACTTCTCACAAGATTGGATGACATGGTTACCATCTGCCAAATAGTGGTATAACACTAACTATCACACTGCCACAGGCCATGCTCCTCATGAAATCTTATATGGTCAGTCACCTCCTATTCCTTTGCCCTACATCCCCAAGAGTGTTTTGTGGATGTTGTTGATTGTTCTTTTATAGCTAAGGAGCTTATGCTTCAAAAACTTAAAAGTAATTTGCAAAAAAAAGGATGAAACAATAGGCTGATGAACATAGATCTAAACTTGAATTCCAAGTTGGTGACTGGGTGTTGTTGAAGCTCTAACTTTATTGACAACAATATTTTAGCTTAAGGAAAACTGAAAAGCTTCCACCTCACTACTTTAGGCCTTATCAAATTTTGTACAGGGTAGGACCTATTACGTACACATTGAAATTGCTAGAGTATTAGATCCACCCTATACTTCATGTGCATTACTCAAACCACCCTATACTTCATGTGCATTACTCAAACCATGTAAAAAATCCAAAAATTCCCTCAAGACAAGTTCCAACTGAATGAGGACATCTAAACACTTCGAAGGCACCTTTGAAGATCTTGGATAGGAGGATGGTTCAAAGCCAACACAAAACTATCACTTAAGTACTAGTTTAATGGTAGAGAGAATTAGCAGAGGAAGCAACTTAGGAGACTTGGTTCCATATCCAACAAAAATATCCTCACTTTGTTGCAACTCAACACCCTTGAAGACAAGGGTACTTTTGATGAATAAGAGTATTGTTAGGAAATAATAAATAATTGGGGGGGGGGGCATTTTAGAAAAGTAAATAACTAATAATTGAATTCTATTATGTAGGTTGGATGAAAGTTATTAGATATGACTAGTATAAAGTTAACAAGAATGTACATGTTAGGGATGACAATAATACAACAAATTTCTTCTTTCTTAATCTCATTATCTCTCAAGTTTTTTTTGAACGTATCATAACTAAAGAAAGCATTAATTATTAAATTTTTTTCATCATATTTTGGAAGTTGCAGGATTATTTTTGAACATCACCCGACATCAACTATTCCAGAATCTCCAAGACCATGGTTGATGTGTAAAAATTGATTACTGGGCAAGTGAACCCATTGTAAGAGTAATATTGCAAAAAATAGAGTACCAAGTATCGTATCCACATGGACTGTTATTAAGAATTGCTGCTTCCTTTGATTTTCCAATTGTTAATGAATATGAGCAAGAAATTATATTGATAATTTTTATGAACTAAGAAAATAACAAATTAAAAGAAACAGATTTCTATGATAATAAAACCTAGAAAAGTATGGCTAAATGTATTTAAGAGAAATAAGTGAGTCTCTAGATTGTAAATCCTCCTAAATGTCTAAATAATTGGAATTCTCCTTCAGCTACTTAGTTCTAGTCCCTTGTTACTGCAGGAATTTTGGAAATAAACCAATACCTTTCTCAAGGATAATGGTTCCTAACCTTCGGTTGATTAATCAGAATCTCTTCCTTAATTAGTTCCTCTAGGTTGCATTAAGTTTATTATGAATTCCATAATTAGAGTTATTCCTAATACAGAAAACTCATGCCTTTCTATCTCTAGAAATACATTCAAGTCCTTTTAATTGAGTAATGGTAAATTCATGTAGGATTTTTACTCAAAATCAAATAAGAAAAATAAGATAGGAGACAATTAATATTACTCAATTAAACTCAAGAGAAGAGAATATGAAATAGCATTAAGAAGAATTTCAAAAGGCTTGGTCAAATAGGATTTATTACGTCTAGATACTCAAGGAAAAATTAGAACCTAAACATCCCAAAACTACAATTACAAAATAGAGAGATTAAAGAGCTTGATTCCATTCTCCAGCTATCACTGACTCCGTCTTTCCTAAAAACAGTGTCCCTGGTTTTTGTGCTAAGTTCCCTTTTATATGAGTGGTCGCAGGGTTCATCTTTTCGCAGAAGTTTAAATTTTGACGCACGTTAAAAGTACTCGCCCATATACACGGCCATGAACTTTGGCCATGTACATCTCTGGTATTGATGATGCACTTCACTTGACGCGACTAGTTAGATACACGCTCATATACACGGGCGTGTACTTGTCCGTGTATATCTCTAGCTTGATTATATGCTTGATATATGCAACCAGTGAGATACACGCTCATGTACACGGACGTGTCCTTGCCCGTGTATATCTTTGGTTCTGATTTTTGCTTCAATTCTCATTATCTTTTAAAGCTTTCACTTCTTGATCCTTTTTTTCCCCTGAAATATGAACAAAATGGGCTTAATAATTAATTCTCTCAATGAATAACTCAAAATTCTCAATTATCCTTCATAAATTACATTATAAGACCAAGTGTGGAATGAATTTATCAATGGTCTCTTTTACTATCCGTGAAGATAAATTTCCAACAACAAATGGTTCAGTTAAAATTGTTATTCTAATGAATTTAGGAAAATATGATCTTCATTATTGTTCTCTTATACGAATAGGTCTTTTTTCATATAGTCCACTATTGTGATAAGCACTTTGGATTTTTCATTTATAGTAATACATGTATCCTTGGATTGAAGATTCTCCAATTATGTTGTACTACTAGATTTTATCGGGAGACACTTATTGAATTCAACTAGATTTTATCGGGAGACAATAACAAAGGTTGATTAAGTGATACAAACAAAGATATAAGAGAGCATAACCACTTAGAATTCAAATTTTTGCCTTTACAATACTCAGATTTTGACAAAGACCTTAACTTTGAAGATGAAGAGCAACTAAAAAAGAAATAGAATTTGAGGGAAGAGGAATTAGAGTTTTAAAGAAAAGGAATGAGAGGGCGGTAATAAGGAAATAGGGAAGAGTTTTAAAAATTTTAATTGATATAAAGAATAATTTTTCATAATAAATAAAAATATTTGTTTCTTTTAACTTCTACCTAATTCTTAATTAAATTTTTAAAAGTATTTAATATATTAATTATGATGACAAATTTAAAATTTTTAAATAAAATATAATTAATAATAATTTATATTTGATGATTTTGTCATAGTGTTTTATTTGTTATTAAATATTATAGTAATTATTATAAATTCAAATTTTTAAAATTAAGATTAATTAATTATAATAATTGAAGTTATTTAAATACTATTAAATATTACAATAATAAAATAATAATATATTTATAAAGCATATACATATTATTTGTTATTAAATTTTTTATAATAATAACTGAGTAGATAATAAATTATAATATTTAAAATATAAATTAAGTTTAATTATTATATTTATTTTTTATATATACAATTTATTTTAAATGTATTTTTTTATTTTTTATTTTTATATTAAAAATAATTATTTGATGGTTACTTGATAAAATATTATTTTTAAATTAAATTAACTAATAAAAAATAAATAGATTCGTGCAAACACCTACAACACACAATTATGTTTACTAGTTCTTGACTAAAATAATGTTTTAATTAGTTCTTTGACAAATTACAAATTGGTTAATCTTTTATGTTACTATCTTTTATTTGCTCTAATATTTTTTACATAAAAAATAAATATTTGATAGTTATTTGGTAAATAAATTTTTTATCTTTAAATTATAATTTATAAATTAAATTAAGTAATAAAAAATAAATATATTTGTACAAATCTGTACAATATATGAATATATCTACTAATTCTTAATTAAAATTATATTCTAATTAATTCTTTTATTAATAAATCATAAATTTATTAATTTTTTATGTTATTATCTTTTACTTGATCTAAAGTATCTAAACTACCTGTTTTTAGTTACGTTTTTTTTTCTTTCTAAAATTTAACTTTTAGAAAGTGAATCTATATATTTTGAAAATTAAATTTAAAAATATTAATAAATTATTTTTAAAATTTACTATTCTAATGATATAAGATCACTTCTAAAAAATAAAAATAAAAATTAATTTACTAATGAATTTTAAGATTTGATTTTAAAAATATAATATACAAATTTGCATAAATTTAATTTAAAAAAATGGTGCAAGCAAGAAAAAAAGGTAAAAATAAATTTTTTAAAGTTAATTTTGACTAATTCAATACTTAAATTTAACTAATCTTAAAAACTTTTATACTATATTTGAACCTTTCATTAATATATTTCCTTTATAAATTAAGTTTACTGAATTTTATCCTAATATTATCGTATCATTGATTGAGTCATGTTGAAGTAAAAAAAAAAAAGAATTAATACTAGAAGAGCTTATGCCTTTTATTTCTTTTGAGATAGCTCTTTTAACCTTACAACTTTTTTTAGGCTCTGATACCATATGTGTATAGACTTAGAAAAATTCTTTAACTTTTGTTTACTTGTTGGGTTTTGGGCACTCTTAATTAGAAATTTTTTTTGATACTATTGATACTTCAAATATGATAAAAATAAAATTAAATTCATCTCAGTCAATCTGCACACATCTGTAATTAAACATGAAAAAGTAAAATAAAAAATAGTGCTACAGTGACATTGAAGATATTTTAACAAAGCTACTTGAAACCTATTATTTTATTGAAATAAAGATGGATACTAGGCAATTACGATGAAGAACTTGAAACTAAAAAAAAGCTGAAATTTCAAACCAAGCCTTGCAAGCGAAACCAAAATTCCAAAAAGTTGCCGATTCTCCTCCAAAATCTAAAATGCGTCTCCTCGATTTGGTCGTCCATGCAATCTAATACCGAAGCCCGAAGAGCAATAACAACAATAACATCGGTAACTCCGTCGTCCAAAATCATTAAGTACAAACATTATGGATTCACTCCTCTCGGCTAAAAACCCTACCTCCCTCCCTCCACCGCCCGGAATCCCAATCTCGGCCACAACGATGGCGACAAATTCCAAAATCTCAACCCCAATTTTAATCCCAAAGTTAGAACCTTTGGACGAATGGGTGGTGACCCACACTCCCCAACAAGAAGAACAAGCCCGAGAAGCACTCGATAATACTTCAAACGGTTCCCTCGGCTTGGACCTCAGCCTCTTATGCGATGCTCCTTCCAACGAAACCAACCACTTATATTCCGACTTCAACCGACTCGTTGAGCTCTTCCGTGCCACTTTCCCCGAGGACTTGCAACACTTCGAAAATCCCGACCCCACTGCCAAAGGCTTCCAAAATGACTCTGAGGGTTTGCAGCAAATGCAAAACGGCGTCGTTCCCGACCAACTCCCCGAGGGGACGCATCAGATCTTAAACGACTCCGTTCCAGACCATGATTCGCGGGCCATTGTGCCCGCCCCGGCACAGGAGGGCTGGGACTCGTCGCCCGGGTCCATGTTCCCGCGGCGGCGATGCAAGGAGCTTGTTCGCGTCACGGATGTTGGCGCGAGGGAGCAGCGTCACTTCCGCCAAGCCGTTCGCCAGACGCGGATGCTGTATGATTCGATCCGCGTGCTGGCGACGGCGGAGGACGAGAAGAGGGTGGAGATGGGGCGGAAGGCACGTGGCGATTTGAGGGCTTCGGCATTGATGAAGAGCCGTGGTTTGTGGCTGAATCGTGATAAGAGAATTGTTGGTGCTATTCCTGGTGTTTGCATTGGTGATGTGTTTCTTTACAGAATGGAACTTTGTGTTGTAGGGTTGCATGGTCAACCTCAGGCTGGGATTGATTATCTTCCAGCTAGCATGAGTTCTAATGGTGAACCAATTGCCACTAGTGTTATTGTTTCTGGAGGATATGAGGATGATGTTGATGAGGGTGATGTTATCATCTATTCTGGCCATGGTGGCCAGGATAAGCATTGTAGGCAGGTTTTTCATCAGAAACTTGAAGGGGGGAACCTTGCAATGGAGAGGAGTATGCATTACGGGATTGAGGTCAGGGTGATTCGCGGGGTGCGCTATGAGGGCACTTCCTCTGCCTCTGGGAAGGTCTATGTTTATGATGGGTTGTATAGGATCCTTGAGTGTTGGTTTGATGTTGGCAAGTCTGGATTTGGAGTTTACAAGTATAAGCTGTGGAGGATTGATGGGCAGGCTAAGATGGGTAGCGTGGTTCTTAAGGAGGCGCTTATGCTTAGGAGGGACCCGTTGTGTTTTAAGCCCATGTGTTGTTTGTCTGTTGATCTATCAAATAAGAAGGAGAATGTAGCAGTTCGGCTTTTTAATGACATTGATCAGAGTCATGATCCTCTTTGTTATGAGTATCTTGTGAGGACCAACTTTCCTCAGTTTGTGTTTCATCAGACTGGTACGGCTATGGGTTGTGACTGTGTGGATGGTTGTGTTGATGGATGCTTTTGTGCTATGAAGAATGGGGGCGAGTTTCCTTATAATAATAGTGGGGTCCTCTTGAGAGGGAAGCCGTTAATTTTTGAATGTGGTCCTTTTTGCCGTTGTCCTCCCAATTGTCGGAATCGGGTCACACAAAAGGGGCTCAAAAATAGGTTGGAAGTGTTTAGATCTAGGGAAACTGGTTGGGGAGTTAGGTCCCTGGACCTAATTCAGGCTGGTGCCTTTATCTGTGAGTACACTGGGGTTGTTCTGACTAGGGACCAAGCACAAATTTTGGCTATGAATGGTGATTCATTAATATATCCAAATCGGTTCACTGATAGGTGGGCAGAATGGGGGGATTTGTCTCTCATAGACTCCAATTATGTGCGTCCTTCATTTCCATCGATTCCTCCTTTAGATTTTGCTTTGGATGTGTCAAGAATGAGGAATGTTGCTTGCTATATTAGTAATAGTCCAACTCCAAATGTGTTGGTTCAGTTTATTCTGTATGATCACAATAATTTGATGTTCCCTCACCTTATGCTGTTTGCAATGGAGAGCATCCCTCCAATGAGAGAGCTCAGCCTTGATTATGGGGTAGCTGATGAGGTGACAGGAAAGCTCTCTATATGTAATTGAATGATTTTGAAAATTTCATACACGTTATAAAATGCTGAAGCCAAGTTTTGGGCATTGTTTCCTGAGGTAAATCCAAGTTCTTTAATCATCTTGTTCATTTTTAGTTTTTCATTGTTGTCTTCCATTTGATTTTATCTTATTTTTCTCTAGCACTTTGTGCAAGGCCATTGTAAACTCTGTTAACCATTTGACTTGTAGGTCTATTATCCATTGTGAACTGCAATGAATTGTGGTCTTTCTAATATTTATTGTGACTTTTAGGATTTACATAATATGTTGTAATATCTTATCATAGCTTGCTTTGCAAGCTGATCATTATGAGATGCTCAAAAGGTTAAGGTCATTGAGATTTTTGCTAAAATGATTTGGTTGTCTAATATGATTTTGATTCCACTGATGATGTGGCAGACTATTTGGATGTTGCCATTATAGGTTACCTGTTGAATCTCATTTTGATAATTAGTGACATTGTGTCGACTCACCTCAATATTTGCATGGTGGTAATTCAGTAATTGAGAGTTGGTTATGAATGGTAGTATTCTTGCTGTTATTAATGTCAATGTTAATATATATTTCTTTATGCTCCAAATAGTTCTTATTGAGGACAAAAGACGCTACTAATTGCCATTTGTTATTGAAAATTTCCTTCTTTATTTTGAATTGGAGCTTAAATAGAAATATGGAATTAAGCATTTTTTGAATAACCATATTTTGACCAGGTCTATTTAAATGTGTATATTAGTGGATTGTGGAATGATTTCTACATTTTGGTCTTCTTAATTTTATATTTCACTCTACTGATGGGAGGAAGAGCTGGATAATTACTTTTATATTTTGTATCTACTTCATGAATGTTGATTTGCCATACTGTGAATCTTTGCTTGTACAAAAAGTGCAGCTGTCATGTTATATACCCTAGCAACTGAAAGATGGCCTTTAGGCTTAAGCAATTTATATTATCAAAATGTGCTTTATTTCTGTTGGATTTCCATCCTGCTTCAATAACCATTGGGTTTCACTACATAGATTCTCTTCACCTGGGTTTTTGCAGTGTCCTTTAGGTTTGTTCCTAACTTTCTATCAAGCTAGATTTGGGCTTCAAATATTGCTGTGGATCTGTAAAATGTCAAATAGAAATTTATTGCTAATTTGTCATGGTTTGATACTTTTCTTTATGTTTTGCATTCAGAAGTATGATTGATTGAAAACAGTTCTAGTCTATGTTAGGGGAGAATGCTTACTTTGGGTTTTTGGCTAATGGATGCCTCTTAACTTCCAATTTTTGCAATTGACTTTCTTGAAATTTTGAAAAATATATCATTAGCAACTTCTATCTGTTTTTTTGGTTTCATATTTGAATCATGTCATGAACCAACTATCCATAAAGTATTAGCTGTTGATGATGTTAAATGTCTGAAAGATGCTCCCATGCAAGTGCCCTTTTGTTTGTGCTTAAACTTTAGTCAGTGCACAGGCCCTGCACGATCCTGTTCTGAAACTTCCTTTATTTAGACGAATGGGGTATTGACGATTGGACTCTAGACTGCATGGTCACTAACACTGATAATATCTCATGAACCAACTATCCTAAAAGCTTAAATTGTTAGCTGAAGTCTCATCATGGTTATAAGTCTAATGTTGCTGGTAACTTGAAATGTTTTCAAAAAGCAATTTTTCCATTCCTTATTAAAAATATTTGTAGTTAGTGTTATGAACTGTGTTAGGTTTTAGTAATTTGGTATTGTAGTCAAAATCTTTTTAATTATTTTGTACACATACATTTGCTAATACATTTATAAGCAGTTGGGCCATATTTGGATCTGCTTCCATTATCTCTCTGCCGACCTGCTCCTTTTTTAAATACTTTTAAAATAAAATTTGGTAAAAATCAGCCATTTCTTTGAGTACAAATTAGTTACTGCAATTTTTTTCTTCAGAAAAATAAGTTAAAGGAGGGTAATTGTCAGCATTAATATTAAGGAGACTGTTTGCAATACCCCCTTAAGTTAAAGGAGGCTGCGTGCTTTACATTTCTATGGTCCTCAAATATTCTGTCCGCATTCACCCTTCTGTTTCCATTCCCTGAAAATCTTTCCGCCCTGATTCTCTTGTTCGTATCCTACATTACTTTTTCCTTATTCTTTAGTTATAACCTTAATGTGAAGAAGTTGCTGGGTAACCATATTTCTTAATTGCATGGATCAGGATTTTATCTTAAAGTAGAGATTCATATGAGTGATCAAAGAAATCTCCATAAATTAACTGTTCTGAGAGAAAATCATAAAATCGATATTACTGGTTTGAGATATTTTATCATAGATTTAAAACAGACAACCTATTATAAACTTTTGTTCATTTTGCTTCAGTCAGGCTTCTATCATATACTCAAATGAGTGATCAAGGACATCTGTAGGAATAAAAGTTTGTCAGAGATAAAATAATAACAATAATATTGCTGGTTTGAAATATTATATTGTTTTAAGCATGGCAAATACCACTTTTCTTTACATTGTTTTATTATACAAAAAATTTTATGGGTTTTTACAGCACCTGTTGGGCTCACCTGCGCAGTTGAGTTTAGGTGCAAATGGTAACTCCCTTTACTATGTATGACAGTTATACTTTTCCTGAAACTCCTAGTGTGGCTTGAATCATTTTTTTTTTTTTTCATTATCAGTGTTATTATTTTGGGTTGGTCCTGGATTTTTCATTTCTTTTCCCTGTTTTTATTGTCCACTTTATTGTTTCAGATAGTTTTGTTACTTATTACAATTATTTAACATTCAGGCATGCCAATTTGTGTTGATATTCATTTGCAGATATCCAAGTTGATGCGGTATGACTTTGACAAGGTTTCAACCCTGCCAATTCTTAAGGAATGGTAGCGATTTCTTGCTAAATGACGGTATCAGGGTATCAAATATGAAGAGATGTCTATTACATCATTATGGTGGTTTTATACTCTCGATGGCTAATTCATGGTGCTCCTCTGGGGAGGAAAGACCAGGAATAGAAGTTCCCTCTGCTTAATCTTGAAGACTTCTGTAATTTTCTCTTTTGTTTGTTTATTCCTTATCTTGGGCAAAACATTTTCATGATCACATGTTTTTGAGCATGAGTAGTGTAGCTGTATTAACTCTTTCTTCTTTTGGGGTACTTGTATGTAATGCAAGTTCAAAGCTTGTATAGGGATGGTGTTAGTGACTGGCAATGATAGGTGGATCCCATGCAGCATTTTAATAGTTTAGAAGCAGAAAGTTGTCGGGTTATACAGATTCTAGAGTATAGCCACTGCTGCTTATGATCTTGTACGAAGGAAACAAACGGACAAGTTCGCTTTTATAAATGCCTCAGTAATGTTGTACAATTCCTGTTATAAGACTTCTGCATGATGATATAATTTATATACATCATTTTCAGTAACTAAGTGAAAATAAGAGCATGTACGATTCTTTCAACCAAATCAAACTTCGGTTAAATTAAACTAAGCATTGAAGTTATTGCGGCTTTAAACTATTATCATATCCCAATGCTGCCATAGAAGTTCTTTCATGTACATGAATTTATGATGCAGGTGATAAATGTATTGCTCCTGCCTCATTTTGATCATGTTAATAATGAGACTTGATCCCTTCCTCTCGATGCCGCTTTAATGTTAGCAAATGAAGAACTATTTAGATGCATACGGCAAAATGCATTTATTTTCAAATTTATTCTAATAATGCAAATTTTATCTCATATATGGAGCATATACGGTGTAAATTGGAAGGCAAGAACAAAGTGCTGTTTCAAGAGTAAAGAAATGGCTAGAGAAATTACTCGAAGACAGAAAAGGAGTCTGGCAGAGAATAATAGCAGAATGGTTTTTCATTTTTATCTTCTTTCAGAGGGCTTGTTATGTTGCCTTTAGTTTCTACAATCACGGGCTCCATACCATCGGATTTAATTCTTTTATATTAAGATATATTTTTGAAGGTAAGTACACTTAGAGTTAATAATTAAACAAGAACGGGTGAGAATTGTTTTTATTTTCTTGTCAAGAAAATTATGTTAAATAACCCATCTTTAGTAGCTTGGATGTTTCTCCCCAATTAATATAACCATTTTGTTGACGCTAAAAAAACAAAATGTTAGTTTATCTAATGCATTATTAAATCAATTTGATTTCATGCTAACATATCTCTTACAAAAGATAATAAAAATATACTACTATAAAGAAAATGGTTTACTTATAGTTTTTTTTTAATTTGAAAAAAATATTTATCTTTTAATTAAGAGAGGTGTTATGAAAAATAAAATAAAAAAAGATTCGTGTAGCATATTCAAGCTATATAAAACATATATGAGAGGGTAGTTGTGCTTTTAGTCATTTTTTGTTTAATCTACTCTTAAAAATGTTTACAAGTGACATATAAAAGACGATCCTAAAGTACATGCTTTTTATGGATGATAAAGTGTTGATTAATGATTTAAGAAAAAGGTTAATGCTAAATTTGAGTTATGAAAAAAAACTTTAGAATTTATGGGTTTCCACTTGAGTAGAAGTAAAACATAGTATATGTATTGTAAGTTTAGCAAAAAAATAAGATGAGAATCGTGTGAGAAGTTAAAATTGAAGACAATATTATACATTAAGTTTCCAGGTTTAAGTAGTATGGATCAATTCCATAGGATGATGAAGAAATTAATAAAAATGTTACTTATAAAATACAACTAACTATCCTATATGGTAGTAAATGTTAAGCCTTAAAAGAACAATACGATAAAAAACAAGTGACAAAAATGAAAATGGTAAAGTAGATGAGTAGTCCCATAAGAAAGAACATGGTAAGAAATGATAGTTGTGATATCTTTTTATAGAGAACATAAATATCATAGAAGTTACAAATAACATAAAATACATTTAAATCATACAAAAGTTAAAATTATAGACTACCAAAATAAATAAGCACTATCAATTTGAGGCATCTACCGACCATTCTTGAATCTCGATAAATTTTGGCTAAAGTATGTCAATTTTTTACTTCATTAGTTCTACTATATGGTACTAGTAATATAAGTTAAATATTTTGAATAGTTATTATGACATCCTTAAATTTTAAGTTCAGTATACATAATAGTTTAAGTCGAAACTAATAAAATGAAATGAAATTTTCATTTGTATTACACATATAATACATATGTAGGAGGAGATTAAAACTTTTCTTATAAATAACTCCATTCATAAATTAACTAAAATAATAATAAAATAATAAATCATAATAGAATGATTATATGGTACTAAAATATTTAAGAAATATACATGTATCAAGATTATTTACATATAGACAGTATAATAATTTTTAAATATTTTATCAAAAAGTTGTAGGACTTAGAACATTTAATTACATTATCAAAATAAACTAAGCCTAAGAGAAGTTACAATCCATATTCAAAATACTGAGGATCCAGTCCTAGTCGTCATCCCCTTGTCAGCTTTCTATCTCAACTAATTCCTCTGAAGTCAAATCTTCATTCTTTTCAAGATCTTGGAGTCAGCCTCAGCCTCAACACCCGTTACTCACTCAACATATAACTAGGTTGGTCTTCCAAGGAGATCATGATCAAGGAATAAATACAAGTAGTCACAGTTAAAATAAGAAAATAACAAATTTACAAGAAAATACAAAGAGCGTGGCGAATCATTTCTTACCATGTTCTTTCTTATGGGACTACTCATCTACTTTACCATTTTCATTTTTGTCACTCATTTTTTTTATTGTATTGTTCTTTTAAAGCTTAACATTTACTATCATATAGGATAGTTGGTTGTATTTTATAAGTAACATTTTTATTAATTTCTTCATCATCATAACTGGATTGGTCCTCTATAAATATAAATACAAAGAGTGTGGCAAATCCTATTGTTTAGAAGAAAATCTAAGAAAATATTATAATCCAAGTCCATTTCTAAAGTATAAACTTGGCTAGATACAACAAATTTAAAATCACAAAATTGCTCATATCCTACACTATACAAATAGTCTACTAATCTAATCTGTCTTTGTAGTGCCATCATCCTTATTCCATGAAACTTTTAGTAAGGATGAACATATATTTTATCATTAAAAATAACTTAATCTCAATGACTAACATCACATCACAATTATAAGCATGGAATAAAAGAAAACTTAATGTCAATCTCAAAGACAACATATGAGCACAAATATTCGCTCTGTTCTAAAGATAAAATAGAGCTATCCTTACCTTAAAGTTAGTAAGGGGATTTGTGAAGAATATTTTTGGAAGAACAACGCCCTTCCTACATATTTTCAAAATAGAACACCTTTAAAAGGAGTGAAAGTAGAAAAATCAAAACATACTCAGAGAGCTGAGCTCCAAGGAACTTACTTGGAGTTGATCGGATTTGACGCTGAGTTCGAATTTGAGGAACGATCGAGGTTTGAAGGAGGTTTCTCTGTGAAAAGAAAGTGAAAGTTCAAAGAGAGTTGAGAGAAAACATAGAAATGAAATGTAATGAAATTTTTATGCTGAAATTATCTTAAATACCCTTCATATCTCGCGTGTTCTCGCTTGAGCAAGTGTGTTCTTGCTTGAGCAAAGTAATCCTCGCCTAGGCAACCCCTTTCTTGCCTAGGCGAGTGTTGAGAGATGAATCATGCAATAAGGGGTAAAATAGGAAAATATGTTGTAAGAGCCCACGAATAGAATAAAGAAATAAAGAAAGGAGCTTACAAGGCCAGAATGCCTAGAGTAAATAAAACAAAATCTAGTAGGCTATAGAAAGATAAGACAGGATCTAGTGTAGCGACCTTAATTACCGTAGCTGATGGCACTCCCATCCCATTAGAGTTTAGGGAAGAACGACCTTCAAAGAAAGAAAAGAAAGGAGAGTGATCTCAGAAGGAAGAGAAAGGTCGCTTAAGGAGTGCCTTGACTATAATGCATACCGGAAAAGGGAAATGCAATAATGGATTGAAGAAGCTAAAACCAATAAAAGTAAAACGACATAAGAAAACTAGGAAGCTATGACCAGCATCCCGGCGAAAGGTCCAAGGGTCCGTCGTAAGGGAAAGAAGTATACATAGCAAGGAAACAATAGGAAAGGTGTGTTTCACAAGTTCACGAACTCAGATATTACTTTGAAATCCTTGAAACGTAGTAATTTTCCCTGGTTCTAAAACAATTGGCGACTCCGCTGGGGAAGCACACCTAAGCATGGAAGAAATGCGCCCCATTACACCTCGAAGACTGTCCTTTAGCCTAGATGATTTTTCACCCGAAAGGGAATGAAAGACAAACCAATTTAACTAGGCGCAGGAGAGGTTGTTTGGCTGAGCACCAGAACTAGACCTTCTACTAGGTTTGGGAGCGTCGGCGACAAAGCCAGCACCTCCCCCTGAGGAATCCCAAGAAGGCGCACCTATGGCTAGCGTACCTCTAGCTGTATTAAACTCGCTCATTAATGGCCAACAAAACTTAGTGGAAGCCATAGCGAGATTGTAAGCACAGTCGCCTAATGTAGAGCAGCGACACTATGACCCCCAGATGAACGCTATCCCTGAGAATGAGAACGAAGTGTCACTAATGTGCCACGAGATACGACATTGGTTGTTAGAAGAGCAATGAGGGAAAGACAATGACATGGAGATGGAACCTCCCTACGGTTGGGAGGTGGCAAGGAAAACGTACCTATTTGGCTATGTTCCCCCAGGCTTTCAAAAGTTTGATGGATTTGGTAGTGCTTGTGAACACCTAATAGTCTTTCAAGATGATTTGGGGTGTTCCATAACGAAAAAGACTTACAGTTGCGCAAGTTTTCCAAGTCGTTGACTGGACAAGCATTTACATGGTACACGAAGCTCAAGCCGAACTTTGTGGCTACATAGGAGGAAATGGTTAAGGAATTTTATGGAAAGTTCTCAGAAGAAGAAGGTTTCCCCCATATCATGGACCTAGGTCGCGTCAAGCAAAGAACCAACGAGAACCTGGTAGTCTTCGTCAAAAGGTATCGAGATAAGGCTATGCAATGTAAGGAGATGTTGCCAGAGGCAGACCTAGTGTACATATGCTTAAAGAACATGGAGGACAGGTCCCAAATATTCCTGTCTCTAGGGGGTATAATTACCTTCTTTGAACTGATGAAACGAGCAATAGATGTGGGGGATGCAATAAAAAAAATAGGGAAACAGATGAAGAATATGGAACATAATAGTGATGTGTGTGGTGGACAATAAAAGAAAAAAATGAAGAGGTATAAGGTGGTACCTCCTCCACGAAACTACACGAGGCGAATAGAGGAAGAGATACTCCCACTCCCAATTTCTGGAGTGCAAGCGAGACAACTAGCGGAGAGTTGACTAAGGGACAACTTTTTGAGGCCGAGAGAAGAAAGGAAAACGTTGACTGAGGAAGAAAGCAAAGACCTTGCCTTCTACTTTGTCCACCGGACAAGGTCTTATGCAACTATAGATTGTCAAGTAGTTAGAAAAGTGTTCCAACAACAGTTCAAGGAGGGGAAAATATTACTTTCAAAAGGAAAGGAAAAGGAGTTGGACCTGCATAAATGGCCACTACTTCAGCATAATATACAAACAATAATTGAAGGAAGAGAAGATTGTCAGGAAGTTGCAAACATAGCTACAAAAAAAGAAAGAAGAGTGCAAGAAGCGGAGTGCGCCTTAGCCAAAGGGCTAATGAAGACAAGAGGTTGCAAAGTTTTCTTTAGTCAACTAGGAATGGATGAAAGCGTGCAAGAAGAGGCAACAAAAGCATTGATGCAAATTGTAAAAAGGAATGGGGGTGAGTTGGGGATAGCCAACTCCTTTAAGTAAGTTGGCTAGGTTCCATGCTGCAACGCTTATCTTCAGAGAACTTGCAAGGCTGGGAGGCAAGTTAGTACATAATCGCCCTTTGTATGTACAAGCAGTTATAGAAAGGACTAAAATAAGGCGACCGCTTGTGGATGGAGGATTGGGGGTGAATGTTATGCCGACATACATGCTTGAAAAGTTAAAATTCAGAAATGAAAGGTTAAGGAAGTCAGGATGCATGGTGGAAACATTCCATGGAGTGCATGTCCCACCTAAAGGATAGATAACAGTAAACCTAGAGGTTGGACCCATCAAGTCAGCGAATAGATTTCAAGTGGTGGATGGAGAATCTAGTTATCAGGTCCTGTTGATGCCCCTGGATACACTTACACCAATATGTCTCATCTAATTTGCACTAATACGTGAAGTCCAGTTTCAGGGGAAAAGAGATTGAAATACTGGCCATTGAAGCTCCGTTTGAAGCGATGGAGGCGTACCAGGTTGACGCTTTATACTCTGATGAACTGACCCCTCTAGGAATAAATAAGCTCGAAACACAGACCAAATTGAATATAGTTAAGCAAAGAGAGGTAAGGGGTGAGTGAAAAGAAAGACTATAGAGTTTGAAGAACGACCTAGAGTAGAAGTAATGCTAAAGAGTGAATACCTACCTAATGAGAGGCGAGCATGGCGAATCTTATAGGAATAAGGGGTGCAACCGGGGCAAGGTTGTTCCCGGTTGGCCCCGAATACTTAAAGGACCTCTATAAGGGGAGGGAATTGCCCTACTACAAGTCAAGGACGCACTGCCGACGCTCTAGGACACCCTTACGCAGGACAAAGAAGAATGGGTAGAAGTGAATGTGGCTGAGGAAGGCGAACCCCCTAAAATGATGAAGGTGGGTGCAAGGCTATCAGAGGAAGAAAGGATGAAGTTGGTGGCGCTTTTGAAAAAATTTAGAGATGCGTTTGCCTGGGAGTATGTTGAAATGCCAGGGTTAGATACATCTCTAGTGACACACAACTATTAAGCAACCTACTCGATGATTCAGCTTGGGAGTTAAGATACAAATAAAGAAAGAAATAGAGAAGTTGTTACAAGCAGAATTTATCAAGCCTATGCAGCACCCAGAGTGGCTGGCGAATATAGTCCCTGTGAAGAAGAAAAACAGGTAGATCAGGTGTTGTGTGGATTTTTGTGATCTTAACAAAGCCTGTCCAAAAGATGATTTTCTTCTACCACATATAGACTGCATAGTAAATGCAATGACCGCTCATGAGTGATTATCGTTTATAGATAGGTTCAATGGACATAATCATATACGAATGGCTTCTAAAGACGCTCAGAAGACAACTTTCCGTACCCCTGTTGGTAACTCCTATTATGTAGTGATGCAATTTGGCTTAAAGAACACATATCAATGAGAGATAACAGCTATCTTCCATGACATTATGCACGACATAGTGGAGGATTATGTTGATGATTTAGTGGTGAAATTACAAAAGCGAGAGGAACATTTGGGACACCTAGAGGCAGTATTACAACGATGCAGAGCGTATAGATTGAAAATGAATCCTTTGAAGTGCATGTTCACTGTGGACTCTAGCAATCTCCTTGGTTTCAAGGTACACAAGAAAGGGATATTTGCATCAGATGATAAAATTAAAGCTGTTCAAGAGATGCAGTCGCCTAAAGGAGCAAAAGATGTCCAACGGATGATAGGAAAGTTAGGGTACATACGACGGTTTATACTAGCCGCCTTTGAGTTGTTAGAGCCATTAAGAGAACTGACCAAGGAGAAGAAAAGGTTTGCATGGAAGTGTTGACACCAAGTGACGTTCAAAAAAATTAAGAAAGGGTTGACAACCTTACCTGTAATGTTGTCACCTAAACTCGGTACGTCGCTGCATGTGTATCGCAAATTGTACCCTCAGTGTGTTTGTTGCCTAAGAAGATGAACGCCAAAAGGGACAGAAAAAAGATATTCAATCCAAGAGCAGTGTTGTCTTGCGTTAGTTCATGCATCGTAGAAGTATAGACATTTGAAGGAATCAAGTAACTCCTGCATCGACCTATGATAGTAGGAAGAATGAGCAAATGGGCCTTGTTGCTATCGGAATATGACATTGCTGTTATAAGACCAATTGTGATAAAGAGCCAGGCGTAGGCAGATGTCTTGTCCATATGTGCACCTCAGAAGCATGAGAGTGGGAAGAGACTATGCAGCAAAGGGAAGCCGAGGTCCATGAATGTAAAGAAGTAAGGAGGTGGACGCTGTCATTTCATGGGTCGCCTACACAACCCAATGGAGGAGTGGGTGTGGTGTTAGAGAATGAAAAGGGAGAAACGTTGTGTTACGCGTTCAAATTAAAGTTCTCATGTACGAATAATGAGGCCGAGTACGAAGCTTTAATACTGGGGATGGAGATGGCCAAAGAATTGGGGGTGCAAAGCCTCACGGTGAAAGGCGATTCCAAGCTAATCCTGGAACAGGTAGAAGGAAATTATGGAGTAAAGAAAGTCCCACTGGCATTGTACAGGGAAAGGGCTCAAGCATTAATTAGCCAGTTTATAAACGTCAATGTAGGGCACGTCCCGTGTGCAATGAATAAGCAAGTTGACGCCCTTGTAACTTTAGCTAGCAGGAAAAGACAAACACAAAAGCATGGAGAGCTAGCCAAATATGCATAAAAGAGCGAAGGGTCTGTTTGAGGCAAAACAGAAAAAAGGCTGAGCAAAGAATCAGATTGGAGAACATCCATCAGACAAGCGTTAAATGGGAAAGTCATCGCAAGGAGGCAAGGGACTTCGTATATCTTAAGGGGAGAATATATAAAAAAGATGGAAGCGGTCTATTGATGAAGTGTGTTGCGATAGAGGTGGAGGAATGGAAGGCAAAACAAATGCATGAAACGATCTGTAGGCAAAAAAGGGGAGGCTTGTATAGGAGATTGCAGTGGTATGGCATTTTTGGGCCTAATATGAAAACGTGTTGTGATCGCATACAAGCGTTATGTCCCACTTGCCAAAAACAGAAAAAAGGAACAGGAAATCGTTACGGTTGAAATCAATTAGAGGAGACCCTTAAAGGAATTCATAGAGGAGGGCGTGCTGCCTCTAGAAAAAAGTAAAGCTATAAAGATTCAAAAGCGTGCCAACAAATACTTTTACAAAGAAGGAAAACTATACAAATTGAGCTTTACTGGAGAAACCATGAGGTGTGTAACCCCGTAGGAAGTTGATGAACTGTTACTATAACACCCTAAATTTTTTTATATTTTTTTTATCCTTGTAATCATAGTGTAAACTCGGAATGACATAGAAATTAGTCAAATTATGTTATTAAGCGAATATAATAATGTGATAATAATATATTTCGTTCAATTTTTTTTTCTAAACAATTACAAGAGCTTGAATAATAAAATCATAATAATTAAATCAATTTAAGAAAACATCAAAATATCATGGTCCTTCAGTGTTCTCATAATATACAGAAATATATCAATAATTAAAAATATTCATAAAAGTTATCAAAATACATTAGGACTATTTATTCAAAATAATATAGGTCCAAATGATCAGTCTGTCCATCACATGACCAAGTGACACTAGTCATCCCTGTGCTAACTCTCTATCATCGCGATGTCTTCCGTATCCAGATCGTTATCCGAGCCAAGGTACAAATCACCCGGATCTGCAGTGACCTGGGTACCTGTGATCCGCTCGAATGTCCATCGCAATGGTCGTGATATGTGACTAGATAAGTCACTGCTACTGGAGTCCTCACAGTACCAGGGAAGATATATATACAAAGAGTATGATGGATTCTATGTACAGGGAAATCAAAAGAAACACTAAAGGCTAGTTTCATTTCCATCATAACCATCTCACTAGGTACCTCACTATCATATACAATAATTCTAAAGAAACTAAGTCTCTAGTACTCATTAAATACATAGTTCAACCTATTTGTTACAAAACTATCTACTAATCTAATGTTCTCTAGTGGTGCTGTCATCTGGATTCCCTGAAAGGTTTACGTAATGATGAGTCTCTATTCATATTACTAAGTATACATTCACAATTTGTGATATAGTAAAACAAAGATCATACAACAATCAATCATGCTACAAAATTATACTCATATACATACAATAATGTCTAAGTGTTTGGCTTATTACTTTTCATCTCTCTCTTAATACTCAGGGTTCTCATTTCACTTTCACTACTCCTGGGATCCCCGAGATCTTCCTTAGCATAGATAGTCGCTAGATAGCTTCAGCTACACGGATACAACGTGTGCTGACCCAGCCCCTTTTAGCGAAAGCATGATCAAGAGTATTAGTCAGAAAATAAGTGTGAGGCCTGTGGTGCTCCAACTCTCATTTGTGTTGCGTAATTCAAGAGGAGCATCCACCACCCTCATTTCCCCAAGACTTCTCAGTTTTCTCCCTCTTCCACACTTCTAGTGCACCTCTGAACTATCTATACTCGTCCTTGTCATATTCCTTTCTCATTTCCCTTTATTTGTATTTTCCCATTTCATCTCTATATTTTCCATTCTCTGTTTACTAATATATTATTCACACTTTTATCTCTCTATTTTAATCTAGTTTCATTATTATATCATACATCATTCAATCATTGCCGAGAGTTAGTCCCCTCAGACTCAGTCCACCACATACATGCATATACACTCAAATCAATGATCATACACTTCATTAAACACTACAAAACATACTTCAAACATTACAAAAACATGTTCTCATCCGAAAGACACTCAAAATCATGCATTTCATCACAACCTTTTCATGAATACAAACATAACACTTTATTGGTAACAAAACAGAGCTCTCCTTACCTTGAAATGGAGGTTTAGTAAAGGGTTTTTGAGGGTTCTTGCTCAAAACATGAGATTCTTCCTAAATATCACAAGAGACCTTATTTAGAGAAGGAGAATCAAGAAAATAATCGAAGGAATAGAGAACTAAGCTTAAAAAACTTACCAAAGAGTAAGAGAAGTGATCTTCGAGACTTTGATAGAAAAAAAGTTGGGGTTTTCCAAGGATTGGCTGAGAAAATGAGGAGAGAAGTCAGAGAGAACGTATGAGAGTCATAACTTAGATTATAATCCAAGTTTCTTAACTTGAAAACCCTTTAATACTCCTCAACTCGCGACATTCTCGCTACAGCGAGAAATTTTTGCTACAGCGAGAAATTCTTGCTACAGCGATATTTTCTCTCGCTATAGCAAAAAAAATCAGACAAAATTGCCCTTTGTTGTCTGTCATTCTAGCTACAGCGAGAGTGCCTCGCTACAGCGAGAGAGCACCATAATGTCTGTTTTTGGATGATGATTTCTAGCTACAGCGAAAAATCCTGCAACTCACACATCTAAAACTCTCCTAATTTCAAGAAACATGCATTAACAACTCACATCAAGTATAAAATTAATAATTAATAAAGTAGGGATGTTACAGTTATAAGAAGTACATAAAGGGGTTTGTGGCAGGCATCAAAGGGGAAAAGGTTTGTAGCTAGAACTACTCAGATTGGGCTACTATTGACCCACGATGAAGGAAGAGGCTAGCGAGTTTGCTCGAAGTGTAAAGCATGCTAAAAGTATGGTAATTTGATACGCGTCCCAATGGCAGAAATGACAAGTCTTACATCGTCTTACCCTTTTCACACATGGGCTTTGGATTTTATAGGGCCAAACAGCCCACCGTCAAAAGGGAAATGATGGATTATGGTAGCGACAGAGCACCAAACTAAATGGGTGAAAGTGGTGGCATTGAAGGAGCCAAAAGGGGAAACGATAGTGGCATTTTAAAAAAAAAAAACATAATTTGTAGATTTGAATTGCCCGGAAGAATTATTTCTGATAATGGTTCTCATTTTATTAACAAAAAGGTGAGTGGTGTACTGGAGGAATACAAAATAAAGCATAGGAAGTTTACGACGTACTACCCCCAATCAAACAGGGAAGCAGAGTTAACCAACAAAATGCTCATTAAGATCGTGGCAAAGATGGTGGAAGATGCCCCTACTGACTAGAGTGAATACCTTCCTCTTGCATTGTGGGCTTAGAAAGTCATGAAGCATGAAAGTGTGAAGGCAATGCCATTCTCACTAGTGTATGGTGCAGAAACGGTCCTCCCCATAGATATGAGTATCCCTTCAGCAAGGATAATGCTAAATGAACAAGAAGAACAAGCTTTGACGATAGAAGGATTGGAAGATAAAAGTGAGGAAGCAAGTCAAGAATTGCTGAAAAATCACAGACGTATAATATTGGCATATGATAAGATGGTCAGACCAAGAATGTTCACTGAAGGAGAATTGGTAATGAAGTCGACATACGCTATTATGAAGAATCAAGCAATCTCAAAGTGGGCAGCAAAGTGGGAAGGGCCTTACGTCGTCCAGGAAACCAACCCAAGTGGTTACTGCACTTTAGAGAACCCTAAGACAGGAAAACGAGTAGGTCCATTGAATTTTAAGTATGTGAAGAAGTTTTACATGTAAGAATGAGAAGTGCTCCCTTATTTTGGTTAGTAGTTGGCATGATGATTATCATAGAAGAAATTTGTTTCTAACATAGATGCATTTTTTTTTTTTATGTAAATACTGGTATATACATATGCATGCCTATGCCTTGATGAATATATATATTAATAACGTGTTTATTTCTCCTATGTGTTGTAATATGCAAATGTATTTTGTTACTAAAATACAGTAATTAAGTGTAAGATAAAAGCATGAACAAGTATATCTAAATTTAAGGCTAGTAATACGTGGAAGCAATGCGTAACACTGATAGATAACTAATACATATGCAGCATAAAACTTTAAATGGTTAGAAACAATTATGATAAAGGATTAATAGAGTGTCTCGGTATTAGAAAGCATGAAGGGGTAGCCTTTTCTAAACACTCCCCTTAACCAACTCTGGCCAAGTTGGAACCAAAAGAGGAGGAGTGAGATTAGTTAAGGAAAAGTAAAGAAGGGGACAAAGCCCTGACCCACTCTATCCCCTCAATGTAAAACCAAGTGCGCATACTAGAAGTGTGAAAATGAAACACACAAATGGAGTGGATGGACGTGTGAAAATAAAATGCACCAAGCGTGACAAGAACAAGATTGCCTCACAATATATATGTATCCAAAGACAGTCATTACAATCATCGAATCCTCTTGAAAATATATATATAAAAAAAGAGAGAAAGAAAAATACCCTAAATAAAGAAAGTGTGTAGCAGAGAATGTGTCACGATTATCTCCCAAGATGCGAGCTTGCTTTATTCACATTAAGCTTTATCCAACTTTGAGCGAGCCACATTCAATTGCGAAATCAAAGTAGAAACCTCAAGAGAAAGGTGTTGCACCTCTTGAGACAGCTCATCATTCAAGGTTGTTAAGCGATAAATCTCTTCTAAAGAAGGAAGAGGGCGAGCAAGTTGCAAATAAATTGAATCTATCCAAGTGCCTTTGAAGCCAAGACCCTTGAACGTGTCTAGATCCCTCAGCTTGAAAAAAGTAATCCAATCAAAGATAGAGCGTGTCGAAAGTGTATGAAGGAAGATAGAAAACTTAACATAGGCCATGCGACGAAGGCGAGAAGGCGAAGATGGTGGAAGAATGAAGTCAGGATGACGGGCTGCAAAGCTCTCTAGTAACTGGATGTCCTCAATAGGAAAACTAAAAAATATAAAATTGCTGCAATTGAGTCATGGACCGACAAAACTTAGGGACAACTGGTGCAGGAATGACATCCAAGCCCCAAGTTTCATGAGCAACTACATCTAGAGCCGCAACACCACCAAGGATGAGGCAGGAACCAGAACAAGGCATACCATCACGAGCACCCCCTGCATCAATTGTTTCACATTCCTTAAAAAAAATAAAAAAAATAAATATATAATAATAAAATATAAAAAGAAGAAGAAGAAGAAGAAGAAAAGAAGAAGAATGATAACAAAAGAAGAAAGGGTGTAGGCAACTTACCAACAACGCTTGAATTAGAAACAACTTAAGGAAGTTGCATCGTGCCTTGGCCAAGAGCAAGAAGCACAATCCTCAACCTGTTGTCTTGCAACATCAAGGGAGTTGCCCTCTTCGGCATCGGGGCTGCTTTCATTGCCCTTGCTACCATTCACACCCAACGCACTTTCAATGTCATCATTATCACTCAAAAGAATGCCATCACCAGGAGTGGGTGCAATCATGTCAACCATGGAATCAGACGAAGAATCACCAGAAACCATAGGCTCAGTAGTTGTCAAATTCACCAAGACAAGAGAGCATGAAGCGGAACGCATACAAGAAGAATGCCCAGAAGAAGAGCGCAACCTAGCACAAGAACAAACAGGAGTAGCTGAAAGCCCTTGGCCAAAAGGAAGGCGACTCACAAAAGATGTGCCAAAACTTGGAAGAGATGCAGCAAGCGGCTTGTGAGCATGAAAAGGGTACTCTACAGCAGAAAAAGCACTTGAAGTACGCTTATTTTGTTTAACTTCGGATGCATCACTTCTAAGTGAGGAATTTAATTGTATTTCAAGAGAACAAGTAGTCTTGTGCTTGTGAATAGTGGGACCACTAACAGCCATTGCGTAAACAGAAGATGAATCATATGAAACGCAGCAACACTTCACAGGAAAAAGAGAGGCTAAAATAAATAAAAAAAAAGGGAGAAGAGAGAAGAATTTACTAGGTTGAATACTTGGAAACAAAGTCATATAGTAGGGGTCATGAAAGACAATGGAATTCGAGGAAAACAAGGGGATGTCCTACTGCTGCTCGAAGATGCGCAGATGTTCTAAGACTGAGTAGTGAAAAGTAGATCAGGTGGACAAAAAATTACCAGTTGATGAAGCGGTTTCTTGTCGTGTTTAAAAGATTTGTCGCAAATCCTCATCAAAATTTAAACAAATTAATGTAGTACTAGGGTTACCCTAGATTGCCTCTCGTGAACATTGGCTATTAATCTTCATTAAACATGTTGAAGGCATTAATTGAACAATCAATTAAAATAGGGGGGAGTTTGTGGTTTCAAATTAATATAAAGAGTAGTAAGCAAACAAGTTTAATTAATTCAAACAATAGAAAGTAGCAATCCTTAGTTCATCCACATAGATTCTATCCTCATTTTACTCAAGATTTAACACTCATCCTTTCTCCCATGAATTAGGTTAATTTAACAAGTGAAAATCAACCTTATGGTCCTAACGAAATTACGCAATTTGTTAGGCTCTAATCCCTCATCCCAAGATTACGCAACCTTAGAATTAAACCTAGGATTAAGCAATCCCTATTTTAGAATCTCCTTAAACGAAATAGGGCTAATTAAGCAATGTCCCCCTCATTCACCATTAATTCAATTCAAGAGACGAGGAAGAACTAATTCATGAAAAGAAAGGAGTTATATTATCATTAAAATCAAGAAACTCAAGAATCCATGTTAACTCACTAAGGATTACACAAAATTTAGCCCTCCATGGAAGGGGGGGTCAAAAACACAGTTTGGAAATGCAGAAAACTCATTGGTATTAATGTAAAAGCAAGAGAAATGAGAAACCAAACCCTAGGTTGGACCCTTAGCTGTCACCCAAGGTTACCCTAAGCTCTGGAAAGTGTCCTAATTTAGTAAAGAAGAGAAAAGGTATGAAACCCTGCTCTAATTTTGTAAATATCTATTTATACTAAGGTTGTCGCCTTCCAAAGTGATTACTTTCATTCTTTCATAGTAGACACGCGCAGCATCAGTTAGTTTTTGCCTTTCTGTAGTGTCCACTATCAACTTTGATAGTAGACACGCGCAACACTAGTACATTTTGGGCACTCTAGAGTGACTACTATGAACATTGATAGTAGCTACGCACAACACCTTCTATTCTGCACACTCTGGAGTGACTACTATGAACTTTCATAGACGCCACGCGCAAGTTTAGTGGATTCTAGGCTATTGTAGTCGTTACTTTTAGCTTTGAAAGTGATCACTTTGGTCCCTTTTCTTAGAGTAGCTTGTTGTAGTGGTCACAATCAATCTTGAAAGTAGTTACTTTCACCTCAAATTCCTCAAAATCCAATAATTCTTCAAAATAAGCTTGGGAGTTCCTGCCACATTATTCAAATGATCAAAATATGTAAAATAAACTATCTAAATCAATATAAATTAACAAAAAATTAAGAAACCTATATTATTTAGCCTAATTGGAATATTCATCTTATTTACACTATGTAAGTCTATTCTTTTCTATAAAAAGTAATAAATGATGTATAAAAATTTAGTAAAATGTGGATTCATCACATGTCCTCAAGCAAATCAAAACTCAAGAAAGTTACTTGTAAAAGGGTTGGATTTATCCAAAAAAATTTCTAAAAATTTTTCATTCCAATATTAGACCCTAATTGACACTTCCAATATTTTCAAAATCATGGAGTCATTCAACAAAGAAAATACACTCATATCAATTAATTTTATGGAAAGTCCCATACAAGTGAAACAAAAATTCAACAAGGTTCATTATACTTCACACAATGCAAAGAAATTATCTAGCTCACAAGGTGGTGTTTCACTCTTCACTTGTTAGTGTTTCCGGCTAGGTATTTTTCCTCAATACATGCAATCTACCCTACCATATGCTTGCCCATATTCTCAATCTCCTTTGCCTTAATACAATGATTTATCTATTAAAAGGACTTAGTTGGTTACAAATAGGGATAGGTAAGGTTCAATTTGATCAAGGAGGGTCAAAAACTCAAGTGGGTTTTCAAGATAAGGGAATCCTTTTGAGTGAGTGAATACAATCAATTAGAATGAAATGCATCAAATGAGGTAGCCTAAGAGGTTCAAGCATTCTTTCACCTTGTTTTTCATCATTTTTCATTATGTGAAGATCTCTTCAATCACTTGGACCTTGCTTCATTTTATTTTCTTTCCTTTTTCATTCTTTCTTTTATGATTTCTTGGACTTTGACAACCACTCTTTTTCTTCAAATTTAAGCAAATTTTTTTTGACATGTATTAGTAACATGTATGATGTCCACCACCCCAAACTTGAGAGGTTGCTTGTCCTCAAGCAACTACAGTAAAGAACAACACCCTAAACTTAGTGTTTGCATTCACTCTTGATGTTACTCAAAAGAAATACGTTCTTGATGGAAGAAAAAAAATGTTTTGGCAGACTAAGTTTGGCAAAAGAAGGGAATGTAATACAATAAGGTGCAAGGGTGGGCAATGGTGAATGTGTGTGTGTAAAGGAGACCTCAATCATTTAGATAAAAATTGCATAATGCATATTCAACTAAGAAGCAGGGCAAGTTCTAGAGGATAGATGCAAAATTACATGGAATATACATACAGAAAGGAAATTAGGGGCTTAATTCTCTACCATGGTAAAAATGGTGATAACTACTTAACATCATGTGAGGATAATTCACCTTGCAAGAAAAGATATTCAACATGGCATGGAGAGAAAATTATTTACAAAAGTAGAGTGTGTTCATGAATTGAATGAAAATTGCAGTAAAAGTCTAGAATTGGAATTACAAAATTAGATTCAATGCAAAAGAGAAAGAACAAAGAATTATTTTTGTATTTTGATGTATAATTGTGTAGGAAAAATGAGGTTAATGGTATATGAAATAGAGGCAAAGAACTTCACCCCCTTTTCATGAATGATAGTGCCTCAACTCATGGGCAAAAAATGATGCTCCTCGTGATGGAACTGAGGGCATTCTCTGCACAAAGAGACAATAGATTTAGCACCAAAAGAAGCAAAATAAACTCAAACTCAGATAATATATATATATATATATGGCATAAAAGAGTTAACTTACTGTTTAGAGTAGAAGCAATAATGGAAAATTAAAAGCAGGGAAAATAAATGGAAAAGTGTACTAATTACAGGGAAATTAGTAGAAAAAATATGTACAATAAAATGGAAGGGTAAATAAATAACATAAATAGAAACTTAAAGCTAAATAGCATCCTCATCAAAGCTTGAGGAGAGGTCATCATCAGCTGAGTCAGAGTCTGTGTCTTCATCATCTTTCTCCTCTGCTGCTGTAACGGGGTCTGGTACTTTCTCCTCCTCTGAGTTGCTATCTTCCTCTTCCTCCTCCTCTTCTGCTGTACGTGTGAAAGGTGAAAGATTATTCTGAATGGCTGCTCTAAGATAAGGGGCTGAGAAGGTAGGAGCATGGTAAATCTGTTGTGCACTCATCCCTATCTTCTTCTCTGTGTTGAGCAACATAGCCTTTGTGAGGGTCAGAGCAGCCTTCTTACCAGCATGTATGGCATCCTGTCGTAGAGCTATTTGCTTCAGCTGGTCCTTCATGTTAGGAGGGAAGCCTTTCTTTCCTGCAACTTGGGGATGCACCTTTGGGGCTGGGCTCTTCTTAGCCTTGAATAGCTCCTTCACCATAGTTGTGGTGATGCAAGGAGCTGCTCTGATTCTCTGCTGATATTCCCCAAAATCAACTCTAGCATCTTGGCAGAGCATAGTGATGATGGAGGGAAAATCCATAGAATCCTTCTTCCTAGCTAGGATCTCCATGATGGCATTGCTAATAACATCGCCAGCATGGATGGGCATCCCTGTCATAATAGCATAGATTAGCTTTGCTCTCTTCACTGTCAGGGTAGATGAATGCAGAACTGGCATGAAGGAGCTCAGGATGAAAATGCTCTAGACCTTGGCAGGTAGGAGGAGATTCTTTGTAGTCAGATTCTTGGGCTGGAGCTTCATATCAAATTCTCAGTTCTCTCTAGCCTTGCATATCTCTTGGAGGATTGGCTTGTAGTTCTTCTCCTCTAAGTAGTTGAAAGTAGTGTAATCCAGCTGCCCAGGAGGATCCTCTCGATGTTGGCAGGGTTGAAGTCTATCACCTTGCCTCTGACCATGGAGTGTTTGTATGTGAAATCATCTCCCTTAACCCTGAGGGCATTAGCATAAAACTCCTGGTGATGTCCTTCCACCCATGCCCAGCACATGCGGTAAAGAAATCCCACCCCCTCTTCTGGATATCCTGCTCAAATTGGGGATAGGTCCCCTTTTGCAGGTCAAAATTCCTGTCCTGCACAATGTGTTGCCTCAGAATATTTCCCTTGAAGTAATTCTCGTGGGTCAGGGACCTGAATCTGGGATCATGGTCAGGTTGAGGCCTGGAGGAAGAAGCAGCAGCTATCTTGGCCTTCTTGGCCCTGGGTGTGTTCTTCCTAGGAGTATTTGCCATTGATCTGCACATAGAAAAAGGGATAAATCAGTGATAGTGCAGAAATAATCATGTAGCAAGAATTTCATACCATTTGGAAATGAAAAATTCAAGCAATTTACAACACTGTTGCAGAAGAAAGTAGCTACTATGATGAATGAAAGTAGTTAATTTTACAATAAAGCATGACAGAATGCAGAGGTAATGGTGTGAGAATAATTTCATAGCAAGTGTGCATAAATCATAGAAAATTGAGGTAAATCAGAGTAGTTCTGCATACAAAAGTAACTACTATGCTAGTTGATAGTAACTACTTTGACAGTTACAGAACAAACAGTTAGACACATGCAGAGGAAATGAAATGAATCATGCAAGTTTTTGCAATGTTGAAATGATAGAAGTGGTCACTATGAAAGTGGACACTTTCAGTGAAGCTTATCAGCATGAATATAGCATGTAGACACAAAACATTGTCAAATTCAAGCAACAAATTAGGTCCAGTGTAGAAGAAAATAGTTTTCAGTTCAAAGTGATCACTATATGTTGGCAAGGTAACTACTATGAAGTTCACATTCTGCAGCAGCACGTTTAGTTTAAAGTCAAGTATTGTAGAATAAAGTCAATGACAGCAAAACAATTTCAAAATGGAACCTATAATTCATGTGTTTAAAACGCAGAAAAACACATATCCTATATTGAATCATGGTCTGCAAAAAGGTTCATTTGATAGTAGTTTGAATGTAAAATTTAAACAGAGTGCATTTGGATCCAAACAAACTAATTCCCAATTTGTAAATTAATCTGCAACATGTGGAATGCAGAAAGCAAGCTATGCATAAGATGAATGCAGCTAAATCAGCTAAAGTAAAAAGTATGTGCAACAATATGGGTCCAATTCAATGCAAGTTCTAGAATTCAGAACATGGAGTGAGTGAAAATATGATTACATAGTAATGCAACTGAATCAGATCAGCAAATGAGTGTAGAAAGTGAGCAAAACACAAGGTATTCACAGAGAGTGGTCACTATGAATGTTGATAGTGACTACTCCAGAGCAAAAACACTTCAAATTCGCAAAGAAAAACTGCAAATCGATTTCTAATAATCAGAATTGGAATTTCAATGCATAGAAATCACATTGAAGACTAAATCAAACCTAGGGGGAGCAGAATTTCAGCATTACACACAAAGTAATCACTATGAATTATGAAAGTAGCTACCCTAGGGTTTAATCATGTCAATTTGCACAAAATGAATCAAATTAATCATCCCACTAACTTTAAATCATGTAATTATCCTTACATAAATTGATTCTAACGTGTAATTTCAACAGAAAATGGTCCTAATAAAAAATCCTCAATTTAAAAATGAAGAACCCTAAAGCAGAGAGTGAGGAAGAGGAAATTACCTGGATTAGAGTTTGAGTCAATTGCAAAGGTGCAGGAAAGTAACGTTCAAATGCAAGGAATCAAACTCGAGGGAGTGGGTGCTCAGAAAATTTGAAGGGGAGTGAAAAATTCTCAAAAATGAATAGTGAGAATCAACATGAGAGGTGATAAGTCTATAATTAGGCCCTCTTTTATAGCCCATATATTCATCTTCAATCTTTATTTTATTTGGGTTTTACACTAATTTATTTATTAATTGTGCAGTTTTATATAAAGAGGCTACAAGTATATTTTGGGTGCATTTTGGGTCCAAATTGATAGAAGATTAGAGCTTCACAGTAGTCAGCACGCCCAGCCCCTTTAAACAAGCACAGGGGTGCTTCGAGCCCATGCACGGTCGTGCTTAAGGCCTTGCACGGCCGTGCTCATCTACGGAAAGTCTAATAAGAAGAGTTTTTAGGGTTTTTAAACCGTATTAAAGGAGACCTCATGTACCATTGAAGACATCTTGACACACTGTTTTTATCTTGGCTTTGGCTCTAGAATACATCTGATCTCGTCTCTCTTGCACGGTATCCTTGGCACATGCTTGGTGAGACTTGGAGCTTCGAGCGATCGTACTTAAAGACTGGGAACTCATCGCATTCTAGTTTGCTTTTGATTATGGCTTTGTTTATGGTTGTTTTAGTTATTTTCTTTAGCATGAGTAACTAAGTCCATAGCTAAGGCTATGAGAACTATTGTTCATGAATTTATGGAATTTTGATGTTTGAATCTAAATTTGATTTTCGTTTTGTAATTAGATTTTATCCTATTGCGCTTTTTTCTTAATCCTAATTAATTATATCGTCAGGCGACCGTACCTTGGTTAATTAATAGATCTATAGGGTAAAACGAGACAAAGGATTAAGTGGACCAAACTAATCTTTCTCTTCTAATCGTTATTAAATTAACAAGTTCATAGGTTCCTTAAGCTTTCTTAAATTGATGTCTTGCATGACCATTAGGGATGTTAATTTAGAGAAAAGAATATTAATATTGCATGACCATTGGGTATTAATAGCATTCATATGAATGATTGGTAATCACAAGGAAATTGAATTTAGAATTAAATAGAAAAATAACATAAAGGATTGAATGAGAAAACCCATATGCCCTAGGTTCCTCTCCGATAAGTTTAACCAAAACGTGCATTGTATTCCTTACTCTTAGTTTTATAAATGATTTTATAAATTTTTATTTTTAATCAATCTCGTATCTTTGAAGCTTAAACAATTAAATTAAGAAATTCTTCGTAATTGAAAATTAATCCTTGTGGGACGATATTTCGAAAACTTAATTGAAGAACCCTTTATTACTTCTCGATGGGTACGCTTGCCCTCCGAACAAGAGGGACCCTATTTATATGAAAATGATGGGCGTGGTCACTCTCAAGAACCATAGTAGACACGCGCAAGGGGTTTTGCAAAAATGGGGTGCAAGTGGCTACTATGAACTTTCATAGTAATCACTACAGGAGTTCCTTTTCTCAGTTATTTCAAAAGAGGTTACACGTGACTACTATGAACTTTCATAGTAGCTACGCACGTCAAGTGTTCAAAAATGTGTTTTGTAGTGGTTACTATGAAAGTTCATAGTGACCACTACAGAGGCGCCTTACCCTGTGTATTTTCCAGAGTGCTGCGCGTGGCTACTATGAACTTTCATAGTAGTTACTCGCAGACCAACGAATTCAAAAGCCTTCAAAGTGGTCACTATGAAATTTTGAAAGTGACAACTACAGAGAGTAAAGTCACATACCTTGGTGGAAAGTGACCACTAAGGCTTAGGGAAAGGGATTACCTTCATGGCAATCCTCAAAAATCTTTCCTAAAGTGAATGCTTGATGTCATGGAAACGATTATTCCTCCTTCTCCACTTAGACTTCCATGAATATATGCAGAAATTGAGTCCAAATAAAGCAATTTTTCCTCTACAAAAATTATGAACAAATCATCAATCAAATAATGAGTCAAGTGTAGAACAAAGTGTTTATGCAACATGAGCTAAGCAACATGACTAGTAACACAGCTTGAATGAAAGAATGCTTATTGAAATCAAAAGAGAACTATAAAGTGCTATAAAAACTGTGAGTTGTGTCTCACAAAGCGCTTCTTTAACGTCACTAGCTTGACGTCATTAGCCTCAAGTGTAGGATTCCCATGGAAAGGCTTTAGGCGATGGCCATTCACTTTAAAAACCTTGTTTGTGGATTCACTTTTTACTTCCACTGCTCCATAGGGAGAAATGGTGGTCACAATGAAAGGTCCGATCCATCTAGATCTGAGTTTTCCAGGCATAAGCTTCAAACGGGAATTGAACAATAATACCTTTTGACCTATGAAAAACTCCTTCCTTGCTATCCTTCCATCATGAAAGGTCTTTGTTTTCTCCTTATAAATTCTGGAGTTTTCATATGCTTCAAGGCGAAGTTCTTCTAATTCTTGCAAGTGCAGTTTCCTTTGTTCCCCAGCTTTGTCTAGGTCCATATTGCGGCTCGCACTGCCTAATAAGCACAATGTTCTACTTCCACTGGCAGGTGGCAGACTTTTCCATAGACAATTCTGTAAGGTGACATTCCTAAAGAAGCCTTGTATGTTGTTCTATAAGCCCAAAGAGCATCATTAAGACGCTTGCTCCAGTCTTTCCTATTTGGCTGAACAATTCTTTTCAAAATCTTCTTAATTTCTCTGTTGGATAGCTCAGCCTGCCCATTGGTCTGGGGAAGATAAGGTGTGGATACTTTGTGCACTACTCCATACTTTCTCAGTAGAGTCTCAATGGTTCTATTGCAGAAGTGGGTACCCTGGTCACTAATAAAAGCTTGAGGTACTCCAAACCTACAAAACAAATGAGTACGCACAAAATTTGCAACCACTCTTGAATCATTAGTTCTTTTGGGCTTAGCCTCTACCCACTTAGAGACATAGTCCACAACAAGCAAAATATATAAGAAACCAAAGGAAGGTGGGAAAGGACCCATGAATTCTATACCTCAAACGTTGAATACATCACAGTATAAAATGAATTGTTGAGGAATTTCATGCTTCAAGGTGATTACCCCTCCAGTTCTTTGGGATTTCTCACATGTAGAACACACTTGCCAAGAGTCCTTGAAGATTGTAGGCCAATAAAAACCTGCATCCGATACTTTCCTTGTAGTCCTTTGGCACCCAAGGTGGCCTCCTACAGTGGATGCATGGCAGAAATGCAAAACTGATGCAGCTTCTTCTTCAAGAATGCACCTCCTAATCACTTGATCACTACAGAACTTCCACAAATAGGAGTCATCCCAGAGGTAATGCTTGACATCATTCTTGATCTTTTCCCTTTTAATCTATCGTGCATCTGTTGGAAAAAATCCTGCAACTAAAAAGTTTACAATGTCAGCAAACCAAGGTAACTTTGAAGTACACAACTCTAATAGTTGCTCATCAGGGAAATCATCTTTTAGAAGAGTGAGTTCAGGGACTCCCTCTATCCTGCTCAAATGATCTGCCACCAAATTTTATGCTCCACTTCTATCCTTTATCTCCACATCAAATTCTTGAAGTAGAAGCATCCACTTTATCAACCTTGGCTTCAAATCTGTCTTCTTCAAAAGGAATTTAAAAGTAGAATGATCAGTAAACACCACAACTTTTGACCCTAGCAAGTATGATCTAAATTTATCTAAAGCAAATACGATGGCCAATAGTTCCTTTTCAGTTGTGGTATAGTTACACTGTGTAAGATCCAAAGTCCTAGATGTATAATAAATGACATGTGGATCCTTACCAAACCGCTGTGCTAAGACAGCACCCACAGCAAAATTGGATGTGTCACATATAAGCTCGAATGAAAGTGTCCAGTTTGGTGGCTGAATGATGAGAGTTGTCGTCAAGGCTGTCTTTAGGCAATCAAATGCCTCATTGCACTTGGCTCCAAACTCAAAATCAATATCTTTCTGCAGTAACTTGGAAAGAGAAAGGGCTATCTTGGAAAAATCCTTGATAAAGGGCTTGTAGAAACCTGCATGGCCAAGAAATGCACGCACCTCTCGCACACAAGAGGGGTAAGACAACTGTGAAATGACATTAAGCTTAGCAGGATCTACCTCAATTCCCTTCTCAGATATTATATGTCCTAAGACTACCCCTTGCCTAACCATAAAATGACATTTCTCAAAGTTTAGAACAAGGTTAGTCTCTATACATCTTTGTAAAACTCTATCCAAGTTTCCTAAGCATGCAGAAAATGATGACCTATATACAGTGAAGTCATCCATGAAGACTTCAATACAATGCTCAACCAAATTAGAAAATATGCTCAACATGCATCTTTGAAATGTCCCGAGAGCATTGCAAAGCACGAATGACATTCTCCTATATGCAAATATACCGAATGGACATGTAAAAGTGGTCTTCTCCTGATCCTTAGGAGTTATGCATATTTGAAAATAACCAAAAAATCCATCTAGGAAACAGTAGTGAGACTTACCTGCCAGGCGCTCCAGCATCTGATCAATGAAAGGTAAAGGAAACTAGTCTTTCCTGGTCGCCTGGTTGAGCCTCCTATAATCAATGCAGACTCTCTAGCTGTTCTGCACTCTAGTGGGCAAGAACTCATCCTTCTCAGTCTTCACCACTGTAATCCCTGACTTTTTGGGCACCACCTGCACTGGACTTACGTATGTGCTATCTGATATCGAGTAGATGATGCCTGCCTAGAGTAGCTTGGTGATCTCCTTCTTCACCACCTCCAAAATGATCGGATTTACCCTCCTCTAGGGCTATCTTACTGGTTTGGATCCCTCTTCCAACAAAATTCGGTGCATGCATAGGGAAGGGCTGATTCCAGGGATGTCAGCCAAGGTCCATCAAATAACCTTTCTATGCTTCTGAATCACATCTTGGTCCTCATCAAGCTCAGTGGATATGATCACAGAGAGCTTCTCACCTGCTTCTAAGTAAGCGTATTTTAAATGCTCAAGCAGGGGTTTAAGCTCAAAGGTGGGAGGCTGCTCAACTAAAGGAAGTGGTTTAGCACTGTCATTTGAAATGATCTCTGCAACATTTAAATCATAAGGGTTAGATTTAACTATACTTGTTGTACTCAATGAACCACATTCTATCCCTTTTTACTTTTCAATGTCATTAATGTCAGAAGTTGCAGAATTTAAATCTAGAAAATTAGAAATACAAGTATCACACAAAGATGAATTAATACAATATTCACAAATTTTAGTATCTATGGTATCTACACAATCAGAAAAATCAAAGAAAGAGTCTCCTAAAAATTTAACAAAACTATTATCTATTAAGCTATCAAAAACATCAATGTGAAAAACTGAATGCTCCTCAGGTGAGTGCTTCATAGCATTCAATATATTGAAGGGAACCACACTCTCTCCAAACTCCATAGTGAGAGTCCCAGCATGCACATCAATCTTGGTCCTGGCTGTCTTCAAGAATGGCCTCCCCAAGATGATAGGTGCAGCTCCTTTTATTGGCTCTTCTTCTTGCATGTCCAAGATGTAGAAGTTAGCAGGAAAGATCAAGTCATTCACTCTCACTAGAATATCCTCCATAAGGCCAGCTAGATTAGTGGTGCTCTTGTTTGCTAGCTAGATGATGACACCTATGGGCTGCAATGGTCCAAGAGACAAAGATGTGAAGATAGATAAAGGCATAACATTAATAGATGCACCTAAATCAAGCATGGCATTATCTATGCTATTATTGCCTATAATGCAGGGAATAGTAAATGCCCCTGGATCTTTGCATTTCTCAGGCATAGAAGTTTTCTGCCTCTCAAAAAGTGCTGATACATTCCTCCCCATGTTCACTCTTTCATTACCCTTTAGCCGCCTTTTATGAGTGCACAAGTCCTTAAGGAATTTGGCGTACTTTGGGATTTGCTTGATAGCATCTAACAAGGGGATATTGACTTCAACCTTTCTGAAGGTATCCAGAATTTCTTTGTAAACCTCTTCTTGCTTCTTGCTGGGCTGAGCCGTTCTTTGAGGGAAAGGAATAGGAATAGACCTCTCTTCTTTGTCTACCATTCTTGGTTGACATGGTGTGGGCCTAGGTGCAGGCTACTCTTGGCTCTTAATCTTTCTTCCTTCATCTTTTGCAGCTAGAGTGCAACTAGGATTATTCTCCTTAGGCATCTCCGGCTCTTTCATCACCTTACCAGATCTCAAGGTAATGACACTCACATTTTTTGGGTTTGTTACAGTTTGTGCAGGGAGATTGCTTGAACCTTGAGATTGAAGTTAATTCAGGGATGAAGTAAGTTGACCCATTTGATTCTCCAAGGTCTTAATACTTGCTTGAGTCTGTTGTTGGAAGGCCTGACTCTGTTGCTGGAAATTGAGATTACTCATAGTGAGTTGCTTCACAAGGTCTTCCAAGGATTACTCACTCTTTTGAGGTGCAGGAGCCAGTGAAGAGGATGCTTGATGGTGCAGCTAAGATGAAGATGATGGACGGTGATGTTGCTGGGCTGGATATGGCTTGTTTTGTCCAGCTTGATGCGGTTAGAAATGATTGTTGGTTGGTTAACTAGAGCTTTGATGCTGTGCATTTCCTCCCCACCTTAAGTTAGGATAGTTCCTCCAACCGGGATTATATCTATTAGAAGATAAATCCCAACTTTGTTGTTGCTGTGGCTACTGAAAAGGAAATTTATTAGCAAAAATAATAGCAGCATAAGCTTGAGGATTACCTTCTGAAGATTTAGTTTATTGCAATGTGGGGTAACTATCAGTGAAGTGATTTGTAGATGAACAGATCCCACAAAGCATGGTTGGAATGAATGGATGCGGAGGTGTATATGCAGCAGAATTCTTTTGGATGGATGCCAATTGTTTTACCATAGAAGCCAACTCATCTAGCTTATGCTCCAGCTTGTGTGAATCTGAAGTTTGAATTTCGTTGACACTCCTGGATATGATGAAATTTTGCCTTGTAGGAAACTGTTGAGAGTTAGCTGCCATATTCTCAATGAAGTTTCTAGTGGCTGTAGGAATCTTATCAACTAGGGCTCCCCCGCTAGCTGCGTCAATCATGCTTCTATCCATTGGGTGTAACCCTTCATAAAAGTATTGGATTAGCAACTGGTCACTTATCTGATGATGGGGGCAGCTAACACATAGTCTCTTGAAACGCTCCTAATAGTCATACAAACTTTCCTTCTCCAGCTACCTAATACCACACATTTTCCTTCTTATTGAGGCAGCCCTTAAGGCAGGAAATTTTTTTTTCAGGAACAATCTCTTGAGGGTGTCCCAACTTGTAATTGAGCCAGGTGGAAGATAATACAACCAATATTTACCCAAATCCATAAGAGAGAACGAAAAAGCCTTCAATTTCATATGCTCTTCAGGCACACTTTGTGGTCTCATTGTAGAGCAAACAATATGGAATTCTTTGAGGTGTTTATGTGGATCTTCACCTGTAAGACCATGAAATTTAGGCAAAAGATGGATTAGGCCAGTTTTAAGAACAAAAGGGGCATCCACATCCGAGTATTGGATACACAAAGTCTGGTAAGTCACGTCCGGTGCGGCAAGCTCCTTAAGTGTCAGGTCATTTTCTACCATTTCTAAAGATTCAGAATTTAAAGAATGCAGAGAAGAATATATGGAAGATGGAGAAAATGGTTCCTCAGTATGTGCAGAGCTTTGTTTATTTGTCCTAAGATTCCTAAGAAATGTCCTATCAATTTCAGTATCCAAAGGATATAAATGTCTCGGACTTGATCTGGTCATTCATTAGGAATTAGCTATGGAAATTGAAAAGAAATTGAATGAATGAGGTAACTAAAGTGCAGATTATGCAGGAAACTATTATGCAGAAAAATTAAATACAATGTGCAATGAAGATGAAACAACAAGTGTGCAGTCCTATTGATTAAATCTGCAGATTTCTGTAGAATTATGCAGCAGAAACAAGGCAATTGTGCAGCAAACGAAAATGCAGTGCAACAAACTAAAGTGCAGAAATCAGAATTCACAAAATGCAAAAAACAACAATTGGTTGTACCTAAATGCAAGATATCTCTACTTACCTATGAGACTACAACTATACTAAAGTATTCATAATGCAAAAGTTCAAAGAGAATTCACTAAACATGCAGAAAACGAAAATGAAAACAGAGCAAATAACATGTTTATGAAAAATCAACAATGTTCCCCGGCAACGGCGCCAATTTGATGAAGCAGTTTCTTGTCATGTTTAAAAGATTTGTCGCAAATCTTCATCAAAATTTAAATAAATTAATGTAGTACTAGGGTTACCCTAGATTGTCTCCCGAGAACATTGGCTATTAATCTTCATTAAACATGTTGAAGGCATTAATTGAATAAGCAATTAAAATTGGGGGGGTTTGGTTTCAAATTAATATAAAGAGCAACAAGCAAACAAGTTTAATTAATTTAAACAATAGAAAGTAGCAATCATTAGTTCATCCACATAGATTCTATCTTCATTCCAATCAAGATTTAACACTCATCCTCTCTCCCATGAACTAGGTTAATTTAACAAGCGAAAATCAACTTTATGGTCCTAACGAAATTACGCAATTTGTTAGGCTCTAATCCCTCATCCAAAGATTATGCAACCTTAGAATTAAACCTAGGATTAAGCAATCCCTAGTTTAGAATCTTCTTAAACGAATTAGGATTAATTAAGCAATGTCCCCCTCATTCACCATTAATTCAATTCAAGAGGCAAGAAATAAGTACTTCATGAAAAGAAAGGAGTTATATTATCATTAAAATCAAGGAACTCAAGAATCCATGTGAACTCACTAAGGATTACACAAAATTTAGCCCTCCATAGAAATGGGGGTCAAAAACACAGTTTGGAAATGCAGAAAACTCATTGGCATTAATGTAAAAGCAAGAGAAATGAGAAACCAAATCTTAGGTTGGACCCTTGGCTGTAACCCAAAGTTGCCCTAAGCTTTGGAAAATGTCATAATTTAGTAAAGAAGAGAAAAGGTATGAAAAATGTAAGAAAAATCCTGCTCTAATTTGGCAAAAATCTATTTATACCAAGGTTGGCGCCCTCTAAAGTGATTACTTTCATTCTTTCATAGTAGACACGCGCAGCATCAGTTGGTTGTTGCCTTTCTGTAGTGTCCATTATCAACTTTGATAGTAGACACGCGCAACACTAGTACATTTTGGGCACTCTAGAGTGACTACTATGAACTTTGATAGTAGCTACGTGCAGTACCTTCAATTCTACACACTTTAGAGTGACTACTATGAACTTTCATAGTAGTCACGCGTAGGGTTAGTGGATTCTGGGCTACTATAGTCATCACTTTTAGCTTTGAAAGTGATCACTTTGGTCCCTTTTCTTAAAGTAGCTTGTTGTAGTGGTCACTATCAATCTTGAAAGTAGTTACTTTCACCTCAAATTTCTCAAAATCCAATAATTCTTCAAAATAAGCTTGGGGATTCCTGTCACATTATTCAAATGATCAAAACATGTAAAATAAACTATCTAAATCAATGTAAATTAACCAAAAACTAAGAAACCTATATTACTTAGCCTAATTGGAATATTCATCTTATTTACACTATGTAAGTCTATTCTTTTCTATAAAAAGTAATAAATGATGTATAAAAATTTAGTAAAATGTGGATTCATCACCAGTGCGGTTCAAATCCAATGGAAGAAGAGGGCCGACTAGAACGCGCCCTGATCAAAGCTACCCAAAAAATAACGAATCCACATAGTGAAGGTGTATGTCACTGAGCCTTTATGTCGGGGACTGCTCCTAGACCAGCGAGCAACACTTTCCACAGTAGACTTCTTCAAAGACAAGGTTTGTGCTATAATAAGGGCAGGAAAATGTAAAGAAGACGTTCTTTAATGATGACAATGTCAGCGAAAAGCTTAATGGTGTGCGCCACGCCTGCGCGCTCCAAGATCCTCACAAAAGGTTGGTCAGCCTCAGAAACATGTTCCACCCACCACTGCCATCCAATAGTGGCTCCCTGTCATGTCACGAAGGATAGAGAAGAGCGAGGATAGGATTTGTGGGCCGAATGGGAGCATAACATAAAAGGGGCTAACTTTGAAGAAGAAGACTTAGCAATAGCATGGTGGGGATGAGCAGCCCTAGGTAACAATCTCGCTCCTACAGGGCCGTTGCATGCCTCAACAAGGCCTCCAGGGATATACTTCGGCCAAGGGCGAGAAGGAAAAGAGACGTTGTTTAGAAGCTTCTGACTGCCGCTCGCCTCAAGATCAACACGAGGTGAAGGAAGAGTTGCCTAAATGCCAAATAAAATGCCGCGAGGTAGAGGTTTGAGGACAGAGGCAGTAGTGGGGTCTCTAGGAGAACTGGACATCCTGGCAAGCTCGGTGGGTTTGATGGTCTTAGTATAGGCCATGGATAAAAGAAGACAAGGAACGAAAAATGAGAAAAGAAATTCCAGGCCCTAGAGTCCTTCTAAGTAATAATGATGAAGGAGGTAATCGAGAACGGATTTAAGGTATTAAATGCAATTAATGGAATAATTAAATAAGAATTAAAAGCTATAAGGATCAAGGTAAACTCTGCCCTTCTTTGAGTATGGAAGTGGAACGAGTTACTGCAACTCACCATATTCCCACATGGCCAATTACAGCGGGGCAAATGTTGAGAGATGAATAATGCAATAAGGGGTAAAACAAGGAAATATGTTGTAAGAGCCCAGGAATAGAATAAAGAAATAAAGAAAGGGGCCTACAAGGCCAAAACGTCCAGAGTAAAGATAAACAAAATCTAGTAGGCTATAAAAAGATAAGGCAAGATCCAATGTAGCGACCTCGATTACCATAGCCAATGGCACCCCCATCCCATTAGAGTTCAGGGAAGAACAACCTTCGAAGAAAAAAAAAGGAGAGCGATCTCAGAGGGAAGAGGAAGGTCGCTTCAGGAGCACCTCGATTGTAATACATACCAAAAAACGAAAATGCAACAATGGATTGAAGAAGAAGCTAAAACCAAAAAAGAAAAAGAAAACTGACATCAGAAAGCTAGGAAGCTTTAGCCGGCGTCCTAGTGAGAGGTCTAGGGGTCCGTCGTAAGGGAAAGAAGTACACATAGCAAGGAAACAATTGGAAAGATGTGCTTCACAAGTTCACGAACTTAGATTTTACTTCGAAGTCCTTGAAACGTAGTAATTTTTTTCTGGTTCTAAAACAACTAGAAAACCCAATAATGGTTCCTCAAGTCTTTTCTGATATTATCGCTTGAGCAAGAAGACATCCAGAGAGTTGGCTATTTTTTCCTGTGAGTCCTCGCTTGGGTGAGATCTCTGCTCACTTGAGCGAGATTACCTCTTGCCTGAGAGAGAGGACAGTTAGGCCAAGTCTATCTTGTCTCGCCTGAGTGATAGTCATATTTTAGTACATCTTTCTCTCCATGTTTTTGGTTTAATTGAGCTTCATTAGTGCATTATTCTGATATGTTAGTTTAGATTTGTGTTAGTAAGTAATTTAGGACTTAAATATAAATCTTTCTTAATTCCCACCATAATTTCTTATTTTGACACAGTTTCTTGCAAAGACCATATCTGGAGCTACACTCTCAGAATTGGACAAAATTGGTGTCCTTGGAAAGATAAGACAGAGATCTACAACTTCTCTGTTGAAAGAAAAGCCCAGTTCGAGCATCTTCAAGTCTAAAATTGCGTCACAATATTGCAGCCTTGCACTGAAATTTTCAGAATTTGATTGTATTGTTGAATTTACTTAGTTAGGTGTTTAGGAACCTCATTAGGGAGTTGGGCCTTAATTAAGCTTAATTATTTTATCTTTTACTTAGTTAGGTGTTTAGGAACCTCATTATGGAATTGGACCTTAATTAAACCCAATTATTTTGTCTTTAAATAAAGGTTATGACTCTATGTACGGATCCTTGTTTTTCTTTTCTCGCTCATTATTTTTCAGAATTCAAAGTCTTTATTTTAAATTATTTCCTTTATTTTCGTCTCTCTCTACCTTCCATCTTTTCGTATTTTCTGGTTTTGGCCGAAGCAAGCATGATCATGAAGCAAGGCTAATCCATCAATCGGTTCAAGGTTTCAAGAACTACATTGCATTTAATTTTCAGGTTAGGTTCTATCGAAATCTTGCTCTTCCTCCTCTTTTCTGATTAGGATAATTACATTTTTCATGATATTGAATTTTCGTTTGCATTCTAAACAGAGAATGAGAATTTCAAATTTGAAATAAATGAATTCACCTAATTCAATAAATCAATTTTTCTGAATTTTGTTAGAGCATTGGATTTGCGATTGCAGTTCTTGTTTTGATTGAATTCATAATCTAGATTTAGATTTCAGGTTATTAATGTCGTATTGAATTAGTGTTGATTGGAAATTTGTTGGAATTGTATTCGTGTAACAATGAGAATTGCGTTGTAATGATTGAGATCTTGATTTGGTTGAACTTCATATTTCGTTTCGTTAGAATTATTCTTTGTTCTTGTTTTTTCTGTTGTTTACAATTTAATTCAAAACAATCCATCCCTAAGCCAATATGAAATTACATGATGGAACCAGAAACAAAATGTATTTTATGTCCTTGTGAGATGACCTAGGTTTACTCCCTTTATTGCAAAATTTTTAAGAAAAGAAAATCTAGTTTGTTTGATACCATTGCGACGTGGTTATCAAAACGGCGCCGTTACCGGGGACATAAGTCATTTTGTTTTTATTTCATCATATGTGCTAACTGATTCTGTGTTTCTGTGATTCTAGAACTGCGTATTAGATTTGATCAATAAGTATTTCATGTTTGTTTTTCAGTTTTCAGTTTTAATTTTGCAGATTTAGTTTTGCAATTGAATTTGTATGTGTGTGTCGATTAATTTGTGTTTTAGTGTTTAGTGGTGTTCCTTTGATTGTCAATTCCATTATTTCATTGTAATTCAATTTGCAATTGAGTGTGTGATTTGGTTTCATTGTGTGTGGCTGCAGAATGCGAAAAAAAAAAAATAGAGGACTAGTAGGAATAGAAAACATAGTTGCTGCATATTTTGCCATCAGATTTTACTATTCATGCACTATTTATGCACTATTCATCAGATTTTGAAAAATTCCAAAAAAAATAACTAGAGATTGAATTTTGATCTGAATTTTTGTGTCCACATTTCTTTTAGTGTCTATTAGTGTTTAGAGTTGGTAAATTGCAAAAATCATTAATAGAAAAAGAGATACATTGTGGTGGCCAAGAAAATTTTTGTGAAACTTAAAAGTGGCATAACTTTTGCTAGGAAACTCAGAATTGGGCATATTGCATATGCATTTGGGGTAGAAAAAACTTTCCTATCCAACACAACCCATTTTGTCGGTTGAGGCTGCCCAGAATTTCAAAAATTGTCTGTTTTCTAATTTATTTATTTTTATCATTTATTGACCTATTTTTCTTGATTTTAGGCTTCTAGTTTCCATAGTAAATCAATTCAAAAAATTCTGAAATTTTTTGTGGTATTTTCCTATACCAAAAAGAGATTTATCATGTTCCCACTTCATTCATATCTTGTATTTGGATGGTACTTGCTTTGTAAACCTACTTTGTGCATTCATTGAGTACTTGTTATTCTTGTTGGTTCTAACCTTACATGACCAGGGCCAACCCTAGTGTAGTGAATCAACCCTAGTGTAGTGCTAGCAAAAACGGTGGTAGTGTACTTGGTGTTTCTGAAACTGTTAATCCTACTGTTAGTGAATCTGAGATTGAAATTGAGGATATGACTGATAACCCTAAGTTAACTTTGAAGGAATTGGCCACACCTAATGTTGTGTATCAGTCATGGTGTGTCCAATATCCTGAAGACGAAACAACTTCCTATGAGCTTAAATCTTGACTTATCCATTTGTTGCCAAAGTTTCATGGACTTGCAGGTGAAGATCCTCATAAGCATTTAAAAGAGTTCCATGTGGTGTGTTCCGTCATGAGACCTCAGGGTGTGCTTGAAGACCATGTCAAGATGAAGGCGTTTCCTTTCTCTCTGGATGGTGTTGCAAAAGATTGGCTTTACTTCCTACCTTCAACAATCACTACATGGAATCAAATGAAGAGGTTATTTTTGGAAAAATTCTTCCCTGCCTCCAGAACTGCAGCAATAAGGAAAGAGATTTGTGGTATAAGGCAGATGAATGGAGAGACTTTGTATGACTACTGGGAGAGATTCAACAAGCTGTGTGCTACCTGTCCCCACCATCAAATAAATGAGCAATTACTAATTCAATATTTTTATGAGGGACTAACTTTGATGAATAGGAGTATGATAGATGCGGCAAGTGGAGGAGCATTGATGGATAAGACACCACACGCTGCAGGGCAACTTATTACAAACATGGTAGTCAACACTCAACAATTCAGATTCAGAGGAGCTGCTAAAGGAGTGAATGAGATAGCACTTGGTCCTAGTACTAGTGCTATTTATGGTGTGGAAAATCAAAGGCTGGAAAACAAAATCAACGAGTTGACCACCATGGTGAGGCATTTGGCAATTGGTTAACAACAAGTAAGTGCAGTAAGTGAGCAACCAGCAAGAGTTTGTAGCATATGTACTTCCACTGAGCACCCTACGAATTCATGCCCTACATTGCAAGAGACAGATGCAAATGTTTCTGGAATCTACACAAACCAACAGCAGCAATATAGATCTCCAAATCAGCAGCATCAGAATTATAACCCATACTCCCAGACATATAACCCAGGTTGCAGAGATCATCCAAACCTGAAATGGGGGAGCAACAACAGCAGCAACAAAGTCAACAACCTTCATTTCAACCTGCTGTAGGCAAATATCAGCCTCCATTTAGGCAACAGCCACCTCCACCACCCCCTCCTGCACAAAGGAGTGAGCCATCATTCCAGGAGATGACGCAATAGATGGCTACAAACAATCTGCAGTTTCAACAGAACATGCAAGCAACTGTTCAGGATTTGAAGATTCAAGTTGGTCAGCTAGCAACTCAATTGAGTCAGATTCAGTCTCAAGGTTCCAGTAATCTACCTTCTCAAACAGTTATGAATCCAAAGGAAAATGTGAGTGCTATTACACTGTGAAGTGGAAAAGAGTTACCAGCAGTTGTAGCTACAGCACCAAATTCTGAAAACAATAGTGATGCAGCCACTGAGAAACATGTTCCACTGCCCTTCCTGAATAGACCAGTAGCCGCAAGAAAAAAACCAGAGTTGGATAATGAGTTGCTGGACATGTTCAGCAGAATAGAAGTAAATATTCCTCTCCTTGATGTCATCCGACAAGTTCCAAAATATGCAAAGTTTCTAAAAGAATTGTGTACTAACAAGAGGAAGCTGAAGGGTAATGAGCGAGTGAGTATGGGGAGAAATGGTTCTGCACTTCTTCAAAATAAGAATGTGTCTGCAATCATTCCATAAGACTTGCTCCCTGAGTTACCACAGAAGTGCAAAGATCCATGAACTTTCACCATCACTTGTACCATGGAGAGGAAGTTTTTACAAATGCTATGCTGGATTTAGGTGCTTCAATTAATGTTATGCCTGCATCTGTTTTTAGATCATTGCAGATTGGAGATTTGATTCCTACAGGAATTGTAGTCCAACTAGCCAACAAAAGCACTGTGCAGCCACTTGGTGTCGTGGAAGATGTTCTTGTCAAAGTTGAGGACCTCATTTTTCCTGCCGATTTTTATATTCTAGAGATGGAGGATGACCAGCCCAACCATGCTACCTTGATCCTTGGGAGACTATTCTTGAGGACGGCGCAAACAAAGATAGATGTGCATGCAGAGACCCTTTCTATGGAGTTTGGTGACAATTTGGTGCAGTTCAACATTTTTGAGGCAATGAGACACCCAACAAAGAACCACTCTGTTTTCAGTTCGGATGTTATTGATTTACTTGTTGAAGACTGCACAAATTTAAATGATTTGTTTGCTGATTTTACAGATTCCACTAACCCATCATGTACTTGTGATAATTCATCTATTTGTGCTGTTTGTAGTGTTGATGTTGCAGATGCAACAGCAGGTATAGTTACCCTAGTAAATGTTTCACCAGTAGCAATTGACCCATCTCCACCTACATCAGTAGAGCTTAAGCCTTTACCTGCACATCTGAAGTATGCCTACTTAGAAGACAACTAGCGACTTCCTGTCATTGTAGCTCGTGATCTCAAATCTGATTAAGAGGAGAGATTACTGCAGGTTTTGAGAGATCATAGAAAGGCCATTGGTTAGACTCTTACTGACCTTCCTGGGATTAGTCTTGCTATTTGTATGCACCAAATTTTACTGGAGGATGAGTTTCGACCTGTTAGACAGCCACAGAGATGACTCAATCTTACTATTTTAGATGTTGTGAAGAAGGAGGTCACAAAGCTACTGGCAGCAGGTATAATTTATCCTATTTCTGACAGCAAGTGAGTTAGTCCTGTGCAGGTGGTTCCAAAGAAGACTGGGATGACTGTGGTGAAGAACCAGAATGATGAGTTGGTTCCAACCAGAGTTCAAAATAGTTGGCGAGTTTGTGTAGATTACAGAAGACTTAATCAGGCTACTCGCAAGGATCATTTCCCTATTCCATTCATCGATCAGGTTTTGAAAAGGCTGGCAAGTAAATCCCATTACTGCTTTTTAGATGGATTTTTTGGATACATGCAGGTTCATATTGCACCAGAGGACCAACACAAGCCACATTCACTTGCCCATTTGGCACATTTGCTTACACCAGGATGCCATTTGGTTTGTGCAATGCTCCGGGCACCTTTCAGAGGTGTATGATGAGTATATTTTTTGACCTTTTGGAGAGTTGCATGGAGGTGTTTATGGATGATTTTATTGTCTATGGTTCTTCATTTGATGCATGCCTAGAGAATTTATCTAAGGTGTTACATAGGTGCATCCAAACTACCCTTGTGTTAAATTTTGAGAAGTGTCATTTTTTGGTCACAGAGGGTATAGTCTTGGGTCACTTAGTCTCCAGTCAGGGTATTCAGGCTGATAAAGCTAAAATTGATATCATTGCTTCTCTACCTTACCCCACTTCTATACGAGAAGTGCGTTCCTTTCTTGGACATGTAGGTTTTTACAGGAGATTTATACAGGACTTCAGCAAGATTGCACTACCATTGTCCAAGCTTCTGCAGAAAGAGGTAGAGTTTGTTTTCGATCAGCCTTGTAATAGCTTTTCAAGAGCTGAAGCGGCGGCTTACCACAACACCTATTGTTCAGCCACCTGATTGGGAGCTTCCTTTCGAGCTCATGTGCAACGCATCCAACTTTACACTTGGAGCTGTTCTAGCTCAGCGGATTGGGAAGCTTTCTCATGTAATAGCTTATGCTTCTCGCACATTGGATGTAGCTCAAGTTAATTACACCACTACTGAAAAAGAGCTTCTAGCTATTGTATTTGCTTTAGATAAATTTCGTTCATATTTGCTAGGCTCTTGGATTATTGTATATTCTGACCATGCAGCTTTGAAATTCCTGTTAAAGAAGCCCGATGCTAAATCTAGATTGATCAGATGGATGCTTCTCCTTCAGGAGTTTGATATTGAGATCAGAGATAGGAGTGGTGCAGAGAATTTGGTAGTAGACCACTTGAGTAGGATTGAAAGGGGGAATGTTGATCCCTTTCCAATTAAAGATGATTTTCTTGAGGAGCAGTTGATGCAGTTACATGATATTACTCTTTGGTTTGCTGATATTGTGAATTACCTGGTTGCAGGTGTCTTTCCTACAGATGCGTCTAAAGCACAGATAGCCAAACTGAAAAGTGAGGCTAAATATTACGTTTAGGATGACCCTTATTTGTGGAGATTTTGTAGCTACCAGGTGATTCGAAGGTGCATTCCAGATCAGGAGATCCATTCTGTGCTTCAATTTTGTCATAGTTCACCTGTTGGAGGACATTATGGATCATATAGGACAACTAGGAAGGTGTTGGAGAGTGGGTTTTACTGGCCTACCATTTTCAGAGATGCAAATCAAATCTCCAGCACCTGTGAGCAATGTGAGAGAGCAGGGATGGCCATTACACAGAGACATGAGATGCCCCAACAGCCGATTATTTTCTGTGAGGTTTTTGATGTTTGGGGTATTGATTTGATGGGTCCATTTCCTGCATCTTTTGGTTACATGTTTATTTTACTAGCTGTTGATTATGTTTCCAAATGGGTGGAGGCTAAGGCCACCAAAACTAATGATTCTAAAGTTGTTGTGGATTTTGTTAGGTCTAACATTTTTTGCAGGTTTGGTGTGCCTAAAGCCATTATCAGTGATAGGGGAAGCCATTTTTGCAATAGAAGCATGCAGGCTTTGCTTCATAAGTATGGGGTTGTGCATCGAGTGTCTACAGCTTATCATCCCCAAACTAATGGGCAAGCTGAAGTTTTTAATAAGGAAATCAAGCAGATTTTGCAGAAGATAGTACACCCTAATAGAAAAGATTGGAGCAAATTTTTGGAGGATGCTCTATGGGCCCATAGGACAGCTTACCGGACACCGATTGGGATGTATCCTTACAGGATTGTGTTTGGTAAAGCATGTCATCTGCCTGTTGAGATTGAGCATCGAGCATATTGGGCGGTGAGACATTGTAACTTAGAGTTTGAACAAGCGGGTATGGAAGGGAAACTTCAATTATAACAACTTGAGGAGCTTCGTTTGGAAGCCTATGAGAACTCAAAAATATACAAGGAAAAAGTTAAACGCTTTCATGATAGACATATTTTGAGAAAGGAGTTCAAAGTGGGCTAACAAGTACTTTTGTTCAATTTCCGCCTAAAACTTATAGCCGGTAAATTTAAATCTAGATGGGATAGTCCTTTTATTGTTACTAATGTGTTTTCCCATGGTGCAGTTGAAATTAAGAATGAAGTCACCGGTAGCATTTTCAAGGTCAATGAACATCAACTCAAGGAATTTCATCAAAGTCCAAAGTTGGAAGAGGAAATTGTAGAAAGCATGTCCTTGGAAGCACCAACTCTTGAACCTTGAGGGAGTTCTTTCCCCATTCTGTATTCTTTGAAATTGTCTTTGTTGTTTGGTTGCATTGAGGACAATGTCACTTTTAAGTGTGGGGGGAGTTGCATGCAAAATTGTGTTTGCTGTTTTTGTTTTCTGCTGTTTTCTGTTTTTCTTTTTCTATTTTTCTATTTTTTGTCTGCTGCAATTTTTCATTTGCTGTTTTCTGTTTTTCTATTTTTCGTCTGCTGCAGTTTTTTGTTTTCTGTTTTCTATTTTTCATTTTATGCTATTTTTCATTTTTTGCTGTTTTTCAAATTCTGCAGTTTTATGTATTGAATATTTGCTGTTTTTGTGCTTCTATTTTTCTGTTTTGATGATGTTTTATTGGAGTTTTCATCCTTTCTTTTTAATGTCTAGATGTAGGAATTGTGAAAGTTGCTACACCATTTTTAGTTGATAGGTTGCAATACTTGATATGAGTCATTTTTACATTTTTAGTTGAGCAAGTTGCTTGAAAAAAATTTGAGTTTGATTCATTAATGATAGAATATGAACCTTGTGAGAATTTTGGGCATATTTTACTTCTTTCTTGTGTGATTTCACTCATGTTGCTAGATTACCTTTGGTTTTGCCTTGTATCTTTTTGAAGCTTCTTATCACATGCATTATTGATATGATTTAGGCCTTTCTTCAAATTGTAGTTACTTTGCCAAATTGACTTACCTTACATTGATTCCTCTTGTTTACCCCCTTTGGGCCTTTATAACCCTTCTTTGATTTTAGCTCATTATAAGCCATATAGTGAAAAACCATGATGTTCCATAACCTTAGGGATTATAGGAGCTTTGGAATTGTTCTGGGAATGGGTCTTTAATAAGTGTGGGGGTGCCTCTAGGAAATACTTTTATATTGTGGATATTGAGTTGTTTGGTATTTAAATTAAAAAAAAAACAAACAAAAAAAAACAAAGCAAAGCAAAAGAATATATATATATATATATATATATATATATATAGATATATATATATAAAAGTGGAAAACCATAGGGGTTAGGATATTTTTTTAGGGGTAATCTTTTTGCTTATTTAAACTTATTCCCCATTGCTCCTCTTTTCTCTTTGGTTGTTTAAGCCTAAATATCTTTTTCATCTAACCTTTACCTTAGCCACATTACAAGCTAAATAAAAGTCCTTTTGATCTTTAATAGCATGTGTTTCAAGTTGTGGAAATTAGAAGCTTGTTAAAGCTTGATGGTGCTAGTTTTCATGTTGTGTTGAGCATAAATACTAGCCAAAAATATTTGAGAGTTGAGAGCTATATACACTATCTTGTGAGGTTCTATCATTTTTGAATCTTTCTTTATTTTAACTTGCCTTCTTTCTTACTTGTAATGTCATTTGTGTCTCATTGATTATTTGTTGCCTTGATTCTAGAAATGTTTGTTTTCTTTCCTTATTCTTTGCATTGGAAATTCATTAGAAAGTTTTGCCCCGGAGTGCAAAGGATTAAGTGTGGGGGTATTTGATAGTCATATTTTAGTACATCTTTCTCTCCATGTTTTTGGTTTAATTGAGCTTTATTAGTGCATTATTTTGATGTGTTAGTTTAGATTTGTGTTAGTAAGTAATTTATGACTTAAATATAAATCTTTCTTAATTCCCGCCATAATTTCTTATTTTGACACAGTTTCTTGGAAAGACCATATCTATAGTTACACTACTTGGAATTGGACAAAATTGGTGCCCCTGGAAAGATAAGACAGAGATCTACAACTTATCTGTTGGGAGAAAAGCCCAGTTCGAGCATCTTCAGGTCCAAAATTGCATCACAATGTTGTGGCCCTACACTGAAATTTTTTAGAATTTGATTGTATTGTTGATTTTACTTAGTTAGGTGTTTAGGAACCTCATTAGGGAGTTGGGCCTTAATCAAGCCCAATTATTTTGTCTTTTACTTAGTTAGTGTTTAGGAACCTCATTAGGGAATTAGGCCTTAATGAAATCCAATTATTTTGTCTTTAAATAGAGGTTATGACTCTATGTACGGATTCTTGTTTTTCTTTTCCCGCTCATTATTTTTCAGAATTCAAAGTCTTTATTTTAAATTCTTTCCTTTATTTTTGTCTCTCTCTACCTTCCATCTTTTCGTATTTTCTGGTTTTGGCCGAAGCAAGCATGATCATGAAGCAAGGCTAATCCATCAATCGGTTCAAGGTTTCAAGAATTACATTGCATTTGAGTTTCGGGTTAGGTTCTATCGAATTCTCACTCTTCCTCCTCTTTTTTGATTAGGATAATTACGTTTTTCATGATATTGAATTTTCGTTTGCATTCTAAACAGAAAATGAGAATTTCAGATTTGAAATAAATGAATTCACTTAATTCAATAAATCAATTTTTCTGAATTTTGTTAGAGCATTGGATTTGCGATTGCATTTCTTGTTTTGATTGAATTCATAATCTAGATTTAGATTTCAGGTTATTAATGTCGTATTGAATTAGTGTTGATTGAAAATTTGTTGGAATTGTATTCGTGTAACAATGAGAATTGCGTTGTAATGATTGAGATCTTGATTTGGTTGAACTTCATATTTCGTTTCGTTAGAATTATTCTTTGTTCTTGTTTTTTCTGTTGTTTACAATTTAATTCAAAACAATCCATCCCTAAGCCAATATGAAATTACATGATGGAACCAGAAGCAGAATGTATTTTATGTCCTTGTGAGATGACCTAGGTTTACTCCCTCTATTGCAAAATTTTTAAGAAAAGAAAATCTAGTTTGTTTGATACCATTGCGACGTGGTTATCACTGAGCGATACACATTCTCGTTTGAGTGAGATTGCTTTAAAATCATGTGGTCTTGGACTACAGTTTTGCCTAAGTGAGACTTATCTTGCTTGAGTGAAATCCCTTGTACTAGACCTTTATCAAACATTCATCAAATTAAAATAAAAACACATTCCAATATTATTCAATATCAAATAATTTATCAATTAATAAATAATAAAAAGTGAGTATTACAATTATATTTTAAAATAATTTTTTTTAAAAAAAATTTCATTAATTATACTTAATAGTACTAATAATATAAGTTAAATATTTTGAATAGCAGTCGTATTGAAACATTTATTTTTTTTAGTAATTTCATCTTATTGATATATATTTTAAACAATATTAAATAGAAGTTGTCATGTTCTTGAATATTTATGTTAGTATTTTTTTATTATTATTATTATAGTTTCCTTTATGAATTCATAAACCTCATTACAATAAACATGAATTTAGCTTGGAGAGTAATATGTGCTTAAAAAAAGCTTAAATGCTATAATAAGATAAAGATTAGGTAAGAAACTCAAATTTCTACTCCAATCAATTAGGTGAAAGATCGATGATAGTCTAGCTCATAGATTGAATATATATATATATATATATATATATATATATATATATATAGATAGAGAGAGAGAGAGAGTTATTATATCAGAACTTTTTGAAATTTTAAATAATATCAACAAGTCTATTAGTGGTGTTTCCTAATATGTTACTCTTCCATTCACAAAGTTTTATATAATTCGTTAATTAATTACTATTTATTACCTTTTTATTTTTAATCTGATAAAGGTCGGTGACATTAATAAATAAAGAGTGTGATGTTTTATGTAGATTTAACTATAAATAATTGTGTGCAATAAATTATATACGAATTTAACTACAAAATAATTTATAGGTAAATTACTTGTGAATTTACCTATAAATTTTTCATACCGAATTAGCTTGTAGATCTTACAGGTGAAATTACCTGCAAAATTTACTTGTGGATTTACATGAATTTTTTTTTATAATTGGATGTTCTTGCACAAAAATTTAAAGGAAAATTTCCTGTAGATTTTAAAATTTGCAGAATAAATTATTGTTTATCCTGGGATTGTAATTTGTAAGAAAATATGCAAAACCAAATTTGCTTGTAGACTTTTAATGATGATTCATAAGAAATTCCGCAGAAAATAAGCAAAATTTTAGTGGTGAGTTGTTTGATCCTCATCGATCTAATTCGTGTTCCAATCACTACGACAGTGACAAACGGAGGTGGAAATTTGGTGAAGTCAAAAGACGCTTTACACAAGGGAGGAGGTGCAATTTATAAATATTTTTATTATTTACCTACATATATTTGGCCTCATATAATGAATTTTAATTGTTTATTAACAAAGTTATATATATCTAATGGCTTACTTAAAATTGAAAGTTATCTAATGAATTTCAACGGATGCTAATCTTAATGTTAATTAAAATCAAATTGCATATTGTAAATTTATATTTTTATTTTTAAATGTGATGACATATTCAATTATAAGTTAATACTTATTTTTATATTTTTTAAATTAGAGGTGATAATGGGTAAAGTACATGATTGATACATGCAAAATTTACCGTCAATGGGTACGTGTATGGGTATGAAAAAATACCTGCAAATTTTATAAGAATAGATATACCTAAGTACCTACCTTGCCCCATACCTGCAATATATATATAGGAGTAAGATCTTCTTATAACGGTGTAAGTCTAAAAACTCTTACACCTAATCTAAGCCTTTCATTTAACTTAAATCTAATGAGTTATAATTTATTACTTCACTGACTATTAGATTTAAGTTAAATGAAAAGTTTAGATTGGATGCAAGAGTTTTTAGACTTATACTGGTGTAAGAAGATCTATATATATATATATATATATATATATATATATATATATATAATTGATTGTACTACTTATGTGAGGGATACATTAATCCAAAAATCCATAATGAGAGGGAATTAGGGTTAATACTTTATATATTTAGCTAGGTCCCTACTATAGTCATTGGTAATTATGTAATTATATGAGTTATTTCACAACTTGTCCTACCAAGAGTTATGCTTTAGGAGTGTGACTTATAGAAAAAGATCTAACCTATAATTATTATTGGTATTTCTAATTATCTTTATTGTTTTAATTTCATATAATCTTGTTTGCATAATTTTTTACTTGTAGTTGAACAACTAAGAATTTAAGAAAATAAGAACCTAACCCATTTTTAGTTTTTAGAAAGTTTTTATGGATGAGTTTGTAAAATTTTAATCAAGATAAAGATTTCGCTATTTATTACATGTAATTTCATATCTTATATTTTTTACTTAGTTCAAAGTTTTTTTATAGGCTATACTTTTTTTTTGAATGAACAAATTTTAAATTTTAAATTTTTGAGTAATATTTTCTTTCAATTTATAATTCTTTATTTTCAAAATTTTTTCTATGTAAGATAAAAGGTTAAAAAATTTAATATGAATATTTATGTTACTCAAATAAAAGAATGTATAATTAAAGATATAAAAATCTATCTAATTAAATTTGTTTTATAAGATCAACATAAAAATATATTTATCAATGATATAAATCATAAAAATAATTTTTTTTCATATTTTTAATAAAAAAATTTATTTACTATTTTATATCGTTTAATTATTATATAGTCTATATGAGATTGACTTTTTAAATATATATATATATATATATATATATATGACACATACAAAATATTTAGAAATTTAGTGATTAAAATTATGTGATATTATATTGACTTGAGTTAAATAAGATTTTTAATTTAAATTCTTGCTTCGATATAAGTAATAACAAATAAAAAATGTATATGGTATAACTCCTTCAAATAGAAAGTTAATGTATTAAAATATATTTAAAATCTTTAAATATTTATTTTCTATTTATGCTTACTTGAACTTTGTTTGGTAGTTACATATTAAACTTTTGTATTATTATACTATTTATATAAAATTATATAAATATATTTTTTTGTAAGTATTTTTTTTAGACAAACATAGGGGCGAGTATGGGCATGAAGGTATCCAAAGGGTATGGGTATAGAGATTAAAATTACTACTCACATAGGTATGGAGTTGGATACGAGTATTTTTTAAAAACACAGATACAAGTATGAGTATTGTAATACCCTATCCATTGTCATCTCTATTTTAAATTGTTAATTATTATTGAATTTATCTTTTTACACCTTGAATTTTCTCCACAAAATCTTATCTTTAATTGCTTCTATATTGTGTTTTTCTTTTTATAGTGAAGTTTCTATTTTTATCTCAAGTTTATGATATTTATATTAATTTTCAAATTACCTCTTTTGTGTTTTTCTTATAAAACTAAGCTACTTATTTTTCTATTTATCGTCAAAGAATTAATTATCGATATTTCTTTTATAATTTTCATAATGTTTGTTGATTTTTTAATTTATACTAAAAAATACAATTATAATGTAGAGGATACTTATTAGTAAGGTTTGTTAAAACCATTAAATATTTTGTATTTTATAAACTGACTAATAATTTAAGCAAATGCTTTTAGTAAGTATTTGGATTAGTGTGAATACCTAAATTTTGTTTAAAAATTTTATTTTTATTTTATTTGTAAAAAAATCTGAATTTATTTTATAAAAAGAGAATGGAAACAAAATATTTTATGAAAATTAAAATTTGCTTTAACAAATTAGAAAAATTCAGATTTGACTCACCAAAAAATAAATAAAGTCTTTTAGCATGAAAATAGAACTTTGATAAGAAATTTGACCTTTTCCTAATTCTAAGAGCATAAAAAATAAAGAGAAGACATCAAATAAAGGGCTGAAAAATTTTGTTTGAAAAAAAGATACTTTGAACATAGAGAGAAAGAGGTTGAAGGAAGGAGGAAGAAAGAATAACAAAGGCAAGCAAAAAACTTCAAGATTTACATGTAAGTCTTCATCGTACTTCTATGAATTTTTTTTATTACATATTCCTACTAATGAATAAGCATTTCCACATCACACAAATCTCATAATCTCAAAATAAATAAATAAATTTGTAAATCTTTTTTTTACCTATTCTATGAAAGTTTCTTCTTTCATCCTTACTTTTTTTTTTTTTCTCTCTTTCTTAAGCCACACTACTTTCAACCATCTCTCTTTTCCACTCATCATTCTTTTATCTAAACCACCACTTTTAAACACTCAAGATCAACTATCTCTCCACTAACAATTTTTTCCTTTTTCTTAATCAATCGTCATTCTCAAACATAAAACTTACCATAGAAGCTTCTCCCCTATTCTTCCTTCTCCTCTCCCTCTCTCACACTAACTTCCACCACCCAAAATCATAACCTCCATTAATCTCACCTCCACCCTTTCATGGCCTCCTTGTTTTTCTTGAAAAAAAGCACAATCCTAACCCTAAAGTCATTTCCTCTCAAATTTGAAAATTTTAAATTTTGGACCATTTTACCCCTTTTTAATTTTTTTTTATTTTTTTGGTCCAAATTTTTTTTTATTTTTTTATTTAGTTCAACATACAATTTCTTATTTTAGTTTTATTTATTTGTTCATCATTATTATTATTTATTATTATGATTAATTTGTTTAAGGAATGAATTCTTATTATTTATTTTTTTGTTTTTTTTTATGTTAGCCTAGATTAAATTCAATTTTTTATTTTAATTTATTTGTTTGTTTTAATTCTCTTGATACCATTTACTTTACAGTAGTATATTTTAGTTTTTTTTTAACTTATCTCATTCTAACATTAACAATAAATTATTTCCCCCTCCTTTTTTTTTTATATCCCATTGTTTATATCTTAATTATCATGTTATTTATTTATTCTTTAGGATTGTCATCTTTTATTTCATTTATTGCATATTTATAGAATATTTATGTGATTTAATTTTATATCTATGATTACTTACTCTTATATTATGAATAGTAAATTACTTCTTTTTTATACAATCAATTAATAAATAATAATATAATTGCATCAATTTATAATACTAACGTATAGCTTCTTTATTATCATGTATTATAAATTGATAAAGTCTACGTGTACCTACGTTGCCAAGACTTTATGCAACTTCAATTTATCATATGTTATCCTTAACTAATTGGTTAATCATCTTAATAATAAATCAAGATATATTCATCTTCTAATTACTAACTTACGAATCAATCAACTAGTTTAAATCTAAATTATTTTATTAACGAAGCAATTTATAATGCTAATGTGTAGCGACTCTACCTTTATGCATTATAAATTGTCAAAAGCTTATGTGTATCAACGTTACCTTAAGTTTTATATAATATAAATATATCAAATGAAATTTTTAATCTTTTTATTAAATAAATATCTTCTTTAATCAATTCAAATAAATTTATTTTTTTAGTAAAATAAAATTAAATTCATATTTTAAAATTTCTTAAGTCATACTTTTAATTTTAATAAATTAAATAATTAAATATTTCTTTACTTATTTATACAAATTTCTACAATATCGATGTATAATTTACATTACATTCGATTGTTCAATAAATTATGAGGGATTTATGAATAACTTACACTATCTTAAATTCTCTTTTAATATGAATCTTCAAATTCAAACCTTTTCTCATTTACAAACTATATTATTATTATTATTATTAATTTTTTTTAACGATTTGCAATATAGTTGTGTGATCTTCCTTCACTTTTTGTATTGTTTCTCGTAGGGCACATGTATAATCGTGTTATCTTGTATCATAAACATTATAATTTTATGAAAATAATTTTAATTTCAAAATATTTTTTTTACTAAACTTAATTTTAATCAACCAACTTCATAATTTTTAGACATAACTACATAGCTTTGAGTTCTCCATTACAACCAGGGATATGTAGGAGCGTAACTAGACTTGTCAAGTTAAAATAATTTTTAAAAATAATTTTTTAAGATATCCATTAACATTTTAATAAACAATTTGTCTTCTTTTAAAATAAAAATATAAATAATTAATGTTTAGGGGTTAAATAAATATTTTTCAAAATTAGAATGAATTTGCACAATTAATTTAAGGTAACCGTTTTAAACGGACAATGTAGGGTACTAATACTTTCCTACATGTAAATGACTCTTGAACTTATTTTTGATTTCAAAGATCATATTATTTTAAAATTTTTTCTTAAAATAAACTTTAGTGGTGACTCTTCTGATTTTTTTAGAAAAATATTTCTATTCTTAAAAGATATTTTTCTTAAAAATATATTTTTTCCGTATCGTTGCGCCGCCTTGACTTAGCTGTTAGCCTCCCGAATAGAAAAAAGAAGGATCTCCGGTTTCAAAAGCCCTAGATATAGATGTCCGGTAAGTGCTTCCTTGGATTAAAGCACATTCCAGGAGTGAAAGGCCATAGGGCTCATAGACATTTTATATTTCCGATCTTTCCTTTATTTATGGTAATAGGGGGATCATAGATCTCTCTTTTCAAACAAACAAAGTTGGCAAAGTGAGAACGCTGGTTCCGCAATAACCAAATCAATCCAATTCTCAAGGCTCGTAGGTCACAAGGGTAAGGTCAAGCAACTTCTTCCATTTCTTAGAATCGGGCACGGTATCTCAAATAGACCATTGAGCGGATCCCCTGATTCTGGTTTAGCAGGATCTTTTCTTGACACCGAAAGTACATCTTTGGGAAGACCTAGACATCCATCAGTAAGGAATGTTGGGCATCTCGGCAAATCCACATATTTGGCAATGCTCCTTTCCTGAAAGCGATCGGACGGGTAGTTTAAGAAGAGCGAGAGGAAGGCCAGTACTCAAACATAAAGCTTTTACGCAGATCGGTAAACAAGAAGGCTTTGCTGCAGGGAGATGGATGTGCGATTGTGAAAGAAGATTCTAGCGGGCACTCTTGCTCTTTTCCACCCCTACGCTATAACTAATTCTCAGCTTGTAGAAGCTGGATGAGACCAGAAGGTAGTAAGCGAGCTATCCCTATCCATTCAGCTTTGTTAGTTCGTGATATCACCCTGTCCACTGCACTGACCGTGTTCCATCCGCTGACCCGAGGCAAAGAACTTCAAATCCATTTCGTGAGGAGGAGGAAGCATGCTCTTAGTCGAACTGCTGCGGTCTTGTGTCGGCCTCGGTTGCCAGGAGCAGCACCGGAGACTTTAAAGGATCGTACAATTAAGTATCGTAGAAAGCCCCAAACCAGACCTATTATTGAATGCATGAGGAATGGAAGAACTGTCATGTTCGGTTGGTGAACTCAAAGAAAACCAAGCCTAACTACTTTCATACCAGGAAATCGAAGATGTGCCAAATCGTTCTCTATCGAATCGTAGTCTAGAGCCAAAGACCCGCATTCAAGCCATAGGATGGAAAGAAAGCCCAGGGAATGAAAAATGACAGTTCATCAATCAAAACAATTGCTAGATCGAGCACGCGACGCGCATAGTCTTAAGTTCAAGAGCGGGTTGTCTCCTCTTCAACATTTCTACTACTTCCTTGCCCCCCCTTTTCAGAGATCTCCTTGTTCTCTTCCCAGATTTTCCTCTATACTTTCGCCGCCTTCTTCATCATGTTGTTCCATCCTTCAGGGATGTTCGGTAGGTGTCCGGGCTTCCTAAAAAATCCTTCCGGCAAGAATGCTGCTTGAACATTGTAAGACATTGAACCGTCTCGCTCTTGTGAACACTGATCATAAGTGGCAAAAGCCGCCGGAATCCTAATTTATTGTCCATAAGCTCTCCTCGCTACTGTAAAAATTGCAAATGTCTTTTTATACACTGGCGCAGATGGCACCGATGGACCAACGCCTTCGTCTATCACCCGAATTTATAGTAGTAGTGCCAGATCAAGCAGAGAGCGCTTTCAAGGAACGAAGTTTTTTGAGTACTATACTATACTATAGTAGAGGTAAACTTCGTTCTAAAGAGGTAGCAAGAACCGTCACAATCAGTCACTTAATAGGGCTTCTCACCTTGTCCTGAAATCCCACCTTTCCGATATGACGAATAGTTGTGACCGTCTGGTTGCGACAATCAGTTATAAAAACAAAATTATTTGACTATCTGTATGTTCTTGAACTTGACCTGATTTAAAATATTATCCTTTAGTAAAGTGTATTGATATTGAGTTGATATTTTACTTTCTAAATTTTACTTTTAAACAGTCTATTTCTTTTATTACTCTTATTGTCTTCCAAGAAACCTTCTCGATATATATTTTTTCTTTGATCATATACACAAACGCATCAGCATTATTAACAACAAAATAAACATAAACACTTCAACATAATTAGCAATCAACTCATTACTTGATAAAATTGGATGATAAATCAATAAATGTAAAATAAAAATACGAAGATGAAAATCTTACAATCAGAAGTTGGGGACCAAAATCAAACAAATGATAAAAAAGAGAAATCAGAATCGTGCAATTAAAAATTAAAAGATGAAAATTGATAAAGTGCTATAAACCAAAATTGTAATAAGCTAACTTATTTCCATGACCAATTATATTTACAATTAGTTATTATTATAATTAGTTATATGAAATATTTCATTATCTAAATATATTTTTTTCAAAAGTAATCTTTGGATAAACTGTTTTTTTAAATATTTTTTATAGTAATTTTTTTTATAACAATACTCTTATATTTAAATGACCATTTTTTAAAGATAAAATAGAAAAATGTTAGATAAAAATAATATAATATTTTAAAAAAGATTTCCGAACGACCACTTCATTTTTTCCCCTTTGTTGCAAAAATGATTAGATTGTAAAGGTTTTTATATTATCAAAGTTAAACATGACCGATCAGTGTTTCTAAAAATCTTTTACCCTTTTCTACGCAAACTCTTTTAATAGGTGCCGAAAGAAATGTATTATTAGATATACACTATCTAATTTATTAATAATATTAAATGATATAATTTTAATTAAGATTTATTATTTTTTAATTTCTCATTGCGTATTATTAGATATACATTAAAAATTTATTTTGATATATTATTAAATGCACTATTTGTATTTTTATATAAATTTTTTCTAAATCATAAATAATTTTTACGAGATATCAGAAATAAAGTCATTATGCGTAGATAACTAAGGCAATTCAAGCATTGAGAAAATTACGTAAACAATTAGTTTTTTACTATATTTTGATTTCTATATTGTTATCATTCTTAGAATTTATAAGAAGCTATTACGGTCTTAATAACATCAGATTTGATCAATGTAAAACATTAAAATGTTATATTATGTCTATATGATGAATTAAAATAAGTGATTGATATCCTTAAATATTTACTTTACTTAAAAAATATGAGATTTGCGCACACGCAAATAATTAATCTTTACGATATAAACAGACATAAATGTTCAAAATTAAAAAAATAAAAGAAATGTTGATATTCATATTTGATTCAATTTGGCCTAGATTAAATTCATTTCGTACATATTTTATACATACTATAACTGCATGTATAAATCAATCTTCAATTTCAAATTACTTTAATTCATGTTGCAATAATATCGTACAAATGTTGACGATTTCATACCTTTCTTTGTGTTCATCTATCTAAACTTTTTCATTGGAGTATTTCTTGTAAGAAAACTTTCCTTTTCTGAACTCTCGATCACTTCAATAGATGAATATATCAGTGTTTCTTGCATAAACACCTTGATCCATTATATTCTTCATCAATCTAGCAGCTAAAGACATATCCACCAGAACAATTTTCACTACTTTTCATGTCAAAAAACTAAACAAAGTTTAAGAAAATTTACCTAAAATATATACAAAATGAAAATATAAGGTAATTAAAACACTATTTTATTAATGATTTAACTAACATATAACTACTGATCATGCATAAGATGACTTGTGGCTCTAGATGCAACTAAACTAAGAAACGACATCTCATTGTTGAGCTTAGTAAGAGAAAAATTGTTTGTTCTTTCATCATTCAAACGAGTATTACAATTATGGGGTCCATCACCCGCGATATTGGCATCGTAGTTTGCAGCCATTGGAGACTCAACTAACTCACTCATTGCACTTTGGTATGCTTCAACCGATTCCCAATAGAATTGGGTTGCACATTCTTCGATGGCTTGAGAAGGAGGGTTTTTCTTCATTGCTTCAACAAAGTAATTTTTCACTTCATTTGTTCTCTTTATTGCCATCTCTAGGAGGTGCTTACAAAGAGAAACATAGTCTTTGGCAATGGTGATTTCAGGGTAGGCTTCTAGAAGTTTCAAACATCGATCAGAGTCGTTAACGTTCCTAATATCTTTGCATACAATTTGATACAGCTTGATGGTTGGTGTTGGAGATGGCGTTACTGTTGATGCAGCGTTGGAGATGAAGATCAAGGAAAAGGTGAACAACAAGGATATGATGGGTGAAGGATTCATCTTTTTCTTGGGGCATTGAATGAAGGTTACGTCAAAATTCTTTATATAGACAACATGAATATCTAGCAATTAATATTGTCATTCGATTTCAAATCTTAACTTTAATCACCTTAGTTTTTTTCATTTTAGGTTAATTAACCTTGATATTCTTTTTCCCTAAATTAAATGTTAATTTTTCAAAATTTATTCCTTTTCTCTTATTATATTCAAGATATTTAATTTTCAACCTCAGAAAATATGGATAATTAATTTTATAACTATTTATTGATTAAAATTAATTACTACATTTATTTTAATGCATCAGATAATTTCTAGTAAGGATTGCTATAAGATCAACTCTCACGTCAGAAAATAAATCTATGTTCTCATTTTAAAAAAAATTAAATCCTACAACATAAGACCAACTCTTTCTCAACCCGTGCTTTTATCTTTAAAATTATTAAATATTAATTATTTTATTTTTATTTTAAAAATCATCATCTAATTATTTATATCCTTTATATTTTTTTAAAAAAAATGTCAAACACAATATTAATATCTTTACGCCAACTAAAAATTAAATAATAATTTTTTTTATTTTTTATGCATTAAATGTTATATATTTTTGTCATTTTTGTTTTTAATTTCTCATCTGTTCCTTAACAAGTTGTGCGTACTCTTCACCTCTATGTATAATCTATAACTTAAGACAAACTTAAATTTATAAAGAGTGAAAGGGATAATTATTTTAGCTTTTTTTTAACCATATAATAAAATTTTGTTAATAATCATATGAAATCACAAATTTTAATATATTAATAATGTTAAATATTAAAATTTTTAATACAATGTATTATTCTTAATTAAAATTCATTATTTTAAATATAATAAATTTTTAATTATAATAAATACTTTCTCTAGTTCAAAATTGACTATGCATATAAAGAAAAATTTTAAATATTATTTATTTTATTCAAATATAAATTTAGTTTATTAAATAATTTTAAATTAATAATAATTTTAAAAAAATATTCTATTATTTAATTACAAATTCTCTTATTAGTAAATATTTTTAATTTATTAATTAATATAAAAATTATATTTATAATATATTTTAATTGATTAAATAGTAATTAAAAATTAAAGACTTAATTTATTATATTTCCTTTTACTTAATCATGAGGCGTCATTTAACTTAACAAAAATATCAAAAGGATAATATAAAGTTAAAAAAATATTTATTAATATATCTAATTTTAACTAACAAATAATTTAAGAAATTAGTTTTATATGTTATCTTCATGAAATTTATTAAATATCACTTCAAACAATTTATTCAATATGTTTTTTTAAATGTTCAAACTAGTATTTATTATATTATTTGTTCAATATTTTTTTTTACATTTTAATTCATTAATGAATATTATCAGTGTATTAAAAACAATGATTTATATGACTTTTGACCTTTGTTTTTGTTTTATTTAACCTTTATCTCCCATTCAAAAGTTAATTTCATATTATTAAAATATTTTATATTTACTAAGAATAGATCAATATTTACTTGAGTAAATATTTTCTTACGAGAAAGTTAAACATATTTTTTTTTAATATGATATCAAAGTTTATTTAATTTAAATGTTAGATCATTTACAAATGTCTTACAAACTTTATATATTAAATATTCATTCTTAATCAATAATATTTTTTTTATAAAAGCTTAAATAAACTAGAGACATAAATATTAGTATACAATTTCTTTTATAGTTACTCCTAGTAACCATCACTTAAACCAATCATGATATGCTCTAGTGCTAATTAGGATAAGTTAGCATAATTCTCACTGCCTACGATACAAGTTAGCTATGTTTGGTCGTGTAACACCCTCATTTTTATTGTTTTTGCTTTTGGAATATAAGAATTTTGGTGCAAGGATTTTTGCTCAAGTGAAATAAAGTTTTCTAAACCAAGCATTATACGGCACTCTCGCTCAGGCGAGAAAAGTCTTATTAAGTGAGAGAGGATAATATCATCCCAATTGCCCTTTCGCCCAGGCGAGGAATCGTAGAAAAAGAGAACTCTTTGGATTTATTCTCGCTCAAGTGAGAATGCCTCTTGTTCAAACAAAAATATAAAACAAAACTATTGTTTAGTTTTGTCTTTCAAGCAAGAAGGAACTTGCTTAGGCGAGAATGATCTTACTCAAGCGAGAGCCTGTTATTGAAGTATATCAAGGAGACCAAATTTGAGATGCTTAATAATCACAAAAGATTGAAGTAATTATTCGGTTAAAGAAAGTTGTATGGATGATGAGGTAAGTGGATAAAGCTTATGAAGAATTATGACTTTGAGTGGTTATACCATCCTGTGAAGTAAGCATTGTAGCTACTATGTTAAATAAAAAATTACTATACAATTTGGTTATGACAGTGAAGGGATGTCAATCAATGAAGAAGTTTAGAAACTTAAACTTAATATTGAAAGTTCAGCCTAAGTCTATTCTGGAATTCTCAAGGATTATTAATAATCTTCTAGTGCAAATTAGAGCTACAACAAGAAAGTAGATATCTATAAAAGATGATATAATAAAAAGAAGAAAGTAAGGATATGGAGTTTTACTACAATATTAGCTGATTCACCAAATTCTAATACATAATATGCATTTATCAAGTGAGAAATTTGAAACAGATGATGTGGAAAGAATGCACTATGAATAAATCAAGATGATTAGAGAGAAGAAGAAAGTATCACAAGATCGTGAGAAGAGCCATCGTGACTGATGCAGAAGGTCTTTGGTATTTCAAATTAAGAATCTTATGTTCTAAAACTAATAGGGTCATCCCTGGTTACATAAGAAATATATTGAATCAATTCATTAAAAAGAATTGATTCGATCGCAACTTCGAATATGGAATTCAAATGTATCAAATTGGAAATGATACTCTGAATCATAGAAGTATAATGAAATACACGATCAACCAACATTTATCAAATTTGAAAAAGAGTCAGAAGAAATAGTTCGATCTTCTTATTTTTATTTCTCGAACAGAGAGATCCATGAATCAGGATCCTAATGCATATAGAGATACAAATGGTCCAATGGGTCTAGAAAGGTATGATTGGTATTTCAAGTGAGACAAATTTTTTTGAACTAGACATTCTAGGGCATTCTCACTCAAGTGAGATAAGTCTCGCTCAAGCAAGAGAGGATAATATTATCTCAACTGTTCTCTCGCCCAAGCAAAAAGTGGCTTGTCCAGGCAAGGAATCACAAGAAAATGGAGAGTTCTCTAAACCTATTCTCACTCAGGTGAGAATGGCTCAAGGAAGAATATCAGAAAATGTTAGAAAAATTATTGTTTGATTTTCTCGCTCAAGCGAGAATGAGCTCGCTTAGGCGAGAATGATCTCGCTAAAGCGATCGCCCGTTCGCCCAAGTGAGAAATTGCAGGTTTTGAAGGGTATTTAAGGAACTTCACGTACTCCTTCTCAATCTCTCTGTTCTCTCCCTTCCCCTTCTTAGAGAAAACCTCTTCAAACTCTGAATCTCTTTTATATCTGAACACGAATGCCTATTCTACTATAATTCAAGTAAATTTTCAGAGCTTAACTCTTCTATCTCACTCTTATTTTTTTGTTTTCTCTTTTCATAAAGTACTCTACTCTATGATGTTAGGAAGAACTTTGGTCCTTAGATAGTATATCTTGTTAAAACATTGAGCTTTCCTCTAGATCTCACAAAGAACTTAGTCTCATAGACCTATTTACAGACAAAGGGAATTGATCCTAAACCCTAGATTATATATTTATATATATAGGGATAGAATCTTCTTAAACTAATGTAAGTTTAAAACCTCTTATACTTGATCTGAACCTTTCATTTAATTTACATTTTACAGATTATAATTTATTACTTCACTGACCGTTAAATATAAGTTAAATATAAGGCTCAAATTGAGTGTAAAATTTTTTAGATTTACATCAGTGTTAGAAAATTTTTTCCCATATATATATATTATAGTAAAAATTTTAAAAAATAATTTGACACAATATAATGTTTTAAAATAATTTTTTTTAAAAAAATTGAATGTATATATTATAACATTATTACTTTTATTGAACTTATCATGTTTAAAGAACACATCTCACTGTTAAAAATTATAAATAATAAAATAAAAAATTTGTGAATCAGCTTGTCATCAACTCAGTTCCTAACGTTCCTTTCTTAAGTATTATACTTTTCCTTATCCATGACATAACCAGCATAATGAATTGAGGAAAAGTAGACAATTTTTTGCCATCATCTAACAATTTATAATGGATAAATATTTTTCACCTCTTCTTTCACGGTTTATGGCTGCTCAAAAAGAGGAAAAAAGTGCTTAATGAATGAAATTTCTGCCCACGAAAATGAAAAATAAAGTAGATAAAAATATAAACTGAAAAAGGATTGCTATACTTGATAATTCTTATTGTAATCGAAGAAATTAAATTTAAAAATAAAAATGAAAATACATTTTGAATTCATCAATAGCTTTTATTAATCAATTTCAATATTATAAATAAAATTATTTCATTTGATAAATAAAATATACAATAAAACTATTTTCTTTCGTGGTTTGTCATGTGTTTTTTTTTAAATTAAAATTGTTTGAAAATAATGTCTTAATTACATACTTTTATTATAAAAATTTAATTTTTTTTGCCACTTTTTTATTAAATTTATTTAAATTTTAGATATAAAAATTATTACTTAACTTTTTTTATTATTTTATATAAATTTTTGGATTTTTCGTGAATCTCTATATTTATATTTATAAAATTTCTTATTATGTCTTATATGAACTGTCAAATTTTTTACAAATATTTCAATATATAAAATTCATAATACTTAATATATTATTTCTATTATTTTAAAATAGATTATATTTTAAAAATATTAGCATTTTATTAACATTTTATCATCTTAATATATAATATTTTCATTTATTGAATTAAGTTAATATAAGATTTTTTTAAATAATGTTTAAAATAATAATAATAATAATAATAATAATTATTATTATTATTATTATTATATTAAAGTAAAATACATATCAATTGCACAAGTTATTATCTTAGTTTTGTAAAACATTTTAGATAGAAAATTTAAACTATTAGAAATCTGATGATAAAGTAACGAGAAATTTGTATTTAGTGCAAATATTGGGAGTATACAAGTTAATTGGGAACATGAAACATAAAAAAAACTTGGGGGTGTAAAAGTAGCTTGCGCAAGGAGTAAAATAAAATTTAAAATATATATTAATAATATATTTAATATAAAAATAAAAGTAATAGTTATCAGAAAAGCTTCTATTAATTGAAATGTGAAAGACGAGTACAAAGGAAGGTTGGTTCTTTGACAACTATTATATAATTCGAAAAGTTATTTATTAAACTAATATTACTTTAAAATGATTTATTAAAATGAGTAAATTTAACTATGTCTAAAAAGTGTTAGTAAAAAGAATAAGTATCACACCTTAAAATGGGTTAAATGTTAGAGAATACTAAGTGGTGTCCTTAGTCACACAATTTCACATTTTAGTATGATATTCATTTTCTTTTACTTCACACAATAAAAATAAAAAATTTTATGTATTATTTTTTATTTAAATTTATATTTAAGACTCAAATTTTAATAGTTCTTTAACCAAATTTTGAAATTAAAAATACTAATTTTTCCTCTTACAAAAATTCAAGATTTATTTTGAAATTTTATTTTTATTTTAATTTAAACAAAGTTTAAAATTGAAGTTCAAAATTTAATTTTTTGTATTTGACCAAAGTTTGAAATTAAAAATTTCATTTCCTTTCCTGTTTTTAACGATTTTTATAACAAAGATTAAAAATAACCTCTTTTTTTTTTACTATTGCTACAGTTTTTTTTTTATGAAAAACAAAAAATGTTCTAAGAAATCATATGAAGCTTAAAATTTAAATTTCAGATTCAAATTTTAATTTGAGAGAGAACCTTAAATTTGTATTATAAAATACACTATTATTTTTATTTTTTTGCATTACAAAAATATCATTAAATTAAACGAATTTAAAAAGATTAAATGTTTTACTTATAAATAATATAAATTCTAGTATATAAAATAAAAATTAAATTAATATTCAATTTTAAAATATATATATAATATAAAAAATACATGGTATGATAAAAAAAATAACTAGCTCTTAAAAATATTTCCATTTTACAATACTTCTAAAAATAGTCTCCTTTATTTAAAATTTATATAAATATGATTTATTAAAATTAAAAATGTTTTTCCATAACTAATATATTTTACTTATTCTAATATATCATTTTACTCATTAATTTTATAAATTTATAAATTTTAAATATATTTTTTAAAAATAAAAATATTATTTCCATGTGTTTATTCTCATGAAAGTAAAATCAATTAACTAATTTTTTTTTCTTTTTTCCTCTCACTTGATAATTTTTTAATAAAACATGAAGTTGACCAATTCAACTGTTGAATCATCTTATATTAGTTTTATAATTATATAATTCTAATTTTATATAATTTGTTCAATAATAAATATTTTATCTAAAATTTAATTATTTACTTATAGTTAAAAAAAATTTATGTTAAAATAAAGTATTTATTTATTTTGTTTTTTATAATAAATTTTATAAAGTTAGTCTATTTAATAAAAAATTTTAAACTAACGTTAAATTAATCAATTTTTTTCATTTAAAAAAGTTATTAAGTAACATAATTATTTAAGTTTAACATTTAAGGTTAATAGATTATGACGATTTATATATGGTATATATTTACATTAAATGTTAAAATTAAATAATTTTATACAGTTAATGACTTTTTATATAATATAAAATTGATTAATTTAACTGATAAATCATCTTATATTATTTTTGTAATTTTACATATTAAGTTTTATATAATTTAAATATTTATATTTTAAATACATATTTTACATTAAAATAAAATAATATAATAAAGTATCTACTTATTCTGTTTTTCTATTAAATTTTATAAAATTAATTTACATAATAAGAATGTTTAAATTAATTATTGAATTGATTAAGTTTTTATTCTAAAAAAGAATTTAATACTAGTTTCCAAATTATATATATATAGTAATGGCAACAATTTTTGATAAAGACTTTTTAATTATATGACATTTTTATGACATTTATTATAAATTACATAATAAAATATATTTATGATAAATAATTTTAATCATTAATTAAAGTTTATTAGAAATAACTGAAGTGTGAGAGAAAATTATTATACTTTATTATGGTCTATCATTTAACTTATAAAAGAAATATAACAGCAAAAAATATAATAAAGTCTTAAAAAATTATGAATATATCTTTATTTTTAAGTAACAAAAATTAATGATAGAGTATTTTTAATTATATAACATCTTTATGACATTCACTATGAATTATTTTAATCGTCATTTAGTTAACATGATTGGCAATATATGATAGAATTGGACCTTAATTAATGTCGAAGCTAACATAGAAAACTAGGGATCTTGCGGAAGATGATTGGTGGCGAGAAATGCAACATAACTAAGAAACGACATTTGGTCATTGAGATTAGAGAGAGCAGGATCATTGATTTTTTCATCCATCAAAGCGCTGTTGCAATTCACGGGTCCATCACCTGCGACTTTGCAATCATAATTTGCAGTGTCAGGAGACTCAACCAACTCACCAGATGCACTTTCAAATGATCTAACCAATCCATCGTAGAAAAATGTTGAGCATTGTTTAAGAGCTGCAGAAGAAGGCTTTTTCTTCGCTGCTGCAACAAAGTAGTTTTGCCCTTCGGTTGCTCTCTTTATTGCCACCTCTAGGAGGCTCTTACAAAGTGAAAGGTAGTCTTTGGCCCCTGTGATTTTAGGGTAGCCTCCTAGAAATTTCAAGCACCTATTAGCGTTTTCTCCAGCATCTTTGCATACACTTTGATACAACTCGGTGCCTGGTGCTGATGCTGATGGTGATGCAAGAGCTGAAATAAAAATTAAGGAAACGGTGAAGAAGAATGATAACTGTGCTGAGGGATTCATCTTTCTTGTGATTCTATACATTCAAGGCCACTCCAGGATTTGTTCTTTATATAGCCACTCTGAATATCTAGCATTTAATATTGTCATTTCACTTTAAATCTTATCTTTAATTATTTACTTACTTTAAAATATATGATATTTTTATCCTTATTAAATTAAATATTTATTATTTAATTAAATTATATATTTAGTCTTTATAATTAATACATATTTACAAATTTGTTTATGTAATTGAAAAATTATATTAATATTTATACAAGTATTTTGTTACATTTTAATTTTTGTAATTTATATTGTTGTTCTTACATAAAAACAGTAGTTATTTTAAATATAAAAATTAAAACGTATTTTTTTTAAATATAGGGACCAATTTGTAAACATATCAAATATAAAAAACAAATATATATTTTAATTAATTATAATTTTAAAGAAGTTGCATAGTTTGAACTTAACTATTCTAATTAGATATTTGTGCAACTTTTGTAGGGATCAAACACTTAATTACGTTTATATTTTTTATATGATACATTAATTTCTATAATATCTTTGAAAAAAAAATTTATATAAGAAATAAAATATTTATTATATTTGAGATATAACTTTATTACATGAATGAATTTGTGCATTTTTTATCATGATATAAGTAAGTTTTATATATTATATTGACTCAATTTCATTAGTTAGTTTTTTTGCTACTTTCTTTATCAATTAGATTAAAAAAAAACTAGATATTTTTAACTATAATAAAAAGTTTTTATCATTTGATTAGTTTATGAATTTACTAAATTAATAAGTTTTATCAATAAATAAATACAATCTTAGTCATAAATGGTAAGTGACTTAAATCTATGAAATTTTGATATTTTTAAAATTCATGATTCTTTGGCTCATTTTTTATTTCTTCTAGATAAGTTCTCAATTTTTTTTTTTAATTTGTGTTTAAAATATACTTTTAATCTTTATAATTAATACTTATTTATGAATTAGTCAATGCACTTAAAAGTTTTTATATTTTAACTTTTATATAAGTATTTTGTTACATTTTATTCCCTATCATTATAACATGTTTAACATTGACAAGAACAAAAACATATAATTTAATCTTATTCTTCTCTTGTAATGCACTTGTATCTGTGAAGATTTTTTATATTTAAAAGTAAAGATATTTTTTTATAAATAATGTTAGTAATACACTTTTAACATAATTTTTTTTAAAGTATAAGCGAAAGATATTAATTTAAGAGTGAAAAAGAATGAGACCTATATAATATTTATAATGTTTAATAAAATTTAGTCAATAGTGGTGGGTATGTTACAAAGAGTGTTTTTAGCATTACTCTATCTTTTAATGCACTCTTTTCATTTTTTGTTTGTAAGTAATTTCATTATTATTTAATACATTTTATAATTTTAAAAGTATTAAGAGTATATTTGTTTTATTTTAAAAAAATTGTCTTTTTAGAAACAAAAAATAAATATATATTTTATTTTTAAAAAGATAAATTTTTTTAAAAATAGAAACAAATCTCAGCTATTTATATTCTCAATTATTTTTTTTAATTTTTTCAAATTTCTCCCTAATTGAGATAATTAATTTTCAAATTATTTTATGTAATTAATTTTTTGTATAGTTTCCATATAATTTAAAATACTTTAATTTTTTATATTTTTGAATTATATTTAAGGTAAAAAATATTACATATTTATCATATAACACATGAATAAAAATTATTAAATTCATTCAATATTTTATAAATGGAAAAATAATTAAGAAAAATATTTGTTGTTTACATTTAGATTAGATAAAAAAATCATATTAAAATACAAAAAATTATAATTATTATAATACTTTGTCAGGCTATAAAATTGTCTACCATAAAAACTTCATTTTGAAATCGACTTAAATGTATAATGAAAATTATTAAATATATTTTTTATTTAATTATAAATTTAATTTATCATCATCGCATGTTACTCTCCAATCAAAGTTTTAAAGTCAACACTATAAGCGACAAATAAGTTCTTCTTTGAGCATTTAATATAATGTATTCATTGGAACTTGAACTTGAGATCAGATTTTATGGTAAAATAACTATCTATTAGTTTATTCACGTATTCAGTGATATATTTTATTTGTAAAATATTTAGATTTGATCAAGAGTTACTATGTATGGATTTAGTTAGGATTTGATTTTGAGTTAGATCATTTTATTTATATTCTATGAGAACTATGTTTAGAATTTTATTCATATTTTATTATTATAATTAAAGTAGGATTTCATTTGAAATATTATATAGGATTGGATTATAATTTTCTAATATTAGTATTTGGATATGTATCAATAATGACTCACTTGAAAGGAGAAGTAAAAAATAAAACAAATAGAGAAATATATTATTTCTTTAAGTTATTTATTCTCTAGTGGGTGGATTTCCTCTTTGCTTGATGAGTTGAAAAAACAGTTTAGAAATGTATCAAGAATTGTGAAAAGTTGTCCTCATCAAGTTGATGATTCTAATATGTCATTGGATAAAAATTTGTTGATAACTTTTATATTTAAAGTTATGATATATTTAAAGTTTGATTTATATTTAATTTAGACGTTTCAATCTTTGTTTTTGCTTCTTGTGCTATTTTTAATAACTCTTAATAAAATATAACCAAATCCTTAATTAAGATGTTAATAAAATCCTAAATATAATCCCCATAAAATATAAATCAACTAAATTCAAATAAAAACTTAACTAAATCTGTACATATATAGTAACTCTTAATCAAATATGAATAAAACCTTAGTACATTTCCATTTTTTTTTTAAGATAAATTTGCAATGCTCATTATATTTCGGTTTGCTGAAAACCTTATTTGAAGGGTAAAATTTGTAAAACCGAATTTCTCTTCTTTGTTTAAATTTATAAATTATAAAATGAAAAATAAAGATGCTGCATATAATAATAATAATTATAATAATAATAATAGATGAAATATATATTGCTTGAAATATAGAATAGAAAAGGAAACTCTATTTTTCGTTTACCTCACTGCAATCCGCTCCAACTCAGCTGACAGTTATACTCATGAGTCATGATTCAATTGCAATTACTTTTGATTTTATTCCCCTTTTAAAAAGAAAGTAAAAAAGAAAAAGAAAAGTGAAGGTAACAAATAGATAATGACCAAATATTTTTTTTTCACGTAGTAAAATTTTATTAAAAATAATAAAATATTACTGCTCTTGTTTATAAAAAAAACAAATACTTAATTATAAAAAATAATGAAGTATAATTTTATATTTTATTCTAAAAATATTCATAAAATTAAATGTTAGTGTATTATATATTAAATAAATAAATATATCTAATTATACAGGTAAAGAGTGAGTATTTTATTAACATAAATCTTACAATAAATAAAATATAAAAAACTTTAACAATTAATACATCTAAAAAGAGTTACTATTTTTTATAATCAGGACAAAAAATATTAATAATTATTTGTTATAAACAGGAAATGAGAAAAAAAAATTATTTCTTTAATAAAACTGATAATAAAAAAAATGTGAAAGAAAATTAATGAGGCAATATTCAACTCGGTCAAACTAATGTCACAGAAAACTTGCAGTTACTGAAAGAGGAAATGAACAGAGATGCATGTAAAAACTGTGTTCTTGTTTAACCCATATCTCAATTCCTAACCTTAACTGTGGTTAAAGGAACCACAAAATGGGGGTAAAGGAAAACTCAGAGAGAAAAGATCCGAATAATCTATGAATTAATTTGGTATTTCTCTCATTCTTCTAAGATTTTATAGTGGTTTGGCATTCTGAGATATTCACACAACACTCTTTTGTTCTCTGCATATTACTTTCCTGCGTTTTTTTTAAGGCATTCACACTACACAGTCACAATATTGTAAACAACCACCATAGTTCCAGAGCATGTATCGTTTCCCAGGTCTGCTTCTGCTAGTTCTTTTCTTGTTTGTTTATTTGTGTTATTTTTCATTTTAGCTCTTTAAATGATGATAAAGGGATGTGCGCCGAGGAACTCTAATCTGTTGAATCTACGATAATGTTGAAGCATGGATCACATAAGAGATAGGCATAGATTCTGACCAAAAGATAATTCAGCATGCATGGGTTTTTTAAAATTGTATATGTAGTAAATTTTTGCTGTGTTTTAGTGAGAGAGAGAGAGAGAGAGAGAGAGAGAGAGAGAAGCAAAAGCTGAAACTAAAATGTAGTAAATTCAAAAAAAAGCATGAAATTGTGTTCGTCTGGAAAACAAAATAATAATCAAGTTGATTTTTTATATATATAATTTATGTTTTTATTTTATTACCTGTAATCATCTTATTTTACTTTAGGTTTATTATTTTCTTAAATTTGAAAACAACATATCCACTTTCTCAGTCACTGTCCAGGTTCTATTTCTTCGTATATTATTTGAAGAAGTACTAAACGATGTAAAAGGAAATTCGATGAAAACTGTAAATTATGAACTCAACCTTATTTATGTCACTTACCCATCTATCTATATATATAAAACTATTTTAGCCAAAAACATAAATGATGTTGGTTCGTGTTCACCGTAAGCATTGCTCTGTTATTTATCCATGGTGCATGTTCCTAGGCCATATGAAGGTGTACCTAGATAGTTATCTTCCCTATTGCTTTTAAACATTTGGTCAGGTGCTTGGTTTTTTTTTTTTTTTTTCTTTCTAATTCTTAAACAATTTAACTATGTCAACACTTTTATATTTTCACCGTATTATATTGCTTATTATATTTATTAGGATTAAATATAGTTTTTATTCTTTAAATTACATTAAATTTAAATTTTGATTTATAATTTTTGTTTTTTATTCTTACATTTTTTGTAAATCATGGATTATATAGTTCTTCTTACTTATATGGGTATTTTTCTTGACTTTTCTTGTCTTATTTAATTAAATTTTGAATTTTCATGTAATATCTTTTTAATTCGGATAAAACAGCAAAGAAAAAAGTAAATCTACTCTACTTCCCCAAGCCCCCAAGGGGTCTTAGTTACAATTACCAATTTTGAAAGGTTATTGATTGCGCCTAACAACTTATCTTTTGGTTTGTGCGTAGGCAATATTTTCTCGTGAGAAAGAGAAAACCAAGTTTCACAATAGCCATGACTTGCAACCAGCCAAAGAAGCCTCCTCTTTCCTTTTCAACCCTCTTCTTTAAGATTATTTTACAATCAAGTCTGCAAAATGGAAAGCTTGTAGCCATTCTTTCATTCATTTCCTCTTCTTCTATGCAAATTTTTGCATTTATATAATGGAAAAAAAAAAGGATAATTGAATAATAGCTTGTAAATTTTCTTTATATATGCACACTAACAAGAAGTTTTTTCCACTTTGCAGAAGATTCCAAACAAGTTCACTATGGAACATGGGGGTAATCTGCCAAATCCATTGTTTCTCAAGCCTCCAGATGACACTAAATGGGAAGTACACTGGACTAAACATGATGGTGCTATTTGGCTTGAAAAGGGTTGGAAGGAGTTTGCTACATACTACACCTTAAGTCATGGGCATTTGATAGTATTTGAATACCAAGAAACATTTCACTTGGAGGTGCACATATTTGACCAGAGTTGCCTCGAAATTAAATATCCTTTCCATGACACTCAAAATGATCATGACAGCTTTGTTCATGTCACCAATGATACTGTTAAAATTTTGGAAGAGGTGACTCCAACTCAAAACAATAAACTCATATCACCCATATCCATATCATGCCCTCCGCCAAGTAAGAAATTGAGAACAACCACAAGCGGAGTTGTTGGAAGTAGCTCCAATTTGCAACAAATGACTCAATATGTCCAAATCCATAGCAACAAGACTCAGGGCACTAATTTTCAGGAGTCAACATTAGCATCTGTGGGGGAAGTATTAGACGGTATGCATTTCATAATTATATTGTCTTTTTCTTTTCATGGAACATTTGAGTTTTTGAGGTCACCTTTTCATGGTACCATATTGTTCAATGGTTTTTTAGGTAATGTCAATGAGAACCCGAAAATGGAGCAATTGACTTCAAAAATTAATGCAGCTTTAAACGAAGCTGCAACCTTCAAATCTAACAATCCATCTTGCACGGTTGTCTTGAAGCCTTCCTATGTATTTGGACGTTCTTTGGTGAGCTTTTGATGAGTTTTATTTTTATACAATAAGATATATAGTTTAATCTAAACATATTCGTGTTTATATTTTCTAACTTGTAAAAGAAAAAAAATCAGAATATCCCCTCAAAATTTGCAAAGAGATATTTGAAGGAAGAACCAATGGATATCCTGCTTCAATCCTTGGATGGGAGAAGTTGGCTTGTTAATTACAGTCTCGGCAAATTTTACACTGGATGGTCAAATTTTACACTAGATAATCAATTGAATGTGGGAGATGTTTGCCTTCTAGAGCTGATCAAGAGCCAAGAATTAATTTGCTTGAAAGTAAGAATTTTTCGGCTTTCAAATGAAATACATTCCCCTCTATCTACAGGTAATCCAAGTTGGTTGGCTTTTAAACTGTTATCAAGTTTGTGAAAAGTAGTAATGATTGAGATTTTCATACTTTGAAGCAGTTCAAGGAGATGGATTTAATTGCATATACCCTAAGAGAATCCCATATTTTAGAAGCAGAACTTTTATTCCTAAAGAAGGTAAAGAATAATTCTGAGTCCATTTGTGACAGCGTCAAAATGCACATGACTTTTGAATAATGTAAAATGAAAATGTAAATATAGATAATTTACAATTGTCATGCCTTAGGTAGGTGGAAGGAGACTGAAAAAACTTCACAGTCGAGTAGTCCACAATCATTCACAAATGGAGCTATGAAAGAAGCTAAAATGTTCACCTCTGAAAATCCTTATTTTAGATTCAAAATAAAGTCAGATCACAAGCGGGATTACAGACCGGTAAGGTTTTATTTATGCAACAAAGTCATTATCATAGTCATTATTAGACTATGATCCTGCAGTGATGAGAATTTAATTTGATGCAGGTTGTACCAATTGCCTTCATGAGAGATTACTTCAGTAACAAGAAGACTGTGATGTTACAGTTAGGTAATAAGTTATGGCCTGTAAGTTTGCTCCGTTCAATGGGTGTTCCAACGAAGTTGTCTAAGGGTTGGGCCCTATTTGAGAAAGAAAGTAAATTGCTAGTTGGAGACGTTTGCATCTTTGAGCTCATCAACATAGAAGATGCCGTGTTTTATGTTCATATTTTCAGAGGCCAACCTTAGGCACTCTATTTGGAGCCTTTGCTATATAAACATTTGAACTATGATTGAACAGAATTTTAATGATCATAGACATTGTTCTATAGTGTTTAGTATTCTTATTAATATGTGTGAACATTGTTAATGCTCAGCTAAATGTGTACAAATATTGGTTTATTAATTTAAATATAGAATTTAAGAGTTATAATTACATTAATGTGACATTTTTAGCAACTTTATGTAAATATAGGTTTTGAAAAATTGTCAATGGCGCGTTTTGGGGAGTCTGTCATCTTTAATCATGCAATCTACCATAAACAGTGGAGTTGAAGCTTTTACGTGAATGTGGTCTTTTAAAAAACTGCCATGGCAAGTTTTGAGAGATCTACCATGTTCAGTCTTGCCATCTGCCTTGAACAGTGAAATGTGAATGTTGAATAGTAACCTTGCAGAGTGAAGAATCACTAGTGGCGATTTTTCTAAAAGAATCTCTACCATTGTTAGTTGCAACAAGTGAGGAAGAAGCTTTTTAGAATAAGAAACTCGCCATTAACAATTTTTGGAGCTATATAATAACCCTTTTAGCCATAAACTCATGCACGAAGAGAATGTAAAAAAGAGAAATTAGGGCAAAAGAAAGAAGAGGAAACCCACAAAGAAGAAGAGTGGAAATAAAAGAAAAAAGAGAGTTAAAAAAGTAGAAAATATTTTAATATATTACTTTGGTTATGTTATAAAATGAAAATTTAGCGGAGTAGAATACTCATCCTTACGAAATGTTTCCAAGAAATAAAATTAAAAACTAGAGGAAGATTGATTTCATCAACAATCATACTCTCAATAAGATTATAAGAAAGAGTTGTTATAATAATATTTAGATTAATTTAAGGACTGTGATAATTTGATTAAGTTCTATTTTTTTTTATTGAAAAGAGTATGTAAATAATTTTAATATCAATTTGTTTTGAATTTGTTATACTTAGTTAAATTTTTTAGTAATATTGCCAGTTAGCTAATTTAATTATAGTTTACAATATGTTTTAGATTAAAAAAATTACCTTGTTAACCAACAAAATTATTTACAGTTTAAACCTAAATGTTTGCGATATTTATTAAATAGATTATCACGATATAAAATTTTGTTTCCACTCTATTTTTATAAATCTGAAAATATAAAAATTATTTCTTTTAAAATTTTAAACACTTTTAAGTTTTCATAGATAAAATGATAAAATGTAAGTTTTGTCTTTTTTATTTAAGTTTATAAGATATAAAGATAAAAAAATTATTTTAATTTCTTCTTTTGTTATAAATTACTACACGTATTTGAGATTTAAAATTTAAAGATGCTACATAATCTCTACGAAATTAACTAAAAATAAGTAAAAAATATGTTCAAATTCTAAATTGAAGAAAAGTTCTGAAAGTAAAAATATTTTTTAACTTTAGAAGAGAGTAAAAGAGATAAAAAAGGTGAGATAAAAAGTAGTTATTTACCTTTTAATCTGATTAATACTTATTAATCACTTCAATCTATTTTTTAATTATTGTTCTGATTTAATGTATTTATGATACATAGTTTAAATTATTATCTTTAAGAAGAATAATTATTTTGACCAAACGCAATTTCAATAAAAAATGTTAAATATATTTTTATTTTATGTACACTGTTTTTTATTCATTTATTTTATTTTATTTTAACAACGCCTTTAATCACAAGTACTCGTAGATGTTTAAAAATTATTAAATAATTCGATACTGCAGTATGTATATAGTTTAGAATCAAGTTCACCTTTACCCTTGTTTTAGGAAAAAAGATTCCCTCCTGTGATACAAGAGTCATGTTAATGTATTTTTGCATTTTAGAACAAAAATAAAAAAACATAACTCTCATGTTTAAGTTGAAACATAAGGGGATCCTGATCCTTCTTTTGGATGCTAAGCAAGAGGGAGTTGGTCCAAATGTATGTATAAATAACTGCTTCTGACACTGTTGGAACACCGTACAACGCATATCCCAACATCATATCTTCCCATATTTTCGTTTCAGTTGTTACGGGCATTTTTTATTTTTTAAAAAATTGTGATAACAATTTATAATTTTTAATATTTTTTTTAAAAAATTTCTGGTAGCAATTTTTAAAACTTAGTCATTTTTTATTATTTTATCAGTATCTATACAAAAATCATCTGTATCAATTTTTAAATTTCATATTTCTGTAATTTTTTTAAAATATCATATTTTGGTATATATTTTTCAAATTTTACATATAAAAGATTAATCCGTTTTTACAAAGAAGCATGTATTTTCTGCAGTAATGTCAGAAGAATGTAATTTTGAATCCTTTTACTTTTTATTTATTTTAAATAAAATTCAGAAAACAAATAAATAAATAAACTGGGCAACTTTCATCTCTGTCACTACTCATCATCCACTCCTCGCCACGACATCCTTCTTGCTCTCTGTATGTTTGAATTTTTGTTTTTTAGTAAAATGTTTGATTGGGTTTTTGTTTGAAGTTTTAAACTTTTCCTCTTTTATTGTGGTGATTGGCCTTTTTATATAAGTGGGTTCTGCCCTTTGTTGTAGAGAGCATTCTGGTTAGTTTGGGGTGATCATGGACACCAAAGATTGTCTTTGTTTTATATATATACATATATTGTATAACAATAAACGGTGGTCAATGTTGTGACTTGTGATACAAATTGTTAATTTTCTATGCTTGAAGAATATGAAAAACAGTGAATACTTTTGGTAAGATTGCTGAATAGAATCTTACTTGTTTACTTCCCAGATGAATTATTATTCTTACTTTTTCTCCCATTAATCTTCTTTAATATTTTATTCAGTTGAGGAGTAAAATTAAAAAAAAAAAAGGAATGAAACATTAAGGTTGGATTACAGTTATTTCTTTTATTAAACTTATTGAATATTTAAAAATATAAAATTGGTCGTTTTTAAATTTTAAATTTTATATATTCATATTTTTGTTTTGGTAGAAAGATTTACATTAATAAAATCATTGACTCAATTTATTAAAAAAACTAACTTTAATTAGGCACTAATGACATTGAAAGACTCGTTGAAGTTAAACAATATCACTTTATTTATTTATTTAAAGAAAGCAATTCAGTTAATATTTTAAAAAATAAGATTATTGTATTTCCAGTATTATAGACAATCAACTCACTATTTGGTTTATTTGTGCTAAAGATTTGCTCGCGAGAGAGAAGGAGAGAAGCCATGACTTGCAAGCAAAAACATCCGCTTCGCTCTGCAAAACTCCTCTTTAAGATTATTCTACGAACATATCTGCAAGATGGAAAGCTTGCAAGCATTCTTTCCTTTGTTTTTAACCTTTTGTTTTTTCATCTTATTCTTATTTTAAGTGTGGGGAATGGAACTTGATATTTAGTAGCACAAATTAAATTTATACATATAAAAAATCATTTATATCAATGACTGAAATAAAATAAAAAATAAAAAAATATGAATTACTTGTGAATTTTTTTACGCATGCTAACAAAAAGTTCTTTGCACTTTTCAGAAGATTCCAAACAAGTTCAGCGAAAGTACACTGGACTAAATGATTTGGTGGTATTTGGGAGTTTTTTTTACCGTAAAATGACAAAAAAAAACAAATCCTCATATAGACTTATTGTCAATTTTATTACACAAATGGACCTATTTTTGTTGCAATTCAGAATTCGGTCCGAGTTAGATTTTTGTTTTTTTTAATAATAAATAAATATTATTATTTAAATTATATTTATATATTATTATTTTAATAAATATTTATAAATATTTTATTAGTTATATATATTAAAATAAATTTTATTATTTGAATTTTGTTTTTATTTTTATATTATTTAAAAATAAATAAAAATAGTAATAATATTAATTTTAAATGTTTATTAAAATTTATTTGACATATTTAAGATAATAAATAATATTTTTAGAAAAAAATAATAACTAAATTTTTAAAAAATAATTAAATAATAAGTAAATTATTTTAGTTAATTTTTAAAAAATATTTAAAATATTTAAATAATAAGTATATTATTTTACATAACAATGTTAATGTTTAAATAATTTCTACTTAAAGAATACTAAATATATTTTTTAAAATTAAAAAAAAATATTAAATATTATTCTTTTTATTTATTTATTTAAATATGTAATTTTGACTTAATATTTTTAAATATTAGTATGATAAAATGATATTTTGAATAAAAATTTTATTTTAATTAAATTATTTGTTTAAAAATGTTATTATTTAATATTATAATTTTTAATATCCTAAACTCTAAAATTATACTATTATAATTTTGAATAAGTTTTATTTGAAAATAAAAAATTTATTTTTAAAAAGTAAATAAAATATTAAATTATAATTTAATTATTTATAGTTGAGACAAATATTTTGAAATTAAAATTTTCATATTATTAAAGTAACATTGATGAAGACAAAATACATTAATAAAAATGATAACAAATTCATAACAATATTAATAATTAACTATCTCCGTAATGGTGGCCAATTCCACAACGAGGGCGACATCTGTGACGTGGTGAGTTTCGTCGTTGTGGTTGTTGCTCTGGGATTTCAAGATGAACTTGTGGAGGATTTGGATCATCATGAAGGTCTAGTTGTTGGAATGCATTTGATGAATTACCAGGTTCATTAACAAAATCTGGTTAGTAAAGAGACTGCATGTAAGTTTGTGCTGAAGATGGAGTTGTAAAATCAACTCCAAATAAATTTGTAAAAAAATCCTCTGATGTTGTTGCAAATGAATGTATTGTGTTAATTATATTTGCTTTGGCGTAATGTTCAGAGGAATTGATGCAGTCTCGTGGTATGACGGTGTGGAAGTCGTACCCATTTCAAATGTGTTGGTAGTCCTTTATTGTTGGTCGCTCGTCTTGGGATCTTGTAGTAGTTGTGGCACAGATAGAAAATAGATAGAATTAGCAATGTACCATTCCATGTATTCTTGTATGTAACAAAATGGGCCTTGAATTGGATGACCTGTTATTGTTAGCTCACGTCTGTTATTCCATATTTCGATCCATTGACCATGTCTTGTAACTCAATTTTCATCCTGTCTTCCTCTCATATCAATTTTGTGGAGGTCATTCAAATTATTCGGTGGAGAAGAGACTTCTTGGATTAGACGAAACTGTAATTTGACTCTATCTGTTTGGTGTCATTCAACAATTGCAAAACAAAGGATGGCGGTACATGAAGTCCACAGTTGAACATCTCTATATGCTTCCATGGGTATTGATGTTTGCAAGTCTTGATATGGCGCCCATAAAAACTACAAATATATTTAAGTTTGTTATTTAAAATGATGTGTAAAAGATAAGAAAATAAATATGACGAGTTACCTGATTAGCTTGAATGTGATCAAATATTGATCTGTACCCCACAACATCATTTTGAGGTTTATTTCGAAAGTTTAGTACTCTACCCCCGCTCCATCTGCACACGAGAGGGTATGTTGGTGGATTACTAGAAATTGGCGCAATATATGGCATGCGATACCATGCCCAGGACATTAACAGTGATGAGCAACCACCCATTATTTTGCTACCAACTTTTGTGGCTTTGCTCATTTCTCTGTATAACATAGCTAAATAAGCAGAACCCCAACTATATCGTCTTGTTCTTTTAAGATTGGTTAATAAAGTTAAATACATAAGATGTACTTTGTTGCCTGTTTTGTTAGGCATCAAAACACCTCCAATTAAACCTAGTATATAAGCTCTACAATGGGCGTGAACTTCTTCTTCAGATGGTTCTTCTGATAATGGCAACATGTTGTCTCTCAGCCACTTTAGTTTTAGCATAGAGCCAATAAGTGACTCTCCCTTGACTGGCACGATACCGAGATATGTGTCACACATTTCCTCCCAGTCAAACATTGTTGGACCAATGACTGGTAAACCATCAACTCTTAGCCCGAGTTGAAGTGCAACATCCTCCCAGGTTATGGTGCACTCTCCTATTGGAAAATGGAATGTGTGAGTTTTAGGTCTCCACCTCTCGATCAAAGCTGTTATCAATGCGTGATCCACTTTAAGATGCCTTAGCTTTGCTATCCCAGCAAAACCAAGTTGTTCAAGTATAGGAACAATTAGGGGATTGGGTTCTGGCATTGAATGACAGAAAGATGAAATCATGTTTTCAGTTTCCTGCAGTTATTAATAAATTAGTAACATTATATGTAGAATATTGATTTACATATTCAGTTAGAGTTGCTAATGTGTAAAACTTACCGTTCTTCCAATGAAGGCGAATCTGTGTTCGTTTTGCTTCTAGAACAACATTTTTAGTAATGGGACTGTATGTTCCATAAGTTACCTAGACAGTTGCTTGCAATGCAAATGTATGTTCCAGGCTTCATATGGAAATTGAGTACACAACCGGCATACAGCGGTGGCTTGCTTGACGAGGGGAATGTGTTCTTCAAGAGGTTGTTTTGGACCTTCAAGGCATGCATTGATGGTTTTGCCTTTTGCAAACCAATTGTTCAAGTGGATGGAACATTTTTGACTAGTAGTAGCAGTTGCACAAGACGGCCGCAACAACATAACTCTCATTGCCTTTGCTGTGGTTGAAGGTGAAACTAGCGATGCATGGTTCTTTTTTTTGAAAAACTTAAGGAGGTAACCCCACAAGAGGGGTTGTGCCTCATTTCGGATCGTCACAAGGCCATAAGAAGTGCATACTTGAGAAATGGAAGTGGTTGGACAGAAAACAATTCTGTCCATGTCTATTGCATTAGACACATTGCACAAAACTTCATGTAACGATTCAAAAATGCTGCACTGAAGAAAGATGTCGTCTATATGGGTAATCTTAATTTTTTACATAGTCTATATTATCATTAATATTTTATACAATTGCTTAGTTAATTATATTAATTTAATTTGTAATCTTGTTTCCAGCATATGGGATGACTGAACTGAGATTCTTTAACTATTACAACATAATAAAAGATAATAATCCTGAAGCTGCACAATGGTTAAACAATATCCCAAGGAAAAAATGGACACTGGCATGGGACAACGGACGATGCTAGAGACACATGACAATAAACCAAGCGGAGTCAATCAATTCGGTCTTGAAGAAAACCAGAAACTTACCCATTTGCTCCATGGTCATGGCAACGTACACCCGTTGCAATAAGTTCTTCATTGACAGAAGCAAGGAAGTAGATGCAATGATTAATGCTAGACATATGTACTCAGAGGTTGCAATTAAAGCAATTCAAGATGCACAGTCAAAGGCGAATACTCATAGAGTCATCACCTTTGACAGAACAAGCACTAGATTTTTAGTCGAAGAAACGCAACATCTGACAGAAATTTGACCCGTAGGAAGATTTACAGTACGGTTAGATGAAATGTGGTGTGATTGTGGCAAGTTTCAAAAAGTTCACATCCCATGCTCACATGTAATTGCTTCATGTTTACATACACACCACAACTTTGACATCTACATATCTCCTGTGTATACCTTACAACAAGTTTCTAGGCTATACGAAGGTCAATTTGGAGAACTCAGACACGAAGACTATTGGCCAAATTACACGGACCCAACTTTGTGTCCAAATCCAGAACTGAAAAGAATTTCAAAGGGTCGACCTAAGTCTAGTAGGATAAGAACAGAGATGAACATTAGAGAACAACAAAGTCAGGCAAAAAATTGTTCTTATTGTCATACCGCTGGTCATATAAGGAAGACATGTCCAAATATCGGTCAAGCTTCTAGTTCCCGCCATTGATTTATGTTGTTGTTATTATTTTAAATTTTTTTCATGTCATTTTTAATTTTATGAATGTCATTGCATCTTTTAAATTTTTAGTATTTATAATTTATATTCAATATATATATATATATATATATATATATATCTACATAATATTATTTAATTATATTTATTATTATTAATAACATATTTTTTTAAATAAATAATTATGTATAAATTTTAATAAATATTAATATATCATAATAAATAAATAAAATGGTTATTATTTAATACTTTATTTATTTTATAAATATATAATATTAAATAACCAAAAATATAATTTTAGAATATAATATTAATATTATTTTCAAAAAAATTATATTAAATAATATAATAATAAAAATAAAAATATTATTTATTATCTTAAATATATCAAATAAATTTTAATAAACATTTAAAATTAATATTATTACTATTTTTATTTATTTTTAAATAATATTAAAATAAAACAAAATTTAAATAATAAAATTTATTTTATTATATATAACTAATAAAATATTTATAAATATTTATTTTAACAAAATAATAATATTTATTTATTATAAAAAAAACAAAAAACAAAAATCTAACTTAGAATTCAGTCCCTAGGGGACCGAATTATGAATTGCAACAAAAATGGGTCCATTCGTGTAATAAAATTGGCAATGGGTCTATATGAGAAATTTTTCTTTTTTGGTCATTTTACAGTAAAAAACTCGGTATTTGGCTTGAAAAGGGTTGGAAGGACCAAATTCAGATGGAATGTAGGGCATAATTCTTCAATAAAAATTCAGATGGAATTTTTGACAAGTAGTTTTGTTGGTTGGTTAATTGGTCACATTTTATTGATCAAATGGATTGACTTGATATTAGTCTGGGTAAAGCAAAATAATTCAATTCAATCTAATGTATCTATTCGATCGAATAAATATATTATGTCAGAATTTCAAAATTCTATGTCCAAAATCTTTCTTGTTTTCTTATTTATTACCTTTTTATATTATTTGTGGTGTTTGAATACCAAGAAAAAATGTCTCATTTGGAGGTGTCCATATTTGACATGAGTTGCCTTGAAATCAAATATCTTTTCCATGAGACTAAAAATGTTGATCATGGCCACTCTGACCATACCACCAACGAGACTGTTAAAATTTTGGATGAGATGATTCCAATTCCAAATTCTAACAAATCAGCCACATCCATATCATGTCCTCGACCATGTAAAAAATTGAGGACAAGCACAAGTGGTGGAGTTGGAAAAAACACCAATTTGCAACAAATGCCTCAGCATGTCCAAATTAAAGCTAACCTGACCCAAGACACTAATTTTGAGAAATCAGCTTTAGCATCTGCCAGGGAAGTAGCAGATGGTATACATTTCATAATTAGATTATTCTTTTCTTTTCATGGAACATTTGAGATTTTGAGGTCATGTTTTCATGGCATGCCATATTGTTTAACGTTCTTATAGGTAATGCCACCGAGAGCTAAAAAATGGAGCAATTGACTTCAAAAATTAATGCAACTTTAAACAGAGCTGCAACCTTCGGATCTAATAATCCATCTTGCACGATTGTCTTGAAGCCTTCCTATGTCTTTGGACGTTCTTTGGTGAGCTTTGGTCAGTTTCATTTTTATACAATAAGATGCATAGTTTGGCATGTTTTGTTTAAAGCAGCAATATAACATCTTAGTGTTTCGATCTTCTAACATGTAAAAGAAAAAAAATTCAGAATATTCCCTCAATTTGCAAAGAGATATTTGAAGGAAGAGCATATGGATATGCTGCTTCAGTCCTTGGATGGGAGAACATGGCTTGTTAATTATAGTCTCGGCAAAATTTACACGGGATGGATGAAATTTACGTCAGATAATCAATTGAATGTGGGGGATGTGTGCCTTCTTGAGCTCAGAAATAGTAAAGACCTTTGTTTGAAAGTAAGAATCTTTGGACTTTCAGATGAAACAGATTCTTCTCTATCAACAGGTAATCCAAGTTGGCCTTTGGTTTTAAACTATATTTATACTGTTTGTGCAAAGTACTGATGGTTTTGATTTTCTTCCTTTGAAGCAGTTCAAGGAGACGGATTTAATTGCATACCCACTAAGAGAATCCCATATTTTAGAAGCAGAATTTTTATTCCTAATGAAGGTAAAGAATAATTGTAAACCCTTTTGTAACAACCTCAAAATGCATATCCATTGTTTTATAAAACATTATAAAGATTTTACATGAAGATATGTCATTAATTAAGGTAAGTCTTAGACATCAATGCCCTGTGACCTTTTGGCAATTAATATCTTATTATGCACTGGGAAAAGCTAAAGCTGAATTGTGTATAATGCAAATGTAAATATCTTACAATGGCCATGCCACAGATAAGAGGAAGGCAACTGAGAAACCTTCGCAATAGATTAGTTCACTTCCATTCACAAATGAAGCTATAAAAGAAGCTAGCAAGTTCACCTCCAAAAATCCCTTTTTCAAAGTCTGTATAAAGCCCGATCATAAGCGAGATCACAGGCCGGTAAAGCTTTTTTTTTCTCTCATCAAAGTCATTAGTATCTCCTTATGTCATGCAGCATCTTATTGTTGCGTCTCATAGTATATTATATGTTATGTTACTTGATTTCTCTTTATTTGTTTTAAATCTTTCGTCATTTTAAAATATAAAAAATTATTAATTTAAATTTTATAATATTAACTTATGAAGCATGGATTCTGACTACATTAAATATGACACGACACAAACACTTGGACACAGCTGATGTCCAAAATATAAAACATTAAGACACTGCTTATATATATATATAGAACATTAATTTGATGCAGGTTGTTCCAATCACCTTCATGAGGAATTACTTCAGTAACAAGAGGACTGTGACGTTACAGTTTGGTAATAAATTGTGGCACGTCGATTTGCTCTGTCATGTGGGCTCTCCAACAAAATTGTCAAAGAATTGGGCTGTGTTTGAAAAAGAAAGCAAATTGATTACTGGAGATGTTTGCATTTTAGAGCTCATTAACGAAGAAGATGCAGTGTTTTATGTTCACATTTTCAGGGGCCAACCTTAGGCAATCTATTTGGATCTCTCAGAATATATTCTGAATTTGAAAGCTTAGACTATGTTCGTTAGCGTTTAGTATTCTTAATTACTGTGTGCTGATGTCTAGCCAAATGTAGAGTCATGTTACCAATCTACATGAGTTGTGCGGAGGTAAGTATTTGAAGTTTAATTCTGGGTTGCGGCGGAAATAAAAACCTTATTTATTTAAATGAGTTACATTTAAAACTTGAGCTTGACTTTTTTAAAAAAAAAATAAAATTTGAATTTAACTTGTTAACTTACTTATAATTTGTTAATTTTCTCAACAAATTTTGAATAATTTTTTATTAATTTAATATTAATGAATATTTTATGTTAAAAAGTAAAGTAAAATAGTAATAAAATATAATTTTATCTATATAAAGATTATTTATGATTAAAATTAATTTTCTATAACAAAAATAACATTTTTAAAAAAAATTATGCTCACTTGTTTAAAATACAACTTTTAAAAATTTAAACTAAATAAATAATATACACACAATATAATGATTTAAAAATATGGATCTCAAGTAAATATAACAAATAAAATTAAAATTATCTAAGTGTGTGCGAATATATGAAAAAATATAGAAGTTATTTTTGAGCTATTAGTGCCAAAGTTTTAAAATAAAGCTTAAATTTTGTTTATTTAAATAATTGAATCTAATTTTAAGTTTAAACTTATTTTTTAATAAAATAAATAAGTTTATTCAAGTATTTAAAGAATAACAGTTCAGTTCAACTCATTTATACTCTTAAGAGCAAGCATCAAAATAAAATTTCAAAATTGGACAATCACATAGGCATACTAAATTATTCAATATTCAAGAATTTCAGTTGAGAAGCATTGTCAAACTATAATCATTCCCAAAGAACTGGTGCTTCTAGAGATAGAAATTTTTGCCAAAAAAATAAAATAAAAGAAGATAGAAATTCAACATTGAAAATGAAGCACACTGAAATTTCCTGTTGAGAAAATAACAAAGTTCAAAATTATCAGAAAATAAAGAACATTGACTAGAGCACATCATTCATTATCATAGTTTAGCATACCAGAGATGAAATCAATTTAGATTTGAGATACACATACACAAGCCCAAAAGAACAAAGAACTTAACTAATCAACCTGAAAAAGCAAAATACCATATCATCCTCTATGATAAAAGAAATGAGTGGAGAAGGGAGATTCTAAAATAATTTCATCCTTAGCACAAGAAGACCCCAATTAGCTAAAAAATTTACTCAACAATTAGTTTCTCTATACACATGATATAACTAACTATTCTATAGAAACATTTGAATTAACAAATTGAATTACCAATTTTGAGTCCAACTCAATCAAAACACCTTCTAGATAAGGTTCTTGGCTAATATGAGACTTGTCAATAGAGTCTAAAGTTTAGATAGAACAATGGCCTAATTTCTTGATGAAACTAGCTCTAAAAAAAATCCTTAATCATCTCTTATTAAACCATCACAAGAGTCCCTTCATTTGAATTCTACCAAGAAGTGTCTCTTGCTAACATGTCCTATGAATTTTTGAAGGATACAACACAAACTCAGAATTGATATAATTTACGTAACTATGCAATTTACAACAAAAAGAATTTAAATCAAGAAAATGTTTATTAAAAGTTCATTCATTTCTATTTAACTATAATAAACAGATAACAACAACAAAACAAATATCCAAGTTAGCAATTCATTTGAACATTTCTTATTCAAATTAAAAAAAATAACAATTTAGAAAGTTGAAGACTAGAAAATGAACAAACACCAATTATTTTCATAAGTTAAAGTATTCCATATATTTGAAGCAACCTCACAGTCTCTAAGCATGCATCACAAATTCATATCCATAATACTACATATATTACAACTATCAAAATTTATAATACCCCTATTCATCCTTTTATTATTAGTTAATAATTTAACGTGAATTAATTTCCGAAAAAAAAAAACTTAATTTTGGAGATCCTTTCAATTTTCAAATTAATTTAAATAAATAGGAATCAAAATTTTCTAAATTATTAAAAGCAAGAAATAAATAATGTACATGTTTTAAAGAGAAAAAAGTTAGTGAAAAAGGAAACCAGCTAGTCACGTTCACACATACAAAAATCTTAGGAGAAATTAATATATTAATCAAATCATAAAATTTTCTAAAGTATAAGAATTAAATTTTTCCCGGTCTCAATCATTATTTGAAACAAAATAGGTGATAGCAAAGTTCAAATTAGATTATAGAATTTTAGGATAAGATAAATAAACAAAATTTTGGACTTCAGAAATCTAAATGTTACTCCAAAATTTAATTTTTAGTCTAAGTACTAGAAATCTCTCACCAAACAATAGAACAAGAACTTGTACTTGAAATAATAAGGATATTATCAACGATAAATATAATAACGATAAATTTATATTTAGCTTACAAAACCTAATTTCGTCATATAAGCTAAATTAGTTTATGAATATCCCTGAAAATAAGGCTCTCGCAAAATTAAATGATACATTTTACTAGTATTGGTAGAATTTTAAATAAATTTTTTAGAAATTCCATTAATCTCGTCACATATTCCTAAGGGATGAGTTGAGACTATTATATAATTTGGAATACTCATTATGCTAGCTTGATCTAAAATAATCCTACCAACAACAATATAGAGTTAATTTTCCAATTTTGAAGTTTGTTCCTAATTCTATCTATGATGTCAAAATAAAGACTTCTTTTAGATTTCCTATTGAAAATTGGAGTGCCTAAATAGAGGTCTAGATTATCATACCAATGAATTCCTAATTACTAACTTAAATTTTTTTAATTAGAAAAGCTAGTACTAACATAAAAGAAAACTAGGTATTTATTCTTATTAATTTGTTGACTCAAGACTTCACAAAACAATTACGTAACAACTTAAATTACTTTAATAGGATCCTTAGATGCCTCGATCACAAGAATTAAATTATTTATATAAAAAATGTAAAAAATATTCATCCTATGTCTTCCAAAACAAAAAGGATTCAAGTCTCCAACAATTACCTTAATTGAATATGATGAGCAAATCTTTCTAGACAAATGAAAAAATATATAGACACAAAGGATTGTCTTGATGAATACTCCTAAAAGGAAGAAACTTTTCCAACAAGTCATCATTCTAATTAATTTGAAACGAAGAAATTAGGCAACCATAAACTAAATCAAACTAAAACTTACTAAATCTCACCTTATTTAAAGTCTCTCCAGTCAAATCTCATCTAATGTTATCATAAATTCTATTGAGGTCAAATTTTTAAATCATAAATTGTTTCTTACCTTTCATAATTTTCAAAAAATTAAACTAATTAATGGAGGATGACTACATGATCAATCCTTTGTCTCTTTGGCACAAAACTACATCAATTTTTATATATTAATTAGAGAAAAAAGATATTTTATTTTATTAACTAAATTTTTTGTTACAATTTTATAGATAATATTATATAAAGAGATAGGCCTATCCTGATTAATGTATTTTAGATGTAAACTTTTACCAATTAAAGTTAAGACAATATGGTTTACCTTTGCTATTTTAGAAAGATTAACAAATATTTCATTAATAAACTTTACATCAGGACTTGAAGATTTGTAGTTACTTATATTAAAAAGTGCATTTTTAATTTCTTGTAAAGAAACTATCTTATTAATAATATTCAAATCAACCTTACTAAAATTAATAAAAAAATTGAACAATCAAAGTTAATTTTATCATAAAATTAATTATAATACAATGATTTAAACATGACTTTTAAGATAGCTAAGATCATACGAGTCTTATAGATCTTCAAAATTTCTAAGAGCTTCTATTATATTTCCAACCTATGAATAATAATTGCTTGATGAAAAAAATTATTATTTGTCTCTCCTCGTTGAATCCATATAGACCTAGCTTGGTGAAACTAATAACCTTCCTTTTAGTCTAAAATACCTTCATATTCTTACCAAAGTTTAGAAAGAATATTAACTAAGAAAGGATTATTTTTGTCTTCAAATTCTTAAGAGTTCTGAGTTTGTAGTCATACAGTGTCATAAGATACATCATCCTTCGTGGGACCACAATTTACAATGCAATTTATATGAATAATAATGACTACTTCTACTTGTTCACGCATCAACAAATCATGGGATGGTTGATAGTTAGGATAGTTAAATATATTTTTCTTGCATGCAACAAAAGTTAGTTAGACTTCATTTCATGTCAGAAATTTGATATTATACTATTCTTATTGGTAATAACTTAACCAATCACTTTTTGCTCCACATTGCAATAACACATTCTAATTACTGTTCATAGATCAAATCTCAAGGCACATATACAACTCAAAAGGATAATCCCTTCATTTAGGTGAAAGATTAATCATCATTGAAAATTCATAACTCATTCATTACAAGTCCAATAAAAAAAATCATGAAACTAGTAAGGTTATATTCCTTTAACTGTTTATTTTCATACAATATTACAAACATAAATTAATCACAAATAGATAGTAGCATGAGTTTCAGTTTCTCCCAGCAAGTCACAAAACACCAATTTCTAGCACTAGTTTAGTATATAATTCATTTTAACTCCAAATTTAATGAAACTATGTGTTAATTACTCCTAAAATAGTCCTCTATCTAAATAAAATATCTTTGTAATTTTTTTCAAAATAGTCCTTGCAACTTATTGACATTACAGTATAGTCCCTGAACTTTATTATTTTACAAAAATGTCCTTTTAATTAAAGACTTATAAATCCCAACCATGCTACACATTTTTCTTAAGGTTCCTAGGACATTCTCAGACTTATACATCATCAAGTACAAACACTTGATCCTACCAATCACATAGTCAAATCCTTGTACTTTTAGAATCAAATTAAAAGCAAAAAGTATGCTACTTTCTTATTCTTTGGTCCAATCTTTTAAATTTATTTTATTTTTTCTTCAAATTTCTTATGCAAGTCTCAGTCAAGTCCATATAAGAAGGATAAATTTTCATAAATTTACGGCTGAGTGCTTCCTTAATCAATAAGAGAAAATCAAATACAAAAACAAAACTTCTATTACCATTTCAAATATTTTACGTTCTTTTTAAATGAGGCAACAATTACTTTTAATGGGTTAAAAGCAGAGTCTCTCTGATTAATAACAAAATGAGTCATGTACTTATTATGTCTCAACTCAATAATAATAACCATGAAACCATATTCACTAACAATAAAGTTATTTCAAATAAGCCTAATAACAATAATTAATTAGAATATGGACTAAACAACTTAATTTAATAATTTGACATCCAATTAATCTAAAATTAAATTAAATTAAATTTATAGCAAAAATTGATTTATGCCAATCTACAAACATACGTATCCAACATTATATTGAAGTAATCACCCGGTACATATTAAATTTAATCCTCACTAATGACATAAAAAGTGGCAACTTATCCCAATCTTCACTTTCTTAATGAACTTAATAATTTTTAAGTATTTCATGATTTTTTTATAATTTTTTTCTCTCAAATATTATTATTTGAATTTATTCATCATAATTTAAAATGTAAATTTTTATGCATTAAATTAATATATAACTAGACTTGTCTTGATTCAAATAATTAGTTACTTAATTTTGTCCTCAATTCAAAGAGTATTATTTCTTTAATTCATTTTTATCTCCTAAAATATAAAATCTTAACTAATCATTATTTATATATATATATATATATATATATATATATAAATATATATATATATATATATATATATATGATTAATGAAAGATGAATATGAGTAAGTCTTAATAATTTATATTACTTAATAATTTAATTAGAAGAATGTTTTAGATAATAAATTTTAATTAAATAAAAACAATTATATAATTGATTAATTTTATAAATTATATTTAATATTTTAATATATTGATGGTTTATAAAACTTAAAGTAACATTGGTATATATTAGTATTATAAAATGTTGCGTTAATAAAATAACTTTAATTTAAATTAGTTGATTGATTAGTAAGTTAGTAATTAGAGAAGGAATATATCTTGATTAATTATTAAGATAATTATCTAATTAATTAAAAATAAGATATAATAAAATACTATTGCATAAAGTCTAGGTAAAGTAAATATATGTAAGTTTTATCAATTTATAATATATAACTATAAAAAAATTATACTTTAGTACTATAAATTGATATACTTATATTATTATTTATTCTTTTATTATAAAAATTTAATATTCATGAAATAAAAGAAAGTAAATCATAAACATAAAATTAAATCACGTTAATATTCTACAAATATATGTAACATCCTTAATTTATTTAATTTATGTGATAATCTACAACAAAAGAAGAAAGTAAAAATGAATATCTTTATACTTATAGTATACAAATTTGAAAGAAAATTTAAAATTTTTATTTTTCACCAGTCAATCCTTAAAATTTAATAATTATTTAAAATGATAAAATTTTAAACATAATTAAACATTTATCGTCATAATATAACTTACTAAATAAAATTTGAACACCATTAAACAATTGTTTTATTTGTATTACTAAAATATATAAATAAAATATTTGCAAATCATAGTCAATACACATTAGAACTTTAAATAAAATAATTACATAAAAGAAGAAAAATCAAAGTACATTAGATTTTAACAAGTAGATCACTCCCACACCAAAACTCAGCGAAAATGATCCTTTTCCTATGACTTACTTCTCTTGTCTCTATTCTCCTTTTGTCCACTAAAAATATTCCTTCTATATATGCCCTGTTTTGTGATATCAATAATACTTTACATTCTTGTATCTGAATTTACTTCTGCTTTAATATCTACCACCTTTAGATACTCTTTTTTGACTTCTCTTTTTATTTTTAGTGACAAGCACCTTAACTTGAGATGAAAAATCTTATGTCTTCGTTATTATGAAGAACACTATTATTTACCATTTGTAAAGAGACAACACCATTAGGGGCAGAGTTTGTAATAGAGACCTTAAGTGTCTCCTAAGAGTGAGGTAGAGAATTCAACTAACTTCTCAAAATCTCATCAATAAATTTGATGTCCATTCCTAAAATTTGATCAAGGAGCTGTTGAAATTCGTTCAAGTGATATGAAATGGAAGTTTTTTTTCTTATACTTCAAACTCACAATGGAACTTAGCAAATACAACTTGTTCCAAGACTTTGAGGCATATAAAGATTCAATCTTCTCCTTCAAAGTCCTGTCTTGTTACTTACTCGCAATGTGGTTATAAACATTATCATCCACAAAATGCTAAATGAAACCACACATTTGTTAATACTTAAAGTCTCATTCTTCATTAGACATAGAATCTAGCTTCTGAGTAGCACATATCAGAAGATGCATTTTCTTTACAAGTAGCAAGTCTTTCATTTTCTTCTTTCACAAGTGATAATTAGTGTCATTCAAACTAACCATTCTATTTGTATTCACCTCTATCATTCATACAAGTCTGCCTTTAAGCCAAAAATCTCTTATGCAACTCAAATAGGGGATACCAACACAAATGTAATAATGAATAACGTAGGAGAATCAAATCTCCCAACTTGCAAGAATCTATGAGGAGTAACAACAAGTGTTGTAACAACTAAAAAGAATAAAATAGAAAGTAGGTATCAAATTTGTTTAACATAGAAAACTCCCTCAATGTGAGAGGTAAAAATCATGAGTTGTCTAGATAAAAGAAATAACTCCACTATGATCAAATAAGGATAGAAGAGAGTCACAAATAAGTGCGCAAACTATGCTTACAATCAGATAATCAACTCCAATAACAAAACTTACAAAATTTTGAATCAAGAAAATAAAAATACCCAACAAATAGAGCTATTACATGAACATTATTAATTATATCACAAGCCTTTTCAAAACAAAGAATCAAGCCTCGTGAAATTGTTGTCAAAGTTTTAGCCTGATCTAATGCTGAATGACTTTGCAAACACAAATTTACCAAAATTGCTTTGAGTTTATGCAAGAATAACTTTCTTTCTTCTTTTGTCATAAAAGTGGTTGTTCTTTTACTCTAATGACCTTTCACTACTCGACTCTTGAGCCCCTAGGGCATAGAATGTGAGTATGACCTCTCTCTCAATAACACACAAACAACCCTAAAGACTTATATCTACTTGTATAAGTAAGATAAAGTGAGTTGCTCATTTTGGACCTTTTATTAAATAGGATGGTAGTCTAGTACCCAACATCATTTGGGGAAGAGTTGTGAAATAGCTATGGCAAGTTTAGTTTAAAATAATGCAAAAGAATTTTCATGGGATCACAATGGCATAAATCACAATATTTATGTTGTAGCAGATTCAAGAAGCTAAGTATTCATCATTCGATACCAAGAAAAATTTTTGGTTTCCCAAATTGGTTGAAGAAACACAACACATGAAAAAAGGAATGAATTTAGGAGTGAATGAATAAACAACATTGCCTCATTTCATAGTAAAGTAAAAGGCTAGAAGCATAAGTTTATAGGTCATTGAAGGTGAGACAATTGTTGAAGTGTATTAGCAATTGTAGAAGGGTGCATTTTGTAAACTTAAGGGTGAGAAAATAAAAAAAAATAATTAACCATGTTAACTTAATTTTATTTCTTACCTATATATTAAACTGTCCTTTTCCTTTTTTTATATATGATTTGTCTACCTATTTATTCGATTTTTCAGTGTATAATCCTAATTTTTAAATATAATATCATTAAATTAAAAGAAATTGCACCTATCCTCAGCGTATACAAAATTAAAAAAGGAAAGGCGCTAGAAAAATCCCTTTGATGGCAAAGAACTTGGAGATCAACCGCCACAAAGAAAACTAGAGTAGCATGATTTGTTTGTTAAAACAATGAATAGGATTTGACAATAAGTTTCTTACGAACCTTCACTGTAAAGTGTTATTTTGTACTGTGACCTCTTCTAAATTTTATTTGGTATATATGCATAATTAAGTGAGTGAACAAAATTGTAATTATAGAGCCCCTTTTTTGTGTTAATATTATATGAATGATCCTGTAATGTCTCTCTTAACATGCATATACATAATGAACAAAAAGAAAATAGACATACATATACGTATACTGTTATCAAGAATGTATATAATCGAATGGACAAATAATCCAAACCAAAGTTTTCTTTCGTCCACTATTTTTGAGTTGTTTCTTCTCTACCTAATTGGATGAGGAATTAATATACCAACCATTACATTTCATAACTTGTCTTTGCTTTTTATATATATATAAAGCTAATAATTACACACTTTTTCATATACTTTTTACTATAGTGACTAAAATTCAATAAAAATTTAAAAAAATATAAAAAAGACATTAATTTAAAAGTAAGAAAAAGTGAAATTTATATGATTATTATGTCATTCAAGATCCACATAACTTCTCAATATGCTACGCCTTAAACTTTATAAACTAGCAATGAATTGAGAAATACAAAATCTCTAACTACTTATATTTACAATAAAAAGAATGTTGGGTCAAACAAAATTCTAAAAGAAGAAATGTTTAAACAAATAATTTTTTCAATAAAAATACTTTGAAACATATTGTTGCTAGTCTTCCATCCAACCAGTAAAATAAAATATTTACAAAAAAGAAATTAACATGATTCAGTACTTTCCTTTCATTTACATGCACATTAAATATATTTTTCAATGTAATTATAATTAAATTCATTCAGAATCTCATTTCCATAAATCAGAAACAAAATTAAGCACAATTTTCACCGGTATTATTTCCATTTGAAATCTAACAAAACATACATGTAAACAACAAAACAAATGTCATCCTTGAAATATAAATAGTTGTCAACAAGATCAAGCTCGTGACATCAATGCATACTCCAAAAGCTTTTGATTGCGCTCAAATTCAACCATGTCTTCTTCATCCAAATTAACCCATGCCTCTATTCCTTCCCCACATTTGGTGGCCAACAAAGTCACATTATTTTTCACAGGCATGCCAACAGTACTCACCCAAGTTGGAATTCCCCATCCAAAATTAGCTTCATATAATGGAAATCTTGTCCAGCTAGTGAAGTCACACCATTGAACACCCTCTAGATGTGTAGGCATCACTTGCTTCATGGACTCCACAACCACATCAAACCCACCATCACCTTTGATTTTACTCACATAATCCCCATCAAATCTCATTATTGCTTTCCTAACCATCATTGCCAAATCCTTCAACTCAACACTAACACTTCCTCTCACTTGGTGTTCAATCAAAGGAGTAACGGCCAGCTGAACAATATTTCCTATGTTACGCTCCGGCAATGTTGGCACAACACGAGTGCGAATGTTCACAACATGTGTTACCAAGGACCTTATAATTACATACTCTTGAGCCCTTGATCTTGCAATTGTTGCTTCCATCATTGATTTCCAAATGAGAGCCGTCACAGCTTCTACCTTAGTAGGATTGTAGCCACCCATTTCGGATTTTAGCCTAAACATGCTTGTTCCATCAAACACTAACCTTAAGGTTGTGAGTTCTTTGTTGTCAACACGACCAGATAGTGGACTAGAAAATTCCATGTCTCTTGTTGGAAACAACAAACTTGCTTCCATATAAGGTTTGATGATTGTGTTATCATTTACCTTATTTGCCATTTCAACCCAAGCATTGAGGAATGAGGCTGTTGCTATACCATCAGCAACCTTGTGGAGTAAGCACACTCCCAGTACTATACCACCACAACTTAGTTCACTAACTTGAATTGCCATCATTGCCGATTCCTCATCATTACCATTGTTTACTCTACTTCCAAATGGATCTAGTGGAAGTAATTTTTTCAACAGGTTGACCTTTGGATGTTCTAGAATGTTGGTGAGGCTACAAGAGATTTTAGACTCAATGAAAAGCACGCCTTCATCATTACAATCAACATAGGAATTTTCTTTGATTCTTCCACAAAATGGGTAGTAGAAAGTTAAGAGATTTGATAAGGAATCCTTTAGTTTGTCACACAAGGTTGTAAACTTGCCATAACCACTCACATCAGATTTAGAATAGAAAAGGAGAAATGGAACATACTGATTCGGTGCCAATTGATCAAGAAAGGAAAGTTTGAAGTGTTTGAGATGACTAGGTGTTGTAGAGGATGGCTTCACTCTTTGAGTTGACATAATCTTACATTTAGCTTCCATTTTACTTTTGTGTATACAATTTCAGCTGTGGTGAGAAAGCCACAAACAACAATCACTTTATATTCCTTGCCTTGAAACAATTTGCTAATATTATTAAATACATATAAGAAACTATTTAATATAGAAATAATTTTTAGAAGGAATAAAATTATAATTATAAATAATTTTTTTATTACAAATATTATATTTATCATATGAAGAAACTAATAATATCACTAAATTTATATAAAATGCATTCAAACATGTAACAAATTATTATTAATGATATCCTAAAATGCTTAGGTTAAAATCATTAATAAAAAAGTACCGTTGAAGTATTTTGTAAGATTATTATTTATATATTCTACATAAAGTAATTTCACTTTATAGTGATTCTTAGACACTATCTATGCAAAGGTTTTTGAATTATATTTTTTGTATTTAATATGATATAGTTGATATTATTTTTTATATTTTAAAATATATTAATTGTTTTACTTATTTTTAGTATTAAGAATTAATTTATTAAAACGTTTGCGTTTTATGCTTTCGATAAAAGTGGTTAGTGAATGAGAGATAGATGTGATTATTTTTTAATATTTTAAGATATTAGTATTCAATTATTTTATTTGTTTATTTTTATTTTATGGTTTTATCTTTTTTTATAATGAATATTAAATAAGAGGACGGTAGAATGGGACGTCGGTGGAATCAGTTATAATGAAATTGAAAATTACACGTGACCGTTAAACTCCATGAAATTGGATCAATTTATGATTATGATTACTCTTAAGTATTTATTAATAATTTTTTAAAAATATTATTTTTATAACTATATTAATAATGTAAGTATTTTGCATAAAAAAATTCTTAAATAAAAAAACATAATATATATATATATATATAAGATACTCTAATTGATATTTTAAAATATTATTAATTATTTTCATGTAATAGTAATTATTAAACGCGTGAGAATGAGGGTATTAGTGATGCTGCATGAGAAAATTTTTAATTTCATTTAATTTATGATTTTAAAAAATTGATCTTTGTATTTTACATAATATTTTTTTAATCAGTACAATATTATAAGTAATAAAGAATTGTATATAATATTTTTTATTAAAAATTATATAATTTAATGTATTTATACTATTAAATACTAAAAATATTTAAAAAATTATAATAAAATTTAATGCATTAATATTATTAAATATTTTATCTTTTAATAAAAATTATTTATTCATTTTATATAAATTAAAAAATAATAATATAATTATATATATTAAATTTGGTGTTCTTTAACTGCATGAGATAACGTGTGTGTCTCTTTTATTATTTGCATACTGATAATTTTTAACGATGTGTGAAAGGATACATAATAAAAATTTGTATATGATAATTTTTTTATGAAAATCACTTGATTCAACGCATTAAAAATTACACAATAATATTAAATGTTATATTTTTAATAAAAAATTAATATTTATTAATTTCTTATCATGTATCTTTAGGTATATTGTATAAAAGTTTTAATTTATGTAGTGTTAAAAATTAAGTTATTTAAATTGAAACGTTTTATTATTTTATGATGGAGTTATTTTTTTTTATTTTATCTAGATCAAATGTATCTAGAAGTTTTCGAGTCAGATAAAATCATAATAAATTATAGGTTGGAGTTATTTTTGACTTTTTGACTGTGTGACATAACATTTAATGGTCATTTAAATGAAATTGATAATGGCATTGAATGAAAGGTTGGTGACATAAATTATAAGTTGGAGTTATTTTTGACTCTTTGACTGAGTGACATAACATTTAATGGTCATTTAATTTGATTTTTTATTTGCTATTTTTATTTAATATATTTATATATGTTTAATTTGTAACTCCTTAACAGCAAAAGCATAAAATAAGACGTGACGTTTTTTAATATTTAATATAATATAGCTGATTTTTTATATTTTAAAATGTTATTAAATATTTCATTTATTTAATGCTAAAATTTGATTCTCTAATTTTTTTTGTAATTTACCTTTTGCATAATAGTAATTATTAAATGGGAAGTTATAAATATTTTAAGTTGAACAATTTAATTAATAAAGTTTAATTTCACTAAAACATATTTTAAAATATTATTTGTTAAATTTAACATTATCGTTTAATTTAACTCAATCTATGATCATTTTCCCTTTTTATTAAACTTAGTCATAGTTATCAAAATTAAAATGGACCATCTAATTCAATCTGTTTCACCGAGAAACTGAGAACAGGTAAGTTAAAATCTTAGATAAAGCTAAGAAATTAGTGGAAAGAAAAATTAGTTAAAAGTTAATTAAAATTGAACAAATTGAACCACCTAATTCATAAGGACTTCCTTTTTATTTTATTCTAAGATTTTAATAAAAAAAAAAAGTCATGCATAATATTTATATATTAATTTTTATTATTTAATTATTTATTATAATTTTTATCATATATAAGATCATTACATGTTGATTTAAAATTTTAATTAAATTCTTTTAGATTTTAGATTATTTTATTATTTAATATATATTTAACATTATTTTTACTAATTCAACCATAATTAAAATAATAAATCATTTAAATTTTTTAATACTTTATATATATATATATATATATATATACTATTGGTTTCATCACAATTATCAAATTGATGATTGGTTTAATTACAAAATATTGATATTTTTAAGAAAGTAAAAAGAAAGAAAGAAAGAAAAAATATATAAAAAATTGAATATAAAAATATAATTATTACAAAAACAAGCACATGCCTTTGATTTCATGTTTCTAATAAATTTACAGCAAAATCAAATTAATTTGAAATTTGCTAGTTTACTGTCTCATTGTCATAAGAAAAATGACTACATTTAAAAAAATATTTTTTTTAACATGTACATTATATCTAATAAGTTACATGTGATAAAAATTTATTAAAAATTATCATAATTAATATATCTAATTTTATAATTTTTAATAAAAATTTGTTGTATATAGTTTCTTATCCAATGTAATGTTGTATAAGCTAAAAAAACCATTAAAAATATTATTCAGGTCACATTGAAGATTGAACCAAGCTGCATTTATAGAAAGAAAAATGAATAATTGAAAAAGGTGCATTGCATTGCCTCAATGTGATGGAAGAGAACTTAGGAGGACTTGCTCATTTTTTTTTTCACACTAATTAATAATTAAATGTTGTTACACTACGTCAAAAATAAGCTTTTGAAGCGCTAACTTAGATAGCAGTTAGTAAAAACTGCTTTGTAACAATATATTTAGAGAGCGGTTAACGTTAAACTGCTCTCAGATCTATATTTTTAAGAGCGGTTATCTGTTAACCATTCTCTAAAATATACTTTAGAGAGCAAGTTAGTGTTGAACCGCTCTCAGATCTATACTTCTGAGAGCGGTTCTCTATTAACCGCTCTCTAAAGTCATATATTAGAGAGCAGTTAATAAATAATCGCTCTCTAAAGTTGTTCTTGGAGAACGGTTAATAAAGAACCGCTCTTTAAAGTCTTTAACTTTTATAAATGAAACACGCTCATGCTCAACTTATGAATCTCTTTGTCTTCCTAACAAAGTTGGTCTCTTTTACTTCTGTAAGTTCTTTTCATCTTTTATGTTTTTATAGTTCTCTTTGTCTTCCTAATTTGTTCTCTTTCACGTTTATAGGTTCTCTTCATCTTCTATGTCTCCACAGTTCTTCGTTCACATTTGTAGGTACCTTTTTCACAGTTCTTTCCATTTTTTCTTTTTCTCTTTATTAATGCTAAATCATTCATTCTCTCTTTCTTTTATTTTCTCTTTGTTAACGGTGAATTATCTTATTAATTTGTTCTCTTTTTCTCTGTTTATTGTTTGATTTTTGCAAATATGGCTGTTTGATTAACATAGCGTATGAACTCAAGATTTAATTTTGATTTGTGATAAAAATGAAGAAATTTTGATTGTCAGGCTTGTAAATTAAAATTTAAACGTAACAATAAATTAATTTTAGTTTGCTACAGAAAACTTGTAAATAAATAAATTTCAAATTTCAGATTCACGGTTTAAATTCATATTTTGGAGAGCGGTTCTGCGTGGAACCGCTATCTAATCTTACACACATACTTTAGAGAGCGGTTTCACGCAGAACCGCTCTCCAATCTTAACATTTGAGAGTGGTTATTTAACCGCTCTCCCAAATGTAATATATTGGATAGCACGAGATTTTAGAGCAGTTCTAAACGCTCTCTAATTTAAAACGGAACCGCTCTCTTATCTCATTTTCAGCGTAGTGTTAGCTGACTGGTTTCATTGTGAATTTAAAGTAAATTTAAAATCAATCTCATAATTTCTTAAATTATAACGCTTTTAGGAGTTTTGTCAAACCAAATAACTTTTAAAAATTAGTTTTCTTTTTCATGTCATGTCAAATAAGTTTTTACTATTTAATTCAAATTTTAAAACTTTTATAAGTTTGATTTTAATTTATAAAATGTATCTATTTATTTAATAAAATAATTAAAAGTTACTAATAAGTTTAATACTTACTCTTTTTAAATTATAAAGTTTATTAAATTTAAAAATAATTATATAATACATTTTAACTATTTATTTTAAAATTTATTTAATAGTTCTCGTGCAGTGTTTGAAAAATTTACTGGTTTAAAGAAAGAAAGTTATTTGGAAACCAAAAGAAAAGGTATTTGAAAATAAAATTAATCATAACATAAATAAAAGGAAATGTATTTAGAAAAATAATTCTTAAGAATGTTAATGAAAATTTAGATTTACTAGGAGTGTTTGTAATTTAGTTTAGACCAATTTAAGAATAAATGCTCATATACTTGGAAATCGTTCATTTGATCATACGTATACGCGGAAGGAAAGGATCTTATCATATTGGAATTAAAATTTGAACAAATTCAAACTAAACTATAGAATTCCAAAAAAAAATTAAAATTAAACTACATAATATATTTAGAAAAAATATTTTTATATTAGTGTAAGTTTAAAAATTTGTATACTTGATTAGAGCATTTTATTTAACTTACATCTAACGATCAGTAAAGTAATAAATTATAACTCATTAGATATAAATTAAATGAAATGCTCAAATCAAGTGTAAGAGTTTTTAGACTTACACTAGTGTAAGAATATTCTACCCCTAAATATATTTTACAATTTAGTTTGAATTTGTTCAAATCTTAAATCCAATATAATTCAAGTATTAAAAATATTTACATAGGATGATTTGGATATTTATCTAACATTTTAATATATATTTTTAAAAAATACTTAATTATTAATTAAAATTTATTAAAAACTATAAAAGTGCAAGAAAAAATAATTAAATTAAAGGTATAAAAATAAGAAGTCATATAATTTTTGAGAATTTTAATCAATTTAACCAACAACTAAGAATATGTTAGTAAATGTATTGTTAGTTTTTCAATTATATATTAGTTAGAAAGTGGTAAATAAACTATTTCATTATTATTATTTTTTATTTTTAATTAAAACTTATTTTTTAAAATTTATAAACACGCTGAATAATAAGTTGTATTTGTAAAAGTATAATAATAAAATGTAACTTTGAGAGTAAAATAAAGAAAATATAGTTAAGCATTGTTATATTACAAATATATAATTGTAAAGAAAAGAGTTAACTTAAAAAGTAAAATAATATATACACAAAATTGATTTGAATTGAATTTTATTGATTTTTAAAGTAGTTATACAATTCAATTCAAAATTAAAAGTTTTTTTAATTTTTAATTTTTCTAATTTTTATTTAATTTGGATTTTATTTATTTATTTTAATTTATTCTCACGTGAATAAAATTTCACTAAAAAGGGATGTATATAAAAAAAGGATCTTTCATCTTTCTACTTATAAATATCTTTTATATTAAGGAGTTAATTAAAACATATATAAATAGAAAGTATTGATTTTCAATATATTTTTTTATAAATAAATTTAATAAATTTAGTTCATAATTTTTATCCTTAGTGTATTAAAATTATTTATTTATTATTATTATACAACCAAAATTTTATTATTTTATTAATATGAAAATATTTATACTATATTTTTAATGATATTAAAATTCATTATTTATTTATTTATTTTTAATTAATGAACTTAAAAGTCCGACAAAATAAAACTTAACTAATCACTCTAAGTTAAACTTATATCATTATTATTCTCACAAAGAAGAGGAAAAAGTTAAAGAGAGAAAAGTAAATAAAAATTGTCATCGTCATTTTCAAGATGTGTTAAACTAGTAAGAAAGTCAACATATCTATTAGTCTTACTAAAAATGCTATAGAGACAAATAATTCTACAAGATTAAAGTAAAGATCTAATTTCACCAATCAAAGATTAAAGTCTATTATAACACCCTAATTTCTTTTCATTATTTTTGTTTTCAAAATGAAAGAATTTCTAAGGAATATTTCTTTTAGCTCAAACGAGAATAGATAAGAATTGTCCATCTTTATTTTAGCTCAAGCAAAAAATCCTTCGCTTAAGTTAAAAATCCTTAACTTAAGCAAAAAAGTGTCTCAAATAAGCGAGAAATGATTGGTTATACTATTTGCAATTAAGATCAGTAATTTGTTGGATTGACATGAAGAAGATGCTTTTCGAGAAAATTTTCCTTGCATCTAAAGCAACAATAATCAGAAAAGAAATAAGTGGCAAAGTGGTTTCCTCAAGAGACTTTGTATGAATACTCTGAGAGGTTCAAGAAATTGTATGCAACGTGTCCACACCACTAAATTAGTGTTCAGTTGTTTATTCAATACTTTTATGAGAGTCTTGCTCCAACGGAGAGAAACATGCTTGATACAGCCAGTGGTTGAGCCCTTATTGATAAAACACCAATTACAGTCAGAGCATTGATTGATAGCATGGTAGAAAATTCTCAACATTTTAATATTAGAGCTATAATGTCAATAAAAGAAGTTCATAATATATATCATCCTAACCAGATGACAGCTGAGAGCAAACTTAAGAGCAAAATTGAGAAGCTGACCACCTTTGTGAGGCAGTTAGTTGTTACACAACAAATTGTTCATTCATGGAACATACTCAAATTATTATCCTTTACATCAAGATAGTAATTAGCAAGCTTCTGTCCAAGGAGTTTTTAGTAGAAGGGAAGAGTAATATGGAGCTCAAAATTTTTAGTAACCTCAGAGACAATAATATAGATTTTAATATCAATCCCATAATCATACATTCAATGACCATCCAAATATGAGATATGTTATTTGGAAACAACAACAATGATTTGGACAACATCGTAGTAATTATAGATCCCTTCCACTTAGGCAACAACAAAATTGCAATACAATAGGCCAAGCCAAAATGTTGAACCATAATTGAGAATTTGGTAAAATAGATGGATAAAAGCAATTTACAGTTCCAACAAAATATTATTGCAACTATATAAGATCTCCAGACTCAGATTGGTCAACTAGCTAATACTATGAACCAATTTAAGTCTCAACGATCTAGTTAACCACCTTCTCAACCAGAAATTAATCCAAGAAAAATAAGTGTTATCATATTAAGGAGTGAGAAAGCGATACAAAATAGCCAACATAATAAAGGAGTACTTAATAATATTGAGGGTGACAAGCAACAAAACATAGACACAAGCTATTATACAAAATCATGATATTTCTGCTCTCAGTACTTCACCTTCTCCATATACTGTTAAAAAAAAACACTCCTTCCCTTTCCAAACAGAGTTGTGAAACAAAAGCCACCAACAAACCTTGATAAAGAGATTTTTTAGACTTTAAGAAGAGTTAAAGTGAACATTCCACTCTTGGATGCCATTAAATAGATTTTGAAATATGCAAAGTTTCTCAAAGAGTTATGTACTACTAAGAGGAGAGTTAATGATTATGAGAGAATTAGCATAGGGAGGTGTAACATCCTTATCTCAAAATTCGTACAATGCATAAATTATTCTTAATCATTTAATATAAATATCGTTTGATGAATTTAATGAATTGATTATGGAAAATTACTGAAAAATTTCTTTAAGTTCTATATGTAAATGGAAATTTTAAAACTGGCAATACTAATATAACAATAATAATAATAAATACAGTGAAGAATAAATAAACATTACGATTACACTAAGTATTCTTCAATTTGGGAAATCTAAATATAAATTACATACATTAGCATCAAACTTTACAAACTGTTATCAAAATGAATGGGACTTAACACAACATATACATAATCATAATATTTACAATCCATAAACAAGTATAAGTTCCAGAGCAATTTTCCCAAAACACACTACTGAAGATCAGTCTTACTCATCTCTAGCGTCCCAACTCTCTATCTCAGCTAAGTCTTCCAAATTCAGATCCTCATCTGATCCCAGGTAGTGATCACCCAAAAGCTTTAACCTCTGTGCTAGTGACACGCTCAAAGTTCCATCTAGACAGTCTTCCGAGAGAGTCGTGGTCATGGTAGGTAAATAAATACGTGAAAGTTGCTGGGGTCCTAACGGTACCTTTGTACATATATACACACAAGGTCTGGTGTATTCTATTCCTAGGAAAGTCAAAAGGGATACTTCAAGAGAAATTCATCTATATCATAACAAAAACTCTAGGTTCATCTTTTACAAGTACAGCGAATTTAAAATAATTTACTCTCTGATACTCATTGAATACATAATTTAACCTAAAATATACAGAACTATCTATTAATCTAATCCTTCTTTGAGGCTCCATCATCCTGATTCCCTGAAATTATTAGTAAGTATGAGCGTCTATTCTATCCCTTTGCAAACATTATATCACAAAATTATAATTTATAGTATAATTGCAACATATCTATATTTACACTAATTTCACATAGTAAACATATTTAAACACACATCGTTCACAATTTATTATCTATTATTCATTTTCTCATTCCAATACGGATATAACATGTACAATAATCAGGCCTCTTAGCAAAGGCATAGTCGGGAGTCTAGTCAAGACACGAGTGTGAGGTCATGTGACGCATTCAAGACACGAGTGTGAGGTCATGTGACGCATTCGCTCTCAGAAAGAGTGTGTACACATACACGAATGTGGCTCACCACCTTACGTTTCCTCCAGATTTTCATCGTCTCCGGACTCTATACCCCCAGTGTATCTCTGGAACTATTCACACTAGATCAAATCTGTATTCGATTCTTAGGTTATTCTCAAATTATTCTCTTCTTCACTCATCAGATCGTGCTTAGTAAAGCACTTTCAGACTAAGTTCATTCCACGCATACATTTATTGATAAAATTTCAACTGTAAATCATATGATATCATCATCGTTGCCTTATATCATTTTACTCGAATATATTTCATAAAATTTCACAAAATCACTCAACAAGTCCCATAATATTACATATCAAGTACTTTTCATACAATGCAAGCAAACATATATCAGCCATTTGGCCCAGACAATTAATTAGTTTAAACAATCAAACAAACATATTTTCATTCATACTTCACAACAGATATCTCAACCATCTATTCTCATACCATATTCATATAACCGTGCTTTATGAGCATAAATAAATATTGTACTATAACGATAAAATAGAGTTTTCCTTACCTTTGAAGATGAGTTTATAGAGAGATGTTGAAAAGGATTAAGGTTTACGGATGGAAGTTCTCCTGAGTATCAAGAGATATCCATAAGAACAAAAACATGAAAAGATAAAAGAAACTCAAGTTTAATTCGAAGAAACTTACTTGCAATCGCTTAAGTACAACGTCCAAGATTGGATTCAAAGAGAGATTGGAGTTTCTAAGGCTTTTATCTAGGTAAAAGGAAGAGAGAGTTTAGAGAAAGCTTGAGAGAAAGACGTGAGTTTGAAATAAAATAAATTTCTCATGCGAAAAATTTCTTAAATACTCCTCAGCTCTGTGCATTCTCGCTTGATCAAGGGACAGCTCGCTTGAGTGACGACATCTCACTTGAGCAACTCACTCCCTCTTTTCTGATATGCTAACTTGAGCGAGCTCCATCTTGCTTGAGCGAGATGGTGTCCAGAGAGCATGATATTTCTCCTGTGAGTCCTCGCCTGAGTGACTTATCTCGTCTAGACGAAAACCCAGCTCAGTTGAGCAAGATTACATCTCGCCTGGGCGAGGTTAAAGTTGAGCAACATTTATCCTATCTCGCCTGAGTGAGAATCATCTCGCTTGATCGAGATAACCATGTAGCAAGGTATTCCTGCACGCTTAATCTCTCCTGAGCGAGATTTACCTTGCATGAGCGAGATCTCCTGCACCAAAACTCCTCTAAAAATCCTTCAAACTTACATCTAATTACATTCTAATACTACTTAATATTAGAGAAAACATAAAATACCAAAAAGTGAAAAAGGATATTATAGGAGGAATGTGTTAGCCCTCATACAGCATAATCTATCTAAGAAATGTAAAGATCATGACACTTTCACTGTCTCTTACACAATTGAGAATATTACCTTTAGCAATGTATTACTTGACCCTGTTGCTTCCATAAATGTGATTCCTACATCAATCTGTAGGTCTCTAAACCTTGGCCCTCTAAAGCAATTTGGTGCAGTAATTCAATTGACAAATAAAAGCACTACACACGTTGTTGTAGTAGTAGAAGATGTGTTAGTCAGAGTGGACAAGTTGATATTCCCAGCTAATTTTTACATTATGAATATGGCAAAAGAATCCAGTATGCATAGCCTTACATTGATCCTTGGTAGACCTTTCATGCAAATAGTAAGGGCAAAAATTCATATACACTCAGGAATTCTATTCATAGAATTTGGTGATGATGTTGTGTTGTTTAACATCTTTGGGACAAAGAAATATTCCATGGAGAATCACAATGCATTTCACATGGACATTATAGAGTTGCTAGCTGATGAATTTTGTGCAGAAATTTTCTTAGATGTCTTTTTGTCAGAATTTTAGATATATTACATGAGATTAGCTAAATTAAGTGATTAGTTTATAGTTTTAATGATTGAATGAATCACACTTTGGTTTGATAGGTGGACTTTAAAAATTCTTGTGTGTTGGATTAATTGTGGTAAAATATATACCTTGTGAGTTTTTGAGCCATTGATATACATGATAGCATCATGTCATTCAATTTTCTTTCATTGTGTGATTTCACTTATGGTTGTATGACACTAGATATGCATTAACAAGATATCGGGAGTTGCTTACATGTAGGGATTGTATTAGTACCCTATAACGTCCATTTAAATAATGATTACTTTAAATTAATTGTGTAAATTTATTTTAATTTTAAAAAATATTTATATAACCTCTAAACAATAAGTGTTGCTATTTTTATTTTTAAAGGAATAAAATTTACTTATTGAAATATTAATTGGTATCTTAGGAAAGAGAAAATTATTTTAACTCTACAGGTTCGGTTCCTGTTCCTACGTATCTCTGGTGCAATGGAGAATTCAAAGTCATGTAGTTATATCCAAAAATTATGAAGTTGGTGGGTTAAAATTAAATTTAGTAAAATAAATTTTACTTAGAGATTTCAATTATTTTCATGAGATTACGTTTATGATATAAGATAAAGCAGTTATACATGCATCCAACTATAAATAATATAAAAAGCAAATGGAAATCACATAATTATATTACAAATTATTAAAAATAATTTAATAAATTAAAAAATTTATTTGTAAATGAAAAATTTTAAATTTATACTTAAATTTGAAGATTCGTATGGAAAGAGAATTTAGCATAAGTCATACATAAATCTCTTATAATTTATTAAAAAACTAAAAGTAATGTAAATTGCATATTGATGTTGCAAAAGAATTGTATAACAAAATGAAGAAATAGAATTAAATAATTAAATGTTTAGTTATTTAATTTATCAAAATTAAAAATATTGCTTTGTAAAATTTAAAGTATAAGTAATTCCATTTAATGAAAGGAAAAATATATTTTAATTGATTAAAGAAGATAATTATTTAATAAAAAGATTAAAACTTTATTTTGATAAATTTATATTGCAATGAATCTAAGGTAATATTGATATATAAAAACCTTAACAATTTAAAACGTATAAAAATAGAAACACTATACAATAATACTATAAATCATTGCACTAATATGATAAAAATATTTTAATTTAATTAATTAATGAGTATTTTTATATTAGAAAAATATTTGAGAGGATATATTTTTAATTAATCATAGAAATAAAAATTATAAGAAGTATACTTAAATTAGTGACATGTATTTGATTAATTAAAAATTAATATAATTGAGTCTTAATAATTTATATTACTTAATAATTTAAATATAAAAATATTTTAGATGATAATTGATTAATTTTAGAAGTTAGATTTAATTTTTTTTAATATATTGATGGTATATAAAATTTAAGATAGTATTGATACATATAGGTTTCAACGATTTATAATGCGTAAAGGTACAGATACTACACATTAGTATTGTGAATCATTGTATTTGTTTTATATATTTATTTATCATATTAGCTATATGATTTTAAAATAAAATATGAATTATCAATTATGATATAAAATAAAAATCCAAACATATTAATCTATTACGACGATAAAACAATAACGAAGAGACAAATATATAAATTAGTAAAATGATGATAATAAAATGGCATGGATATTATAAATGAAGATGATACTTTAAAAAAATTTATCATTATTTTCAACTCATCATTATTATTATTATTATTATTTAAAAAATACAAAAAATTAAATTTCACAAAAAATAAATTAAGTACAAATGTGAAAAATAAAAGGAATAAGAAAGAAAAAAAATAAAAATTTCTTATATGAACGAACAAAAAATGTTCCATCCATTTTTATTTAGTTATTTTCATTATTGTTATAATAATCAAATGTAATAGATTATGATTGTATTGTAAACTATGTTTGCAAACATTGGTCACAAACAGATGCTTTTATATTAGAATTATTACAAAATGTTTTCGAGAATCATAAAAAAAAAAAAGCTATCATAGTTTAAAAGTGAAAGGAGTTCACGTGATTTCGCTACATCTCGTGATAATCTCCTGAAATGTATTCCAATATTATAGTAAAAAAGATAAAATAAAAAAAAACTGACAACCATCAAATCTTATGCCATATGCATACTTTATAACTTTACCAGTTCGATGGTTTAGGTAGAAACCCGTCAAAGGTGTAAAAGTTTTGATACATATATTGAAAAAATAAATGCAAAGCAGTGGTTACATGATCTTAGAAATAGACAAAATTTAAAAAAATTATTTTACAGGTTGGAAATCCAAAAAAATGTCATAGAAGATAGGTTATTTTTGCATGTTTCATAAAGATTTTAAAACAAACATCGAAAGAATGCAATAGTAAGGTTGAGAAATGTTATTTTTGTTTCCGTTGAATTTTTCTTGCTCATGAACTTTCTTCAATTCTTCTTTTTTTTTCTTACAAGCCCCCGTTCGTCCCTTAAAAAATTCTCTATGTCGCTCCTCCTCTCGTTTCTCTCTGGTTTTTGAAAATATAAATTCTTTCTCTTTCATATCCCTTTCTTTATTTCACCCCCTCCCCCCATTTAGTTCTCTCCTTCCCTTTTCATACGGTGTTGTTGCTTCATTCTTTTTGTACCATGCTATAAATAAAACAAAATATTTAATATATTTTCTATTTCATGTATAAAGGAGATGTCCTTGATATTGTTTTCTAATCAACAAGTGTTCAATTTTCTCACTGGAAGTCAAATTTGTTTTTATTCCAAATTTGTAAAGACCAAACTTTTTATTTAGAAAAGATAATTTATTTTCATTCTTTTTTTTAAAATTAAATTCAGACTTTTTCTTTTACAAAATAAAGGAATAGATATTAAAAAATCAAACTAAAAAAAGTAAAAAAAAAATGAATATTCACATGTATAATTTCCTTCTTTTAAGCTACTAGCCAAATAGCCAACATTGTATTATGTCAATTATTTGTTCCTTTAGGGTTTAAACTTTATTTCAAGTCAAATATGTAAAATAATATGACCTAACCTTAAGAGATACAAGAGCTTTAGATTTATTTTGGAAGTGATCATAGAAATAAATATGTGGTGGGTGTAATATTCTCTTTTCAATTTTCGGTAATTTATATTTCTTTAATATTAAGTAGTATTAGAATGTAATTAGATGTAAGTTTGGAGGATTGTTAGACGAGTTTTAGAGCGGGACGTCTCACTCAAGCGAGGTAAATCTCGCCCAGACAAGATTGAGCATGCAAGAACACAAAGTTGTAAGGCTATCTCACTCAAGTGAGATAAGATAAATGTTACCCAACTGTCACTTCGCCCAGACGAGAGTGATTTCGCTCAGGTGAGTTGGGGTTTTTCATCCAGGCAAGGTGGGTCACTCAAGCGAGGACCCACAAGAGAAATAACATGCTCTCTAGATACCATTTCGCTCAGTCGAGATGGAACTTGCTCAAACAAGCATATCAGAAAAGAAGGAGCAAGACCACTGTCTACATGTCTTGCTCAGACGACAAATCCGTCGCTCAAGCCAAATGTCATGTCTCAAGCGAGTTGTCTCTCGCTCAAACGAGAATGCATGGGGCTAAGTGGTATTTAAGAGATTTCCTGCATGGAAATCTTATTTGTTTTTGAACTCACATTTCTCTCTCTAGTTTTCTCTGAGCTCTTTCTTCCTTTTACCTAGATAAAAGCCACAAAAATTTCATTTTCTCTTCAAAGTTGAACTTAGACATTAAAGCTAATCGACTCTAAGTAAGTTTCTTTGGATTAAACTTGAGTTTCTCTAATCGTTTTTCATGTTTTTGTTCTTATGGATATCTCTTGATACTCAGGAGAACTTCCATCTGTGAACCTTAATCCTTTTCAACATCTCTCCATAAACTCATCTTTGAGGTAAGAAGAACTCTATTTGATTATTATCGTATGATATTTATTTTATGCTTATAGAGTACTATTATGTGAATATGGTATGAGAATGGATGATTGAGATATCTATTGTATGGAGTATGAATAAAAATATGTTTGTTTGATTATTTAGACTGATTGATTATTTGGGCCAAATGGCTGACATATGCTTACTTGCATTGTATGATGAGTACCTGATATGGAATATTATGGAACTTGCTGAGTGATTTTGTATTATTTTATGAAATATATTTGAGTAAAATGATATATGGTAACGATGTTGATATAAAATGATTTACGGTTAAAATTGTATCAATGAATATATTTGTGGAATGGACTTAGTCTAGAAGTACTTTACTAAGCACGATCTGATGATTGAGAAAGAGAATAATTTAAGAACGATCTAAGAGTCGGATATGGATTTGATCTAGTATGACTAGTTACAAAGATACACTGAGGGTATAGAGTCTGGAGACGATAAAAATTTAAGGGAAATGTAGGGTGGTGAGCGACATTCGCGTATCTATACACACTCTTTATGAGAGCGAATGCATCACATAGCCTCAAACTCGTCTCTTGACTAGACTCCTAACTATTTCTTTGCTAAATGGCTCGATTATTGTACATGTTGTATCCGTGTACATAGGCTAACTGACAACTATTTACCTAGTTGAGTAAAACCTCAAGAAGTGCTAAAAACATCGATATCTGTGATTACAGTGCACTGAAAGTGCATGTTGAAATAAGAGAAAGGAATTAAATAATAAATTATTTGAATGTTATGTGTGAGGTGAATGTGTTTGTAAAAATGAATTCATGAAATTGAATGTGTTGTATTTATGTTAAAATTTTGATTGTATGCTAAATGTTTGTAAAGGACAGAATAAATACTCATCCGTACTAAATTTTTAAGAACTCAGGATGACAGAGCCTTAGGGAAGAATTAGATTAATAGATAGATCTGTACATTTTAGATTAAATTATATATTTAATGAATATCAGAGAGTAAATTATTTTAAATTTGTTGTACTTGTAGAAGATGAACCTAGGATTTTTATTATGTTAAAGATGGATTTCTCTTGTAATATACCTTTTGACTTTTCTAGGAGTAGAATACACCAGACTCTATGTGTATATATATACAGAGGTACTGTTAGAACTCCGGCAGTCTTGAGTGTTGGTGTTTGAGTTGAGACTGCTCTGGATTGTAAATTTTCTTATATGATGTAAATATTTTGATAATGTAAATGTTATTTTAAGTTTTGTATATTATGACAAACCGTATGTCAATTATATATATATATATATATATATATATAAGGTATATTCAAGTTTCTCATTGAGCATACTAAAACTTAGCTAGGAGGATTATTTATTCATTTCGTAATTTATTGATATTGTTTTATTAATACTGTGAAGCTAGAAATTCTCGACCATATACACATATTACTGGAAAAAAAATTCTATCAAATTGTCAAAAACTAATTAAACATAAAAATGTAATTTATATAGATTGATAAAGACTAAAATATGCATTGTACGAAAATTTGATATTAGGACGTTATAATTTGGTATCAGAGCAGTTCATCCAAACCTGCCTAGAGTATGGGACTAGTTTATCGTGATAATGTGATATTGGTTAGAAATTGTTTGTTAATACAACCTACTGGATGTGAATTGTTTGTTTTGATTGAGATGTTTGGAGTGTTTGTATGTTTTGAATTTGATATGAAATGTGTTGGAATGAAAGCTGATATGTGAAATTTGATTTTATAGAATTAGAACTATGGTTGGTAGAGGTAGACCTGCTAGTGCTATTAATGAGATCTTGGCCCGCATAGCGCAAGTCCTAAAGAACTTGTACAAAACCAAGATGCATAGCCAGTAGATTGTGGACTCTCTTCATTCATGAAACATAGCCCTCCGAAGTTTGAGAGGAAATTTGATCCTGAAGGTGCTCAGAGGTGGATAATGGATATAGAAAAGATATTTAATGTGATGGGATATCGCAAGGAGCATAAGGTGGTTTTATGTCACCTATATGTTGGGAGAAGAAGCAGAGGACTAGTGGAAGTTTGCCAGTCAAACTCTGTCATAGGAAAAAGGATATATCTATTGGGAAGCTTTCAAGGTATGTTTCTAGGGAACTACTTCCCTAGAAATTTGAATAAACAAAAGGTCCAGGAATTTCTTGAGCTAAAACAAGGAAATATGTCTGTGGGAGAATATGTTGCCAAATTCCCTGAACTCATGAAGTACTTGCCACATTTCCAGCACAAGGATGAAGACGAAGATATATGTGCCCGGTTTGAGAATGGGCAGAGGCCAGAGATACGAGCAGCAGTCAGTGTGAATTCTGGCTTCCACAGATCTAGTTTTTGGGACATGTTGTCTCAAAGGACGTTACAGTGGGGGAGGGGGAAATTCTTTAAGATAGTGAAAGAGTCCAAATTCCAGTAGCATTTGTAAAACCTAAAAAAAAGAGAAAGAAAGAAATAAATATAAAAAAAATTCCAACATTGATTATGGGATTGTTAATTAATGTATGTATATTGATTGAATGCTTAAAAATAGGGGTACACAAAAAATCCAAACATAAAAGGCCAATCCATAACCAAGCCCAACCAGTTTTAAAAGTCTAAAATTTTTAAAGATTTAGACATCTCAATCCATAAGAAAAAAAATTTGGATGTAAATTGGTTATAATATATTAAATCGAATAAGACTTTATAAAACCAAATTTATTCTTCTCCTCCGTCTAAACCCTAGATTTCTTTCTTGAGAAAAATTACATTGACTTGGTACAGAGATTCACTTGCCCAACCTTGCAGGTACTCTTTTTTCCTCCTCAATTTTTAGTAAGCACCATCTTATTTCATTCTTCGTCGTTCTATTTTGCTGCTTTCCAGTTTCATGTGAGGACATCCGATTGTGTTTAATATTTTTGGTTGTTTTGGCAAATCAAATTTACTGAGGGAAATTATTGTGTCTATTTTGCTATTTCGCCGTTTTGCTTTATCAACGATAGAATTGACACAGAATACATTCATCACTTAATGTCCTTTTATTCAATTTTTCAACATTTGAGATCCACAATATTGAAAAGCTAGAAATTTACATAATCATATATACCTCTAGTTAGTCTTTTTTAACATTTTTGCAGTAATGCTTTTCGTAAAAAGTTCATGAAAATGGAGATATTTTAAAAAAAAAATAGAGCAGAAAATCATTATGTTTTTGTTATTTTCTCTTTGATGATAAATGCAGTTCACATTCCACTGTTACAGTGGAATTGCTTTGCAACTTTCTTTTGATGTTTTTGTGACAAACATTTGTTGTGCTGATTATTATTATTTACATGCAGGGAATTATTGAAGCTTGCATTATGGTTCATGTCCTTTCTAGGATTTTTATTGATAATTATATTTGGATTGTATAACTGTTGATTCTGATTTGTTATAATCTTGTCAAATAACACCTTGCTATATAATTGCCTTATTCCTTTATTTCAAGTGTTTGATACAAAGTTGACTTGGTACATTATCTAATAATATTTTTCACATAAGAAATTTTGTTTCTAATTTCATAAGTGGAACAATTGATTCTGATAGGATGGATTCCCTTGATATAGTTTGTTGTCTTACTATAAAGAGCCTAGATTAGTAACTGGAAGAATTTATGTTAAGTTGGTCAACACTGATGTATTTTCAACCTTATGTTTCACTTTGCTAGGTTTTTCCTAGGCACACTTGCTTGATGGCCGGGCTAGTGCTGGTGCAAGTGTTGATTCAGCTAGACAGAACCTTGTTGCTACTTTTGTTAATGCATTTATAAATGCTGGCTTTGGTCAGGTATAATGACTATTCCATCAGATTCTTCAAGTTGTGGTTCTTCTGAAAATTGGCTTTTCAAAAATAAGGAATATGGGTGCAATCTATTGCAGCCTTTCAAATTGGCTTTTCAACAGATACTTTGTTGTGTTTTAAATATGTATAGACTGTGTGTAATTTTTAAATACTGATTGCAGCTTTTATGACACACTCTATTCTCAGGGTGCATGAAAAATTTAAATATTGTAGTCTCTCATTTTTTAAAGATTTTTTTTCTCTAAATATTGAATAAAAATAAAATCAGTTTTGATTAAAACCAGATTTAAAACCAGTTTTAACTAAAATCAAATTTAAAATCAGTTTTAATTAAAATTGGATTTAAAATCAATTTTAAGTTAAATCTAAATTTTAAAATTGGTTTTAAACCAATTTTAAAAAAAAAATTTAATCTATATAATTAGATTTAAAATGAATTTAGATTGATTTTATACAAATTCAATCCATACATACTCCTACTTAAAAATGTTTATATGAATAATTTGAGATTAATAAAATTGGAATCAAATTACATTTATTTTGGTAGTAACAAGTGATGGATCAAACTGAAAATTTTTTAAGTTGATATTTTTTGCAAGGATTCTCTCCAAAACACCAAAAACATCATAAGAAACTTCGTCCAAGATTTCTCCTCTCATTACTTTTCCATATCAAAATTGTTAGCTAAAGGAATTTAATACTGATATGCTGGTGGAAACCTTAAATAAAGAAGCAAAAGAATAAAATTGCTGAATTCATAAACTTTTTTTTATTACTTTAAGTACGATGCTCATAAACAGAATTGGATCACAAGCCTAAGATCATATATTTGTGCATTTGTTGGAGCACTTGATATTCAAATGTAACTAATAAAATAAAGTTCAACGATGATGACAATCAAATTCGCAATGGCATCCATCTGGGAAACACTGTCCAACAGCTGAGCTATTCGGGTAATGTTTGATGCAATCCTTCGTACAAGTTAGGACATTACAATGGTTTGTGTAGTATAGTATTTCAGTGCAAGTTTCTTCTGCAACTGTTTGGGTGGCCATTAACAAAACTGCAAAAACAACAGTATCAAGGAAATAAAATGATTCAATGAATGAGAATGCTTTAATATAATTACCACAAAACATGAATCATAAGGATCGAAGAAAATACTTGGAAAAATAAGCGCTAACAGGAAACAGTGCCTCAGAGAAAGCTTCATCGTTCCTTCAGTTTGCTACAACTAGCTTGGAGTTTTTTGGACTCTGTGCTACTATAAGGTGAACTGAGAATTTATATACAATTTACGTGAATTTAGAGAAAGGTTTCTACTCTTTTCCCAAATAATAATAAGAACATGGTTTTATTTAAGGGTGTAAATGAATTTAGATATTGAGTTTGACTCATTAAAGCCATATTCAAACTCATTTATTAAGGTAACCAAATATTTTCTGAGTAGCTTGTAAATATAATATCACTTATTTTGAAAATTATTATTTTATTTATTTTGATTATATATTATAGTTATTTGAATTTTTTGTACATTCTTATTTTAAATAGAAGATTATAAATTTTCCTTAGGGAAATTCGTTATTTTCATCATCAAATATTTATCTCCAATTTTAAGTACGTATTTTCAAGATTATAAAATTATAGTTTTATTATTTTTACTTTACTTTTTATTATAAAGATAATTTTTAAATATTAAACAAATCAAAATTTACTCAAAGAAGAATAAAAAATAGTTAGCAAACAAGTTAACAAGTTAAATTTAAACTTTAATTTTTTAATCAAACTAACATCAAATTTTAAATTTAACATTTTTAAATTGATATTTTTAACATGCATTTAAGAATATATAATAAAAATTCAATAAGTAATAATTTTTATTAAAAATTATGATATTTTATATTATTAATACATTAAATTACATGATATTTTAATAAAGATACTCAAACTAAAATAATGTAAATATAACAATTTTAAATCACTATTATATTTAAAAAAATAGTGGCTTATTAATTAATTACATTTATTGCTATATACAAATTGAAAACTTTTTCTATTATTGTTGAATTTATTTTTTTTAAACTTTACTAAATTTTTGCCACAAGCCTAGTGTCGTAGTCGTTCGCCTTCTTTCCTTCGGTCATACATATAACTCATTCAACTAACTGAAACTAAGAGAGGGTTTGGGAAAAGAAACGGTAGTAAAGACAAAATTTATATTTTAAATTAATATTTTTTTAAAAATTAAAAAATATATATTAATATATTAACATAAATTTAATATATTAATAATATATTTGTTATTAAAAATAATATATAATTTTTTTAGTTTAAACTTTAAAAACATGTCATTCTTTTTGTTCCCTTCTGAAACCACCCTCCCAAACATACTAAAGTATTTCACAAATAATCTTTTAGGTTTTATACATTTATTTTTAGAATAAATGAGTGCTTTTTTATAGCATTGTATTTGTATTTTTAAACCAAATTTTTATTTTTAATTTTTAAATAATTTATACCGACCCAGTAATAATAGTTATCAATTTCTTATTTAATATTATGTAATCACTAAAATAAGTAAATATTTAATTAAGTGGCTGATAATAAATGAATAAAAAAATAAAATTAAAGAATCATTTACTTAAATACTTGATAATAAATAAATATATTAATAAAATTAGTAATATTTAATTCAATATAGTATTATAATTTTTTTAATTAGTTAACATATTTTAGCTAGTTATACAACTAATCATTAATTATTAAAATACATGTGCAGAATTAATACTGAGAAATCACAATTAAAAAATAGAGGAAAGCTTTTAACTGGTAATAAATTTGCAACTTTTATTAAGGCTGGGAACTCAATTAAAAAATAGTGGTAAATATCTTTTCTCACATTCTTAATACATTTTTACTCTCTCTTATCCTTTTTATTAAATCTTTTCAAATATGTTTATTTATCCTTAATATAAAATTAATTAGAAAGTTTTAGGAGAATTTATTAATTTTTTTTATATTTATCATATATTATTAAAGTTTTCTAATTTTTTAACAATTAATAATAATAATGGAGTTGAATTTAATTAAAAATAAACTTACAATATTATAATTAAATTTTTAAAAAATAATACATTAACTTCTACCGACAATTTTTCTTTTACCCGTGTGATTGAGTTGAAATAGTCATGTAAAAAATACCAAGGGGAGCATAACGTTTAAATTCCATAGTACGTTTGGATAAATAATTTAATTAAATATAAATTTAAAATAATAAAGCACTTATTATATGAAAGCTTATGAACATAAAAAATTGATTATGAAACTTATAAAAATAAATTAAAAGTAATTTACTGTTACAAATTCATTATTCTTAATCATTTACAACTACCATTTGATTGTAGTTACTTCCTTAGTCTTAAGGCTATGCTTGAAAGGCTTTATTATATATAAAAAGTAGCATGTTTGAAAGTTAAATTTTAAAAGAAAAGATAGATAGCATAGAATTTCATTTAAATAAATAATTTAAATTTTGATAATTTTTGTAAATAAAAATAAAATAATTGATTTCTCAACATAAATTTAATGTTCTAATATTTTTCATTTGATAAATATTATATATTTTTCTAATTTAAAAATAAAAAATTACCTTTTTTCCTTTTAAAATTAAACTTTTAAATATATCTTAATTATTTTTATTAATATGATGATAAAATAAATTGTAGGCAAGTTTTAAAGAAAGTAATGTAAAAAATATTGTGATTGATACTTCTATATATTTTTTAAAATAAGCCTTTTCTTTACAAGACTTTAGTATTTAAAAAATGAATTAATTAATGTTTGACTAATTTGAATTAAATATATATATATATATATATGGAGAAGCCTTTTCTCACATTAACGTAAGTAAAAAAATTTTACACTCAGAGTCTTTCATTTAACTTACATCTATTAAGTTAAATAAAAAGTTTGAATCGAATATAAGAATATTTAGTATATATATATATATATATGTTAATTAAGATCGTGAGTAATAATTTATATATTTTTTAATTATTTTGCTTTTCTCACTTCTTCTAGTTCACATTTTTACATTTCTTTTTTTTTTAATTTGAATTTTCTTCTCTTTAAGTATTTATAGGCTCAAATTTGAAATGATAATTTAATATAAAATTAAATTTATTATGTGTTGTTTAGGATCTTAAAGGTCAAATTTAAAAATAAATCACAGTAAGTGTTTCTTAAATAGCTGAACTTTAGTGTGAATTTGTGTGAATGGCATTGTGTATTCTCATATATAATGAAGGCTTTGGTAGATAACATAAATTATTGAGCCTATTTAAAATACACAATACGATAAATGCATTGTCTTTCAACATGTACACACGTGCAAGTTGATATTAGCAAATAATGTGTTGTATATATAGAATTAAGTGGTTATAAAATAAAATGCTTAAATAATTATAAATGAATTGTGTTTTAGTTGTAAAGTCATGTTTCAATGTGTATATAAAAATTCTGCTAAAATTAATTTATGTTTGCTCATAAGTAATTAATAGACTTGACTTTAAATAATAGCAAATTAAACATTTAAATTTGACAAGTTCTTCAATCGTTCCAAATAAGTAAAGATCTGAGTGCCTTCACAAGGATTGATTATTTTTTTTAACAATATATGTAGAACTTCATAATCAAAATAATAAAAACTAATATAATAAACAAAAACTCTTACATGTAGGTATAATAACAAAAGGTTAAATCTAAATATGCCTACTTTTTCATAATTCTTTTTAGTCTTTATTGCTGATTTGATTTATTAAGATAATATTAAGTATTAGGTTTTGGTTGGATCATGTTAATTAAAAGGACTGCAAACAATAAAAAAAGAAAGGATCAAAACAAAACAAAAAAGTTTAAAAGAATTAAAACTAAAAATTTACTAAATATGAGTACCAAAAATATGTTTAATCTTATCATTATTATGTATGTATCTTTTCAACCTTAATTGATTTTCAAATTTTTAACAAATTTTAATTTAGTTAATAGTGTACAAAAATTAATTAATTATCATAAAGAGTAAAAAGATATATAATGAAAAAGATATTTTAGAAAGAAACATTAATATTCTTAAAAAATAATATTTGAACCAAAGACTATCAAAATAGGAAACATTGTGTTTAGTTTATTATGTTTTGATGATGATCTACAATTTAAAAATGTATGATTGAAACAAGCAAGTATGTATGTGTTGAGAAAAAAAATGTAATTATTTCTTTATTTGATTTGTATATTTTTATTTAAAGTAATTCGATTTGTATATCCTTATATAAGGTAATATATTTAGACAATTTTGTAAGACAATTTTATTTGAGCATATTTAAGGTAATGTGATTTAATTTAGTATCATATTTTGTGAATCTTTATTTAAAAATTAACAAATATAATTTATGGGATCAAATTTATATACGTAAAAGATGTCTTAAAGAAGTGTAAGTATAAGCTTTAATTATTACAAGATAATACATTGTGTATATTTGTTTTTGGATAAGTTTACCTGATAAATGCTTTTTATGCTTACTCCTCTAATGCATTTCATGAGTAATGATTGGAATTTTAAGTTAGCCATTGTGAGACTTCGTTATTAATCGAATTGTTTATTCATGTTTCAGGAAGAATGAATAAGGAATGAGATTTTTTTTAAAAACAATGGATTAAAAAGGGAAGTAATGTCAATTTTCTTTGAAAATCTACAAAACTAGCAAGATAGACAGGCACATACACGCTCATGTATTTGCATGTATACTTTTCAGGCTAAAGGAATTGGTTTGAGCGTAAAAAATAGAGATCTACACAAGCAAGTACATGCCTGTATACATGTTCGTGTACTTCTCAAATTAAATTAAGCAAAGTATTTGAAGCAGAGACATACACAGTCAAGTATATGACTGTGTTTCCAAGCGTGTAATTCAATTAGAAGCTTAAAGGGATGAATTATTAAGGAATCAGAGATAAACACGGGCAAGTACATGGCTGTATATCTGAGAGTGTAGATTGATGTGCGTTAGATTTGAGCATCTGTAAGAAAATGAGCAAGGGAGCTGCCAATATAAAAAAGGGATGATGTAAAAACTTAAGGGGACGTTTTTGAAGGAAGAAAATAGTGACAGCTACAACTTGGGATAACAATAAGACTTTATTTTTATTCCGTACTCTTGAATTGTAGTTTCTCAATGTTTAATTTCTAAGTCCTTTTTGAGTACTTAGATGTAATGAATCCTTTGTAATTCTTTCCTAGAATTCTCCTTCAGACTATTTCAAGTTTTGTTTTTTTTTTAGTTCAATTGAGTAGTTTTGCTTGTTGGTTGATTATTCAGTTTATCTCCTATCTTATTTTCATGTTTCTGGTTTTGAGTAGAAACCTAGCATGAATTGATCATTACTCATTTGAAAAGGCTTGAATGCAACTCTAGAGATAGAATGACATAAGTCTTTTGTATTAGGATGTGTTAGGAGTGAATTAAGAAGAGTTTTAGAAGAGGATGGTGCAGGAAATCTTGCTCAAGCGAGACTGAGCACCTAGGAAGATGATATTTTAGGGCAATCATGCTCAAGCAATATGATTCTCACTCAAGCGAGATAGGATAAATTTAGCTCAACCATCACCTCACCCAGGCGAGAGTGATCTCACTCAGGCGAGTTGAGATGTCGCCCAGGTGAGCTAAGTCGCTCAGGTGAGCTAAGTTGCTCAGGCGAGGACTTACATGAAAAATATCATGCTCTCTGGACGCCATCTCGCTCAGGCGAGATGGAGCTTGCTCAAGCGAGCAAATCAAAAAAACGTTGGAAAACAATTGTCTGCAGATCTCGCTCAGGCGAGCTATTCCTCACTCAAGCGAGTTGTTCCTCGCTCAAGCGAAAATGCGAGGAGTTGAGGGGTATTTAAGAGATTTTTAGTATGAAAATTTCATTTCATTTTAAAACATATGTTCTTCTATCATTTTCTCTGAACTCTCTCTTCCATATCACAGATAAAAGCCTCCGAAACTTCACTGAATCCGAGCTCAAACTTTGACTCTACAGAATCGTTGTTGTAAAACTACCTTGGTCCGTGAACTATCCTTCTCTCACTTTCTCATCACCTAACTTGTCTTTTAAGGTAAGGAGAGCTCTATCTTATTACTAAGAAACTGTTGTGTTTGTGTTTATGAAAATATTGTGATGAATTGTTTGATTTGAGTATATGATGAATGAGAACATGTTTTGTGGTGTTTGATAATAGGCATGATCTTTATTTTGAGTATATATGCATGTGTATAGTGGACTGAGTTCGAGGGGACTAACTCCCGACATTGATTGATTGATGTATGATGTACTAATGAACTAGAGTAAAAGAAAGAGATGTGAGATGGAAAATATAGAAAGAGAAATGAAAGGAGAAAGGAATATGATAAGGACAAGTATGGATAGTTCAGAGGTACATTAGGAGTGTGGAAGATAGAGACGACTGAAAAGTCTTGGAGAAATAAGGGTGGTGGATGCTCCTCTTGAATTATGAAAAACAAATGAGAGTAGCAGCAGCACAGGCCTCACACTTGTTTCCTGACTAATACTCCTAACCATACTTTTATTAAAAAGGGTCAGGTCGGCACACGTTGTATCTGTGTAGCTGTGGCTATCTAGCAACTATCTATGCTAAGAAAGACCTCGAGGGATCCCAGGGCCAGTGAAAAGGAGAAATGAAAGTTTTAAGTAACAAGGAACCTAAATAGAATAAGCTAGATAATTAATGATCTTGTTATATGATGATTGTATGATTTTTTTTATTTGTATCATTGATTTATTTGTGAATGTATGCTTAATAATAAAAATAGAGACTCATCCTTACATAAATATTTAAGGGAACCAGGATGACAGCACCCACTGAGAGAATTAGGCTTATAGATAGTTCTATAATTAATAACTTAATTATGTATTTAATGAGTATTAGAGACTTTGTTACTTTAGGATCGCTATACATGTTAATGATGTACCTAGGGATATTATATTGATGGAAATAGAATTAACTTATAGTGTTCCTTTTGATTTTCCCGTAAGTAGAATACATCATACCCTCTATGTATACATATTTCCTAGCACCGTGAGGACTCCAACAGCCTTGACCTATCTGTTTACGTATTAGGATCACGATCATCTTGAAAGACCATCTCGATGGACGTTTAAGCGGGTTACTAGTACCCAGGTTACCGCAGACTCTGGTGATCTATATCTCGGATCAAATGACGATCTTGACTCTGATGATATTGCAATGATAGAGAGATTGCATGGGGATAAATAGTGTCTCTTTGGTCCTGTGATGGATAAGCTGCTCATTAAGACTTGTTATATTTTGTATCTTGTAAATGTTGTAAAAGAGTCCTAACGTATTTTAATATATCTTTAATGTATATTTTGGAGAATGTCAACTTCTTGTACATCATGAGAACAATGTATGTTCATGTTATTTTGATGTTCTTCTTAAAAATTTCTTTAATTATTATTACATTATCATTTAAATTTTTATAAGTTTGAGCAAAATAAATAAAATATTTTATGATTCTACTCGTTACATTCCACCAGTAAATAGAATTAACTAAATTTCTCTCTTATTACCAAAATCATATTCTTATTGTTTTGAATAAAATAAGGATGTTACATTAATTAAGGAAGAGATTCCAATTAATTAACTGAGGGTTAAGAGCTATTATCCTGAGAAAGGTATTGACTTATCTAAGGAATTTCTACAACTCTAAGAGATTAAAATTGAGTAGTTGATGAAAGAATCTAGTTATTTGGATGCTTAGGAGGATTTATAATCTAGGTACGCATTTTATTCATCATAATTTACTTAACCCCATTTTCTATATTTTAATTCTTGAAATTTGATTTCTTTCTATTTGCTATTTTTTGTCTTAGAAAAATTATCATCATAATTCTTTTGTTTGTGTTCTTTAACAACTAAGTAATTAAGGATTGAAAATCTTAATTAATAGTCCTAGTGGATACGACACTTGATTCTTCTTTTTACTGATAGTACTGTGATAATGGGTGCACTTGCTCATTCATTGATTTGAGACACCAGTACCTGTAGAAAAGTAATAAAGGAATTTTTAAATTGAGTTCTCAGAATATTCTCTCATAGATATTATTTTCCATTTTTTGAGAGTATCATGATTTAACGGCTCAAACCAAAATAGTGCATGATAAAATAAGAGAAATCACAAGTTTAAAAGTGAAAAAAACATAACACAACTTTTGACACGAAAACTATTTGAGATGAACCGAAGGTATATGATTCACCTTTACACCTCTTTATGTTCACTTTTAGTTTAACACCAATTATGATTTCTCTATGATTGTCAATTACTCATATTAAAGCTACCAACACTCAATGGTCATGCAATCTTAATATTCTTTTCCCTTAATGTATCACCCTCAATGGTCATGCAAGGTAGAAAGAAAGGGAAAATGCAAAGATCCTATGAGTTTATTAATTAAATAATCAGTTAAAAAAGAATAACTAAGTTTGATCCACTTAATCTTTTGTCTCATTTAACCATGTAGATCTATTATTTACATGTGGTACGGTCACTTACAATGTAATCAATTATAAGATGTTAAGAGTAGCTAATTCCTAATATGCAAATATACACACACCAAAGCAAAAATTTATCATAAAAAAGCAGCATTTGTCATTAAACATAAAGATCACATAAAGTATGCAAAGGATCCACCATAATTGTAACATTCCAAAACAATACACCCAATTATACGTAACATACACATTCACCTATATATGACATTTTCCTATATATTCCAACCAGATATAACATTTCATTTAATTGCTGAAAAGGTGACAAAAAGTCACTAACATAAGCTTTCCATCCATAACATAAATGGAAGAAGGCATTCATTCCTTAACCTGTCTTAAATGCATCACCTATATAAAAACATCACGATTTCAATAAAATTTCATATAAGAATATCATGGACACACACACACACATAAAGAAACATCCTCAAAATAAAGTAAACAACCACAAACCTAGTAAAATGAAGCAAAACACACTCCAAGAACAACCTCAAAGGGCTCCACCTTATTAGAGAGTGGTATGGGTCTAGGTGATGGAGATATAGAAAATAGGCGGATGGAGGACTTAATAACCTCAATGTCCTTCTATGTAGGCTTTACAGGTGGTGAAGGATCGTTAGGAGGTATAGTGTTGTGGCCAATATTTGTAGGAATGTTTGAGATAGGACTTTGGGTGTCCATGGGAGAACTCCTATCATCAGGTTGTGAAGCAAAAATAGGTGAAGTAGGTTATGGTGTGAAGGGCTGTCATCTCCTATATCGGTGCATAAGCCTCATTTGCCTTTTTCTTTATAAAGGTTCTTCCACAAACTGCATCAACTATAACCCTATTAGAAAATGATAGCTCATCGTTGAAGAGTTGTAGTTGTCACCAAACAAGAAAACCATGGTGTGAGCAATTTCTTAGAAGTTCAATGAACCACTTTGAGGCCTCATATAGGGATTTAAACTCATACTGCTTGTAGCTATAGATTTTTGCGATGAGCATGACTGAATCGAATAGGGGAAGTATTTTTCCAAAAATTGGTGAGTCAGACCATGGAATTGGCTGGTAACATTAAGAACCATGCATTCACCTTTTCCGTGACAAAGAATGGAAAAGGAGAAGTTTCATTGCATCAGTGGTGACCCCATTGTACTTTATAATATCTCTAAGTTGGAGAAAATTTTTCAGATGGAGGTTGTAGTCTTCATTGGGTGAATCTCTAAACTGCATAGAATTCTAAATTATACTGATCAGAGTTGTAACACCATAAATTTAATTTTAAAATAAATAAGGAATTTCACAAATTTTTGAAATAATAAAACTTCCATTTTTAATCCAAATTTCATCAAATATTTTAAAATAAGAAAAGGGGTTACAATCTCTATCAAGTCACTACTACAGGACCCATTCAAATACATTAGTTTCAAATTCAAATCCTAGTCCTATAGCAGTTTCATCCGCCCCTTTCACTAAGTCCGATGCTAATCGTCTTAATTACCTAAAAAATGAATGTAATGGTGAGTACTCTACACTACCAAAACATACAATTAAGCATAGAGTCTCACCTTCAGCACATTTCCAATATATTAAACAAATACAAGTACAGGCAGCATTATCACATCCATAAGTACAATTCATGAACCCATGCATATGCACGCCAACCACACTCACATTGACACTGTGATCACAGATTTACACCATGAATGGTCGGCGGTTACCCCCGCCTCACAGATACCACATGGGTAGTCACGGGTCGCTCAGCAAAGGTAATGGTCAAAGGTCTAGCCAGGAAGAGAGTGTGTGGACTGTGGTGCACCCGTTCCACAGTCGGTGTCACCACCACTCCCTCTTCCCCAAAGTATTTCTACCGTCCTCATCTCTCACACCCCCAGTGTATCGCTGAACCATTTACAGCACATTACAATGGCGTTACACGCCCCAGTCACACACATTTCAGTATACGGCACATAGCCCACATTTAACAGTTACGGCACTAGGCCCACATTTCATTTTCACAGCACATAGCCCACAATTCATTCAAGACACACGGCCCATAACCTATTTCCATTCATATTACACGGCCCTCGAGCCCACATTTTCACAATATACATTCATATATACACATATGTATAAACGGCACAAGTGCCCACACCACATATCTCAGTAATTTTCTACCTTCTACTAAGCCACATCACAATATCACACAAAATAGTAGCAAATCACACATAAAGGAGTAGGGTAGAGTCCCCCTTACCTTGGATTGAAGACTCACATCCGAACTCAACCACGGAACTGCTCCCCATACGGTTTTCGCCCTAAACACATGGAAGAATTCCATGAGAACCCCGAGAATCACCAAGAACAGAGGAAAGGAAGGAAAACGAAAACTCTAACCATTTAAAACTCACCTCCAAGCATTCCCCACACAAATACGAGCTCCAATCTTGCTCCCAAACGGCTTTAGAGGCAATTAATCAGTGGAAAAGGGGCTTTGGGGAATGAGAGAATCGAAGGGAGAGGGAGAAATAACTCTCCCCGAACCGTAACCCCCTTTAAATCCTTTCTGGTCACGACACTCTCGCTACAGTGAAAAAACTAGAGAAAATTGCATTCTTGTTTTTGCAGAATCTCGCTACAGCGAGACTGCACCCTAAACTGTCGCTCTGTCGCTACAGCGAGACGTCTCTCGCTACAGCGAGAAGACGACAGTTCTGGTTCTTCCTCCCAGGGCCCTCTCACGACAGGGAAATATTCTCTCACTGCAGCGAGAACAGTCCAGTATCTCGCCCTGTACTTAGGCACTTAGCCTATTTCAGCCCAACCAGTCATGCATACACCCATCTACATATATATACATATTCACAACATATATTTAAAAAAAATACACACATGAATATACATTTAGATTTATATAATTATCAATAATTAATATTACCAAAATTTAGGACATTACAACTCTACCCTCCTTTAAGGAATTTCATCTTCAAAATTCAACCACACACACAAACTATAAAAACAACCCTGGGTACAACTCTCTCATTCTACTCTCCGTTTCCCATGTGGCATCTCCCTCAACACTTGAGCTCTAAATCACCTTCACCAATGATATCTCTTTACGCCTCAGCTGTTTAACACGGTGATCCGCAATCCTCACCGGATATACGTCATACGACAAGTCCTCTCTCACTTGAACTAGGTCAAGATCAATCACATGGAAAGGATCCAGCACATACTACCTAAGCTGCGACACATGGAACACCGGATGTATATTCGAGAGATTCGGAGGCAATGTTATCCGATATGCAGCAGGACCAATTCTACTCAGCACTTCGAATGGCCCAATGAACTTAGGAGACAGCTTTCGAGACTTTAGAGTCCTCCCAACTTCGATCACAGGCGAGACCTTCAAAAACACATGATCCCCCACTTGGAACTCCAATGGTTTCCTCCTCTTATCATAATAGCTCTTTTGCCTGTCTTGTGCAGCCTTCATTTTATCTCTGATCATTTTGATCTGCTCATTCTGCCTTTGGATCATATCCAGCGCACACAAAGTCGCCTCTCCGGTTGCATACCAACACAATGGAGTTCTGCAGCTTCGCCCATACAAGGCCTCAAACTGTGTCATTCCAATACTAGCATGGTAACTATTGTTGTATGTGAATTCCACTAGCGGCAAACACTCTTCCCAAGTTCCTTGCTGCTCGAGCACACAAGCCCTCAACAAGTCCTCCAAGGATTGGATAGTCCGTTCAGTATGACTGTCAGTCTGTGGGTGATAAGCCAAGCTCAGTCTCAACTTAGTCCCCAACGCCTGTTGTAGGCTCTCCCAAAACCTTGAGGTAAACCTCAGATCTCTATCTGACACCACACTAGTCGGCACTCCATGCAATCTAACTATCTCTCGCACATATAACTCAGCAAGTCTTTCCAACTTATACTTCATGTTGATTGGGAGAAAGTGTGCAGCCTTGGTTAACCGATTCATTACCACCCAGATGGCTTTATGGTTGTTCTTGGTCTTAGGCAACCCAGAAACAAAGTCCATGGATATACTATCCCATTTCCATTCAGGAATCTCTAGCGGCTATAACAACCCAGGTGGACACTGGTGTTCTACCTTCGCCTTCTGGCAAGTTAGGCATTTAGCCACATATTCAGCCACATCTCTCTTCATACCATTCCACCAAAAGCTTTCTGAAGATTCTGATACATTTTAGTTGCACTGAGGTGAAAACTCATCCTACTCTTATGCGCTTCCTCAAGCACCATCTGTCTCAGCTCATCCACTTGAGGAATGCATACTTAGTTCCGGAACTTAATCACTTTGTTCTCATCACAGTGGAACTCCAAGTCCTTTCTCTCACTTTTCTGTCTTATCATGTCTTGCAGAAGAGCATCTCCCTGCTGAGCATCTCGGACGTACACCAGAAAGTCGTTGTGAATCGTCGTCGCTCCGGGATATAAACTCCCCGGCCTCACCTCCATGGCCAAATTCATGTCCCAAAATTTATCAATCAATTCCATTTCCTTCACCATCATTGCTGCCACGTGCAATGACTTCCGGCTCAACGCATCGGCTACCACATTTGCCTTGCCAGGGTTGTAAGACAATGTGAAGTCATAGTCCTTGAGGAATTCCATCCATCTCCTCTGCCGCATATTCAGCTCCTTCTAATCAAACAGATACTTCAAGCTCTTGTGGTCACTGAACACCTCGAACCTCGTCCCATATAGATAATGCCTCCATACCTTAAGAGCGAAAACCACCGCGGCTAACTCCAGATCGTGCATCGGATAGTTGACTTCATGCCGGCGTAACTGTCTTGAGACATAGGCAACCACTCGTCCGTCTTGCATCAAAACACAACCAAGTCTTTGCCCGGATGCATCACAATACACGTCAAACTTCCGCTCCGGGTCGGGTAGAACTAACATCAGCGCTGAAGTCAATCTTATTTTCAGCTCCAAAAAACTAGCTTCACACCCTTTAGTCCACTTGAACTCCTTTCCCTTGTGGTTCAACTTCGTTAAGGGTAACGTTATCTTGGAAAACCCTTCAATGAACTTCTTCAATAGCCCGCCAATCCGAGGAAACTGCGCACCTCTGTTACATTCGTCGGCCTCAGCCACTCAGCCATTGCTTCCACTTTTGCAGGGTCTACCATAATACCTTCTTTCGACACCACATGTCCCAAAAATTGAATTTATGACAACCAGAATTCACACTTGGAGAATTTTGCATACAGTTGCCTCTCCCTCAGAATTTGTAGAACAATTCTCAAGTGCTCGGCGTGCTCTTCTTGAGTCTTTGAATAAATTAGGATGTCGTCAATGAACACCACCACAAACTTATCCAAAAACTCGTGGAAGATCCTGTTCATGTAGTCCATGAACACCGCAGGTGCGTTGGTCACTCCAAACGGCATAACCCAGTACTCGTAGTGACCATACCGCGTCCTGAACGCCATCTTAGCTACATCTACATCCTTCACTCGGATTTAATGGTATCCCGATCTCAAATCGATCTTTGAAAACACTGCTGCTCCTCTTAATTGGTCCATCAAATCATCGATCCTCGAAAGTGGATACTTGTTCTTGACTGTCACCTTATTCAACTGTCAGTAATCCACACACATTCTCATGCTTCCATCTTTCTTTTTCACCAAGAGCACTGGTGCTTCTTACGGTGACACACTCGGTCTCACAAACTGTTTTTGTAATAAATCTTCTACTTGCTTCTTGAACTCTGCCAACTCCACTAGTGACATCTTATAAGGCGCCACAAAAATCGAACTTGCCCCCGGAATGAGGTCAATAGCAAACTCTATTTTCCTCTCAGGCGATAGCTCAGAAATATCCTCAAGGAAAACCTCCAAGAAATCCCTCACCACCGGAATATACTCTGGCTCCACCACACTTTCGGCCTCCATCGAAAACATTACCATAAAGGCCTTGGCATTCATCGTGTTCTCCCATGCACCTTGACTTATAAGCCTTGGAACCTCTACCATTGTCTCACCGAAGATCAAAGTCTTCTCCCTACAGTCCAGCAGCAAATGGTTGGCAGCAAGTCAGTCCATTCCCAGAATAACATCCAGTTGAGAAAGAGGTAAAAAATCAAGTTCACCTCAAACTCCCTACCGTGTACCATCATTGCACACCCCAAACACACCCGTAACGTCACAACTGTCTTACCCGTAGGGATAGTTACCACAACATTACACGGCAATTCAGTCACATACAGATTCAGACTCTTCAACAGTCCACAGACACAAAAGAGTGTGTAGCACCCGAGTCAAACAACACATCAAGTAATCTGTCTTTAATAATGCATTTACCTCAGATCAGCTCCTCTGACTGTGAAGCCTCTGCCCCACTCATAGCAAAGACTTTCCCAGGAATGCTCGACTTCTGTCTCGTACTTGATCCCGTAATTCCTCTTGATTCCGGCCTCTGAGCTGCACTTGCACTACCGCTTCTCTTGGCGGCCCAGCACTCGTTGTCAACGTGCCCCGACTTCCCACAGTTGCTACAAGTTATCCTCGGCGGTGGGTAGTCCTTCACCATGTGTGCCCCTCCACACCTGAAGCTCCTGAGCGGCCCTCTGAAAGAGCTTGATCCTGAGCCACTCCCACTACTCCTCTCTTGAGATGAACTCCCTCAGAATTGAGAGCTATTCGAACCCGAGTACAGTTCCCTTGAGAACTTAGGGGGTCTTCTATCATGTCTCACTAGGCCGGCTCCCCTAGTGTCCACTGTCTTCCCCTTTGAGTTAGCTTCAAAGATTTTGTTCTTGCTTACCAAAGTGGGCAAATATGTCGGTTGAAACACACTAACTGCAACCTGGATGTTCGGCCTCAATCCATGCTCAAACTGAGCACACAGATCCTCCTCTCCATCATCATGCTGATAATGAGGCCAGTACTTCATCAGCTCTTGAAACTTAGCTGCATATTCTCCTACAGTCATGTTTCCTTGCTTCAGCTCAAGGAACTCCCTAGCCTTCTACTTCCTTAGGTCTCGGGGAAAGTAGTTCCCTAGGAAGATGGTCTTGAATGTTTCCCACTGATGTAGCCATCCTCTTGTGGTAGGGTCTGACCAGCAAACCTCCACCAGTCCTCAGCCTCCCCACACAACAAGTAGGTGGCATAGGCAACCTTATTCTCCTCTCGAAATCCCATTGCATTGAAGATTTTCTCCACATTGGCCACCCACCTTTGGGCTCCTTCGGGATTGAATCCACCCTCAAACTTGGGAGGATCATGCCTAGTGAAGGCAGACAACCCTCGGTACTCAGCCAGCTCTTCAACTTGATTGTGCACCATGGCTTCCAGAATCTGAGCCATGCGTTCCATGAGGTCATTGGTGCCTGTAGCTCCTCTACCTCTACCTCTACCAGACATATTCTAAGCTACACAAGTTTAATAGTCACAGTCCAACACATCAAACCAATAATACATTTATAATTCAGGCAAACAAAACAATCAACACTTATCTTAGACGCTTCAGCCCAATACCCCAGTCTGATTTGGATGAATTGCTCTAATACCAAAATTGTAACACCTTAAATTTAATTTTAAAATAAATAAAGAATTTCGTAAATTTTTTAAATAATAAAAATTCTATTTTAATCCAAATTTCATCAAATATTTTAAAATAAGAAAAGGGGTTACAATCTTTATCAAGTCACTACTACAGGACCCATTCAAATACATTAGTTTCAAATTAAAATTCTAGTCCTATAGCAGTTTTATCCGCTCCTTTCACTGAGTCCGATGCTAATTGTCTTAATTACCTAAAAAATGAATGTAAGGGTGAGTACTCTACACTACCAAAACATACAATTAAGCATAGAGTCTCACCTTCAGCACATTTCCAATACATTAAACAAATACAAGTACAGGCAGCATTATCACATCCATAAGTACAATTCATCAACCTATGCATACGCACGCTAGCCACACTCACATTGACACTGTGATCATAGATTTACACCATGAATGGTCGGCGGTTACCCCCGCCTCACAGATATCACGTGGGCAGTCACGGGTCGCTTAGTAAAGGTAATGATCAGAGGTCTAGTCAGGAAAAGAGTGTGTAGCCTGTGGTGCACCCGTTCCACAGTCGGTGTCACCACCACTCCCTCTTCCCTAAAGTATTTCTATCGTCCTCATCTCTCACACCCGCAGTGTAACGCTAAACCATTCACAGCACATTACAACGGCTTTACACGCCCCAGTCACATACATTTCAGTATACGGCACATAGCTCACATTTAACAGTTACGGCATTAGGCCCACATTTCATTTTCATAGCACACACAGCACATAGCCCACAATTCATTCAAGACACAGGGCCCCTAGCCTATTTCCATTTATATTACACAGCCCTCGGGCCCACATTTTCACAATATACATTCATATATACACACATGTATAAACGGCACAAGTGCCCACACCACATATCTCAGCAATTTCCTACCCTCTACTAAGCCACATCACAATATCACACAAAATAGTAACAAATCACACATAAAGGAGTAAGGTAGAGTCCCCCTTACCTTGGATTGAAAACTCACGTCTGAACTCAACCATGGAACTGCTCCCCACACAGTTTTTGCCCTAAACACATGGAAGAATTCCATGAGAACCCCGAGAATCACCAAGAACAGAGGAAGGGAAGGAAAACGAAAACCCTAACCCTTTAAAACTCACCTCCGAGCGTTCTCCACACGCCCTCTCGCTACAGTGAAAAAACCAGAAAAAATGTAATCTAGTTTCTGCAAAATCTTGCTATAGTGAGGCCCTCTCGCTACAGCGAGATTGCACCCAGAAATGCACCCTAAACTGTCGCTCTGTCGCTACAGCGAGACATCTCTCGCTACAGCGAGACGTCTCTCGCTGCAGCGAGAACAGCCCAGTATCTCGCCTTGTACTTAGGCACTTAGCCTATTTCAGCCCAACCAGTCATGTATACACTCATCTACATATATATACATATTTACAACATATATTTAAAAAAAATACACACATGAATATACATTTAGATTTATATAATTATCAATAATTAATATTACCAAAATTCGGGGCGTTACAAGAGCTATCTTGAACTTAGAAGTAGTTGGCCTCCATATTATTAAGAGCCGCAATACTTCTAACAACACCATCAATTGTGAGTGTAAAGTAGTCTTGCAGAGTTTTTCTTCTCTTTGTCATCTTGTGCTCTTTGAGCTTTTTCCTTCGACTACATACAGTTTTTTTTTCAAACTTTGGATCAAATATGCAAGCTATAAGAAACTTGAAACAAATAAGCATTTAACAAAGAAAGTTCACAGAAGAAAATAAGATGCATAGTGAAAATTAATAACTTGAGAAAACTAAATAAAAAGAAAACAAATGTTAATTTAATTAAACACTAGATTTTCTCAATATTTTGAAATAATCCTCAACCATAGTGCCAAAAATTTGTTCATGAGAAGTGTACCTATGACACTCTTATTTAATAAATTATTGTTTCATAATCTATGAAAGAGGATTTATAAATTTAAATAAATTATTAATTAACTCTTTCTTATTCGTGATATGAGAAAACTTAACAAAATTTTAAAATTTTTATTTTATGTCATTCAATCCATAAAAATTTAGTAATATTTAAAATGAAAGAATTTAACATATAGTTAAATGTCTATCATTGCAACATAATTTTCTATATAAAATAAAATTTAAACAGTAATTAATTAACACATTTAGTGTTATGCAATTACAGAAGTTTAATATTTGCAAGTCAAAACCAAAATACATTAAGACTTAAATTAAATAAGTACAAAATCAAAATAGATTAAGTCCTAATGGCAGATCATTTCTCTACCAAATATTTTGAGAATATGATCCTAGTTAGGATCAGTCAGTCTAACTAAACTAGTCTCTAAGGGTTGATCATTTTTAACTCCTAAAAATGTAAGGATGAGTTTTCTCCTTACCACTAAAACATAACCAAAATAATCAATTTGAAATTTCTCAGCAACATACACAATGATAAATATATCAGCAATATCCTAACATAGGTACTATAACCAAAGAATGCAATATGTCATTTTCTTTTTATGTACGCACTTTCCCATGCACTGTGATTACAGATAATCATTGCCTCTTGAATTTCATGAGGTATTACACATATAGGTTAATAGTCATCAAGTAGCCCATGCATATGGTCATGAGTGTTAGTCAGGAAATAAGTATGTAACCTATGATGCTTTTGCTCTCATTAAATTACGAGTAACCACAAATAGAATTCACCACCCTGTATTTCTCCCCAAATTTCCAGCTTCATCTTCCATATTCATCGTGTATTTCTATAACTATCCACACTAATCTCTATCATATTGTTGATGGTACATTTTTCACCATTTATTTCTCATCATATATTTAAACAAGTCATGCCAAAGGAAATATATACGAACAGAAAATAATTGTAAAGAAATTTATGTTCTTTTGAAAAGAAAATGCAAACTAAAGGAATCACAAAGAAAAAGAAATAAAAAAGAGTTCTTGTTCCAAAAAGCACTCTCGACCACTTGCTTAGACTCTGAAAATATATTATTTATATTCACGAATGATGTCTGCTCCTAAACAGCTCCTAAAAGTCATCAAAAGTCAGCCAAACCAAAATGCTCATCGCAGGCCCCAATTGTTTCCTTTGAATAAGATTCTCAAAATCCTAAAAAATCTCTTTGATTAATTATACCAAGAGAAAGCACAGTAATGCATGCCTATAAGCACAGTCGTATATAGTCACAAAATACTCCTAAATTAGTTGTTTAGTAAGGTTGTGCTTCCTGCTAAGTATGGCCCTATTTACCATTAAATTTCTTTCAATTGCCACCTAAATACTTTTAAAACTTTTTGATTATTGAATCATGCTAAATTATAATAATTAATAATGAAATCAGCTGAAAAGAGTTAGACATATAAAAGTAAATTATAAAAATATTTTAAAATATAGACTTATCAATATTCTAATAATTATATTTTTAAGAGTCCTAATTTTATTGTAGCTCGTGTACAAAAACAATTAAAGTCTTCATCATTGAGTTTATAATTTTAGTGCGAAGGAAAGAGTGTAGCTATTATCTTAAGAATTTTTTCAATCTACAATACTCTGTGTGTGGTTATGATAGAGGAATGGAGGTTTTGTGGTGTTCTTGTCTGAAAAAAACAAAAAAAAATTGCTATGCACTCTACTTTGGGTGTTGACACAAAAGAAGGTTCGTTTGAACCTTTGTAATTACATTTATTTTAATAATTATAATTTATTTTAATATTTTAAGCTACAACAATGTTATCTCTTTGAAAATAAGATTTATGATTTCTTTTAGATATACTATCTCTCTTCTTATTTTCAAAAGTATTTTAGGTTAATGAATTATTTCTGAACTATTTTTTTAAAAGTTAATAATATCCTGAAAAGTTCTGGTATATTTTGGAGAATTTTTATAGTATTTTGAGGCAAATAAATCCTTAAAAGTAATATTATTTGACGCTTCCTAGACTATTATTCTTTAATATTTGAGACATTAATTATCTTTAAAAATTTTATTTTAATTATTTTTCTCATTGAACTATTAAACCAATTCCCCCCTCCTCGATTTTATCACATTGTATAACATTCTCAAGAATATTTAAGACATGTTAAACGTATATTTAATATTTTCAAAAATTAGAATTCTTAAAAAAAATAATTCTCAAAAATTAAAACATTCTGAACATCCCTTAATGAAAAGGAAAAAAAAGAAGAAGGAGAGAACACTAAAAATTAGGCGTATGCCCTGATAATAGGTTTGTGTGGGTAGGATAAAAACCTTCATGGTATCTAATAAAGGAGAGAATTTTAAAAATTAAGTCTGTGCCCTGATAACAGGTATGTGAGGGTAGGGTAAAAACCTTAATTATTTCTAATAGTTTTTTTTTTCTCCTTTTCTTTTTTTATAACTAATGATTTGACATTTATTTTGATGTGAATATAAAGATATTGTGAAAAATAAATTAGGTCTTTTATCGAATGGCTTTAGGTTAGTAATTAAAAAAATAATAAATAAAAGTATTTTTTTTTTAAATATGATAGGTCTACATTAAAAATATCAATAAAAATATTTTAATAACTTTGTATAATTTTTTTTTTTACTTTTAACTAATATATTAAAATTAATTACGAATGTTCTACAAAATTTGGGAATAGACATAATTGGTCACTCAAAAGGATCATGACATATAAGTAATAATGAAAAAGTTTACGATCTAAGATCATTTTTCACGATGTTTTTTTATTAAGTTTCTTACCCAGGGATGGTAATGGGTAAAGTACCCAATGGGCACCCGCAAAATTTACCCATAATGGGTAGGGTATTTACCCGCTATACGGGTACGGGTATGGGTGTGGGTAAAAATTTGCAAATTTTAATGGGGATGGGTGCGGGTATGGGTATCTAAGTACCCATCCCGCCCCATACCCGTATATATATATATATATATATATTATATTACTTATGTGAAGTTATATAAGATTACTTATGTGAAGTTATATAAGATTAATATAAAAATATATTTAATAATAAAGTAAACCAAAAAATTTATTTTGGTTTATATTTTTAATAGAAAAATTTATTTACTATTTTATATCATTTTATTAGGCTAACACAATTTAATTATTACATAGTTAATATAAAATTGACTTTTTTTAAAATATTATTTATATATGACACACATAAAATATTTTTTACACAAATATTTTTGTTAATAAAATCATATTGATGTTTAAATCATAAAGTGAATGATAAATAATAAATATATTATAAATATTTTATAAATTTTACAATCACCTACTATTACCGTAAACTTATTATTTATTAATAATATTTAAATTTTATTTTTATATTTTAATTTAAAATAATATTTTTCTATGTAACATATGTATTATAAGCACAACTATAATCTATTGAATCTAAATAAAATTATTCTTACTATTTATTCACATTCAAAGAAGTTTTTGAAAGGATATAAATATAAAAAATTATTGTTAATTTTTATTTGTTAATTTTTTTAAGATAAAAAAGTATAATTTTTTTAATATACACGTATATTTCTTTATTATAAAATTTTATTGTAACTATTTATCTTTTATTCAAATTCTTTTTTTTAAAATTTATATACATTATAAATATTTAATTCACTAAAATAATTTTTTAAAAATTTATATTTTTGATAAAATACTTTCGTATAGTATATGAGTTAAAAAATACTAGTATTAATATATATATATATATATATATATATATTAATTATATTATATTATTTTAATTAAATTTATTATTTTTCTTACAATTTCAAATTTAAAAGTTAAAAAAAATATTTTATGTATCAACTTTCTGTTATTAGTATTGAACTTTTCTACTTTAACTCTATTCTCATTCTCAATATCTGTCTCACTAAAACTTAATAACTATGAAATGTTATTCATTAGAGTTAGTTGTTAATGACGTCACAAGAGGTTACTAAGTGATCCCACACGAAGGGACAACCATTGTATAGATCTATTGCGTTGTCGTTTTGACATTACCAACAATCAAATCTCACACAAGATAGAATTATCACTCATAAATAACTTGTGTGTTTAGTTTTTTCTTATTGTTTCTAAGAATTTTAGTTTAGAAAATTATTATATTAAGATATATTTAACATTTATGATCTTTGAATATTTATTTTTTATCTATATTTGTACCTTGTTCGGCAACTACATATTGAATTTTTGTATTATTATGCTACTTATATGAAGTTATATAAACATATTTTTTTTTATAAATATTTTTTTCTCAAACAAGCGCGGGTAATGAGTACAAGACGAGTATGCGGGTACCCAAAGGGTACGGGTACGGGGATTAATATTCATACCCACACGGGTATGAGGCCGGGTATGGGTATTTTTTTAAAACGCGGGTATGGGGATGGGTACTATAGTACCCTACCCATACCCTACCCATTGCCATCCCTATTCTTACCTCGAATGATTAAAAATTAACGTTCACGTATAACAATTATTTTCTGTAAAAGCAACTTTGCGTATCTCTGAAAGGTGTTATAAGCAACTATTCAATGCTCTCATAATTCAAGTCTCAGTGTTCTCTTATTTTCAGTATTAATCATATGTGGCACTCCTTCAGTAAATTACAATTTACTGAATTTTGGTTTCCGTTATTCCAAATGCATATTTAGTCATGCCACTAGCAATATATTTCAATCCATCGAATTAAAAATAGGCAAGTTAAGAAACCATGACAGAAGAAAATTTTAGGTCAAACTACTGCAAAAAGATCTCAAATGTTTTTCAAAAATGAAAATAATTTTGATAGAAAATGATGATCCAAGATTTGAATCATGAAAACCAGGCATTTACTTTAAATAAAGAAAAATGAGGATTACACTAGATGATCTGAAAGATTGACCTTTGAGATAGTATAACAAACTATAGTTATTTTAAAGTCGTTCCCATAATTTTCTCAAGGTGCATCCTCATTTTCCTTTTATCCAACAATTAAGAGTTTGAGGAATATAATATTTGTTGGAACGGTGATATCACATGGGATAAGCACAGAATACATATTTTTATTACTTCATCATAGCTCCTATGATTCAAGAAACGTGGATTCACTCATTCCCATCAAGATGTAGCTATTTTCATCCACATACGTTGATGGGAACCAGATTTAGCTTACAAATTACATGATCTATAAAAGTAGCACTCATCTATGTTCTCTTTTTGGTATCAGTATCAATTAAAAAGTCTCTCTTGTAGAGACAGAGAAACCAATCAAAATCTGAGATATTCAGCGACTAAAGGAGCTGAATGAAATCGGGTCACGACTATTCAGGAATTTATTGACCAATCATAATTCCGGTATGAGATAGTAACATCACCACCATCACCTAAGAGATGTGTCAAAAGCCCTGCTTTTTTTGCATCCGAGTAATTAACTATCCAGTGTAGTATGTTTCTCTCTTGTCCGAAATCCGCAGAGTACCTATCAATGTAAACATTTCTTAAGCAAAGTTCTAGAAATTGAAAGTCAAAACCAAGTCTGCAGAAACTCACAAAGTGCTTACCACTTAAAAATTGGGGTGAGATGAATGGTCCTCTTCTCCAGGTCCACTTCAATTCCATCATTCTCAAAGAATTCTCTAGCAGCACATTTCAATTCTTCTCCTACTCTATAGGGCGAGAAAAATCTCACCCTTGGGCTTGATTTTGTTCCATTGCAAAGACCAAAGTGAACCAATGGATTCATTTTGATAAGAGCACACTGCAGTTTGATAGGAATCGGTTAGTCTTTCTTAACATGCATTCGTACTATAATGACAGGAAGCTGTTTTTGTGGGAAAGGAATTTACTGGGAATAAGGGAAAAATGAGGAACCAAGACACACAAAAGTTGAGAAGGCAGCACTGGTTTAATTTTAGGACAAACTTAGACCAAGTTCCCTATACCCTTGCCATTAAGTTCCCAAATCAAAATACTGGCATGTTAGATACTACCTTTTAGTCAGCAGCATGTTCTTAACAACATTAGAAAAAATATCCATATGCCATTGTTTGATTTTGAAACTTGATGCCAAGTATATAAGAAACTTGGTCCAAGTTTTTCCTTAATTTTACTTGGTCATTAATTGTTAAGGCTAAAACGAACCAACATGAAACTTTCCAAAACTCAACATTGAAAAACAATTTACCTCTAACCGCCTGTCTCCTGAGCTAAAGGGCTTGATTAAGGAGTATGGTGACCTCCGATTGCTTCTGAGGATACCATTTTTAATAGTACTAAGGGAATAAGGATGTCCTCCAATCAAATACTGGAAATCAGAGAAGGATCTCCTATTAATTACACCTTCTTGACACCCTACTCTAATGATAGCATGGATCACCATGGCATTGTACAAATTTAAGAAGAAGGCAAGCTTCTCGTTTTCTGATAGTTCCAAAAGATTCACCCTCTGCAGGTCTTGGGTCATGTTTACATACCTGCAGTTAGTAAAACACACAAATAACTTTAAATGCGTAGAAGATGATATTAGAAATTATGGTCACCTGTCAGGCTTTTTTCTTTCCAAGTTCTCTATAAACATATCTATCAAGAAGTTTGGGCCTAACTCAATCTCAAAAGCTAGCTCATGAGAGGAGGACTACTCAAAACGTTATAAGGAGTATTCTAACTTTATTCTTATCTAACAGAGACATCTTAACAATATCAAAACTCACTGTACTAGATGAAAACTTAACAACATTCTTACCAGGACAGAGGACACAGATGCAGGGACAAAATAAAAAAAAATTGCCGAGACAAGAAGTTATTTGGTTTGTAATTATTACTTCATTATTATAAAAAATATTTTGGCCCGCTGTCTGCATTAAAGTCTACACTGTAGATTGCTTTCATGTTTAAATAATGTAGAAATTACAAAGTGGTATATGTAAACAGGAAAGGGTTCAAGAGTGGGAAATAGGCTCCAAGAATCACATTGCTAGAACCAGAAAATCAAGGAATTTTGCCTAACATCCATTCCCAAGTTGTTCATTGAAAGTTAAGATTGTCAATCGAACTAATAAGTATCAGTATTGATTACTTCCAACCATGAAGCTTGATTGCCAGTTTACAATATAATAAATAGGAAACACAGTGAAAGTCAATCATTAGATAGCCGAAGGACTTGTCAATTTTTGCACTATTCATGATTAACTCACAAGGGATTTGAACTCTGATAAAATTATGGTTCAAGAAGAAATCAACTTAGTAGGAATTCAAGAAGAACTAAGTGACACAGCCTTGTTTATCATAGGCATGTTGAACAATCCCAGATGGTCTGCATTTGTGTTTGGTTCAACTTAGTGTGTGTTTGGAAACACTTTAAAAACACCTGTAAATGTAGATCTAACTCAGAAGCCCCAGCTAATAATATTGAAGTAAACGTAGATTCAGAACCCATACTCATTCAAACTTGAATGCAACTTGTTGAGATAGCTTTTGAGCAAGAAGCAATTATTTCATTTTCACCAAAATTAAGCTTTACCAACATGCTAATAGTCTATTGTATGTGACATACCTACGAAATTCTTCACTTTTGCTAATGGCCACATAATCAACACGTCGCCTGTCTTCAGAAGCATAAGACTCGAGAATGGCATACATAATCTTGGTGAGTCTGTCACAGACTGCAGCTGCAGCCTTGGGTTCACTATCATTTGTTGCACCACGGAAGTTAAAGCATTTAGAGATAAAGGGTTCGTGCTCAAGGAATCTATAGAAATGGTTCCCTTCCTCAAAATCATTTTCCCTATTGAAGAAAGTTGACAATGACAGGAATAAAATTACAGCATGAGTGTAGCTCGTATATTAGAATGCACTTGAAGATTCACAAGTTTCAAAAGCTCTTTTCTTACCCCAAAACATGATGGATGAAGTGCTTCTTGCATAACTGTTTTCCAATCTCAACAGCCTAAACATTTGTGTTGGAATGAAAACCATTTAGGGGAAATGTTACATTTAGAGAAACAAAATTGGGGACCAAAATTTGAAATTGTAATATTAAAAATGAATTATTGAATTGGAATTAAATGTATACTAAATTAAAGGTAATGATTATACAAATTTTTATAATTTTATCATATTTTTAAATCAATCTCTATAATTTAAAAGTTTGTAATTTGGTGTATAGACTTTTAAAATATCAACTAGTGTATAGTTTACTTGTAAATTGAGCTGGGACTCCGATAAATACCAACTACTTGAAAATTCAAAAACTATGTATGTGGAAAGATACAACAGGGTTGTTGCTTAAACTTACTGTTTACTTGAATATTTTAAATGGCAAGCATAATTAACAAAAGGTTGATGAAGTCTTAATGTGGTCAAGTAGTGAAAATCAAATTACTAAATTTTAGAAGCTAGGGATTTAATTATAAAACTTTAAACTTTAAGGAATTATAGAAAAATTAGTCTTATTAATGAGTATTTTAAAAATATCAACTGCATATCAATAAATTATTTTAATTACTTAAGAATATGTCATAAATAATTTTTATGATTCTAATATAATAAACTCTTTTTAGAATTTTTTTTTTCTTAATCTTAAAAATACTGATTAGTCTTTTCATTTCAAAAATATTGAAACCAGAAAAAAAAAATGCTATAATATCATAATGCTACAAGTATTATGATTTTAAATTGTTATAATTTACTCAGCGTAAAACTCTTTCGTTTTCATATATCCTTTAAGATGCTGTTAACGTAACAGAGTTAAGGTAGAGTCCAAGAGGTCCACCCACCACAGGTGGAGACAGATTTTTAAAATTTATTTTTAGTCCCTTGTAAGAAGTGAATGAAATTGCAAAGTACTCCTCATTTAGGGTAAACTAAATATGTATTTGTAACCCTTGCCATTGTAGAGTTCGTCAAACGGGTGCTTGGCTGTTTTCTGTAAGGTTTAGTTTTTCTATTGTCTTTCAAAACTTTGATAAAAAGAAATATTTTTCTAATATATACTTAATTACACACGCAATGAGTAATTAAACACTAGACATTCTCTCCTTTTAATAAAATAAAAATAAAAATTACTTTTACGAAATTTAAAACACTTAATAAAATTATTTTTTTAAAACCTGAATATCTTCGCCTATATTATTAAGTAAAAATAAAATTTTCAAAAAATATATAAGAATATATTGCATGAAAGATTAAATTTTTTATAAAATTTATAAAATTTAAAAATAAATATTATAATTTTAATGATAAATATTTTATTATATTAAAAAATTAAATGAAGAGATAATTTTTAATTTAAAATAAATTATAAAAAATTTAACAATAAATATTAAATTAAAAATAAATACTTAATATGAAAAAAATCACTAAACAGAAATCTTTGAATTAGTTCGTGTTTGACTAGCTAAGTTGATAAATGACTTACATTTTTTTTACTTCTTTTATATATTTTTAATAAGTTTGGTATCAAGTTTTATCATTTATATTACAAAAAAATAAAAATATAATTTTTATTATATTTTAAACAAAATAACTTTGTCTATTCACTGCTTCATGGGATGACATTGATTTTTTTTATCTGATAATAATTTAAAAAAAATTATTTTTAATATATATATTTATAAATTATATATAGAAGTTGACGGTATTTACTTTTTTTATTAGTATTTTATAAAAATTATATAAAACTAGCAGGACCTTCAAACTAAGTAGAAATGGCTACTTTTCATAGGTCAAACAAAGAAATGGCTAATAGTAATAAAAGTGATATCCAATAAATAAAAAAGAGATATATTATTTTTATAATAACATTTTTTTCTATTTTTCTTTATCACGTTATTCATTTAATCACTTCTTTTTTAATTTCTATTTATTTAATTTTAAAAAATAACAATTTTATTGTAAGAATAACATTTCTCAATAAAAAAATAATGTGAAAAACATTCATATTATTGTTTAAAAGGAATTATTATATAATTTAAAATATATAAATTTCATAATTTATCAAGTTAATAAAGTAATATAGAGAATAAATTATTAAAATTAAATAACAAAAAAATATAAAAGGTAAGTAGAATTCAAAACAAGAAAAAGAGAATTTGAATTGTTTCCAAGTATTTCCATTTTTTTCTCGTCTTTTTCTTTTCCTAAAATGTGGTCTATATCTATATATCGGACGAAAGTGTAAAAATTTGTCCCACTTTTTGGAGGTTGCCAAAATTTAAAGAAAAATAAAAGATACAAATAAAAGTCCCAAACAAACGGTAAATTCTATATTAATTCTCAAAAAGTCAATATTACCAAATTAAATCTAATTATTTTTGGTACAAATTAAATCTTAATTATCAAGTAACATCGATTTAAATTTAATAAATACTAACATTCGAACTATTTTAACGTTATTCATGTTCTTATAGCAAAATGTCAATATTATTTCAAGCGTTAAGAAATTCACCATCTCAAAGTCAAAATTTCAAATCATAACTCATAAAAAAAATCAAAAAGACAAAATTGACGTAATAAATAAAATAAGGAAAGAAACAATATGACTCCGTGAAGTATAAGCATACGATCATACTATTGTCACTTTATGTATATCCTCCCATCGTAGTTAAAGATGAATTTTAAGAAAACGAAAGCATAATTTTTAATTAAAATGAAATATACGTCATATATAATACATAAAAACAATTATTTGATACCAAGAGAAGAAACCAAATATACTATTTTTTTTCTTTTAACAAATATACTATTTTATAAAAATAGAAAATAAAAAATTATAAAATTAATATAAAAATAATTATTTAATCTAGGTAAAAAAATACAATATAAAATTTTTCAAACTTCTTTTTTCCATGTTAGAAAAAAGAAAAATGAAAAAACAGAACAGCAGAAAAATTGAAGGTACCTTGGAAGTAGCATAGCCATGGTGGTGAACGAGAAGCTCCACCAGCTCACTCGAAGCGAAGCAATTCCTCACAATCTTCATCTTCACCAACCGGTCCTGAATTGGTAACCTCTGCCTCAAAACTCTCACCACCTTCACCACCGTCTCCTCCTCCTCCACCTCCTCCAACGCTGCGTCGAACCCGTACTCTGGCACCGCAGGCACATCGCCGGCGCACTTTCCTGCCATTTCCTTCAAACGCTTCTCCAATTCATCGCCGCCGTTTTTCCTCAACATGTTCAGCTCCACCAATCCTCCGATGAGCTTGTCGTTGAAGAAGATCTTCGGCACCGTCGCGTTCCCCGTTCTCTCTCTCAGTTCCTCCTCTCGTTCCACGTACACGTCCACGTTGATCTCCACGAACCTAAATCCTCTCTCTCTGAAGAATCTCCTAACCGCGACGCACTCTCTGCAATTCGAACGCGAGAAGAAGCTGATTCGTCCCTTCGCGAACGGCGCGTCGTTTTTCTGCGTCACCAACACCTTGAGCCCGGAGAGGTCGAACTCTGTCACGCCGTTGGCGTTCTTGTTCTTGTAATTGTTAGACGAGGAGTCGTTTTGCTTCAGCGTGGAGATCCCTCTGGAGATCGCGGACGACAGGTCGTTGCGGCGCTGGCGGAGGAACCTGCCGAAGGAGGAGGGAACGACGTCGTTTGGGTTAGAGTTGGAAACAGAGGGAGGCACTGGCTTGGGAAGAAGGGAATGAGGTTGGACGATGGAGAGAGTGGGAATGGGAGTAACGGCTACGTGACCGTTGGCGTGATTTTTGGTGTTTTGAATTGGGTGTGGCGTTTGGGCTGTGTTTGGTTCTGTCGATTGTTTTGTTGGGGTTGAAGTTGAATTGGGTTCTTCCACTTCGGAACCCATTTTTCTGTGTTCAAGAATCAGAGGATGAAGAATCTCGTTTCTGACTCAGAAAATAAGACGTTGAGTGGAGAAAACGAGGTGAGGGAAATGGGGCTATGTGAAGGAGCTTTTAATGTTGAGAATTTGATTGACTAAGGAAAATCTAACACAAAAAATATAAATAAAATTGGATTTATAAACATTTCATCAGCGTTATCAGTTACAGATCCCTTGAGGGAGAGCTACTGTATCCAGAGATTTTTATGTTTCACTAATTTTCTTTTTATATGCACTTCAAAATATAAAGAAATACTTAAAGATGCTCTGTTTAGATGTTTATAATTAATTTGATATTATTTATTTTATTAATTTATAATGTGTGTTTAAGAATAAATAGTGATTAAAATTAAAATATTTAATGATTTAATATACTACATTTTGTGACTTAAAATATTATTGAATATTGTTATTTTTAATTAAAAATTTAATTAATCTTATTTTTATATGAATAAACATGAAAAAGTTATATATTTATTTATCAACTCTCACCACTGAATTTTTTTTAATTATATCCTGTTATTTAATATAATTTTTTTAAGTGCTCCATTTTAAGGGGAGTGTATAAAATATTTTCTTTAAAATATATTAGTGATACTTATGTGTGTTAAATATTTTTAAATTAAAATATATTTAATAAATTTAAAAATTAAATATTTTATTATTTATAATAATTATTTTATCATATAAAATTAAATTAAATTTATCATTCAAACCATTATAAGTTGAGTGTTGAGAAAGATTAATGCGGAGGGTACGAGGAACTAGTCGAGAGGGAGACATGGTCTTACTTGGTTCGCTCATTTTTCTTTTAATTTAGAAATTTTCAATTCACTCAACGTGAATAAGTTAATTCACCGAAATGTTGAAACGGTTCAGAATTTTATATTTAAAGTGGATATTTTGGGTAGGTGTTCAACAATCCATTCAAATGATCAAGGATAAATTATGTTTTTATATAAATATAATCAATTTTAATATTATTTTCAAAATATTTATTTATTTTTATTTTTATTTACTTAAATTTTTAAGATAATATTTTTGTCATTTAATAATAACATTACAAACTTTAAAATAAAATATAAAAGTTTATCCCGTTGAGTTATTATATTTTATTTTATAATTTTTTGTCTTAAAAAAGTGATGAATTATATATTTTTACTTATATTTTATATATTTTTTAATATTTAAAAATTTTAAAAATATAAGTTTAATATTTTTAATAAAAATTATTTTATTCATTTTACAAAAATATTTTAAAATTTTAATTATAATTTCTCACCAAAATAAATTGTAGTTATAAATTGAAGAAAATTATTATAATTTACTATTATAAGCATTTCAAAATTTTTAATATATAAATTTTGATAAAAAGATAAAATTTGCCTTTTAAATATAATTTACCTGTTATTTTATTATTACTTATTTATTTCAATCATTAAACGAAACAATATTGTATTATCTGCTTTATTATTTTAATAGACATTAAACACACGATAAAACAAGAAATTATCAGTTTTTATTATATTTTATCAATCCAACTTTTACATGTTATCAATTTTTTATTTATTATATTCACTAAACGGGTACTATTTATCATTTTTAAATTATTGCTAACTTAAGATAATAGAAATTATTTTTAAAAATAATTATTAAAAAATAAATAATTAAGAAAATTTGAAGAATTAAAGTGTAGTTTAATTATATTTATAAAAATTAAAAATACATTTAAACTAATTATTCATAAGTAAAGACAAATGAATGCCTTTTAAATTTGTAACTGTTTATACTTTTGTTTTGTTATTTTTGTTTCTAAAATCATTTGTTATTTTTATTTAATACATCTTATTCAATCCTGAATAAAATAGGTATAACTAACAAAACTTTTTAATTATATTTTAATGCAGTCACATTTTCTAATTCTTGTATTTTAATATATTTATACAATTAAGGTTAATTAGCTATTTCTAATTATTTTTAAATCAACTTTAATCAAATATTTTTATTTATTTTTTGATAATTTTTTTATTTAAAATAATAATATTATACAAGTTTATTTTGTTTTAATGTTAAGTTATCTCAAGATATTTAGTCTTATTAAAGTCATATAAACTTTATATATTAGATGTTTAAAATGGGGCCACGATAAAAGAATATAGTGACAATACTTCTAATAATACATTAAGAGTAGAAAGGATTTTTTTTATAATTCTAAAAATTTTTACACTTATTTTAAGATTTTTATTTAATTTATATTTAACAAAATTTATATTAGTTTGAGAATATCTTGTCCCTAAGAATAATTATTTAAGTTGTGTTTGGATAAGGTAATTAAAATTTTAAAAATACTTAAAATTTAAAAAAATTAAAATCACATCATTTAAATTTCTATTATTTTAAAATATTTATTTGTATAAAATAATTAATTTTTTTTATTTTAAATATTTTTATTTGGATACAATAATTAAGTTACTTACATTTTTAAAAGAAATTATCACTATATTTGACAAAATAATAAAAAATATTATATTTAAATTATTAAATTAATCATAACTAAATAAAAATATGAATAAAACACATAAAAAATAAAAAAATTATTTCTAAATTCTCGCTCTTTTATTACAATTTAAAATTATTTAATTTTTAATCTATTAAAAATTTTCATTAAAATTTTTAAAATTTATATTTTTATAAGTAAATTTTCAAACTACAAATTTTAACTCATAAAATTGTAAATTCTTTTAAAAATATGAATTACTCACTTGAAAATTTCTTTCAAACACACTTTGATTTTTTTTAAGAATTGGTTATCAAAGAAAAAGAGAGGGAAGCAGAAAGTTTAGGTAGTAATTATCTTTATTTCTATTAGATAAAATAAGAAAAATTTATAATCTTCTAAAACCTTTTCAATATTATGTTTTTAAGTTCTTCCAATTTATGAAATTTTGTATTAACTCTTCTTCTTACTCTTTTTCTTTCTCTTCCTTTTTATCTTTCAAACTTTTTTCTTCTCTATTCTTTCAAACTCCCAAATAAAGTCTCAAAGTGTGTTTGAAATTTAAATCTAAAGAAAATAAAATATTTATTTGTTATTAATAGTTGTTTAAGAATTTTTAAATGAAAGAAATTTTTTATAAACTAAGCGTAACATCAAACAATTGAAAGATTTTTTGGTTAATCCTTCTTCTCTTTTTCTCTCTTTCCCTTCAAATTTTTATTTTTCTCTCCACACTTTCGAACAAAGCATTAATTATCCTTGATCCAAAGTTGTTGCATTATTAAATGAGTTTAATTATAAAAGTAAATATTTAAAATTTTAAAAATGACCTGTTTTAAAATTATTTATTTATTAATAAAAATAAAAAAGTATTTTTTATTTATTAAGGAAATATATTTTTAAATGATTTTGGATTTTTTAAATTAAAGTGAATAATTTCAGTTGAAATATTCAAATTATTCATGAATAGAGAACTTTATATTTAATATTTTTTTATAATTTGAATGATTTTTATAAAATCATATTTAAATAAATTTTTTATAATTAATCCCTTAATAAATAATATTTATTTGTATTTAATATAACTATATTAAGAAATTGAAATTTGAAGAAATTAATAACTATATATGTGATTATATACTGTCCGTTCTACATTTGTCGGATGTACAACTCAGATTAAAAATTTTCTTTCATTATCATCAATAATACATTGCTACATCATTAAATATGTTTATATGATCATAATAATAAAATAATAATAATAATAATATCAAAATTTTAAAATAAATTATTTTAAATTAATTTAATTATTAATAATGAATGAAAATATTTTTTTATATAGCAAATTAATACATCATACAGACAATTTTTCTGAAATTTATAAATAAGTGAATGATAAAGGATTAAGGATATTTAAGTTAAAGTAAATAATTTCTGTAGAAATACTCATATTATTTATGATTAAATCTATTTGTATATTTTATAGCTATTTATTTGGCTTTTTCATTTTCTTTATCTAAGGATATAGACTGCGAGATTTGTATAAGTTGAAACATAGAACTTCCTACTAAATAAATGCATCTCACCTGTGTTAATGCAATAAGATCTTACACTATTGCATTAATTCTTTGGATTTAACAAATTTACTATTTTAGAAATTATTTTTATTTTCATTTAGCAAAAGCATATTAAAAAAAAATCAAAATTTGATATATTTAATAATTATATACATATACAATTAAATTGTTATTTTTTTTTCTAGATAAAGGGGCTAAAAGCCCAATTAAATTGTTATCTTTAATTTATATGGACGTAGTTATGATTATAAAAATACTTTTACTACATAAATACTACGATGATAATTCAAATAAAGAGGTTCAAAATAAAATAAAATAAAAAGTTGAATAAAAGATTTTGTTAATCTTTTCAAAAGCAACCATTTTAAAGCATTTAAGAAAGCAAAGAGTTAGAAAAATAAACACACCAAATTTATACTAGTCTTTAATCTTAGTTATAAAGTTTACTATATCTTAAATTTGTACACAAGTATTTTAGCTAAGTATTCTTATATAAATCTTTCTAAACTTAATTAATCCTAAATATTCTTTTATATATTATTTTTTTAGACAAATAATCACTCTTCACCACTTAGCCTATTTAAGTTAACACAACTATATAAAAAAATAAATGAACAGAGAAAATTTTGAATAAATAATTTTATTTAAACACATTTCTTTTTAATCAATTTTTATACTCGAACTATCTTTTAAGTCTATCTTACCATTTGTGTTATTTTTTTAATTGTCTTTCACATGACCACTCTAATCTTACATTATCTCACCAATAGTATAATTTTTACTGAGTATTTGATCCTATCATCCTTATAGACACTACTAAATTACTTAAATAGACAAATTAATAATACAAAACATCAGTTTTCTTAATAAAATAATTTTCATTATCAAAACTTAGAGTATGAGTCTTTTAAAAATTTTACTTTAACAATAATTGTTTTTAAAAAATTAAAATAAGTCATTTAAAAATTAAATTGATAATTAATACCAAATCAAACAAAATTTATCTATGTAGTAAAGTAACATTTGAAAAAATTATTTAAAATATGTTATCATTTTTCTCTCCCAAGATGTTTCTGTAAGTATAAAATAATCCTCGGTAGGAGCAACAAGTGCTGGTACGTAGATATCAAGTAATAACAATTTGTTTACATGTGTTTGCGTGTGGCGTGAGTTTTCCTAAATTTATTTGAAAAATTGCTTCAATCACTTTCTATGTGTTAATCTTAACTTGAATTTTTCCTCTTAATTTTTTAATAAGAAATTATAAACTTCTTAAGAGAAATTTATTTTCGTTTTTTTGACATTATTTAAATGATTTTTTAATGGCAAGACTTCCAATAAAAGAAAAATTAACCAACTTTTAATAATAAAATTGCATTGATCTATTTGTTGATCAAACTATATTTGAACTATAATAAAAATAAATAAATAAATAAATATATATATATATATATATATATATATATATATACTGTGGTACTCTTCATCGGTTAGAGTTGGAGTATTATTATTTTATTTCAATAATGTGTCTGGACTTTTAAAGTTGGTGTCTTGATTTTTTATTGTAATTATTATTATTATTTAAATAAATATTTATTTTAATTTCTAAAATATGCAACGTAGTTTAAATTAAGTTCTTAAATTATAAATTTAAAGCTTTAGTTCACATTAGTTCTTATAATTAAAAGATATTAAAATTAAATAACAAAATAATGATTTATCACATTAAATATCATGTGATCATTCATTTTAAATACAAAATATGTTATTTTAAAATCTTTAAAAAATAGGTCAATTTTGTCCTTAACATTTTAAGTTTTTAAACAATAAGATCTATGTCTCGTAGTTTGCTTTGCCTTATTTTGTGGTGTCATTTTCTTTTTCTACAGTTACCATGCAATGATGTTTATTCTATAAAACTCCTTTGTTTTAAATTTTCTCACTTAAACCACCAAATCGAAACCTTGAGCTTAGAAGTTTTAAAATAGATTGCATTAAGGTTTGGGAAAGTTATAGGGTGCGAAGTGAGTTGGCAAAAATGTTAAATTTAAATGTAATTTTGGTAGGTGTGACGGTAGGAAGAGAAAAGGTTGAGGGATGGGACTTGAGTTGATAGAAACCTGAGTTTGTTAGGTTGTATTTGAGAGGAAAAAAATGGAATCTTAAGTTGAAGAAAAGAGAAAATTTTCAAAAGAAAGGGAGAATATGACTATTGTGATGGAAGGCGAAGCAAACACCATGAAAGGAGAAAACATCAGTGCAGTAGTGACCAAAAAAGGTAAGATGCAAAAGTAAAGTATAAAACAGGACAGAGATCTTATAATCTAAAAATTGTTCAAAAGTCAGATATGAAAATGACTTATTTTTAAAAGATTCTAAAAAAATAATTTTTTATTTAAAATAAATTTTTATGTATCACTTAATATGATAAGAATTAATATAATGATGATTATTAATTTTAATAACTAAAATTTCAAAATTAAAATTTTAAAAATTAACTTTAGTTAAATTACATATTTCATTGACTAAAATGAAGATTTATTCATTACTATCATGAATATATTATCTAATATTTTTTTAAATATATTCTTAGTTATTGATTAAAATTTATTAAAAACTATAAAAATATAAATAAAATAATTAAATTAAAAATTAAAAAATGGCACATAATTAATGTACAAAAATTTTAACTAAAAGTGTTATGGAATTTATTCCTATGCATATTATGGTGATAAAATACCAACTCTCGTCAAAGAACCGTACCAATAATACTATACCTAAGTTTTGTACTTTGAAAAGGTATCCCTCAACGAAAGTGGAGCATTTTCAATCAGAACCTAATCCAAAACTTTTGTATTATGACCTTCGATGATTTATGCTGTGCTTCCAAATGTTAGTCTCGGCTTTCTTGATAAGATTTCATATTTTTTTGTTCCTTTGTCCTTTGCCTTTTGTGTCAAAAACCGAAACAAGTGTTACTAATTTATTGAACAAATCGTTAATCATTATAAGGAAACGAAACCAAAACTAACAAAGAAAACAAAACAATGCATTAAACGCGGAATTGGATGATATATCCAATGTGTTCCCACCCAAAAGGGAAAGGACGTAAACATCATAACGGAATCACCAACCGATGCTGGCCGGAGACAGCACCTCACCAAACAACACAAGGCCCCTTTGAGGACCTTTCTCGTCAAATCACCAACATACACTTTGGATTTTAGAGAAAAAATTTGAATAAATTAAAATTATTTAGTTCATTTTAATTCAATAAAATTCAAAAAGCATTTGAATTTAATTTGATTGATAAAATAGTCAATTCAATGCGCATCTGAGTTTGAGATTATGAAGAAAGTAAAGGATATTTTAGTTAATTCAAGGTGTGTTGTTGTCTACTCAACAATATTTTTTTGGACTTCGTACCCTCCACACAGGATGTCACCAGCTCTTTGCTCAAGTTCATTAAGTATTATTGTTTCCTCTGCGTTACACTTTTATGCTAATCATGAGTAATACATGATCGACTCTTTATAATGTGGATCATCTATTTGTTTGAGCTTGTCACCTAAATTGACCTAACTCATACTATTATTAGGTTCAAGTTCATTTAATATTATCGTTTGCTCTGTGTTGCACTCTTACACTAACTATGAGAGTGAGACACACTATCGACTTTTCCTGCTACAATTCATCTATTCATCTGAGTTGGTAATTTAGATTAGCTTAATTTTGATAATATTATTAGAGAAAAGAGGTTTTTTAGATAGAAAGACTTTTCATAAATAAGATACCATAGTGCAATTTTAAAACTTTAAGACAGCGAGTGTATGGATCCATTACCCCTTAGAACTCTAACTCGTTTATCGCATGTGAGACTCAATTTACATTTAATTCCAACAAAGGAAGGGTATGTTTGTGATTTTGGTATCATGAAATGTGGCGAAAATGGAGGAAGTAGTTGATTGAGTGTTGACAGGGGCAAAGGGTCAAAAGGGAAGAAGCCTAAAAGACTTTGATTTGGGTCCAGTGAGTGTGAGTGGGGACCTTTGCTGAAATTTATGACTCCTTCCATCTTAATTCCATTTTTTGTTATGCCACAATCAATGGTCAGCTCAAGGTTTGGCCAATTGGCACCGCCAAACTGTTTCAACTCAACTTTAATATCATCATTCATACACGTTTGCGTTCTGAAAATTTGAATTCAAAAACAATTACTGCAGAATTTAACAATTCTCAAGTTAATTAGGTATTAGGTATTAATGAATAAATCATTTTCGAAATTAAAAGCGTATAGATGAGAAAATGTAAAACTTCTTGTCGTGCATAACTAGGTGATTTTTCTCAGAAAATAAAATTTTGTAATTTTAGGATATGTTGAAAATTTATAAGCATAAATATAAATATAAATATAATATTAGAATAAACATAAATTTATGACCGTGTAAATATAGATCTAAATGATCTTTAAATTGAGACAAGTCTAGAATACTGTAAGCTCAACAAAAAGTCAATAACCTTAAATCTTGATGGAAGAGAAAAAAATTGTTAGAAAGGATATAGCTATACAGAAAAAATATAAGAAAGAGAGTGGATTTTTTTTATATTATTAGGTACGAAAGAAAAGGAAAGGAACATGGAGATAAAAATTATATATTTTTATTTAATTAGGAGAAAAATTTGAAAAAAAATATTTAATTTGGTATAAAAACAAATATAGTTTTTTATATATAAAAATATTCTATCCAAAAGTTATGGATATTTTTTATATTTGATATATTATTTTCTTTCCTTTCTCTTCTTAAAATGAAGGAAAACAAAGTTAGAATAACTTTCACTTTTATTCCTTTTTACTATTTTCTCCTCTTCCGAAAATTAAATATGTTGAAACTCTTTTTTCTGTCGCATTCTTTCTTAATTTTTGACTTCTCTCCTTCCATACGCACATTAACTACGTTAAACTCTTAAAACATAAAATGAAGGTTTTAGAAATTAAGGTGTGTTTTAAATGCTTGAAAACAAAAAGAAAATTTTATGAGCAAAAAAATATTTTAGTATACTTTTTAACAACTTAACTTGTTATAATTTTTATTATTGAGTAAAATAGAAACAGGTTGCATTAAAATAGAATAAGAACTTACCTAAAAGTTCATCCAAATTAAATAAAGAGATAAATATAGTTAGAGTGGAATTTGCTTTCATTTCACTCATAATGAGAATGCCTTAAAAAAATATGATAAAGAACATGTTTTAACCATTTTTTTTAATAAAATGTAAATTTTATTTTCAAAAAATACTATATCTTCTTATTACTTTAGTTGACAAATCCCTTATTCATTAAAAAGATTACATATGTTTTCTAAAAAATATTGATTAATTTTTATCTTTTATATTTTTACATTTTAAAAGACATAATTCACTTTTATATGGGTGGAAGAATGTATAAGTTTTACGAATAACAAGATATAACGTTTCTCTTTTATTTGAGATCTAATTGTATTTTAAGTTTCAAATACTTAAAACTTTGCATTTTCCTATTCAAAGTTGACTTTTAGACGGCACGAAATTTACAATTTAGAGGTAAAAATTGATAGGTAGTCGGATTCCTTGTGTTTATTAATTAAGGTCAATTTCTATTTTTATGTATCGAAATTTTTTTATAATTACTTATTTCATTAAAATTTACACTTTAGAAAGACTTAATTAATCTTTAATTATCAATTCATAAATATTGTAAAATTACGGAAAAAGAACTTTACATGTATGCATTTGTGTAATATAATTCACGATCAAAATTAATATTTAGTCTTGTTTCTTAAGGTAATTATTAAGTATTTGACATAATCAAAATTATAAAGATTATGTAAAATAACATAAATTTATAATTTTTTTAAAATAAATTAGTAGAGTTGTTTGATAACTACAATATAAGAAAAGTTTATGACATTCTACTTAACTATTTTATACTGTGTTAAACAACACGCTTCATATTCAAGTAGGAAAATCACTTTACGTCCCATGCTCAACTTATTGCAACCCCAAATAAATGTGATTTTAGAGTTTTTAGGAAGGGGGCTGTTATCTTTTTAAATTTTGAACTGATTTTGGCAACTCTCCTTCATCATCTATCTTTTCCCCATTTAGAGTTTTCTTATGCAACATATGTTATTTTTACTATTTATTTATATTTAAAAAAGTTTTTAAAAAAATATAAAATATAAAAAATATTGTTAATTCTTATTTATGTTATTTTTACTAAATTTATTATATATTTTTATTATAATTTATCTGTTAAAAATTTTGTCCTTAAATAAAAAAATATAATTTTTTTATATATACGTATATTTTTTTATTATAAAATTTTATTATGACTATTTATCTTTTATTCATAATTTTCTTTTAAAATCTATTTATATTAAAAATATTTAATTTATTAAAATAAGTTAATAAATTTATATTTTTAACAAAATACTTTCGTATAATATATGGATTAAAAATACTAGTATTAATATATATATATATATTTATTTATTTATTTAATTATATTATATTTTTTTAATTAAATCTGTTATTTTTTTTATAATTTCATATTCAAAAGTAAAAAAAAAAAAAGTGTTGTATCTACTTCTCTTTATTATTTAGTACTTGAGCTTTTTTGTTCTAACCCTATTCTCATTCTCAATATATGCCTTATTCAAGCCTATTGCAACAATAATAAATGAGTTAGTTGTTGATGTCGCTACAAGAGGTCATTAAATGATCTCACATAAAAGATCACTTATTATGCAAATTCATCTTGTCATCACCTAGTTTAGTCGTTACCGACAAATAACTTGTATATTTAATTTTGCTCATAATTTTTGTTTAGAAAATTGTTGTATTAAGTTATATTTAGCACATGTAATATTTGAATATTTATTTTTTTATTTATACTTGTATTTTGTTTGACAATTACGTATTAAATTTTTATATTATTATGTTACTTATATAAAATTATATAAACATATTTTTTTATAAGTAATTTTTTTAAATAAATATAAGTAATAAGTACGAGTATGAAAATTAATATTACTACGTCCTAGAGTATGAAGTTGTTGTGCCAATGTGTTGAATGATTCCTTCTCAATAGAAGAAGATCAATTTTTACATCTTTTCAAATTGAAAAGGTCATGCAGTGCTTCGCATCTCCAACTCTTATTACTAACGTGTAACATACAATATAATCGTACATATCTAACATGAATATATGATGTGTTTTTTTCTTACGGCTGTGAAGTGTTTATTTCGAATATAAATACTTAAATTACAAGTTATTAATCAAAGGATATTCACAGAGACTGGGTCTCTTGGTAGTTGGTAGGCATTATCCACTTTTGTTTTTGGGGTACAATGTCCACTAAATTTTTAAGACTCCTTCTTTTGTTCTTAAAAGATTATAAACCTAATATTCAGAATCGTGGCAAAAATGAAGCATCCTACGTTAGGTGCTGTATATATATATTTACGAAGTCAATGTCATCGCATCTAATATCATTGTGTTTTACTGCCAAAGTCAATAGTAGTATCGTACTTACCGCCACACAAATAAATAAATAAAAGAATAATAATAATAATAATAATAAATTTAATCTTTTTTTACTGCAGCGTTCATTGTGTTGTGTCAATTTAAAACATGTTTGAATAGATAAATTAAATCGAACGAAAAAAATAATAAAATCGTTTGACTTATTTGAAATCTATGAAAAAATATTAGAATCCGGTAGAATATATTTAATTTATTTTCTATTTTATTTTATTTTTTTAATTTAAATTATAAAATAAAAGTAATTTATCATTTATTAATCTTATTATCATTATTTAATTTACATATATAATTAATCTTCTAAAGGCGCTGTTGCAAACTACTTCTAACATAGTAATTACGTATCTCAAATATTTAGTCTAAACTTTGATCCTTTCATAAAATTATTTTTCATACATTTAGATTAAGTTTATAATTTGAAATTGGAGTCATGTTTTTTTCTTCTCACTTTTTTAAGTGTACTCTTAACATTAATTTTTTTTTTCTGAGCTACCACCTCAACAATAATATTGAGTTGAAGGAAATTTAGTCCTTAACTTAATATGTGATTAGCCTCAAGAAGAGTCAATAATTAGGTCATGAAATTTGCCAATAAATTTTTTGTGCTACATCCTTGTCACTTATCAATAATACTTAATTGTCATAATCTTTAATCAGCTTCCATGTCCCACCAATTCCCTTTCCACTAATTCCCTTATTCATAAGTTTCTTTAACCAATGACACACTTCTGTCAACTTCCTTTTCAAATACATCTTTACCCAATTGCACAATATTTACATTATTATTGATAATCAAGTAATAATAAGAAAATAATTGCTTTTTACTCCAAAATATGATTATAAATCCTTAATCTATTCCTTTAATCATATTCTATTTATTGATTGTGCACATGAATGTTGGTAACTATCCTATCATTTTCAAAGACTCCTGTAGATTAACAAAAATTATTCGAGATTCAGTTTTATTATAAGAATTTAATTAAAATATACTATAGAAAAACTTACATTATCATTTAGTAATTAACACATAATTAAAACTCCTTATCTTTGTGTTAGTTTCTTCAAAAATTATATTTAAAGTAATTTGTAATTAATTAATAGTATAAAAAAATTTATATTAAATATATATTAAAAATTAAATTCCTACTTATTATATTAAAAAAATTTGAAAGAGCAAATAAATGGCTTATATAAATAGCTCATGATTTTTATTAATTTTTATTTTATTTAAATAATTTTTTATATAATTTATTAAAATAAATTTTTCAATAAATTTTATAATTAAATTTATGATATAAATCATTATTTATAAAAAATTTATTAATAAATATTTAATCAACTGTGTATCTAACCAGAATACACATTTGTAGATCATAGACAAACTGCAAACTATAATGTTATTTATCTTATCATTGCATTGTTGGCGGGTTCATCTAAAGGCCCAAACAGGGACTAAAACTGTAAAGCCACAGTCTTCAGTTGCCTTAGGCCTGTGTTGGCGGAGAAACTATAAACTTAAAACTAATTTTTTTATTACAAAATAATACTAAAATTATTATTACTTAAATTTTATCCTTTCTGCAAATCCACAGCTTATTGTTGAAGGTTTTCAAAATTAGTATTTATATAAAACTCTTAGATTTGATTCATTTAAGGAATCGTTAAGAATGTTTTGGGTAACAATTTTCAGATAAATGAAGTTTTGTTAATTAAAAAGTTTGTTAAAGCAGAATAATTTCATTTATTAGTGTTGGAGCAATTTTTTAGTTCTTAGCTGAAATTATTTTTTATTATTGACAAATTTTTTTTCATAATCTCTTGTTTACATGTTTATTTTAATTATCGCTAAAATAATAATTATCATCTTATTTTATTTTAATAAAACTATTTATAAACAAAAATTAAATTAAAAAACGTTATCTTAATATTTAGGATGGTAAATATTTTGAAATAAATTAAAATATAAAATTTATAATTAATTAAAATATACAGTTCCCAAATATATATATATATATATATATATATATGCAATCCTATTTGAGTTGGATAAGAAATGAACAATAAAACTCCACATTAAGAGGAACAACTACCTACCAATTGATCCACGTATCTAGTGGTCTAAATTTTAAATTTTGATCAAGTAATAAATATATTTTAATATATCAAATATTTCCAATACAACTAACTAATTTATTTTAATAATTTTATCAAACATACTATAGTATATTTTTGGAATATTCTAATTGTTACGAGACATTAATTCCTATTCAAGTTAAATATATAACTTGGATTCTGAATATCGATGATAAATATAAATTTAATATATTTTTTATTGTTTTTATATTGGTATTTTAAATTTTAAATCTATTTATTACTTGTCTATGTCTAGTATTATAGTATTTTAGGTGTTTTGGAAATACTATTAATCCACTCTTTAATACACCTTTTATTATTAGTTAAAATTTATTTAAAATTATAAAAATATGAAAAAAAACATTAATTTATGAATTAAAAAAAAGTAAGATGTATATAATTTTTAACAAATTTTAGATAATGACAATGAGTATGTAGCTAATTTTGTATATTTTTTTCAGTTCTTCATCAAGTATTTCTTGATAGTCTTATTTCATTGTTTCTTATGTCCAAGACACTTTCACTTCAATGTTTCAATGAACAAAACGGTTAATTGTGTGCATTTTGAGCATGTAAAGGTGGAGTAACAATTCAGTTTAGGGTTGATTATCTTTTGCTAATTAGGGCTTATATGTCATTTAAATTTAATTAATCATCTATGCACAACTATCCCTTTGCCCAAGATTTTCCTGGTAAGGACAAAATGAGTGCTCTGTCCTTAATAAATTTATTTCAAAGTTTACAAGGCAGTAATGTTATTACTGCATGATTGTGTACTCATTAAGAAAAATGTTATATGTTGGTGTTATAAATTAATGTAAGTATATTATTATTATTTTTTTATAAATTAAATTAAAAATATCATGAAACAAATAGAGACAAAACATGGATATAAGATCAAAATACATCAATATTCTCAATTTATACAACAGAGTAAAGGAAAATAATGATAAAGAACAAATAACTTAAAAATAAATAAATAAATTAGATATAAATAAAAGTTCAAGAATTATTGTGAAATTTTTTTTATGTTTATTTTATTCTATATCTTCTATTATTTTAATAAAAAGAATAAATTTTACAAGTGAAAATAAAAGTCAAATATAATAATAAAAATAAATATTAATATAATAATTTAAAATAAATAAATAAATTTAAAAATATAAAAAATGAGATATTTTCATTAAAATAGGTTAAAAATAGATAAATAAATAAATAGATAAAAACTGAAAAAAGAAAAGAAAAAGAAGTTTACCCTTTTTTATAACTAAAAAACCGTTTTCAGACCCAAAATTACCCCTTTTTGTTTGCAAATGGGCTGCCCGAGCCCAAAAGTTAAAAAAAGAACTAAAAAAAAAAAAAGTTGATTTAGATTTTAAGGTTGCATGTTTTAGAAACTCTTTCGGCTTCCGTCTGCTTTGTCGAGTTCAGATTCGCATCAAACCCTTCCTTTTTATTTTAATAATAATAATATATTATTAAAAAGAAAACTTACAAAGTGGTCTATAATTTTCACTCTTCCTTACTTTATACCATTCATTTTGCAAAAAGAGGTTAATAAATGTTTCAACAATAAATGTTACAGAGTGCAGTTTCTTCTTTTTCTTTCGGCTTTTAATTTCTTTTTTTATTCTTTTTTTTTCTCATTTTTCATTTTTAAGATTTCACAAAAGGACAAATTTTTGAGTTTTTTTTCCTTATTCATGCTAAAAGTTGGTTCTTGATATTGAATTTGGACTTACAAGTGTGGGATTTCCATTTTTTAGAGTTAAATTAATTTCCTAATATTATTTAATGAATTTTTCATGAATTTTACAAATAATAATAATAAATAAATATGAAAAGTTAAAGTTTTCATGAATTTTTCTTTTATTTTAGTTATTATTGCTCTTAAAAACTGTGTTAATATTATTTTATATTTTATCTTAGCATTTATCTTTTTTGGGTAACAAATTTTATTTTTCTTGTCTTTAATGATACTGATAAAACAATAATAAGAAGAATGAAGGTAAATAATTAAAAACTGAAACCTTGTTTCCACTTTTGCCTTTATTTTTTAGTATTGGTAATATTTATAATGATAACAGCCCAGAAAGAGGTGGTGGTGATCCAATATCTTGCACTAATGGTGACCCTCCCCTCTATCTCATTATTATTCGTTGATGATGTGTTTCTCTTTGCTAATATTGGCAAATATTATGTTTTGTTGGATTAGCAATGGGAATGTTCCTTCTTTCCATAATCCATAATCTTCTTGGCTCTTAGCTCACGCTACTCAACTTTTCTTTATCTTCTCTCCTACTTTCTTCGTTTTCCTTGATTTACCAAAAAAAATAAAAAATTAGTCAACCAATTTTGAAATCTTTAATTTAAAACTACCTTACTTTAATTTCTTTCATGGCACTTGGAAGATACATGAGGGCATGAACTAGATTCTTTGAGCCAAAATAAATTTTCAAACATCTATTTCCTTATTTTCATGTATTATTTACTTTTGCTAAATAAAAAAAATCTCCTTTTTTTTATTCAATACAAATATTTTATACGTAGTTTTTTTAATAAAATTATTATTTTTCATACTTAAACTCAATTTTTAAGGTTATATTAAGAAAACCATATATAAGAGAATTTCATGTAATTCTTCCAAGGTGAACGATGTTATCGACTTGGCGGTGCTCTTTGAGTGTTGGTAATACGTGAGTTTTAGTGCATCTTATCTTACATATAATTGATTTTAAGTTTTTAATTTTTTTAAATCTATTTTTGCCATCTTATCATGTTTTCCTTTAAATTGTCATGGGTATTTGAGGCTTAAAAAAATCATATATTTGAATAAAGTGTTAGACTAAAGTGAATTATTCAAAGTCTTATGTCAAAAAACTTTAAAAAATATATAATAATTATAAAAATGATAATTTATTTTGTCTTTACTTACTATAATAAGATGCAATCCTTTAGATATACTAGAGGCTTGGGTAGTTTTGTGCATTAAGTAAGAGTTTACAATTTTATCTATCTATGAGGAGACTTATAATTTAATTTGGTAAAACTTATAAAATTATATTGAAAGTTTGTAAATATATTCAAGCCAAAGGTCAATGTTGAAATTTATGTTTTCTTTTCTGTTTTTCTTTTATGTGGGTGTTTCAAGGGATAAAAAATGTTGAGAGTTCTCTCTTTTTAACTAACAATGATATAAAAGATTTGGTTTATCTATGTAATTATATTAAATAAAAGTTTTGGCCAAAGATGAGGAGAAATGCAAGAAAAATAAGATTAAGAGAAGACTTGTGGATAATGTAAAAATATATTATAAATATAAATATTTATGTTATGATTATTTACTACTATAATATCTAATCTTTTAGGTGCATCAAGATTTTGAATAATTATGTTTAAGTAAGACAATATAATTTTGTCTTTGTAGATGAAATAATTTGTAATTTTATATGATTAAACATTATAAAATAATATTATTTTGAGAGTTCGTAAATATATGTGAGAAGTGTCAAACTATGTTAAAATTTATTTATTTATTTTTCCTCTCCTCTTTTTATTTCATTCTTTTACGTGAGTGCTTACAATAATAAAGAATGCAAATAACTTATTTCTTTTTACCCAACACCAAGAAACGTCATTCTAAAAATATCATATATGTTGTGCAATGAAATAAATAAACATCAATTTCTTGCCATTGTGAATTATGAATAAACTATTTTTTTACGTGTTATAATTATCACATATAATGTGAAAAGAACAAATTTTTTTTTTTGAAGGATGCAATGAAGCAGAAGTACTTTTCTATTTGAGCATAACATGAAAATGCATTTCACACGTGCATGAGGTCATGTCTACCATGAGAAAGGTTTAAAGCGATGAGAGATGTAAGAAGGAAAGCTGAAGTATCTTTTTACCGGAATGATAAGTAAATTTTTATATAAATTGAAATCATATACAATTACTTACATTAAAAAATAATTATTTTTTTATAAAATATAAAATTTATTCATATTATTAATATAATGATCAAGATGATGTAATTATAAATTTAATAATTTTATTTTACAAAAAATTATCATATGATATTAGTGTGAACTCAATGAATTATCTGATTAAGCTTAGAAAATTATACATCATACAAGTAAAAATATTTACTAGGAGTGTGAATTTCGACCTAGCCCATTGGGGCGGCCCGTATGACCTAATTTAGGCAAGCTAGTAGAAATTTAGAAGAAACTTTATTTGACTACTATCCCTCGAGCTCAGATCACCATTCGTAGTAGCCTCCCATCAGCCACCACACAATAGTGTCTCTCCCTCGACCTCGTTGGATCATCATTGTAATAGCCTCCTACAGGCTATAACCACTACACAATGGCACTTCACCCTCTCTCGACTAGCTAGTCTCAACTTCTCTAATCACTGCTATAGCAGTCTCTCACCAGCCACCACACAACAATGCCTCACTCTTAGCCTCTTCAAATCACCATTGTAGTAGCCTCTCACCAACCACTACATAACGACACCTCACTCTTTCTTGACTAGCTAGTCTCAACTTCTCGCTCTCTCCCTGCTTTTTCATTATGGTATGCAAATCTCCTATTTCATTCCCTCTATTCTAATATGATCTATGTGTCTATGCACTGCATCCTCCTGCCCAATTCCATTCATTTTTTTTATTTTTTATTTTTTATTTTCCTAAACCTTCTAAAATCGAGCTCTACAAATAATAAACAAGTAGAAGTATATGAGTGATGAGCGATTTCTTGTTGTGTTTAAAAGATTTGTCATAAATCCTCATCAAAATTTAAACAAATTAATATAGTACTAGGGTTACCCTAGATTGTCTCCCGTGAACATTGGCTATTAATCTTCATTAAACATGTTGAAAGCATTAATTGAACAAGTAATTAAAATGGGGGGAGGGGTTTATGGTTTCAAATCAATATAAAGAGCAGCAAGCAAACAAGTTTAATTAATTCAAAAAATAGAAAGTAGCAATCCTTAGTTCATCTACATAGATTCTATCCTTATTCCACTCAAGATTTAACACTCATCCTCTCTCCCATGAATTACGTTAATTTAACAAGCGAAAATCAACCTTATGGTCCTAACAAAATTATGCAATTTGTTAGGCTCTAATCCCTCATCCCAAGATTACGCAACCTTAGAATTAAACCTAGGATTAAGCAATCCATAGTTTAGAATCTCCTTAAACGAATTAGGGTTAATTAAGCAATGTCTCCCTTATTCACTATTAATTCAATTCAAGAGGCAAAAAGAAGTAATTCATGAAAAGAAAAGAGTTATATTATCATTAAAATCAAGGAACTCAAGAATCCAGGTGAACTCACTAAGGATTACACAAAATTTAGCCCTCCATGAAAATGGGGGGTTCACAAACACAGTTTGGAAATGCAGAAAACTCATTGGCATTAATGTAAAAGCAATAGAAATGAGAAACCAAACCCTAGGTTAGACCCTTGGCTATCACTCAAGGTTTCCCTAAGCTCTGGAAAATATCATTTAGTAAAGAAGAGAAAAGGTACGAAAAGTGTAAGAGCACCCTGCCCTAATTTGGCAAAAATCTATTTATACTAAGGTTGGCGCCCTCCAAAGTGATTGCTTTCATTCTTTCATAGTAGACATGCGCAACATCAGTTGGTTTTTGCCTTTCTATAGTATCCACTATTAACTTTGATAGAAGACACGCATAACACTGATACATTTTGGGCACTCTAGAGTGACTATTATGAAATTTGATAGTAGCTACGCGCAACACCTTCAATTCTGCACACTCTAGAGTGACTACTATGAACTTTCATAGTAGCTACGCGCAGACTTAGTGGATTCTGAGCTGTTGTAGTTGTCACTTTTAGCTTTAAAAGTGATCACTTTGGTCCCTTTGCTAAAAGTAGCTTGCTGTAGTGGTCACTATCAATCTTAAAAGTAGTTACTTTCACCTCAAATTCCTCAAAATCCAATAATTCTTCAAAATAAGCTTGGAGATTCCTGCCACATTATTCAAATGATCAAAACATGTAAAATAAACTATCTAAATCAATGTAAATTAACCAAAAACTAAGAAACCTATATTATTTAGCCTAATTGGAATATTCATCTTATTTACACTATCTAAGTCTATTCTTTTCTATAAAAAGTAATAAATGATATATAAAAATTTAGTAAAATGTGGATTCATCACAACCCCAAATTTAAAGATTTACTTGTCCTCAAGAAAACCAAAATTCAAGGACTTAAGTAACAAGGGTTGGACTTATCCAAATTTTTTTTTTCTGTTCCAATCTTTCAACTTTAATATACACTTCCTCCATTTCAAAATCATGAAGTCATTCAACAAAGAAAGTACACTCATATCAATTAATTTTATGCAAAGTCTCATACAAGTGAAACAAAAATTCAGCAAGGTTCATTATACTTCACACAATGCAAAAAAATTATCTAGCTCACAAGGTGGTGTTTCACTCTTCACTCGTCAGTGATTTAGGCTAGGTATTTTCCCTCAATACATGCAAATTGCTCTACCCTACTATATGCTTACCCATATTCTCAATCTCCTTTGCCTTAATACAATGATTTACCTATCAAAAGGACTTGATTGGTCACAAATAGGGATATGTAAGGTTCAATTTGATCAAGGAGGGTCAAAAGCTCAAGTGGACTTTCAAGATAAGGGAATCCTTTTGAGTGAGTGAATACAATCAATTAGAATGAAATGCATCAAATGAGGTAGCCTAAGAGGTTCAAGCATTATTTAACCTTATTTTTCATCATTTTTCATTATGTGAAGATCTCTTCAATCTCTTGGACCTTGCTTCATTTTATTTTCTTTCCTTTTTCATTCTTTCTTTTATGATTTCTTGGACTTTGGCAACCACTCTTTTTCTTCAAATTTAAGCAATAAATAAATAAATAAATTTTGACATGTATCAGTAACATATATGATGTCCACCACCCCAAACTTGAGAGGTTGCTTGTCCTCAAGCAACTATAGTCAAAATCAACACCCTAAACTTAGTGTTTGCATTCACTCTTGATGTTACTCAAAAGAAATATGTTCTTGATGGAAGAAAAAAAATGTTTTGGCATACTAAGTTTGGCAAAAGAAGGGAATGTAATACAATAAGGTGCAAGGGTGGGCAATGGTGAGTGGGTGTGTGTAAAGGAGGCCTCAATCATCTAGATAAAAATTGTATAATGCATATTCAACTAAGAAGCAAGGCAAGTTCTAGAGGATAGATGCAAAATTATATGGAATATACACACAGAAAGGAAATTAAGGGCTCAATTCTCTACCATGGTAAAAATGGTGATAACTACTTAACATCATATGAGGATAATTCACCTTGCAAAAAAAGATATTCAACATGACATGGAGAGAGAATTATTTACAAAAGTAGAGTGTGTTCATGAATTGAATGAAAATTGCAGTAAGAGTCTAGAATTGGAATTACAAAATTAGATTCAATGAAAAAGAGAAAGAACAAAGAATTATTTTTGTATTTTGATATATAATTGTGCAGGAAAAATGAGGTTAAGAGTATATGAAATAGAGGCAAAGAACTTCACCCCCTTTCATGAATGATAGTGCCTCAACTCATGGGCAAAAATTGATGCTCCTCTTGATGAAACTGAGGGCATTTTCTGCACAAAGAGACAATAAATTTAGCACCAGAAGAAGCAATAAAGGAAAATTAAAAGCAGAGAAAATAAATGGAAAAGTGTACTAATTACAGGGAAATTAGCAGAAAAAATATGTACAATGAAATGGAAAGGTAAATAAATAACATAAATAGAAATTTAAAGCTAAATAGTATCCTCATCAAAGCTGGAGGAGAGGTCATCATCAGCTGAGTCAGAGTCTGTGTCTTCATCATTCTTCCCCTTTGCTGCTGTAACTGGGTCTGATACTTCCTCCCCCTCTTCTGCTGTAGGTGTAAAAGGTAGAAGATCATTCTGAACAGCTGTTCTAAGATAAGGGGCTAAGAAGGTGGGAGCATGATAAATATACTGTGCAGTCATCCCTATTTTCTTCCCTAAGTTAAGCAACATAGTCTCTGTGAGGGTCAGAGCAGCCTTTTGACCAAAATGTATGACATCCTGTTGCAGTCGTATTTGCTTCAGTTGGTCCTTCATGTTGGGAGGGAAGCCTTTCTTTCCTGCAGCTTGGGGAGGCACCTCTAGGCTAGGCTCTTCTTAGCCTTGCACAGCTCTTTCACCATAGCTGTAAAGATGGAAGGAGCTACTCTGATTCTCTGCTGATACTCCCCAAAATCAATTCCAGCATCCTGACAGAGCATAGTGATGATGGAGGGAAAACCCATAGAATGCTTCTTCCTAGCTAGGATCTCCATGATGGCATTGCTGATAACATCGCCAACATGGATGGGCATCCTGTCATAATAGCATAAACTAGCTCTGCTCTCTTCACTGCCATGGTAGATGATTGCAGAACTAGCATGAAGGAGCTCAGGATGAAAATGCTCCAGACTTTGGCAGGTGGGAGGAGATGCTTTGTAATCAGATTCTTGGGTTGGAACTTCATATCAAATTCTCAGTTCTCTCCAGCCTTGTATACCTCTTGGAGGATTGGCTTGTAGTTCTTCTTCTCTAAGTAGCTGAAAGTAGTGTAATCCAGCTGACTAGGCCTCTTTTCAGGAAGAAGAATGTTGAGCATCCTCTGGATGTTGGCAGGGTTGAAGTCTATCACCTTGCCTCTAACCATGGAGTGTTTGTATGGGAAATCATCTCCCTTAACCTTGAGGGCATTAGCATAAAACTCCTGGGTGATGTCCTTCCACCCATGCCCAGCACATGTGGTAAACAAATCCCACCCCCTCTTCTGGATTTCCTGCTCAAATTAGGGGTAGGTCCCCTTTTGTAGGTCAAAATTCTTGTCCTACATAATGTTTCGCCTCAGAATATTTGCTTTGAAGTAATTCTTGTGGGCTAGGGACCTGAATTTGGGATAATGGTCAGCCTGAGGCCTAGAGGAAGAAGCAGCAGTTGTCTTGGCCTTCTTGGTCCTAGTATGTTCTTCCTAGGAGTGTTTTCCATTAATCTGCACATAGAAAAAGGGATAAATCAGTGATAGTACATAAATAATCATGTAGCAAGAATTTCACACCATTTGGAAATGAAAGAGAGAAAATTCAAGCAATTTACAGAACTGTTGCAGAAGAAAGTGGCTACTATGATGAATAAAAGTAGTTACTTTTACAATAAAGCATGACAGAATGCCGAGGTAATGGTGTGAGCATAATTTCACAGCAAGTATATATGAATTAGAGAAAATTGAGGCAAATCAGAGTAGTTCTGCATACAAAAGTAACTACTATGCTAGTTGATAGTAACTACTTTGACAGTTACAGAATAAACAATTAGGCATATGCAGAGGAAACGAAATGAATCATGTACGTTTTTGCAATGTTGAAATGATAGAAGTGGTCACTATGAAAGTTGACACTTTCAGTGAAGCTTATCAACATGAATGTAGCATGTAGACACAAAATACTGTCAAATTTAAGCAACAAATTAGGTCCAGTGTAGAAGAAAATAGTTTTCAGTTCAAAGTGATCACTATGTATTGGGAAAGTAACTATGAGGTTCACATTCTGTAGCAGCACATTCAGTTTAAAGTCAAGTATTGCAGAATAAAGTCAATGATTGCAAAACAATTTCAAAATGGAACCCATAATTCATGTGTTTAAAATGCAGAAAAACACATATCCTATATTGAATCATAGTATGCAAAAAGGTTCATTTGATAGTAGTTTAAATGTAAAATTTAAACACAAAGTGCATTTGGATCCAAACAAACTAATTCCCAATTTCTAAATCAATCTGCAACATGTGGAATGCAAAAAGCAAGCTATGTACAAGATGAATGCAGCTAAATCAGTTAAAGTAAAAAGTATGTGCAGTAATATGGGTCCAATTCAATGCAAGTTTCTAGAATTCAGAACATGGAGTGAGTGAAAATACGATTACATAGTAATGCAACTGAATCAGATCAGCAAATGAGTGTAGAAAGTGAGCAGAACACAAGGTATTCACAGAGAGTGGTCACTATGAATGTTGATAGCGACTACTCCAGAGCAAAACCACTTCAAATTCACAAAGGAAAAATGCAAATCAATTTCTAATCATGAGAATTGGAATTTCAATGCACATAAATCACATTCAAGACTAAAACGAACCTAGAGGGAGCAGAATTTCAACATTACACACAAAGTAATCACTACGAATTGTGAAAGTAGCTACCCTAGGGTTTAATCATGTCAATTTGCACAAAATGAATCAAATTAATCATCCCACTAACTTTAAATCATGTAATTATCCTTATAGAAATTGATTCTAAGTAGTAATTTCAACAGAAAATGGTCCTAATAAAAAATCTCCAATTTAAAAATAAAGAACCCTAACGCAGAGAGTGAGGAAGAGGAAATTACTTGGATTGGAGTTCGAATCAATTGCAAAGGTGCAGGAAAGTAATGTTCAAATGTAAGGAATCAAACTCGAGGGAGTGAGTGCTTAGAAAATTTGAAGGGGAGTGAAAAATTCTCAGAAATGAATAATGAGAATGAACGTGAGAGGGACCTTATTTATATGAAAATGATGGGCGTGGTCACTCTCAAGAACCATAGTAGACACGCATAAGAGGTTTTGCAAAAATGGGGTGTGCGTGTCTACTATGAACTTTCATAGTCATCACTACATGAGCGCCTTTTCTCAGTTATTTCGAAAGAGGTTACGCGTGGTTACTCTGAACTTTCATAGTAGATACGCGCGTCAAGTGTTCAAAAATATGTTCTGTAGTAGTTTCTATGAAAGTTCATAGTGACAACTACAGGGGCACCTTACCCTGTGTATTTTCCCAGAGTGCTGTGCGTGGCTACTATGAACTTTCATAGTAGTTACGTGTAGACCAACGAATTCAAAAGCCTTCAAAGTGGTCACTATGAAATTTGAAAGTGACAACTACAGAGAGTAAAGTCATATACCTTGGTGGAAAGTGGCCACTATGGCTTGGGGAAAGTGATTACCTTCATGACAAACCTCAAAATTCTTTCCTAAAGTGAATGCTTGGTGCCATGGAAATGATTATTTCTCCTTCGCCACTTGGACTTCCATGCATATATGCAGAAATTAAGTCCAAATAAAGCAATTTTTCCTCTACAAAAATTATGAACAAATCATAAATCAAATAATGAATCAAGTGTAGAACAAAGTGTTTGTGCAGCATGAACTAAGCAAAATGACTAGTAACACAGCTCAAATGAAAGAATGCTTATTGAAATCAAAAGAGAACTAGAAAGTGCTATAAAAACTGTGAGTTGCCTCTCACAAAGCGCTTCTTTAACGTCACTAGCTTAACGTTTTATGGAGCTCTCACTCCAAAATAACCAAAGAATCAAGAAAGCTAGAGGTTACTCTAGGAAAACTTCCTTCACATTAGCCTCAAGTGTAGGATTCCCATGGAAAGGCTTTAGGCGATGACCATTCACTTTAAAAACCTTGTTTGTGGATTCATTTTTTACTTCCATTGCTCCATAGGGAGAAATGGTGGTCACAATGAAAGGTCCGATCCATCTAGATCTGAGTTTTCTAGGCATGAACTTCAAACGAGAATTGAACAGCAAAACCTTTTGACCTATGAAAAACTCCTTCCTTGGTATCCTTCCATCATGAAAGGTCTTTGTTTTCTCTTTATAAATTCTGGAGTTTTCATATGCTTCAAGGCGAAGTTCTTCTAATTCTCGCAAGTGCAATTTCTTTTTTTCCCCAGCTTTGTCTAGGTCCATATTGCAGGCTCGCACTGCCCAATAAGCACGATGTTCTACTTCCATTGGTAGGTAGCAAGCTTTTCCATAGACAATTCTGTAAGGTGACATTCCCAAAGGAGCCTTGTATACTGTTCTATGAGCCCAAAGAGCATCATCAAGATGCTTGCTCTAGTCTTTCCTATTTGGCTGAACAATCCTTTCCAAAATCTTCTTAATTTCTCTATTGGAGAGCTCAGTTTGCCCATTGGTCTGGGGATGATAAGGTGTGGATACTTTGTGCACTACTCCATATTTTCTCAGTAGAGTCTCAATGTTTCTATTGCAAAAGTGGGTAACCTGGTCACTAATCAAAGCTTGAGGTACTCCAAACCTACAAAACAAATGAGTATGCACAAAATCTGCAACCACTCTTGAATCATTAGTTCTTATGGGCTTAGCCTCTACCCACTTAGAGACATAGTCCACAGCAAGCAAAATATATAAGAAATCAAAGGAAGGAGGGAAAGGACCCATGAAGTCTATCCCCTAAACGTCGAATACATCACAGTATAAAATGGATTGTTGAGGCATTTAATGTTTCAAGGTGATCACCCCTCCAGTTCTTTGGCATCTCTCACATGTAAAACACACTTGCCAAGAGTCCTTGAAGATTGTAGGCCAATAAAAACTTGCATCCAATACTTTCCTTGCAGTCCTTTGGGGCCCAAGGTGGCCTCATACAGTGGATGCATAACAGAAATGCAAAACTGATGTAGCTTCTTCCTCAGGAATTCACCTCCTAATCACTTGATCACTATAGAACTTCCACAAATAGGGGTCATCCCAGAGGTAATGCTTGACATCATTCTTGATCTTTTCCATTTTAATCCTTAGTGCATCTACTGGAAAAACTCCTGCAACTAAAAAGTTTACAATATCAGCAAACTAAGGTAACTTTGAAGTACACAACTATAATAGTTGCTCATAAGAAAAATCATCTTTTAGAGGAGTGAGTTCAGGGACTCCCTCTATCCTGCTCAAATGATCTGCCACCAAATTTTGTGCTCCACTTCTATCCTTTATCTCCATATCAAATTCTTGAAGTAGAAGTATCCACCTTATCAGCCTTGGCTTCGAATCTGTCTTCTTAAAAAGGAACTTAAGAGTAGAATGATCAGTAAACACCACAACTTTTGACCCTAGCAAGTATGATCTAAATTTATCTAAAGCAAATACTATGGCCAATAGTTCCTTTTCAAATGTGGTATAGTTACATTGTGCAAGATCCAAAGTCCTAGATACATAATAAATGACATGTGGATCCTTACCAAACCGTTGTGCTAAGACAACACCCACAGCAAAATTGGATGCGTCACACATGAGCTCGAATGGAAGTATCCAGTTTGGTGGCTGAATGATGGGAGTTATGGTTAAGGCTGTCTTTAGGCAATCAAACGTCTCCTTGCACTTGGCTCCAAACTCAAAATCAATATCTTTCTGCAGTAACTTGGAAAGAGGAAGGGCTATCTTGGAAAAATCCTTGATAAAGCACCTGTAGAAACCTGCATGGCCAAGAAATGCACGCACCTCTCACACACAAGAGGGGTAAGAAAGCTATGAAATGACATTAAACTTAGCAGGATCTACATCAATTCCCTTCTCAGATATTATATGTCCTAAGACTACCCCTTGCCTAACCATAAAATGACATTTCTAAGTTCAGAACAAGGTTAGTCTCTATACATCTTTGTAAAACTCTATCCAAGTTTCTTATGCATGCAAAATATGATGACCCATATACAGTGAAGTCATCCATGAAGACTTCAGTACAATGCTCAACCAAATTAGAAAATATGCTCAACATGCATATTTGAAATGGACCAGGAGTATTAAAAAGCCCAAATAACATTCTCTTATATGCAAATGTGCCGAATGGACATGTAAAAGTGGTCTTCTCTTGATCCTCAGGAGCTATGCATATTTGAAAATAACCAAAAAATTCGTCTAGGAAATAGTAGTGAGACTTACCTGCCAGGGGCTCTAGCATATGATCAATAAAAGGTAGAGAAAAGTGGTCTTTCCTGGTCGCCTGATTGAGCCTCCTATAATTAATGCAGACTCTCCAGCTGTTCTGCACTCTAGTGGACAAGATCTCATCCTTCTCAGTCTTCACCACTGTAATCCCTGACTTTTTGGGCACCACCTGCATTGGACTCACCCATGTGCTATCTGATATCGGGTAGATGATACCTACCTGGAGTAGCTTGGTGATCTCTTTCTTCACCACCTCCAAAATGATCAGATTTACCCTCGTCTGGGGCTGTCTTACTGGCTTGGATCCCTCTTCCAACAAAATCCAGTGCATGCACAGGGAAGGGCTGATTTTAGGAATGTCAGCCAAGGTCCATCCAATAGCCTTTCTATGCTTCCAAATCACATCGAGAAACTGCTCCTTTTGGTCTTCATCAAGCTCAGTGGATATGATCACAGGGAGCTTCTCACCTGTTTCCAAGTAAGCGTATTTTAAATGCTCAGGCAGAGGTTTAAGCTCCAAGGTGGGAGGCTGCTCAACTGAAGGAAGTGGTTTAGCACTCTCATTTGAAATGATCTATGCAACATTTAAATCATAAGGGTTAGATTCAACTATACTTATTGTACTCAATGAACCACATTCTATCCTTTTTGACTTTTCAATGTCATTAATGTCAGAAGTTGCAGAATTTAAATCCAGAAAATCAGAAATACAAGTATCACACAAATATGAATTAGTACAATATTCACAAATTTTAGTATCTATGGTATGTACACAATCAGAAAAATCAAAGAAAGAGTCTCCTAAAAATTCAACAAAATTATCATCTATCAAGCTATCAAAAACATCAATGTGAAAAACTGAATGCTCCTCAAGTGAGTGCTTCATAGCATCCAGTATGTTGAAGTGAACCACACTCTCTCCAAACTCCATAGTGAGAGTCCCATCATGCACATCAATCGTGGTCCTGACTGTCTTCAAGAATGGCCTCCCCAAGATGATAGGTGCAGCTCCTTTTATTGGCTTTTCTTCTTGCATGTCCAAGATGTAGAAGTCAGTAGGAAAGATCAAGTCATTCACTCTCACTAGAACATCCTCCACAAGGCCGGCTGGATTAGTGGTGCTCTTGTTTGCTAGCTGGATGATGACATCTGTGGGCTGCAATGGTCCAAGAGACAAAGATGTGAAGATAGATAAAGGCATAACATTAATAGATGCATCTAAATCAAGCATGACATTATCTATCCTATTGTTGCCTATAATGCACAAAATAGTAAACATCCCTGGATCTTTGCATTTCTCAAGCATGAAAGTTTTCCGCCTCTCAAAAAGGGTTGATACATTCCTTCCCATGTTCACTCTTTCATTACCCTTTAGTCGTCTTCTATGAGTGTGCAATTCCTTAAGGAATTTGGCGTACTTTAAGATTTGCTTGATAGCATCTAACAAAGAGATATTGACTTCAACCTTTCTGAAGGTATCTAGAATTTCTTTGTCAACCTCTTCTTGCTTCTTGCTGGGCTGAGCCGTTCTTGGAGGGAAAGGAATAGGATTGGACCTTTCTTCTTTGTCTATCACTCTTGGTTGACATGGTGTGAGCATAGGTGCAGACTGCTCTTAGCTCTTAATCTCTCCTCCATCTTCTGCAGCTAGAGTGCAACTAGGATTCTTGTCCTTAGGCATCTCTGGCTCTTGCATCACCTTACCAGATCTTAAGGTAATGGCACTCACATTCTTTGGGTTTCTTATAGTTTGTGCAAGGAGATTGCTTGAACCTTGAGATTGAAGTTGATTCAGGGATAAAGTAAGTTGACCCATTTGATTCTCCAAGGTCTTGATACTTGCTTGAGTCTGTTGCTAGAAGGCCTGACTCTATTGCTGGAAATTGATATTACTTATAGTGAGTTGCTTCACAAGGTCTTCCAAGGATGACTCACTCTTTTGAGGTGCAGGAGCTAGTGAAGAGGATGCTTGATGGTGTTGCTGAGATGAAGATGATGGATGGTGATGTTGCTGGGCTGGATATGGCTTGTTTTGTCCAGCTTGATATGGTTGGAAATGGTTGGCTAGAGCTTTGATGCTGTGATTTCCTCCCCACCTTAAGTTAGGATGGTTTCTCCAACCGAGATTATATCTATTAGAAGATAAATCCCAGCTTTGTTGTTGCTGCGACTGCTAAAAAGGAAATTTATTAGCAAAAATATTAGCAGCATAAGCTTGAGGATTACCTTCCAAAGATTCAGTTTCTTGCAATGTGGGGCAACTATCAGTGAAGTGATCTGTAGATTAATAGATCCCACAAAGCATAGCTGGAATGGATGGAGGCGGAGGTGTATATGTAACAGAATTCTTTTGGATGGATGCCAACTGTTTTACCATAGAAGCTAACTCATCTATCTTATGCTCCAGCTTTGTGTGAATCTGAAGTTTGAATTTCATTGATACTCTTGGACATGATGAAATTTTGCCTTGTAGCAAATTGTTGAGAGTCAGCTGTCATATTCTCAATGAGGTTCCTAGTGGCTGCGGGAGTCTTATCAACTAGGGCTCCCCCGCTAGCTGCATTAATCATGCTCCTATCCATTAGGTGTAACCCCTCATAGAAGTATTGGATTAGCAGTTGATCACTTATTTGATGATGGGGGTAGCTAGCACATAGTCTCTTGAAATGCTCCCAATATTCATATAAACTTTCCCTCTCCAGCTGCCTAATACCACATATTTCCTTTCTTATTGAGGCAGCCCTTAAGGCAGGAAATTTTTTTTCTAGGAACAATCTCTTGAGGGTGTCCTAACTTGTAATAGAGCCAGGTAGAAGATAATACAGCCAATTTTTAGCCAAATCCATAAGAGAGAAATGAAAAGCCTTCAATTTCACATGCTTTTCAGGCACACCTTGTGGTCTCATTGTAGAGCAAACAATATGGAATCCTTGTGGTGTTTATGTGGATTTTCACCTGCAAGACCATGAAATTTAGGCAAAAGATGGATTAGGCCAGTTTTAAGAACAAAAGGGGCATCCACATCCAGGTATTGGATACACAAAGTCTGGTAAGTCACGTCCGGTGCGGCAAGCTCCTTAAGTGTCATGTCATTTTCTGCCATTTCTAAAGGTTCAAAATTTAAAGAATGCAGAGAAGAATATATGGAAGATGGAGAAGATGGTTCCTTAGTATGTGCAGAGTTTTGTCTATTTGTCCTAAGGTTCCTAAGATTCCTAAGGAATGTCCTATCAATTTCAGTATCCAGAGGATATAAATCTTCCATATTTGATTTGGTCATTCATTAGGAATTAGCTATGAAAATTGAAAAGAAATTGAATGAATGAGGTAACTAAAGTGTAGATTATGCAGAAAAATTAAATACAATGTGCAGTGAAAACGAAATAACAAGTGTGCAGTCCTATTGATTAAATCCTGCAGAATTATGTAGTAGAAACAGGGCAATTATGCAATAAATGAAAATGTAGTGCAACAAATTAAAGTGCAGAAATCAGAATTCACAAAATGCAAAAAACAACAATTGGTTGTTCCTAAATGCAAGATATCTCTACTTACCTATGAAACTACAACTATACTAAAGTATTCATAATGCAAAAGTTCAAAGAGAATTCACTAAACATGCAGAAAACGAAAATGAAAATAAATCAAATAACATGTTTATGAAAAATCAACACCAATGTCCCCGGTAACAACGCCAATTTGATGAGCAGTTTCTTGTTGTGTTTAAAAGATTTGTTGCAAATCTTCATCAAAATTTAAACAAATTAATGTAGTACTAGGGTTACCTTAGATTGTCTCCCGTGAACATTGGTTATTAATCTTCATTAAACATGTTGAAGGCATTAATTGAACAAGCAATTAAAATGGGAGAGTTTTGTGGTTTCAAATCAATATAAAGAGCAGCAAGCAAACAAGTTTAATTAATTCAAGCAATAGAAAGTAGCAATCCTTAGTTCATTTACATAGATTCTATCCTCATTCTACTCAAGATTTAACACCCATCATCTCTCCCATGAATTAAGTTAATTTAACAAGCGAAAGTCAACCTTATGGTCCTAATGAAATTACGCAATTTGTTAGGCTCTAATCCCTCATGCCAAGATTACGCAACCTTAGAATTAAACTTAAGATTAAGCAATCTCTAGTTTAGAATCTCCTTAAACGAATTAGGGTTAATTAAGCAATGTCTCCCTCATTCACCATTAATTCAATTCAAGAGGCAAGGAAGAAGTAATTCATGAAAAGAAAGGAGTTATATTATCATTAAAATCAAGGAACTCAAGAATTCATGTGAACTCACTAAGGATTACACAAAATTTAGCCCTCCATGGAAATGGGGGAAGGGGGGGTTCAAAAACACAGTTTGGAAATGCAGAAAACTCATTAGCAAGAGAAATGAGAAACCAAACCTTAGGTTGGATCCTTGGCTGTCACCCAAGGTTGCCCTAAGCTTTGGAAAATGTCCTAATTTAGTAAAGAAGAGAAAAGGTATGAAAAGTATAAGAGCTCCCTGCTCTAATTTGGCAAAAATCTATTTATACTAAGGTTGACACCCTCCAAAGTGATTGCTTTCATTCTTTCATAGTAGACACGCGCAGCATCAGTTAGTTTTTTCCTTTCTGTAGTATCCACTATCAACTTTAATAGTAGACATGCACAACACTGGTACATTTTGGGCACTATGAAGTGACTACTATGAACTTTGATAGTAGCTACGCACAACACCTTCAATTCTGCACACTCTAGAGTGACTACTATGAACTTTCATAGTAGCCACGCGCAGGCTTAGTGGATTCTGGGTTGCTGTAGTTGTCACTTTTAGCTTTGAAAGTGATCACTTTGGTCCCTTTGCTGAAAGTAGCTTGTTGTAGTGGTCACTATCAATCTTGAAAGTAGTTACTTTCACTTCAAATTCCTCAAAAATCCAATAATTCTTCAAAATAAGCTTGGAGATTCCTGCCACATTATTCAAATGATCAAAACATGTAAAATAAACTATCTAAATCAATGTAAATTAACCAAAAACTAAAAAACCTATATTATTTAGCCTAATTGGAATATTCATCTTATTTACACTATCTAAGTCTATTCTTTTCTATAAAAAGTAATAAATGATGTATAAAAATTTAGTAAAATGTAGATTCATCAATGAACAAATTTACGAGCGTGAAAAATAGTGCACCTATAGTTGTGAATCTAGCCATATATGTCTCTACTTCAAAAACTTTGCTTATTTTACTTAATCTGAGAAATACATGAGCAAATTTATAGGGTTAAACTTGCTTGTGCCGCCTTTGCACTCATAACAATTTATTCAAGTTGGAAAGTATATGCATAGATACATGGTCGTGAATCTGGCCATATATCTTGCTAATCTTGTAAATCTTCAGAGAAAATTGTCATTGCTTTCTATTTTATTCATTATCCTATCAAAATTTCTCATTTCTTGTTCATTCTTCTTGAAATATGAATAATAATCTGATTAATAACAAATTTCCACAATGGCTAGTTCAAAAATCTCAATGATTATTTATAATAGGATAAAGCATAAACATTTATCAATCACCATCTTATACACATGGCACATACCATATTAATTTACCCCACATCATGATGTCTATTTTATCATGATTATGTAATTGTATTTTAGACTCTTTTTTTTTTTTTTTACAATTGTGTTGATTCTAAATTGTAATAATTTTAATTTTATTTTCAATTTTCATTTATGTTTTGTATCTAAATGATGATGATGTTGGTGATGAAGATGACAATCAAAATAAGCAATTATGTTTTTCAATGTAACATCAAATTTAAATATTCTCAATTTAGAAAATTTTAAATTCTCAATTTAGAAGTTGATGATTAAAATTTCAAAGTTGTTATAATTTCAGACTTTATTTTACTTTGTGAATTATGTTTTATGATTGCAGCTTTAAGTTATAGACTATTTATTTTTATTAAGACTTTTTTTAAATTATTACTTTGTTTTGGTTTGTGGATTAATAGATTATTACTTAAAAAATGTGCTAGCTTAACCCAACCTATTTTTAGGTGGCCTGATAGCGAATCAAGGTGTGTTAATCCATACTGACAATCCTATTATTTACGCTTTGTACAATTTGAACGAATTGAATTTTTATATTTTTCATGTAGAATGATATAAGAAATGCAAAATGATATAATGAATGCAAAACAATGCATGTGATGTAAAATAATGCAAAATAAAATACAAAATAAACACAAACTTCTATTACAAACATAACATGTATAGAAATTCTTTTAGATCTCACTTCATGTAAAATAATAGCCTATTCAAAATTCATACAAGCATTGCATGATTCCTGATTAGTTTGATCACATTGAAAGCCTAACTCTTATGTCTAGGTAGCTAAAACAATAGTTAAACTCATCTTATTTTTAAGTATAAGACCAACATATTTATTGTGAATTACACTTTTAATTAATATAAGAAGAATCATTATGTGCAAAAATTAATTATATAAACTCTCATGCACTTTTAGAACAAAGATAACAAACTTAATCTAATTCTCTAGTAAAATTTATATGATTCAAATCACTAGTGTAGCAAAACTCAATGTCTCAGTGTTCTACCCTAATTTCAAGTTAAAAAAATTTAATATCTCAATGGAATTCAACTAAGAAAAGTATTTACAACAAGAAAAATCAATAATCAAAACATAACTAATCCTTGGGTTTAGGCATTGAAGAAGTAAGGAAAACTATACTCTAAATCTAAACATCAAACCAATATATTTATTGTATTTAGTGATACATTCATATAAGTAACTTCAATTAATTGATGCATTAAGAATATAAATAATCCTTTACAAGTTGCTAGAAATGTTGTAGGTGACATAAGGCTTAACCTAAAATCCATCCTACAATAGTTTAAAAATACAAATACATAAACATTACAACACACAATAATGATTGGATAACATTTCTTAGAGAATTTGAAAAGACACCAGAAGTCTCCCAAACATTTCAGAAAGAAAAAAAAAATCTAAGAAAAAATCTTTAGAAAAAAAATGAGTTTTGCTACACTAGCGACATATATTTATAGATTTCAAGATCATATTAGGTATTGAGATGATGGAATGAATATTAAAATGCATAGAAACTAATATTCAATAATGTAGAACATGTATTAAACTTCACTTAACTTTTCAATGCCCATACTGCGTGTTGAACACTGAGAGTCATGAAACATTTTAGTTTTTCTTTTTTGAATGAGTGTTAGAACGCTTAACATTTTGTTGTAACTTAAATTTGTTGATTTTTTTTAAAACATTTTCTATTCTAATTTTGTTCTTAAAAATAATACAAATTAGTTTCATTTATAATAAATATTTAAATTTTATAATTATTAGCATTTTAGATAAAAAATTATCAAACATTCTAATTTATAATTTTTAAACAATATTTTTAATACAATATAAATTAAAATATAGTTACATATTAATTTAATTGTGACTTAAAAAAATACAAATAAATATAATAAACTAAAGTACAAATATAGGTTTTAAGTGTTTAAAATGATAGCTTAGACACATGAAGTGGATCACTTTTTTGTTTTTGACCGGTAAATGTATTTATACCTTCTGATTTCTTGAAATGATCACTGACCCCACAATCAGTTGATACATACTACTTCAGTACTTTGTATGTAACAATTTGAGTTAGAGTCATCAAAGAGTCAACATATTAAAAAGTTTATGATATTGAAGATAATAATGGCATTTTTATTTAAATATTGTTAATTAAAAACAATTTATCAAATTATGGTATTTCTGAAACAATTTTCCTGTTTGGGGTAATTTTGCCATGTGTACATTATTTTTCCCATAGCGACTGACGAAATATAATTTGTTTAAAAATATTTATTAACTGATTTCACCATATAAAATGCGAAACAAATAGGATCGAACCACGTGTCAGAGAACGAATGGTTTCGCCAGTCAAATGGTGAAATTAAAAGTAAGTTTCGCCACCACCAACGCAAAACCAATAGGAGAGCGAAACGTGGTGGTAACCGTAAAGTGTTTTGCCAAAGGAAGCGCGAAAGTCATTAAATAAATAAAAAATATTTAAAATGAATGGCTGGAGAGTATTTTGGACACATGGTTACATCGTAACTATTTCGCGGTTGTCATGGCGAAATCTTGTTTCACCTAACCTATGATAAAACCATTCAAGTTTTACATGTTTATTAGAGGTAATAATCATTATTTCTATTTTTATATAATAATTTTGTTTTATATTTTTTTTAAAAATCTGAAAAATTGAAAAAAATTGAATCTTAAATGTTTTTTTAATTTTATGCAGGTGATTAAGTGGGTGGAGTGTAGTAAAAAATTGGGCTAAAGGGTTTATTAAGGTTAGTAAGAAAATTTTGTAATTTAAAATAATTTTTCATTAATTTGTAATATGTTTTTAAAATGTAATATTATAATTAATATGTAATATACATTGCTTAAATTTAATTTTATATAATATGTTTGTATGATATTATTAATATGATGTTTATTATATTTGTTATATATTTATAAGAATAGAGAATAATACAAAATTAGTTAAATCAAATAATATAATTCTATAATTAAATAATGATTTATACTTAGTTTCATTGTAATAAATAAATTTTACACCTAATTATTAATTTAAGTATAATGTAAAAATTGTATGAAGTTCATGTATAAATTGTAATTATTTAAAATATAAAATAGAAAATAATTTGTCTATAAATAAATAAATTTATTTCATTAAAAAACATAACATTATTTATATAAATTTTAGTATAAACATTATTTTATTTAGTTTAATTGTAATAATTAAATTTTATACCCATTTATTAATTTGAGTATAATTTAAAAATTTAAAATTTGTTATTATGCAATTCTTGTAGATTTAAAATGAAAATATGATAAAATAAATTTTAAAAATAAAGTGTATGTAAATAATAACAGTTTTCTTATTTAAATAACTAACATTATTTATATAAATTTTAGTAATTATAATATTATATGAAAAATAATTACAATAATTATAATACATATATAATAGTAATATGTATGGAAATTAAGATGGTGGTATAACATTAGTGATATAAATAATTTTTAATATAAATATAATATAAAGTATGTATTATTAATTATGTTAGAAAATTATGAATTAGTATTATTGAAATGGAATATTAATACTAATATGTTTTTTCTTGTATAGATGGCATCACCTTCACGATAGAGTAAGGTTATTAATTTTGGCCCAGAAGATCTATCACTTCTTCGGTTTCAGAGTATTCATGTTTCTGAGCATATTTGGGTTGGACGTGATCACTCAATATTGAGGGTTAGGAATAGTCAAAATATTTCTGTGAACTAGAAGGTGTTCCTGAAGAAATTATTTCGCATCTGAAGTTAGTAGAGTTTATTAGAGTGACTAACTTGTCCCAGTTTTCCCTAGATGTGGGGTTGATTACTGCATTAATGGAGAGGTGGAGGCCTGAGATGCACACCTTCCACATGCCCCCTGGAGAGTGTACTATTATTTTTCAAGATGTTGTTATTCTCTTAGGATTACGCATAGATGGAAGACCAGTTATATCATGCACTGGAGGTGATTGGGCACAGATTGTGGAAGAAAGCCTAGGTATCAGACTAGGACTTGAGCATTTTGTAGGGAGTTTCTTGAAGATGAGCTGGTTGGACAAGCACTTCACTCATATTGCTATGCATAATCAAAGTCGTTGTAGATTACTCGATTTGTTAGGACATATATATTGAGGCTTATTGGAGGGTTCATGCTTCCTGATCACTCTAACAGTAAGGTATCTATTAGGTACTTGCCTTTACTTGAAGATTTTGAGTTGACCGATCAATATAGTTGAGGTTCTACAATTCTAGGTTATTTGTACAGACAGCTATGCATGGTCACTAACATTGACCGTGTTGCTATTGGAGGACTTGTTGCATTGATTGTGATGTGGGCTTAGGATAGATTTTGTCATATATCACCTAGCAATCCCCCTATACACATCTTTATCTTCCCTACGGTGTCAGGTAAGTTTTTATCGTTATTGTTATTGTCTATCTATGCATAGATTATATATAATGTTATTTATCGCAACCCTAATATTTTTATTAAACATTACTTACAAATGGTTATCACTAGGAACAAGAAAGGGGAAGAAAGATGTACAGTACTACAAATATATCTTTGATCGTCTAGCACATAATGAGGTATTAGAGCCTACTTTTATGCTGAAATAGTTTTTTAAATTGAGATTACCAATATGGTATTGATCATATTTTTATTCCTGCACTGGATTGTATGGGTGTCATACAACATAGAACTCATTAACATGCTTCCACCCATCTGTAGAGACGGTATGGATTTATGGAGGGCGGTTGTGCCACTGATATGTTTTCAGGTTTGTGAGTGACATCAACCTAATTGAGTGATGCGTCAGTTTGGTATGGTTCAGCACATACCAAGGACTCTTTACCAGCCTGACCAACTTTATGACCTTACCTTTAGAGGAAAGACTGGAGAGAATTGGTCAGCCAAATTCAGTGTTATGTTAGATATTTAGGAGAGTAGATGACTGTGGGTGATGACTAATAAGCTCTAGGATGGATTACTGAGTTCTAATTCAGAATACATGCGATGGTATGTTAGTCACACACATCGTTGGATGACCAGGGATGTAGCCTTATCAGCTTTGTTGGTATGTTGTTATTTGATGTAATGTTTGAGAGAATTTTTTATATACAAATATACACTAATGATTAAACTCATATCATTTTTAGGGTGATGTGATGGAGAGATTACACTACTTAAGCATTGATGGACAGGATTCCTTTACCTTTGATGAATTAAAGGACTTGTTTGAGACTCTTCTATCACTAAAGAAGGAGCAGGATCGCATATTAGAGTCTATTTCATCTTCAGATCCTCTAGTGCAGAGTGGTAATCCAGTAGATCCAAACTTACACATAGACTAGCCACAACAACGAAGAGAAGGAAGGGGTTTGGGACGTTGACGATGATAAGTATAGGTAGCAGAGTGGTCCGTTTCGGCAATGCCAGAGTGCCCTGATGGTGTATTCCCCATACCATCACAGTTCCCTTTCCAGGCATTGCATTTGTTAATTGCCTCCACTTATTTCCATTTATCACAGGGTTCTCACTAGCCATCACAGCCCCATCGTCACCATTTACAGGATCAAAAGATTATAGCCCATTACCTGATTTATTTATGACACCTCCTCACGATCACCATTCCCTTTTGACTCCAGGTGCCCTATACGTACAAGCTGACCCTATACCATCATTCATGCCTCCTATGGATTCAGGTATTGATCTTAATGCCGAGTTTGGTGTTGTTGCTGATATAGGAGAGATTCGTCAAAATCCCTATCAAGGATCTCGAGATAGACAGAGGCAATGCATCTTGACTCCAGAGGATCATAATCATCACGCACATAGGGGGAGCAGCAATGAGATGTTTATTTGTTGTATTTTTTATATCATTTTACTTTTCGTAGCTGATGTATGGTTTATTCCTCTATACTACTTGAGGGTAATTACGATAAATAGCATTCTCATTAAAATTTCAAACATGTCAACACTTACATCAATTATGCATTTACATATTAAACAACATTGTTTTGTTGAGGACAATGACGTCGATTATGACTAACTTCGTTACAACACAAACACCTTTGTCTAGTTTGTGACTCAACCCAGTCCATTTCATTCCTAATACTAGTTGACTTCGATCGCCCCTTACCTTTAGCTCTTTCAACGTTAGGCACCAACTTCCATTCATTATTTGTAAGGATGTTGCATTCATTTTCAAGGAGGCACCAATGTGGGGAGTATGCATTGACAACATATTGCATTGAATAAACTTGGTCAACATATTGCCAAAAATTAATACTCACAGCTATACAGGCCACTATCACATGCAAACAAGGAAATCGATAGGACTAAAATCTTTCACATACGCAAAATCTCCTATCTAATATAACTATCTATTAATGTCCACCCATTTGCGTAATTGGATTAAATTCTTCTTCAACCTCAAAACTTGTTCTTTGTATGTCATACCTATGAACTTGGTGTGATGAAGCCTCTTTTTGATTTTTTGAATTTGCAACATGACTTTATGATAAAACATGCTTCCATTATGAAGGTCAGATATGGCCTCTTCTCCACACTTCACAAAATATTCAACCAAACGTTCATACGTGGCTTTAACCAGTGCAGTTATGGGTAGATTTTTAGCACCTTTGAACACCTTATTCATAAATTCTGAAAGATTTGTGGTCATGTGACCATAACGTCGCCCATCCTCATCATAACATAACGCCCATTTCTCTTTTGATATGAAATCAATCTTCCTTCATATATCTTCAGATTCATTATGAAATCTACTTAACTTTTACTGAAATATTACCTTCGATGGTGTATAACCTACACATAGAACATTAAAAAGCCTTACATTTATGTGGCTAAGCATTCAATTAAGTCTAACATAAATATTATTACGTCAAAAAAAATTGCATACCTAATTTGATGAGGTCTTTCTTCAATGCTATATTTTTAAATCGGTGATTGAAGTTGTTGGCAATATGATGAATGCAATATACATGATATGCATTTGTAGGTTGCCACCCAATGTGTGGATTTGAGACAACTTCTTTTATACTTTGATGCCTATCTGATATCAAACAAATTCTCACTTATCAATAACATGCAAATGAATCAATGCCAAAAACCATTCCCATGCTAACAAGGTTTCTCCTTCAACAATTGTAAAAGTTATTGGAAGGACATAATTGTTTCTATCGTGAGTTGTTGCAATGAGCAATGTATGACGATACTTATCATATAAGAACGTCCCATCCACTTGTAATATAGGCTAGCAAAACTTAAAAGGTTCATGACATCGTTTGAATGACCAGAATAACTATTTAAATACTCTAAACCTATTATCCACTTGATGACAAGCCACATACTCTTTTATTTTAATTCTATAAACAGATCTAGGAGCATGTAATTGCATGTATTCTAACTAATATGGCAAGATAGCGTATGATTCATCCCAGTCACCAAATACTTTTACAATGACTTTTTGCTTTGCCTTCCAAACTTTTTTATATGAAATTTTGTATCCAAATTGAGCACGCTCTTATATCAATGAAATATGTATCTACAGTTCTTCATTCACCATTCCTACATAAAATTCAATTGGTCTAGTTAATAACAATGTAATTGTAAAGAAATTAAAACACATATACAAAATATTTGTCTTACCAAGAATGCATAAACAAATTAAATCAGAATCTAGCTTTTGATGATCTTGAGAAATTCTAACATTAACACATGCATGTGAACCACTCCACCTTGTTATTTTTCACTTGTTTGAATTCTTTAACAATGAAATACTCACTCTCCATGGATAACCAGAGGTATGGTTTAAGCATTTAACATACAAACATGTTAGTTTTGACTCAGCTACAAAATAACTTTGATGAATCTTCATTGCATAATGTTTTAATGCATTTTTCACATCTTCTTTACTATCAAATAACAACTTAACGAATAAAAGATCTCCTTCAACCTATGAATTGACTTCTTCATAATGTTGTTCATTCATTTCTTGATCAAGATATTCCCAATTAATATACTTATACTGTGGAGTAAAATTCCAAAAGGGAATTACAATATCCCCTGCATTATATTTTACAAAATTCTTTAGCATTAAATTTACATATTAAACTAAAAACAACAAATTTTTTACAATATTCCACATTACCTCCTAAATTTTCATTTACTTCTATATTTAAGTTGGAATGAAACTCACCTTCAACATCAATAAAAGAAGAACTACCTAACAAATTTTTTGCTTCATCATCTCCATCACTGTAACTGTCATAATTTGTCTTCATTATCTTCATCAACATCATTTCTAACTCCTTTATGGCAAAAAATTTATAACTTTTAATTCAAACAATTACATATATTAATAAAAAGATATTACAACATAATTAATTTTACCTTCATTAGGATCACGACTCACAAGAGTGCCATCATTTTGTTGTGAAATTGATAAATTTAAATTCATCATCTACAATGGCACTAATGAACTTCCACCAACAACAATATCTAAATATAACTCAATAACATTTATACTAGATTGTTGTTGAAATGTACTTATTATGCAATCAATATCTTCATCATCACATATATCTAAAACTGTATACTGTTAAATATTTTCATCAATCAAAAAATAAAAAATTAATCTAGAAATTACTTGATTATGATTAAGATTAAGTTTCAAATGAATTTTTCTTTTCAAGGCTTCAAACTTATTCCTTGCTTTATCTGAATCACTTTCTTACTTCCATCAAAGCTCACTTTTTTATTTTCTTTATATTCCACCATTCCAATATATGATAATAATAATCTCACTCATCCTACATTTTTACAAATAAACTTTATTTAACATTTAATTTTAAACAAAATATAAAAAATTCAATACTCATTCATTGATTTAATAGTATATTTAATTAAAAATAGCTAAACAATAACTAATTTCATAATTAAATTTTAAAATAAAAATATAAATAAAAAAATAAAATTTATTAAATAAAACTAACCTGATTTTCTTTGGCTTGCTCTTCTTCAATGAAAAATGAGTCTCAGTGAGCACACACATATATATACAAATCAAGTTTTGCCATATTATTTGCATAATTTTTCATTGAGTGTGCACGTGTCAGGTCCCTATTAGTTTCGCAATACGAATGGTGAAATAGGAACAAAATTTTGCCATTGAAAATGCAAAATTATCCACATTTTGACACGTGGCAGGGCCCCATTATTTCGCTAATCTTGTGGTAAAAATCAATAAAAATTTTGTCATCATTTTTGTGAAATTCACCACAATGTGACATGTGTCAAAGTATAGTTAAATTCGTTGTTCTATTGGTGAAATTTATTAAAAAAAAACTTTATTTCCTCAGCTGATTTAGCGAAACCTTTTTGACACATTGACAAAATCATCTCAGATAGAGAAATTATTTCAAAAATACCATAATTTGATAAATTATTTTTTAATTAACAATATTTAAATAAAAATGCCAATAATAGTATAACTGTTTTCCTTTTTCCTTTTCACTATTTAGAGATTCTTAAGTTGTTTACTATCAAAAAGTAGTGTATATAATATTACAGCTTTTTTTTAACCTTAACTATTCCAAGACACTTTCATGAGTAATGTTTTATTGTAACACATTGGTCATCAATCTTCTCACTCATGTCTTGTCTTTCTTTTTTTATTTTGTTATATTTTTTTCTATTCAGTATAATCCGGATCTGATCCGGGTCGTGTACTTAAATATAGTGAGTGGATTTATTATTATAAATTTTTTTACATAGATAAAAATTTAAACTTAAAACTTTACTTAAATGATAATGAACTGCTTGACACTCAAACTAACCTCAGATAATTATTTTGTTATCATTTGTCTTTTAGAAGATGAGTTTTGTATATGTCTTGAAACTCTTTTATTTTAGAAATAAATTTTTTAAATATATGTATATAAAAATAAAAATATATATCATATTGCATGTGGTATCAATTAATATATAGTCTAGGTGTATTTTATAATGATTGCAACTATTGCTCTCCCCACTCATTACATTGTATTATCAATTAACATAAAATAATATAAAGTATTGGGTTGTAGCTCAAAAGTGGTAGAAGCTTGGAATATTCAGGAGCACCAGAGCACAGATTCTTCCCTAAATACTTTTTACATCACATTCCCAACTCTTTGCCCTGTTAATGCCACCTCATGTCCCTACTAGGAAACATTAGGTTTTAGGGTCTACGATTTATTCAACAATAAACCAGTCATTTTATTTTTTAAATAATTTAAAATTGATATTAATTAAATATTATTGATAATTATTTTTAGCTTTCACTCTTTTTTATTTATTTTTCATATATAGACATATCAAGAATATATTTTAAAGGTGAAAAAGACAACTAAAAATTATCCCTCAAAATTATTGAACTTTTTTTCCTAATAGTAATATTAGAGTCACCTCAATCTATTTCAGTTCTTAATATATCAATAATTTAAATATATAATCTACGTGTTGCTCACGAAAAGAAAAGGTAAATGAATGTTTGAATATTCAATTGGTTCATAAATAATATAACTGTATTTTGTTTAAAAATTTTGATTTATAAATCCAAATATAAATCTATAATATATGAAACGTAATATTTGAATACGTTACTTTGTTTTTTTTTTTTTCCTTGAAAATTTTATCAATTGAATGAAATATTATCTTAATTTCAGTTATCAATATTAAAAGAGAATTTCCTCCTTATAAGATTCTTAAGCCTATCAATAATTCTCGAACATCATAAAATTCATTAATTAAAAATTCTTAAGCCTATCAAAATTTATTTGAGAGTTAAGATTTGTTTCTGATTTAAGACTCTAAATTTGAGAAATCAACTACAAAAAAGTTGTTCAAGAGATGAAGAGTATAACAAAAATAAAGTAAATAATAAAAAAAGAAAATTGGACTAATAAAGAATATAAAAGGAAAAAAAAAGTACTACAGTTCAATTTAAGTAAGTTTATAAAAAATTTCTTACAAAAAAATAAATATAAAAAATAATTATTTTTATAAAATATAATTTATCTTCTTAAATTTTAAAGAGGTTAAATACAAGAGTTTCTTGAAATATAAAAACATAAAATCACTTTATGTAAAATCATATAGAAGACACAATTGGTTAAGTAAATTTTCAACCCTTAATTTTGTATCTTCCTACCTATTTATATATACTGTAAAGTAATTATTAAATTAAAAAATAATAATTTTGTTAATTCAATCTTTAAAATTAAATTTAAATATCTAATAATTGTAAATTTTTATAAAAAACTCTACTTTTTTTCACTTTTGATATAACAAATATTTTTTTATTTAAATTTTTTATATTTAAATGCATAAAATCAACTTTAAAAATTGAAATTAAGGTTGGTAAAATAAAATTAAAATTAAAATTAAAAAATGTGTGCAATATAGCATGATAAATGTCCTAAAACATTAAAATATTTTGCCACTCCTTGTTACCTTTTCTCGATCGATAATGGTTTGAGTATACAAGTTAAATAAGTGTTTATTGTAATTTTTTATATAAAAATATACTCTTAGTTTTATTATAAAGTTTATTTTAACAAACTATATAAAAAACTTATTAAACCCACTTTGCAAGTATTTATTTAAAAATTACTTCTTTAAAATAAACTGAACATACATTTAAAATAAATATGCTCATGTTTGGTTATAAGTATTCCATAGACTTGATTATTAAATGGGCACATACTTGAGTAATTGCAAAGATTAAATTTAATAAAAATAAATTAAAAAGAAAAATGTTAAGGTTAAAGAAAAGAAGGGGTGGGAACAATGATTAGAACATAAATATAAAATGAGAAATGGATATTGGGATTCGCACTGACACAGTTTGCTAAATTCCAAGATCCACAAGAGCCATCCATCCATTCAATTTGAACCATCATGAATGAGATTATTATCTTTTTCTCAAAATATAAGACACGCTTTTTCATGTCTTCCTCATTGGTTGGAGCTCAAACCCAACAATACCCAATACACATTTCTCTCTCTCTCGTCTTAGAGAGAGAAAGTCAGAATCTGTTGTATTGTAACGTAACCCAGAAAGTAAAGTGGCAAATGCCAAATGGGTAGTGGCACTGCCACCACTGCAGCCACAGCAACATTCAATACTGTGTAGTCAGATGCACACACATTCTTTCACACTCACACAAAGGTATCACCGCCACCAAGTATGCCTCTCACTAAGCAAAAAGTTGCTAACTTTGCTACCAAAAAGTTTTCTTCTCTCTCTATACATAACGAAAAAAAAAAAAACTGATTTGGGTTTCTTCTTTTTATGCTTCAGGGCCTGTCTTGAAGCTTGGTTTCATCATTTCTGGGATAAAGTTTGAATTTTTGTTTATGATCGTTGAGTTTTGTCTTCTTTGCTGAATCCTTGTGTTTCTGGGATTTGTGTGTTGCAGTTGAACTGAGCAAGATTCTATCTTTCTCTGCTATGGAAGCCTGATGCAGGACCTTGTGTGTATTTGGGATCTGATTCTATCTGGGTTTTCTTTTTCTTCAAGAAATTTGAATGATTTTGGTAAAATGATGAACACCTAGAATCAGTGAATTGGTGCAAATAGGGGAAAGTGATGGCAGCAGGGTCAAACACTGGTTTTCACTATGATGATATGGGTTCTGCTTTGAACTGGCATGCAATATCATTTCAATCTGGGGCTGTTGGTGGCATACCTGAGATGGTTCCAATGGGTAATTATTTTGGGTTGAATAATAATAGTAATAGTGCCTCTGGGATGGTATATTCTGGGAATTCAAGCATCATTAGCAATGTCAGCAACTCTATCATAAGTCAATCTGGCAGTCCATCTGCTTCTTCTTCTCTTCTTCTTGATTCAGTCCCTGGACTGAAGCATGATGCAGGGTTGGCTGTTGAGTGGTCTGTTGATGAACAGTACAAATTGGATGAGGGCCTTGTCAAGTAAGTAGTTTATTGTTTGTTAGTATTGTTATTGATTACTGATTTTGGCATCTTTGTATCACACATTGAAACTTGTTTGCAGTTAGTACTTTTTACTTTTTTTCAGAAAATTAGTCTGTTATTAACTTGCTCATGTATTTTACATGTTCTTGTCACATAACTTCAGTTTCAATAATTGGTATTTTTTGTGTGTGCGTGTGTGTGTGTGTGTGTGTGTGTGTGTGTTTGACTTACATTACAAATGGATTTAAGAAAGATGGTATTAATGTTCAGTGAAGTTTTCATTTTGATAAAAACAAATATTGTTAGATAAAGGAGAAGTACAGCTAGGGGGAGGACAATAAATTTTACAGAACAGAAAACATTAGATGCCACGGGGAATGTGAAAAAACTCAAGAATGTAACAATTATGCCAACTCTTGGTGCACATCAGAAGGAATCAGTCTCCTTAAACTGTTGTAGAACACCAAATAGAAGCAATGAGCACCATCATATCCCATAACAGGTTTAGGGCCATGAATACATTGTTTTTTGTTTTGTATGTTTATTACTTTGTATCCCTGAAGTTATGTTCTTGGCATCTTTCTGGTATTAACTGTTTGAAGGCTTTTGGGCATCAATAAAATCCTTAGAGATCGTGCATCCATGCTTATTCCTAATTCTCTTCTGTTTTCTATTATACTCGTGTTGGTTTATTTCCACTCTTGATGATACCTTATCTCTGCCTGTGGTGTGCTTATCTTCTTTAATGGTTTTTTTTTATAAAAAAAACAGCTTTATTCGCTTGTCATATACTCTATTTTGTTTCTGTTAGAGAATACTTCAAATACAATGAGTCAGCTGTTAACAATTCTATAAGTCATGGCTTATTAGTTATGTTACCGAGGGATGTCTTGTTAGGGAATAAAACATGTCTTCTTGCTGTCTATTTCTGTTTTCTGAAACTGCATGCTTTCTTTTACACTTTTAATTTTCAAGTTCCAAATGTGATGTCCCTAAATTGATTTCTAATTCTTGCTTCAAATGCTGCAAATTCTTTTTCATTTTCTTTTCCTTTGCTTACATTTACTTAGTCCTATGCTTTTCTCTTCATTTAGAAGTGCATAGATTAGTATAGTTCTATGCTTGTGCTGATATGTTCTTTCTCTTTTTATAGTTTATGCATAACAATTGGTTTCTTTTTTCCTTCTATCATGCCTAGATATGCTGACGAGCCAAGTATTATGAAGTATATCAAAATTGCTGCTACATTGCGTGATAAAACTGTTCGTGATGTTGCTTTGAGGTGTAGCTGGATGACTGTAAGCTCTCTCTTTTAACAAAGTCTCCAATCTTCTTATTTTAATACTGCCTATGAATGATAGAAATGCTGTAATGTTGTACAAGATAAACTGTTATTTTAGTAAACAAATCCTCTGTTGTAAGTCCAAATTGTTTTCTGCTTTATAATATAGTGCTTATACTTTTAGATAAGCTGTGTAGTATGTAGTATTTGTGTTGCCTTTTCTTAGTGATTAAATATTACTTCTTGGGCTCATCTGAATTACTCTCTTCCATGTAGAAAGTTGATATATGTATGTATGTAGATAAGATACAAATAAGGATCTTGTAACCAATTTTTTAACATGTGAAGTGTAAAACCTAATTTTAATTAGGTCTTTTGCAAGTTATATCTATTGTAGGTCTAACTTTTTGTTTAGATAAATAAAGTTTTACCTGTTGTAGCCTTGTAATTAGCATTGTGCAATAGCTAAGCACTTGAAGGTTCTGGTTGCATTGTACAATTAGCATTGATGTTTCTGAACAGCATGGCTATTGCACTTTCTATCTGAACTATCATTCACTATGCACTTCAATTCAAAATCTCTAAGAAGCCCATTCTATTTATTACCTTCTTGTTTTACTATGTATTTGTTGCCTTACTTTTCCCATTTCTTCTACCGAAAGGATTGTGTTTATGACTTCTCTTATATTCTGCTTATGGATATTACAAGAGAGTTGCTATCTATGATATGCAGAGACAGGACAGCTTTATTCATTCATTAAGTTTTCTAGTTTCTTGTTGTTTCTCGTTTTTTTTTTGTTTTTTTCATTTTGGGAAGATGTCTTATCCTTTCTGTGGTCATTCTTTACCTCATTTCTCGCTGTTATAAATTCTGTTTCTATAGGACCCTTTATAGGTATAGGATATTTTATCCAAGATGAAAAAAAGTAAAAAAAAAAAAAAAAAAAACCTATTTAAAGGTTATACTTCATCCTATTCCTATGTCATAATCAAGTTGATGTCTCTTAATTAAAATGAACCAAGTTAAATTTCCTTGCCCATTTTTTCCCCATTTAAAAGGGAATAGATATTGTGATGTATAAACTTTTATCCAAAAAAAAAAAGGTTATGCAATGTGTGAACATAATGTATTAAATATAAAACTTGTGTAATTATATAAATAGTACCTTAAATCTGTATATAAGAACTTAAAAAATACTGTTTAAACCCTTTTGCAGAGGAAGCGAAGAAAATCTGAAGAACACATGGTTAAGAAGGTCAACAATAGGAAGGTATGTGAAATTTTAGTGTTTCTTGAAGAATAATCTAGTCAATCTTGAGTAATTTTCAGTGAAATCTGTACTTGATGTTTTAAGTAGGTCTTTGCATTTAAAATATATTTACCAATTCACTTCTAATTTTGAAGATATGCTTGGGTAATATTTACTGATTGAAAAGACAATTTTATGAAGTTGCTTTTTTGTGATTCTAATTGTTAGGATCCTAATTGCAAGGTATGGGATTTTAGTGTGGGGTTTATAAGGTCTAGGGCTCTCCAATTACAATGGCTAGCTTTTGTGGTGTGGTTCTCCCAAAGTTATCACTAATCTAGTGCTAACTTATGGCAATAAGGAGAGTCTCTGTATCTCTCTCTCTCTCTCTCTCTCCTTTTTGTACAAGAGTTGATTGGAAGAGGTAAAAGATGTACACCTTATCTTCTCAAAGAAACCACATAGGAAACTATGCATGCTTCTCCATTGAAGAAATCTCTTTTTAGATTCTTAAGGAAATATTAATAGAGATGTTCTACAAAAGCTAAAAAGTAGAAGAATACTAATGCTAAAATATCTATAACTTTGTTTTTCCAGCAAATGCTTCTTAGGTTATGTATTTATGCAATAAGAATAAAAGAGTGTTGATGATAAATATCTAGGATGTTTGCAAACCATAGACGGTATCCTGTATTTATAATATTGAATCAATTAGTGTCATCAAGATCTAGTGTGATTTCGAAAATATTATTCTAAAGTTATACTTCTTCAGGATAAGCCAGTGGAGTCCTCATCAAAGCACTATTTGCAGTCAACTTTAAGCCCAAGCATGACCACATATTCTCGTATTTCAAACCATATGGACAAAAGTCAAGGCATGCTCTGCAATGATGGTTAGTATATTACTTTATTGTATATAGCAATATAAATTTTCACATAAGTTGTTATTTTACAACATACGCAAGTGTCACCAATATCTCTGATTTTGGAAGTTCCTGTTTGGCTCGGTCAAGGACAAGATAAAGCATAAACTATTAGGTGGAAGCCCAAAAATGGCTTTGTGTGTTTAATCCGCCCCTTCACGTGAGACCCTTTGCACTTGAAGCATTTACAATGCATGAGATTACTCTACTTTCTGATAAAAATTAATTAAATTATGAATGGGGGCTTCAAGAAACAACCTCTTAATTACTTGGTCATAGAAATGGTTTTTATATGTTCAACAAGTTTCAACTTAAATTTAGGTTTGATGCATTTTATGGTATTTTTTAAACTTATTATTTCAAGCTTGCTGACTGTACAAATTAGTTAGCACATTGGCTGCTAATTTTTCATTTTATTTTACTAATGTGTTATTCTGTTATTCCCCTTTTTCAATTTTGGAGATGTTTGGGCCATTATCTTCCTCTGCTATTTGGCCCATCATATACTATGCATTCTATTATTAAGAAAAAAAAAAATTCTGATAACATAGTGGATGTATAATTTGGTCTTTGAAAGTGGCAACTTGTATTACTTTGGTCTTTGAAAGTTTACATATATACAAATTAGTCCTTTGAGGCTTCAAGTTGACAATTTTGTTGGGTAAACTTAGTAACAAGTTGACCGTTTTGGGGACCAATTTGTATAGACGTACACTTCTAGGGACCTTATGTAACATAAGTTGTTACATTTAGGCACTATTTGAAAGAGGGTTTTTGGAGAGGAAGAGAGGACATTTTTTAATTTTAAATTAAGAGCATTATATATCATTTTTTATGATGAATGTATGATCAATACATTAAGTTTATATTAATATATTATTTCATATCTTTTATTTTGAAAATATATTAATTTAAAATAGAAAATTTGTTCTCCCCTTCCCTTCTCTCCAAAACCCCTCTTCCCAAACAACCTTCTTAGGGACCAAATTATATTTCAACTAAATAGTTGGAGGAGAACCTGCTTGAATGCTGATTTCCCCCTAAAGTATGTGTGATTAGATTGGATATATAGCTTTCTTTAAGTGGTAAGGAGAGAGTAAGAACAACTCAGTGGTTTTCAACTAAGGAAGAAGAAACTATGCAGGTTTTTGACTAAGAAGAAAGCAGGTTTTTCTCCAACAAAATGTTTCATGAGGAGGAAAGAAGTTATCTTGTGGGTTTTGCATTTTAGAATTATATCCCTTGATTGACAGGTGCTTATCCTATAAACCCTCCTAATGAGCTCTGGTTCTGCTACCAGATATTCACTTGCATGCATACGTATTTTACTTTTCATAATATAATCTTTTTCCCTATTTGTTATTAATTCTTTCTGTAACCTATAATATACATTGGTATTATGTCGAACAGTCATGATGTGTTTGTAAAATAAAAATAATTAAATATTTGAATCTACTTATTTTATTTTTATAAATTTGTTTCTTTTTGTTCCTTTCTGTTCAACTTTTAGTTGTTTATTTGTTCTAGAATCTACATATTTACAGCACTATCTAGTATTATTTTTCTATTTTTGAAATTAAAAGTTAGAAAGGAATTTTCAATCCTAATAACTTTGTAACACTAAAGCTTATGAAATATAAATATGTCAATATTAAATATAATAACTGTAAATGTTACTATCATTTACATGTCTTTTGGCTAGGCTTGGTAAAAATTGGTTAGTTGAAGTTCTGTTACAGTTAGATGAATTACTCAGATTATCTATTTTTTTCCTCCACTTTTTTTTCGTTACCTAACTCTTAACACTTTATATACTCAGAATCTCAGCCGCTTCCTAACTTTTACTGACATTGACACTTGAAATTTTGTTAATTACCTTTTTTATCCTTCCATTTTTTACTATCAGGAATTTGTGGTCCTGTGAAGCAACTCTTGGAGCAAAATGCTCAAGCTTTTAGTCAAATTTCTGCCAATTTATCCACTTTCAAGGTGAATATCTCAACTTTTAATTTTTATTGGTGTTTGTGAGTTCATAAACAGATTATTTATAAAAAGATGGAAAATCTACTTAGATGATGGTAATGAATGACATGGTTAAAAGTTTACTATACGTGACATTTTACCTGCTTAGCTGTTTCCATCAATGATTAATTGATGTCATGTATAGGAAAAGAGAAAATTGTTGGGACATAGACAATATTCACCTATGATATTAAACGGAAAAGCAACAAAATAATTGAATCGTCTCTAAACTTCTTGATGCTTCATAGTTGTTGATAATCCGATTTGATTAGCAATTTATAGGTAAACAAATTTATACTTGCTTTCTTTCTTTTTTTCCCTTTTTATGTTGTATGTTTTATCTATTCATTTTCATGTTCTCATCATATTATTCATATATAAATTAGGTTTTGGCCTCCAAGCTGTATAATGATCACATGCTCTTATAAACAGTTGCAGGATAACATCGAACTCTTTGGTCAGACAAGGCACAATATTAATACCATTCTTAACGAGTATGTATTATTATAAATAAGTTTATTTATTATTGTCATCCAAATACATTTCTTGTTTAGATCTGCTTTTTGATGTCTATTGCATTTTGACGTTCACTGATTAAGTTTGTGCAGCATGAGAAAGATGCCTGGCATAATGAGCCAAATGCCTCCTCTTCCGATTTCCATTAATGATGACCTTGCAAGTAGTATATTGCCTAATAATAAAACTTAGGTAAGCTATTGGTTAATTGAACTCATTTCATGTATTACTCATTTTTTTCTTGAAGTTAAAGTGTTAACAATCATGCTTCTAGGTGTTTTGTTGTGCAACATTCTCCTCTTATTAACTTAAACTTGTCCACATTCAAATAGGAATAGTTTGAACAGGTAGAAAAAAGGACATTCTTAGAAAGGGTTTGCTTCGTTAGCAAACTTGATTATTACATGTACCCATCATAATATATGTAAAGAAAAAGCATTGATCTTTATTGTCTTACATGAAAGTATACTTGATTAGTCTGACTCTGTAGTAAAACATGCTTGTAACTACTAGTAATTATGATTGGATTCTTACTTGCTCATGTTTCCCATAGTTATGGAAACACTATTATGTGTGGATTTGCAATATTTGAATACTTTTCTTTTCGCTTGATGATTTGTTTAAACCTAATTGACAGTTGAAGCCAAATATTACTAATCTGAGATTTATTACAAAGAAATCTCGTCTTCTCAATCCTTTTGTTGTTAGAATGTTAGTCAATCCATCAAAGAGATTATAGAGCACAAGGATGACTGTAGCCTGTCACGAGGGGATTTTATGAGTCTGTCTGGTTTCATACTTTTCTGATGTCAAAAACAGAACCACTCCGAGAATCTTTAACTGATTGATCTTGTTGAGATTCCACATCCATTGCATATATGACTAAAATAGAGTTTATAAAGGCTAAGACAATCTTCACTTTATGACATAGCTTTTTTGGTTAAATTAGAATTAAGCCCAAATTTAAGATGGTATAAAAGCCTATCATTGATTCCATATTGGATTGCCCTTGACTGTAAAACAAAAAAATAAAATAAAATTGGCCCCACAAATTTTTTCAGTGCAATTAAAATCATTGGCACGGGGGTTGTGTTGAAATCTTACATCAACTACAAATATTACTAAAGTAAAGTTTATAAAGGTTAAGATAATTCTTGTCAATTTTGGCAAAAGCCTACTTGAATCCCAAAAACTAGCTCTAAAGGTGAAAATTGTTTTAGTTTTTATAAGTTTTTATTCGGTCATATTTGTAGTCAATGTGAAACTTGAACATAAACTTTTGTGCTCAATTTGTAAGGTGACGATTGCTTTAACCTTTATAAGTTCCTATTAGGCTATGTCTCAGTTAGCTTTTGAGGTTGATTTAATTCTATGCCCAAATTTAAGAAACCTAAAAGTTATTCAAGGTTTGGTTCAGTTCCAAATCATGATTTGTTTTTTTATGTTCTAAACTTTTAGGTTTGGCATTCATATGTTATTGTCTGAATAGATAAAAAGAAATAAAGTAACATTGATTATGATTGCAGTATATAGTTCTTTATGTAATTGAAACAAAAATTTAAAATAATCGAAAATAAAGGCAATAATAATGCAAGAAATGATGAAAACACAGAATCTAGTTTAGTCTATAAGTATACCCAAAAAAATATTTGTAAACCAAATCAAAGAACCTTCATAATTAGGATTTAAGGACCAAATTACGTTTGGTTTAGTTTGACTGATTTACCAAGTTTGGTTTGGAAATTTGTACCACCAACGGTTGTCATCACTACTCTTTCTGCTACCATATCAGTTTATTTAATCGGAGTTTTTCGATATAACGAGGAGAACATTTCTGTTTGGTTGAGTGTTAGTATGATCTATTAATCACTGTATAGTATGCTTCTTTTTGGATGATTCTTGCAATTCTGTGTTTCATTGAAGATGACTGAAGTATCCACTATACATTTTGGCTTCTTATACCAGACCTATTTTTGAGTTATATTTGTGAACTGAAGTACAGAAAATCAGATATTAAAGTTGATTAATTTATTTATTATCAATTCAAGCCAGCAAATTACTGACTTAATCAAGATCGCGTACTCGAAGTGCACTGTTAGCTGCAATTCTTTTGTTGGTACATGCGATTGAGGAGCCACAGCATAACCTATATCATACTATCTCAGATCTTTTTGCAGAGTTTCTGATCCACCGTTGATCTTACCACTACTTGTTTATTATTTTGTTTGAAGGAAAATCTACTCTCCTGTTGTATAAACTAAACATTTTTGTTGCCAAGACAAGAGAAGAAAAGAAGATAGGAAAGCAATTGGTATAACAATGGTTTGAGCTTATTTACCTTCATTGGTTTTGGATTATTGGTAATTTTATCATGGCATAGGGAACTGCTGTAGATCTATGATACTAGTTCGCCATGGTTATTATTAGCTGCTTTGTAACATGTATAGGTAAATCATTATTTACACCATTTCTTGGTTGTACATGAGGGGAACAAATTAGTGTCCTTTGCAGTTTGTGAAACTACCCATTATTTACACCATTTCTGCTTTTTAGGGCTCAACAATTTAATTGATACCCATTTTGAATGTTGTATGTATATTTTGATTTTGACATGCTTATGTGTGCTTTTACTTAAATCTCAAGACAATGATGTGTTTATGAGCATATGTTGAGAAGAGAAATTTTTTCATGATTTTTCTTCCATTGGGAGGATGACATGTGAAAATGTAATTGTTTTTTCATTATCCGAGAATAAAGGGGATGTATGAATTTCTCTATCTTCATCAATATGCAAAGTGTGCAGTTAAACATTTTAATTATATTGAGACGATTGGCCTTTTTCATTTAAGGCATATTCTTTGGGAAGGAAATTATAGTTTCTCTTTATTAACAATCTATCCACTCATCAGTTCATTGTTCAAATTTTGAGATTTGATTAATTGTAAATAATTAAAATAATTGTAAATTTCCTATTGAAAACTTGTAATTAAATCTTTCAATTCAAATTAAGCTCACGGGACAATCTTGTTCCTAATTGTATATCCATGCCGTACCATGCGTTCTCTTTATCCTTTGTGATTTTTATATCTTTGCACTGCAGTTTTTTAATGTTGCTTGCCATATGCTTTTAAACTTACAGTAGACATTGTATACTTTTTTTAAATTGTGAGCTGTTATTTTTTTTAATATTTTAAAAATTAAAAAATATTTATGTATTTTTTAAATAAACTATTAATTTTAATTATTTATTAATATAAAATTAACGATCATAATTATTTAACGTGTCAAAGAATATAAAATATCCTTTCATTTTACAAAGAATAGTAGAATTTGCTTTTTAAATTAAATTATACTATTTTATTTTTGTATCTTATAAAAATATAAAAGGTGATTGTTATTATTTCTAAACTTGAAAAAACATTGTATACTTTCTTTAGATTGTATATTGTGATTTTTTTAACATCTTAAAAATTAGAAGATATTTACATTTTTTTAAAATAAATTACTAAACTCATTATTTATTAATTTAAAATTAATAATTATAATTATTTTATGCATACAAGAGTATATATCTTTCATTTTACACAGTACCATAAAATTTACCATACAATTAAGGTATTAGACACTTGTGTGAAAAGAAAAAGTTATTTTAATTCAATATATTCTCATTCTTTATGACAATAACCACAACACTTGCATTCAAGAGATTCAGTGGACCGTGGCAAATGGTTTACTACAATAGATTCCTACAAGCGAGTATTGTTTGCCAACCATTTCGATGTAATTAATGCTTAGCAAAAACCCTCAACATGTGTTCCAACTTCTCTAGATTAAAACAAATTAAGAAACGCTGTGTTCAATTTGTCAACTCTTCATTTGACTTTAGTCCAAATTAATAAATTCCTATGCCTACTTTGGAGCATCTTTAACATTTCATCTTAAAGGGTTGCTAGTTGTGGTTTTCTGAAAATGTAACGTGACGTATAGAATGATTGCTCGTAGAAATAACTTTAATTACGGTAAAATAATGAGTTCTAGTTGAGATAGATAAAAAAGATTAAAAAAAAGAAAGTAAGGTATTGATAATAAAGTTTCTTTTAAAGGTTGAATGCAGGTTATTTCTATGTCATTAAAGAAAGGGAATTATGGCACAATTTATTGACTTGCTTTAAAATAATAAGTTGGTTGTTGAAATTATAGGTCCAAAATCTTAAACATACATAATGAGAGAAAATATCCATTCTTTAATCTTTAATTGTACGTATCGGTTACTTTAGTCTCTAATTTTATAAAAAATTTCCTTGGTTCTTAATTTTGTTAAAATTTATTTATTTTAGCTCATTTTTACTTCACTTTTTATTGTTATTTTGATTAAAGGAACTAAAATAAATGATACTTTGCAAAGTTAAATATAAAAATAGCCAAGGGTATAATTTCAAAGACTAGGATGGAATTTGCTCTATATAAGTACTTTCATAATAAGTTGAACATGTCATTTGAAGAGTCTAGCCGATCTTGTAAAGCCTAATATTAAACTAATTCAAAGCTTGATTGTTTAAGATTTTTTTTAAAAAAAAAAACATTTTAAAAAATAATTACTTTTCAGTTTTTTTAGATTGTTTCATTAAGATTATAAAAAAAATTAGAAATAAAAAAAGGGTGAAAGTGCTACAGTGAGTTAGCAAATGTAAGAATTTTCTATTTGAAAATATCATATACTCATCCAATTGTCTTAAAAATCATCATTTTATTTTGATTAAAATAGGGGTAATGACTAAAAATATTTTGTTGAACTAGAAAAAATATAGAGAATTTACTTCGCTATTTTTTTCGCTTAAGGCAAAGTTATTCGCTTAAACTAAATTTAGCCAGAGATGAATCTAAATTTTTCGTCAAATTTGCTTAAGTTAACACACATTTGCTTAAGCGAATCAAAGACAAAGATAAATCTAAATTTTTTATCAATATTAGCTTAAGCCATAGATCATGCGCTTAAGCAAATCAAAGACATATATGAATCTAATACGTATTCGCTTAAGCTAATATTCATTGCTTAAGGCGTTATTGTGTTGTATTTCACGACTTAAGCAAATTATGTTCCACTTAAGCGAATCACTTTCAATGGGTTATTTTATTTTTTTGTTTAAGCAAAAAAACTCGGCTTAAACAAATGTTGCAGAATTTGTGCGATGCAAAAATGACCATTATATAGGAAAAACATGCGAAACATCTAAAAGGTTATTGAATAATATATCAATACAAAACCTCATTTTCATGATAAATTAAGACGGAAAAAGTGGATGTAAAAATTTTAATTCTAAAAATCATTAACTTCATAAATAGAATTTGTGAAAAACTCAAAAGATCTAACATAGCATTTAACATTCTATTGATTCAAAAGTTATTTTTTTTACGTATTTAAACTACATTTGAATGCATACTTTCTTAAAATAAAGTTAGAAGATCTAAGATACACAAAAGTGAAGATGAGAAAACACAACGTATAAAATTTTGAAGACAAAAGACACTAATATGTTTTAAAGTTGCAAAATAAAAGGTTTTGAAAGTCCAAAGAGAAATTTTGAAATTTTTTATAAAGGATTAAATGATAAATATGTATAAACTTGTATTATTAAGTTATAGGTAAAAGATTTGAAACTGTTTATAAATTTTAAAATACATCTAATAGTTTAATAATGGTCACTCACTCATAAGTCACTTACTTTGCTAACTCATACTAGCTTCTACCCTGAATATAATCTAATTTTAGCTTTTTATAAAGAAGTGGCTTTGAATAGCTTCTAAAAAAGAATTGAAATTATAACTACTCACTAAAATAAAAATTACTTTTATATATTTTAAAAACTATTTTTTAAATAGCTAAAAAAAAGGTCTCTCGATCCATGGCCCCTGCACAAGGATGACATGCATAAATCGAGAAATGGGCCAAATTTTTTTTCTTTCAAGTTTTAAAACACTATCTTACCATTTCATTTCCAACACTATGTTTTACTAGTTTATAGGGTGCTTATTTATTCTCTATTTATCAGAGAAAAAGGTTATAACTTTTTTTTTTAAAAAATTCCAAAAGTTATAATTTAGAGTGGAAGAAAGAATTGCATTGATCATATATACTACACATACATTTTCTGTTTAATGTTTGCTAGTTAAATGCTATATTCTATTGTTAGAACTATGAAATTTTAGAGAATACAAACTAGTAAGGTGGAAAAGGGAAAGAAGAGGAAAGTAAAAGTTAAAGTTCAATATAACATACAAAGCAAATGAATGATAAAAAGTGTAAACAAACATCCCAGAAAAACATGTTAAAAATGTTTACAATATCAACATTGCTCCCTTATTTTGAAATTCATAGTATATATACCTTTTTTATGCTAAATTATTTGTAGATATTGACATTCCCTCTATACAAGTAAAGAAGATATAATATTCAAAACTAGGCAGGGTGTTTCAGTATGTATATAAAATCCTCAATGGTAGGTAGTTTTAAAAAAAGTATAATCTACCTTCCTTTTATGAGTACTACAAAGTCAAAGGGAATACAAGTCTTCTCTTGATGTAAGAAATGATTGATATATCCTTAAGAATTGTTCTCTTTGTTGAAAAATTAGACCAATTTTTGTGTAAGTGGGATTTTTCTTTGTCTATGTTACTTAAAATAAGCTTAAGAGAAAGTAAAAAAATAAAGAGAACTACATACAAAAATTTTAACGTGAAAAACTTTCTCAATGTAAAAAGTAAAAATTACGGGCACTAGCCGGTAAAGATCTTCATTATAAAAGTAGGATTACAATGATTCTCTCTCAATATAAGAGGATAATACTTAACCTCACCCTTATAGGATGGTATACAAATTATCTTACCAAGTGTGATGGAATCACTCAATTTCTCTCTCAAAGAAGATTATAAACATTCTCACTCTTGATTCTCAACTCTCTAGTTATGCACAAGCTTCTCTCAAATTTCCTATTTATAGTGAAGGTGTGAGGCTTCCACCAAGAAGAGATAGTGAGTATTAATTGACGTTCACCTTTCCAAAGATGAATCACCACATTCAAAATGAATATGCATATTCTCAATAGTCAAGGTATTAATTTTAAGACATTAGATAAATAAACAAATAAATTTAAAAATAAAATTAGTTATGAACTACAAGGTAAGTAATTATTTTTATCTTACCCATTATAAGTTGTAAGTTGTAATAGCTTTCAGCAATTATCTTTTGGTCAAAAGTGACTTAACTGTTTTTGTTGTAGAATGTTGTCATAGACGTATTTTCTCACCAAGTTTTACACTTTAGCGGTAATGTTTTATTTAAAAAAAAAAACTAAAGAATTATTTAATTTCTAAAAATAGCTTTTTATTTTTATTATGTTTTTAATAAAATTTTGTATTATTTGTTCGAGATTAGAATCATAAATTAATTTAAATTATTTTAATATCACTGACTTATTGTACTTTTATTTTCATAATAAATTATTTAAATATTTGATTTTATTAATATATTTTTTAAATATTAAATTTTTATGCTAAAGCCGATCTCCCAATTTTATTACGATTCACCCCTAAACATTAACAATAAATTCAAATTCAGAAATTGAAAATCTTTTAACTAGATTTTCTTATTAACAACACTCGATAGCATATTTGCATTATCTTTTGATTTATTGATTAAAACTAGATAAATATGATGATAAGTATTATTTATTGATTATCTATATCTTTAATTTATTTTAGATAATAAACATCTCAAAATTTTATTGATTCTTTAATTCTCTCTCTCTCTCTCTCTCTCTCACACACACACACACATATATATATATATACACACACACATGCACAAATTAAAAGTGAGTTTTCATCATGAGAAACATAATAGTTATGAAATTAACTTTAATGTAGAATTAATCTTAGATAAAATTATAGCAATTAGAGCTCTTTTAACAATATAGCAAGGCAGAAAGAAGCATCTTACAAATTGTCGTTATGAGAAAAAGACGTATAGGATTTCAAAAAAATAGTGAAGGGTCATCATCAACACAATTTTTCATTCACATAGGTTCATTACGACTTTCAAACTTCCATTTTCACGTAACAAATGACGAAAGGTCATCATCAACACAATTTCTCAATAGGATAAATTTGCTACCACTTCATAGTCAATATGACTATATTGTCGAATGTGTTAAGCCTTTTGAAAAGAAGCTAACAGCTAGTAACGTAAAAGCAAGTCACAACAGGCTATTATTCAACAAGAAATACCTTAAAGAATTTTTTTTACCAATATTGAAGAATGGTGAAAATATTGTGGTAAGAATACCCATTAGTGTTTATGATATCGATGGTAATGTGTTCTCTATAAAGTTCAAAAAATGGAAAGATAAGTATTATGTCCTTAGTAAGGATTGAAATAACTTTGTTAAAATTTATGTATTAAGGATACATGAAGGTTTTGTTAAAGTATGAATATTTTATCATTTAAGACTCAATAATTTATGTTTTGCTCTTAGTATAAGAAATTTTGAGGAGTTATAATATGTGAAGAGAATAAGGACACTCTAAGTAAAATTGATTATTTTGTTAAATTTTTTAAGAAACACTTTACACTTAGAAGATTATTCTTGTTTTTTTTCAAATTGTTATTTGAATAATTTTTCTTTATTCTGAGTTTGCTATTATTTCTATACAATATAATTTTGTTATATTCTCATTGAAGATGAACATAAACTTGAATTTGTATAAGGACCATTATGGTTTTAAATATACCCTTAATATTTAAATAAATTTTTAATATAAATCTCTTTGTATTATTATGTGTATATAACTGTATATATTATTAAATTATGTAAACAAATTAATTATTATGAGTATATTGTAAAATGTAGTAGATGGAGAATTTTAAAACCTTTAAAAATATAAAATAAACTTTGAGAGAATATTTAAAGTGAAAGTTAAATATAAGATGAAATATAAGTAGTTATAAAAATTTAAGTGTAATAGAATGATTTTTATTTTTTTTATAAAAATACTAATTATTTGAAAATAAATTATTTGACATAAAAATTATTTAATTAAAATTTTACAGTTTTTGAAAATATTTTGTTTACTGTTTAAATAGATGCGGTGTAAGAATTTTAAATTACGTTTTCCAAATTCAACTTTACTAATTTATAAATATAATTACATAATCATATAATAAAGTGAAAGTTTTACAATCACAATCATAAACACATTTTTAATTTAGTCCAAATAAAATATAATTTATATAGACTTGAGTATATTTTTGAAGACTGTATATTCTAACTTTTACCGTTCTTTCTTTTACTGGGAACTGCGTCTTCTTCTCCTCCGCATCTCCCAGTCGGTGAAGGCTGAGTGGTTCAGGGAGAAAAGAAGCTGTGTTCTCTCAGTTTAATGCTTGAAGAGCCTCTACATGATGTCAGAACAACTCCACCTTTGATGGGGTGTCAGAACAAGTCCCACATCGTGTGATTTCGGATATTAAAAGAAGTTTATACAAAGTTAGAGTCAGCCAGACTGTGTCCCTTCGGGGACATCCGATAAAATTGGAATGATACAGAGAAGATTAGCATGGCCCCTGCGCAAGGATGACACGCACAAATCAAGTAATGGTCCAAATTTTTTTTATATTTAAATCTTTTAAACTCATTTTGTTATATTTTGTTTGTTGCATAGAGTGCTTCTTTATTCTCTTCATTTTGACTTGCATATAAATCTGTGTCTGATGATTTTGTGTGAACCTGATGAATAAGTTTTATAATTTCTTTCCAGAAAAACAATTGGTTTGATCACTTTATGCAACAATTAGTGAAATTGGAATATGCTCTTTATACAACGTTCAGTTAGAACTTACACAGATTGCTATTTAAGATTCACTTGTTAGTTTATTTAACGGTTTTTTTAATGTGTCCAAGGGAACACAATTAAAACCTAATCACATGACATCACAGAATTTAACTCAGTTAATAACATTAAAGGCTATAATTTTCAATTAAAAGTCACTATTTATTGATTTCTTATTATGTGTTTTTGGGAAAATGTTAAAAAAATCGTTTACCTAAAAAATTGAATTTGTTATTTACAATGTACAGATAACCCACATTTGTTCTAATTACATCTTTGCTTTTCTTTTCAGTGAGAAAAGTAAAGGAGCTAAAAGAGTTGTTTTGCAATCCAAACCCAGTCAGGCATTTGAAAGGTGATTAATTCGCTATTGATATAAATGCTTTAGTAGGAATATTTATATTGTGACTAGGGAGCACCCTTTTTCATCTTGATTCTTCTGTGGTTTATTGTTGATTTTATTTTTCTTTTGGTTTATTAATTATGTTCCATCTCTTGTTATAGCTGTGTGAAAAATATATTGCAGAATTTGTGCTGGTTGCAATGCCATGATTGGATATGTAATATTTTTGAGTTACATGGAGCTGTTTGGCATCTAAAATGCTTTTGTTGCCATGCTTCAAAAAACTGCTAATAATTTATAATGAGGTGAAAGTCTTTGGTTGCTGTATGCTCCACACAATGAATTGAATCTTGACATGTTTAAACCTTGTTCTAATATTCATATATGATGGAGATCCTTAACTTATTTCCTTAATTTTAATGTTAAATATGATAGTAAATAATGGTTGAATCACCACTACCATAAACCCTGCCATAAAGGAGCTGCATAACCCAAGATGTGATGTTTACAAGAACTTTGCAAGTATTCGGACAATTGGATGTTGTATCTTAGTAACAGTATTTTAATCTCCAAACCTAAAATTTGGAGCTGAAGAAAGAATTGCACTGCAAATAAGTGATGCACTCATATATTGTTTTCTGTTTAATATTTTAAGTTTGTAAGCTACACATACAATATGGTAGGATTATGGAATTTAGGGATATAACTTCACTACGGTGGAGAGGGGGGCGGGGGTTCATTAATCATTAAGATACAAAGCAAATGAATGATGAAAAATCTTAACAGAATCTCCCCTCAAAGCATGCAAAAAACTCCCTTAGTATAGGATATCACTTTAGCCTCCCTTACTTTGAATTTCATCATATGAATAGCTTTGTTGTGTAAATTGTTGTTCATACTGTGCTGACAATTTTTCTTTTCAAGTGAATTGAAATATGTCAAATTACACTATCAGGTATCACGGGAGATCAATATGATATCTCACAGGACCAAAACTAGCGGTTACTGTAATTAGGAATAGTTGTCACATTAATTAGGAGATTTGATTGTATATGATTATATTTGAACTGATTTTGATACTCTAATCAGTAATTATAAGTGGAGCACATATGTATGCCTCTAAAACATAACAAGATTCAAACACATTTTTCCTCTTTTTCTATATAGTATTAGAGCCTGTGGTAAATTTGATTTTGGGCCATCCTTGACTAAATATTAAAAAAAAAAGAACACACTGATTTTTGGTGCAATTAATTTGGCCTCGTAGATTTTCCAATGGAACTTACTGGCCTCAACAACTTTCTCAGTGCAGCCTGCTTGACTCTGCAAATTTTAAGTGCAATATTGAAAAAACTCAATCTTACAATTTACACACTAAATATCTAAGGCAGGATGTTAAAGTCCCACATCAACTACAAATAAAACAAAATGAGAGCTTATAAAGGTTACAATAACTTTAACTTAATAGCTAACAATTGGGAAAGAATTAGATCCAAAGTCCGAATTTAAGAATTTTATTTAGGTGAGGTATAATAAGAGTTATAGGGTGAACCTAAATTGCTACGGACTCTGATTTACAACCACAACGAGTATATAGTTTGCCTCTCAATTCTCATTTAAGAGCCCAACAGAACTTGTTCGCTGTAGCCACTGTTGTGCATGATAGTGTGTCAAAGTTTCGAGTACCAAAATGACAGCCAAAGAGTTTCAAATAAAAACCAATTGTAGCAGCTTGCTCTATTTATTATTTGGTCAAAGGGATAACTATTTTGTGTTGAAGAAGATGGTCACACAAGTTTCCATCATGAAGTTCTATACTTCAAACAGTAAGCCATTAATATAGTTATTAGTTTAGTATTGTACCACACACACACACATATATATATATATATATATATATATATATATATATATATATATATATATATATTTCCACTCATCAAGAGTTGGATGCAGTTTTTGATATGCATGACATTATATTCAGTATTACACACCTTGTTTTGATTTTATTCCTTTCATCATTTCATGGTACCAGAGCGTTCTTTTTAAGAGAGCTCTGTTGCGCTCTCTGATACAATGGCTAAAAATTTCAATTCTGCCAACAATTGTGACTCTAATTCAACACAAAACTCTGCCAACAATGGAGGTAATTCTGATTTAACACAAAACCCTACAAACCTTACTACTTGCACCCTGGAAAGAATCCAGGAACACTTCTTGTTTCACCTCAACTAGATGGTGTAAACTACCACTCATGGAGTAGGTCCAGGAAACGAGCTTTATTGACAAAGAATAAATACAAATTTGTTGATGGTTCAATCATGCCTCTTGATCTTAATGATCCTCTTTATGATTCTTGGGAAAGATGCAACACAATGGTTGTATCTTGGATCATTAGATCATTGAATCAACAGATTGCACAAAGCACGATTTACATTGACAATGCCAAGGATCTTTGGGATGATCTGAAGACAGATTCTCAGAAGGTTGATCATTTTCGAATTTCAAACTTATTACAAGAAATACATTCGATCAACCAAGGAGAAAGAACAATGTCATTATACTTCACTGATCTGAAAACCATATGGGAAGAATTGGAGTCCCTAAGACCAATTCCTTCTTGACACTTGTGTGGTGAGATGCAGTTGTAGTCTAGCCAAAGCAATCAAGAAATACAGAGATATAGAGAATGTTATTTGCTTCCTCAAATGATTAAATGATCATTACACTACAATTAGTGTTAGGTACTCCTTATGGAACCATTACCAACCATTAACAAAGTGTTTTCTCTAGTTTTATAACAAGAAAGACAGATCAGTAATACCTTGCGGGGAGAACCCAATTTTTTTTTCAACTTTCTAAACAAAACACAAATTGGAGACTACCATCTGATAGAGGAACATTTGGAAATAGAGGAGGAGGCAGGTTCATTAAGGGAAGTCATTGCACAAACATAAACAAGATCTGCACATTCTGCAAAAAGGAAAGACATGCAACGAAAACATGTTATTTCAAATATGGATTCCCCCCAAATTTCAAGTATAAGTTGAAAAAAGAAAATGTTGCAATTAACCATGTAGAGTCCAAGGATAATTTAGAAGCACCAAACTAAGGAGAATCCTCCAACCTTAGCAAAACAGCTAACATGACTTTCAGCCCAGAACAGTGTGTGCAGATTCTTGCCATCCTACAAAGATCAAATCTTGAGCTCAATCATGTAGTGAATCAAGTAACCCATGGTAGTGCTGATGGTTTGACAAATTATCAGCAAACAATTGAACAAAACCCAGGTAAGCCTTCAAACCTCTTATACTGGATTCTTGATAGTAGAGCCACAGATCATGCGTGCAATTCTATAGCTTGTTTTGACACAGATAAATTCCTATCACTGAAATTGCCAAATGGTGCAACTACTAATTTCAAAGAAAATATATTTGCTTGATGTTTTTTATATACCAAAAATCAAGTATAATTTGATTTCTATTCACAAATTAACTGAGTCAAATGAGTGCAAATTAATTTTTAGTCAAAATTCTTGTCTGATACAGGACTCTCAAACGGTGAAGATGATTGGGCTTGCTGAATTTAGAAACAATCTATATGTCACTTTGCTAAACAATGTAAGCTACCTTTTCCTATTAGTAATAGTAAAACTTTAAATATATTTGATCTCATACATGTCGATATGTGGGGGCTCCTCAGCATAAACTCATTAGATGGTCATAAATACTTTCTTACTTGTGGTAGATGATTTTAGTAGACATACATGACTGTTCCTACTGTAACAAAATCTGAGACTAGCATTTTAATCAAGAATTTTGTTGCTTTAATTAAAATTCAGTTTCATAAGACAATTAAAATCATTAGATCAGATAATGGAAATGAGTTTTATATGGCTGATTTTTATGCTCAAAATGGTATAATTCAACAAACAAGTTGTATAGGAACACCGCAACAGAATTCTGTTATAGAAATGAAGCATATACACATTCGAAATGTGACAAGATCTCTTCTTTATCGGTCAAACATACCTAGGATATATTGGTGCTATGCAGTTACATATGCTATACATTTGATAAAAGATTACCTTCTAAGATTTTGCAAAATAAAACTCCGTTCAAAATACTATATGGGAAGCCTCCAACACTGTTGGACTTAAAGGTGTTTGGAAGTTTAACTTATGCATCAACCATTACACATAATAGGAACAAACTTGATCCTAGAGCCCAAAGATGTGTATTTGTGGGGGTAAAATCAGGAATAAATGGATATGTTGTTATGGAAATAAAGTTTAGACAAATTTTTATATCTATAAATGTTATATTCTATGAAAACTTCCTTATAAAGTTCTTACTCACGACCAATCAAATGGCATTGTAGAACATTCACATGAGAATATTAATTTCCTGTTATATGATAAAGTGAATTTTGCACCTATTGAAGCTAATTAAATTAATACAATTTAGAATAATAACTCTTTTAATGAACAACATCCTAAACACTTTAGAAATTGCCAACACCCAACAACAATGGATCAATAGAAGCTGAGAATGAACCTCAACTAAGGAGATCTAATAGAGCAAGACATCCACCTATTTATCTTCATGATTTTCACCGCAATACAATGGTTTCTTCATCAGGTGAATCAGATCTCCAAGTAAGATATCCTTTGTCCTCTGTATTATTTTATAAATCTTTATCCACATCACATTTATGTTATACACTTTGTATTTCAATAGATTTAGAACTTAAGAATTATAAGGAAGCTATAAAGTCTCAATATTGGATAGAAGCCATGCTGAATAATGAGTTAAAAGCTCTAGAACAAAATCATACTCGGGATATAATTGATTTACCATTAGGTAAGAAAACCATAATGAGTGTATAAGATAAAATATAAATTTGATGGAAGTATAGAAAGATATATAAACAAGATTAGTAGCAAAGGGATACTCGCAAATAGAAGGATTAGATTATTTTTATACGCTTGCTCCTGTAGCTAAAATTTCTACTATGAGAATTTTTTTGGCTGTTGCAGCTTGCCGAAATTGGAAGTTGGAGCAATTAGATGTCAACAATGCATTCTTGCATGGAGATTTAAATGAAAAAGTGTACATAGACATTCATGAAGGGGTATTCTACGTAAAGCCCAATCAAGTTTGTAAACTTTAGAAATCTTTGTATGGATTCAAGCAAGTTGGGCGACAATGGTTTGAGAAATTATTTGTTTGTTTGAAATCTCTAGGATACAGGCAATCACAACATGATCACTCATTGTTTACCAAATGTTCTCATAACTACTTTATTTCTCTCCTTGTGTATGTGGATGAGATCATACTAGCTGGGATAGATAATTTAGAAATTTTCTTTATTAAATAGGAATGAATAGCCGTTTTAAGGTAAAAAATCTAGGTCCATTAAAATATTTTCTTGGATTGGAAGTGGCAAGATCAAGCAAGGGAATTTTGTTATGTCAAAGAAAGTATGTCAGTACTTTCTATCTGAAATGGGACTTTTAGCATCCAAACCAGTCGGTACCCCTATGATAAAAACAACAAAATTCTACCAAAATGATTATGAGCCTTATCCTGATGTTCATTGATATAGAAAACTAGTTGGGAACTTTTATACTTAACTACAACAAGACCAGACATCACCAACAATGATTCAATACAAAGGGATTATTCATGATTTAAGGTATCTCAGAGGAACACCTAGAGAAGGGATTTTTTATCTGATAACCTCAAATATGCAATTAAAGGCGTTTAGTGACTTAGACTAGGCCTCTTGTTATGATACAAGAAAATTAGTGACAGGTTACAGCATGTTCTCAAGAGACTCCCTAATATCATCGAGATCAAAGAAGCATAATACAATATCGAGATTGATAAATGCTTTCTATACTTGATCCTACATTGTACTTCATGAATGATAATTGAGAGTTTTAAGCTATTCATTGATAAAATTTACTATTATTAATTTCATTTTATTTATATTTCAGGAAAAAGGATCAAGAAGTGAAAACCTTAAAGATGTCGAGAATTGAAGAAAAAAAGAAACCAGAGATATACACAGGCAAGTACATGCCCATGTATATGAGCGTGTATCTCACTGGTCGCGTCAATTGAAGTGTATCATCAAGACCAGAGATGTACACGGCCAGATACATGGCCGTGTACATGAGCGTGTACTTTTATGGAAAGCTTTGAAAGGCATTTATTAAAAAAACAGAGATGTACACGGCCAAGTACATGGTCGTGTACTTTTACGCTCAGAAATTTAACTTTTGCGAGAAAATTAACCCTAGGATAATTTCTATAAAAGGAGAACTGAACTCAAACCTAAGAGAGGCGGTTTTTGGACACGAAAGACTCAGAGACGGCAAGAGGATGGGATTAAGCATTTTATTTCATCTCTTTTGTAATTTTAATTTCAAGATGTTTAGGTTCTAACTTTCTTTTGAGTATCTAGACGTAATGAATCCTAATTGACTAAATTTTCTGGAATTCTTCTAATGCTATTTCATGTTCTTTTCTCTTGGGTTTAATTGAGTAGTATTAATTTTCTCTATCTTGTTTTCTTGTTTGAATTTGAGTAAAATTCTTGCATGAATTTAACATTGCTCAATTAAAAAGACTTGAATGTATTTCTAGAGATAGAAAGACGTGAGTTTTCTGTATTAGGATTAACCCTAATTATGGAATTCATAATGAATTTAATGCAGCCTAGGGGTATTAATTAAGGAAGAGATTCTGATTAATCAACTGAGGGTTAGGAATCATTATCCTTGAGAAAGGTATTGATTTAATTTGGAATTTCCTGCAGCGATAAGGGTTTGGAACTAAGTAGTTGAAGAAGAATTTCAGTTATTTGGACACTTAAGGGGATTTACAGTCTAGATACTTGCCTTTTTATATTGAATACCTTTAGTCATAATTTTTTATAATTTATTTTCAATAGAATATCTGTTTCTTTTAATTTATTATTCTTTTACTTTTAGCAATTTCATCAACAAGGTTTATTTCTCATATTTATTAACAATTACGCAATTAAGGAAAAGTTTCTTAATAACAGTCCCTGTGGATACGACACTTGGTACTTTAATTTTAATTTTAATAATATTACTTCGACAACGGGTACACTTGCCCAGTGATCAGTTTTTACACACCAAGTTTTTGGCGCCGTTGCCGGGGACTGTTTAATTAGGATTCCCTTTATTACGTAGTTACTAATTTTATTTATTTCTTTAATCTTGAATTAACTTAACTATTTTGCTTTCATTCTTTTTAGGAGTTGATTTTTCTAGTGTATGATCAAAACCCGTTCTACAGCACTATCTGAAGAGCTATTTGAATTTGACCCAAAAATCGAAAGAACTTTGCAAAAAATTCAGAAAGAGAGACGACTGCTAGTATAGAGGGAAAACGCACAAACACACATGGAAGAAATGGCAAACAACGAAGATCAACTAAGGACCATGTCCGATTATGCTCGTCCATCATTAATAGGGACAGAGTCTAGCATTGTTCGTCCGGATGTGCAAGGGAATTTTGAAATAAAGCCCAATGTTATTCAGATGGTTTAGCAGTTTGTCCAGTTTGATGGGTTACAAGACGAAGACCCCAATGCTCACATTGCAAATTTTCTAGAAATTTGTGATACTTTCAAGATCGATGGAGCTATTGATGATGCAATCCGCTTGAGGCTATTTCCATTTTCTCTCAGGAGCAGAGCAAAGCAATGGTTGAATTCTCTCCCACGAGGGTCTATCACTTCATGGGAGGCTATGGCAGAAAAATTCTTGGCAAAATATTTCCCTCCCGCGAAAACTGCCAAAATGAGGAACAATATCTCTTCCTTCTATCAGTTGGAGTCAGAGACATTATACGATACATGGGAGAGGTTCAAGGAATTGTTGCGGAAATGCCCACATCATGGGATTCCGGACTGGCTTCAAGTGCAAACCTTCTACAATGGATTAAACCCAGCCACAGGACAAATGATAGATGCTGCAGCTGGGGGCACTTTAAATAGCAAGACACCAAGGGCTGCACAAGAACTGTTTGAAGAAATGGCAATGAACAGCTATCAGTGGAGCTCCACTCGATCCAAACCTGCAAAATCGGCGGGGATCTATAGTCTTGATGCAGTAACATCCTTAGCAATGCAAGTGGAAGCCTTAGGGAAGAAGATTGATGGTCTATCTGTTAACCATCAAGTTGCTCCGGTAATGAGATGTGATATTTGCGGAGGAGGCCACCCTAATCATGAGTGTCGAGCTACTCAGGAAGAATATGCCAATGTGATAGGAAACATACCACCTTACCAAAATTATAATAGCATGAATAATCCGGGCTGGAGGAACTATGCAAACCAACCATGGAACAACAACCAACAGCCAATGCGGAACAACACACTCCCAGGATTTCAACAAGCTTCACATCCACCACTACCCCCAGCTGAAAAGAAGTCAAACCTTGAGGAGTTGATGACCAAATTCATTCAAACTTCAGAATCTCGGTTCCAATCCACTGAGACAGCACTAAGAAATCAACAAGCCTCTATTCATAATTTAGAAATTCAGTTGGGTCAAATTTCTAGACTCCTCTCGGAAAGACCCCAAGGAAGCTTGCCTGGCAATACTGAGACTAATCCTAGGGAGCAAGTCAATGCAGTAACATTAAGGAGTGGCATAACATTACAAGAGAAGGGGAAGCAAGAAACAGAAAAAGATGCAGTTGGAGAGGAGGATAAATGTCAAGAGGAGACTGTGGAAAAGCCCCCTGTAGTGAAAGAATTCATACCCCCACTTCCCTATCCAGCTAGATTGAAGAAGGACAGAGACAATGAACAGTTTGGTAAATTTCTTTCCTTATTTCGTCAGCTTCATATTAATTTACCGTTTGTTGATGCCTTGGCACAGATGCCAAAGTACGCCAAATTTCTGAAGGATCTACTGTCCAACAAGAAGAAATTGGAGGAGTTGGCCACAGTAACTCTGAATGAAGAATGCTCAGCAATTCTGCAAAACAAGATGCCCGAAAAATTAAAGGATCCAGGGAGTTTTACTCTTCCTTGTCTCATTGGTAGATTGATAGTTGATAGGGCTTTAGCTGATTTAGGTGCTAGCATTAATTTGATGCCATATTCTGTTTTTAAGAAATTAGGTTTAGGGGAACCTAGGCCAACTAGGATGAGTATTCAATTAGCTGATAGGTCAATTAAATATCCTAGGGGTATCATTGATGATGTGCTTGTAAAAGTAGACAAATTTATTTTTCCTGTTGATTTTGTGATTCTTGATATGGACGAGGACACTAATGTTCCCTTGATCTTAGGTCGTCCATTTTTAGCTACTGCAGGGGCTATAATTGATGTGAGGGATGGAAAGTTAATTTTGAGGGTTAGAGATGAAAAAGTCACTTTCAAAATTCCTGATGTGATAAAAAAGTCTTTGAAACAAGATGATTCTTGCTACTTTATTAATGTAATTAATGATTATGTTTCTGATTGTGCACAGGAATTCTTGATTTCAAACCCATTGGAAAGAAGCTTAGTTCATGATAGAGGAAAAGATGATATGAGCTTGGTAACTCAAGAACAATGGTGTCATTTAGAAGCCACTAAGCCATTATGGAGAAAGAGAGACTTCAAAGTTTTGGAGTGGAAATCAGAGAAGCAACGCAACTCATCCATTAATGAACCGCCAGATGAAAAATTGAAGGTCTACCATCATAAAAAATTCAAGGGAGGTAAACTATTTCAAAAAGGTGATTTAGTACTGTTGTACAACTCTCGCCGCAAATTATTCCCAGGTAAACTCAAATCCCATTGGTCTGGACCGTTTACTGTGCATAAGGTATTTCCTTGTGGTATAATTGAATTAACTCATCCAGAAAAAGGAAATTTTAAGGTGAATGAACATAGGCTGAAACTGTACCAAGGGGGTCAACTGCAAACTTTTGCAAATGAGGAGTTTAAACTCCTCCATGTTGAATGTTGCATGTTGAATGTTGAATTACATTGAATAGTTTAGGTTAGGTAGGTTTAGTTTATTTTAATTTAGTTATTTATTTGCTCATTTATTTATATTTTGAATAAGTGTCCTCGCCCCAGCATGAACCCTATCTCCTTCTGACCACTTTCTTAGTATAGATGATGAGTAGTTTAGTCTGCAATTAGGAGTCTTAGTTGTTGAATTTTTTACTTATGTTATGTTTAGGATTTAAATTGCTTTTGTCTGTTTATTGCTTCTGTTTCTTTATCGCATTATTTTGATCGTTCTACTCCTCTTGTCATTATGAACTGAGTTAAATCTTCTTATAAATCAATTTTAATCAGGTTTCCTTTCCAAGTCAATCTCAGATTAGTTTTGCTTCCCAAGATTCTTTGCTTATTTACTTACTCTTCAGGGAAGTTTTAGTTGCACTCTAACTCTTCTATTTGATTGAGGACAATGCAAATCTTACACTGTGGGGTAGATAATTATAGATGTTTTAACTGAATTATTGTTTTATTCTTGAGCAATACTGAGTCAATTTTACTGTTGCATAGAAGATGATATTCCTGAAAATAAAAATAAAAATAAAATAATAAAGATTCATATGCAGTTATTCTAGATATTGGATTTGTGTTTTTGATTGTTTCTCGATTGAAGTATCGGTAGATTTTTTTGATTTGAGGACCTTAAATCTATGCCCTTGAATCTATGCAATTTTTTTTTTTAAGAATCGTTAATATCTGAAAAATTGGGGCTCTGCTCAGAAATAAAAGAGCATGCCATAGAAGCATAACTAGTTGAATGTGGATTGCAGGCAATGTCCGGATACCACATCCTAGAACCCCGAAATTGTTTGAGGTACCGATGTGGAAAGCAAGGGGTGAAATTTTCCATTAATACCTTGTGCTAATTGGGATGGAGCATAAAATGCACCCTACTAGCCGATCATGGCTCAAAGTAAAGAAAATTAAATAACACCTTATGGAAGAATTCAAAGTTTTGAATTAAAATTTTAAGAGCTAATGGTAGAGAGGTCCTTATTTCAATTCTGTCTGAAGTTACAGAGGTCGAGAGCAAAAGAAAGCACAATTTGATGTTTAAGAATTACTTTCCCTCTAAAAATAAAATAAAATAAAAATAATAACAATAAAATAAAAATTCAGGAATTTGATTCTTTGTTGTCAAGGGTAAAATTGATCCATTTCTTTGCTTGGGGACAAGCAATCGTTCAAGTTCGGGGGAATTTGATAAATGCTTTCTATACTTGATCCTACATTGTAATTCATGAATGATAATTGAGAGTTTTAAGCTATTCATTGATAAAATTTACTATTATTAGTTTCATTTTATTTATATTTCAGGAAAAAGGATCAAGAAGTGAAAACCTTAAAGATGTCAAGAATTGAAGAAAAAAAGAAACCAGAGATATACACGGGCAAGTACATGCCCGTGTATATGAGCGTGTATCTCACTGGTCGCGTCAATTGAAGTGTATCATCAAGACCAGAGATGTACACGGCCAGATACATGGCCGTGTACATGAGCGTGTACTTTTATGGAAAGCTTTGAAAGGCATCTATTAAAAAAACAGAGATGTACACGGCCAAGTACATGGGCGTGTACTTTTACGCTCAGAAATTTAACTTTTGCGAGAAAATTAACCCTAGGATAATTTCTATAAAATGAGAACTAAACTCAAACCTAAGAGAGGCGGTTTTTGGAGACGAAAGACTCAGAGACGGCAAGAGGATGGGATTAAGCATTTTATTTCATCTCTTTTGTAATTTTAATTTCAAGATGTTTAGGTTCTAACTTTCTTTTGAGTATCTAGACGTAATGAATCCTAATTGACTAAATTTTCTGGAATTCTTCTAATGCTATTTCATGTTCTTTTCTCTTGGGTTTAATTGAGTAGTATTAATTTTCTCTATCTTGTTTTCTTGTTTGAATTTGAGTAAAATTCTTGCATGAATTTAACATTGCTCAATTAAAAAGACTTGAATGTATTTCTAGAGATAGAAAGACGTGAGTTTTCTGTATTAGGATTAACCCTAATTATGGAATTCATAATGAATTTAATGCAGCCTAGGGGTATTAATTAAGGAAGAGATTCCGATTAATCAACTGAGGGTTAGGAATCATTATCCTTGAGAAAGGTATTGATTTAATTTAGAATTTCCTGCAGCGATAAGGGTTTGGAACTAAGTAGTTGAAGAAGAATTTCAGTTATTTGGACACTTAGGGGGATTTACAGTCTAGATACTTGCCTTTTTACATTGAATACCTTTAGTCATAATTTTTTATAATTTATTTTCAATAGAATATCTGTTTCTTTTAATTTATTATTCTTTTACTTTTAGCAATTTCATCAACAAGGTTTATTTCTCATATTTATTAACAATTACGCAATTAAGGAAAAGTTTCTTAATAACAGTACCTGTGGATACGATACTTGGTACTTTAATTTTAATTTTAATAATATTACTTCGACAACGGGTACACTTGCCCAGTGATCAGTTTTTACACACCAGAGATCTTCATCAGAAGTTGTGTATAGAGCCCTGGCCATAACAGTATGTAAACTACAGTGGTTAATTCTCATTCTCAAGACCTCTAAATACCTTTCGTAAGTTTTACTCTTCTATATTGTGACATTCAACCAGGTAGACAGATAGCTGCAAATTTAGTCTTTCATGAAAGAACAAAACACATTAACATAGATCGTCATGTTGACGAGAAAAACTTAAAGTTGTTTCATTTGCTGCCCATATTCCACCAATCGAGTAGTTGATATATTCACTAAACCTCTTGACCATACTCCCTTTTATCACATTTTACCCAAGCTGGGACAATGCTTGCAGGGTATTAACAAAATAACTGTCAACTGTCTATTAGTTGGTAGTGTAGTTATAATTTTGTTAGTTTTAGTCACTAAGCTAGTAGTATAGTTATTAGTTTAGTATTGTACCATATATATATTTCCACTCATCAAGAGTTGGATACAGTTTTTGATATACATGACATTATATTCAGTACTACACACCTTGTTTTGATTTCATTCCTTTCATCATTTCAGTTATGTTGTTATTTGGTGTTACTCATAATCTCAGTATTACCTTTTGAATATGGAATGTGACCAATTTCTACAAATCATTCTTTAATCTTAGTTGAAAATTTTGAAGTTGCTGAAGGAAGAAGGAATTGTGGGAGATTATTTTCGTGCATGTAAGAATGGCAGTTGGAACATAGGGATGATTACACTTAAGGACTAATGTTTTGTTACTTGACGTATAATGTACCTGTAACTGAACATGTTACTGTGAGACCCTTGGAGTGATTGAATTACATGTTCATGGTTTCATACTACTATGGAACTTAAACATTAGTTGTACTATTATATTCCAACCTACAGAGATATAATTTGGAGCAGGAACATCACACTGATAATGAGTAATGCACTCAAATCTTTCTGTGACATATTTGGACAGTTACATGCTATAACTCAGTAACTGCTACTATCCCACCTTCATTAGACCCTAGGACTCTTTACAACTATCAACTGAAAGACGGTTTTCTTTTCTTGTTTCAAGCTCTGAAGGTATAGTTCAGTGATTGTAAAATATTTTTTCAGTACTAAATGCATAGGGATGGAATTATGCAAATTTGGGTAATTAAAAATACAAATTTTATGCAGTTATACTTAAAATTGATATCGTAGGCTGTTTCCTAGAAAAAATTATTGAATAATCTGAAACTATGTCATCTCGTTCACTCACATCTTGCTACGTATTTAATTTATTTTAAAAAAAAATACATAATACTATTTTCTTATTGTTTGGGACCATATGGTTCAGCATTATGCAAAAAATTTCCGTTCCCTAGACTTCGATTTTAGTGAGGTTTAATTAGTCTTGTACATTGAACTTAAATTGCATTAATATGAAATAAGGTGCTCAAACGGCTATTACCCAACTCGAATTAGGTGTTAGAAAAGCGTGAGTAGGAATAGGATGGATTTGAGAAGATATCCAAATTAGTAATATATGCTAACAAAAGTCAAACTGCATTGTGGCTTAATGGACTCTACTTTAAAACCACAAGAGGCATAATTATACGTCTAATTTACTATTAATCTTTGTTGACTTTTTTGTGCAGTGCCAAGCAATTAAGCAAGGAAACTACACCAAAATGAAGAACAAAGAGTTTCAAATGGCAGCTAATAGTAAATATATAATATCATCCAACGAAAAAGGAAATAAATAAACAAATAAGTTTAAAAATAAAATCAGTTATAAATTACAAGGTAAGTAATTATCTTTATCTTAGCTATTATAAGTTGTAACAACTTTCAGCAATTATCTTTTGGTCAAAGGTGACTTGACTCTTAGTTGTAGAATGTTGTAACAGATGTGTTTCTTTATAAAATTTTATAGTTTAGCAACAATGTTTTATTGAAAAAAATTAAGGGATTATTTAATTTCTGAAAATGTTTTTTTTATTTTTATTGTTTTTAATAAAATTTTATTATTTGTACAAGTTTAGAATCATAAATTAATTTAAATTCTTTTAATATCACTGACTTACTATAACTTTATTTTCATAATAGATTATTTAAATATTTAATTTTGTTAATATATTTTTTAAATATTGAATCTTTATATTGAGGCCGATGTCCCTATCTTTATTCTGATTAGTCCCTAAACATTAACAATAGCACCTAATCCTAAATTTATAAACAATATACCTATTTCTTAAAAAAAACAAAAAATTTAAATTCAGAACTTGAAAATCTTTTAATAAGATTTTCTCATCGAAAACACTAGATAACATATTTGCATTATCTTTTAGTCTATTAATTGAAACTAGATAAATATAATGATAAGTATAATTTGTTTGATTTGTTTAAATAATAAACATCTTATCATGAGAGACACAACAATTATGGAATTGACCTCTTTTAATAATGCGGCAAGGCATAAGGAAACATTCTACAAGTCGTCATTCCGAGAGGAGACATAGAAGAATTCAAAAAAATAGTGAAGGATTATCATTAACACAATTTCTCAATTACATAGGTTGGTTACCACTTCCAAGTCTCCATTCTCAACTATCAAATGAAGAAAGATCATCGTCAACACAAATTTTTAGTAGAATAGATTTATCACCACTTCATAGTCTCTATAATTGTATTGTTGACTATGGTAAGCATTTTGAAAAGAAGCTAACAATTAGTAACATAAGAGCAAGTCAAAATAGGCTATTACTCAACATTGTGGCAAAAATATCTGTTAGTACCTGTGATATGAATGGTAATGTGTTCTCTATGAAGTTAAAAAAAATGAACAAATAAATATTATATCCTTAGTAAGAGTTGGAATAACTTTGTTGAAACCCATGGATTAAGGATATGTGAAAGTTTTATTTAAGTATAGATATTTTATCATTTAACACTCAATAATTTATGTTTTGTTTTTAGTATAAGAAATTTAGAGGAGTCATAACATGTGAAGACTCCAAAAACAGATAATGGCAGGAGAGTTTCGGTTGCCTGACACTACCTTGGTTGTATTGCTGGCCTTTATTGTGCATTGTATATAAAACATAAAATATAAATTGCCAGTATGCCAGATCATGGATCCCTTCTTGACTCTGCCAGAACATTAAACATAAATTGCTTTCACACAACTATATGAACAATCGATGTTTTATTTAGAGTTCCTTAATCTTTGTTGGTGAACTAACGACACTACCTCTATAGATGATCGGATTGCATGTGAAATTTTATCAAATATATTTGTTTTTTCTGGTTCAAAATTTTAGTATTTTGAAAGTGTGTATACGTTAGTTGCAGTTTATCCTTCCTAAATTTATTTCTAATCTAATGGTTTGCAATTCACCTTGTGTAGAATAATAAAAATACATACTGTCATGTGTCATGGAGGAGAAATTATTTGTAATATTTAATAAAAAAGAATTAAAACTTCTTTGAAGCAAAATATATATATATATATATATATATATATATATATATAAGTGTGTGTGTGTTTTGTTAATATTTATATAAATAAAATTGACAAATTAACATAAATTTAATATGTTTATAGTTTGATTCAATTTTTTGATCTACGTGTATTTACTTACTCTAACTTTAAGTATTTAAACTGAATTTAACATAATTATCTTTATTAGTAGAGACTTAAACTTAAAAGCATAAATTAAACTGAAATTAACATTGTGTCAATTGATTCACATGGTAGATGATAATTTGATTCAATTTAGCTTAATTTTTAATATAAAAATTTAAAACTAAATGAGTAAGAAATTATATTTTTTTGTTATTAATTTATTTAATTTTTAAATATTAATTTAACATATTAGAACTGTTTGGATTGGTTCTTAATACACTTTTTAATCATTCTTTTTTCACTAACACTAGTTACTATAAATTGGTTATGAGCCGTTGTGGTTGGACTAAGGACATGAAAGAAGGAAGTATTGCATGAAAAGATGTTTTTGTAAAGAATAAGAAATATTTTAAGTTTTTTAATTATTTTAGTTTTGGTATAGAGTCAAATGCCTTATTTCGATCAAATTGTCATGTCACCACCACTTCCATCTATTCACCTTGAATAGACTACAACTCATACTCATTTTGAATTCGACTATGATCATAAAAGCTTCAACTATTGCATGGACATATTTTCACTATTTGATATTCATAATAAAATGTTAGTTTTATTGGACTCATGCATATCATACCAACGTTGAGTGCATTTTCATATTAAACGGTTTTAATATCAAGTATAGATAACATAAATCTACCTCAACTAACAATATAAACAAGAAATCCCTTAACCCAAAAATACTATCTTTATCATTCCATACTTTTATTTTGACTAAATTTTCACTTACTTAAATGTCAAAGTATTATTGCAAGAATATCAATCCTTTGAAATTTTCATAGCATTGTGAGAGTCCTTTCTCAATCCTTCTTAGCCTTCAAAAACCATCAATACTAAGTATTTAGGTTACCTTCAATACTATGGTATCAAGTCTTTAAAAAAATTTAGTAATAAATAATTGTAAATTTTATATAACATATTTTTAATATAATAAACATTTTTATATTGAAAAATTATTGTTAAAAATTTAAACTTGACCTGCGAATTATGATTAATAATTTTTGTACATTTAAATACAAATTTAAAATATCTATATAAAAATAATATATAATATTGTGAGTATATGTATATGTATGCAAATTTAATTGCAAAACAGGTTTAATCAGGAAAATCCATGCCCAGATAAATATGATTTTTCCTATCTAAATTGGGTCAGGACTGAACGAATATCTATTGATTCTAATTTTATTTTTATGCCCAGTATTCATATTTATTTTAATATTTTTCATTGATAAAAATGATTTTGTTCATCTTGTAGATGGAATAAGTTATAGACGTAAGCAAATACAGATAAACGTGATAACTCAATACAATTAATCCAAACCACAAAACAAAAATATGTGTTAATTCAGAATTGTTAATTTAGTTTGCTTCAAATAATAACATGCCCTGTTTAATTAGTTTTTGTCTTAGATTTCGAGAGTATAAATTCAATGTCTAGATGACCTAATCCATTAAAGTTTAAATCTTTTATTTGATTTTGTTGGAAGCATACTTTTGTAGAGCTAATTCTATTCTTGATCGTTTGTTAATATTTCAGTATACTTATAATTTAGTTGAATATTTGGCTTAATTGTTTTGAGTTATGACTTTAAAAGATACATGATATTATGTCTTTTATTTGATGAATTTTAAACGTTGTTGTGTTTCTTAGTTAATAAATTTTGAGCTAAATATTTTTTTAAAAGTTATAATAAATAAAACACACTCAACTTTTTTTAACTTCTCCTATTTGTTATAAATTTATCTTTTTAAAAATTTTCCTAATAGTTTCAGATCTTTATTTTTAAAAAATAAAAGATCCGATCACCCAAACTTTAGATTAATTTGATTGAATTTACTTAATGAATAACAGCTAATCTGAACCAAACCTTAAAACAAACATTTTTTTACCTAAATTTGAACCAATCTAGTAATTACAACAAGGAATAAGCTTATGTTTTCTATGTGTTTATTTAAGAAGGGTATGGGTATGTATCTTAATCTCACTGTCTTTTTCTCATTTAATTTTTCAGTTCTATGCATCTCACTGTCTTTACAACTTGTATTGAAAGAGAAGAGGAAAGTGATGTGCGACATTGATCCCGAAGGGCATTTGCAAGCTAAACGTTTTTGTTGCCTATGATAGTAGGAAAGCAATGCCTCATTTTATTCCATCATATTCGTTCAATCAAAACCATTGTTCACAATAAAAGAAAATTATTAATAGAGATTAGTTCGAGTGGTAAGTTCACTCGATATCACTTAAATAAGATCTTAGATTCGAGCATTTGTGTATAAAAAAAAATTTAATGGTAGAATTATTCATCATATTTAGATAAGCGGCCCGGATTAAACTGAATAAAAAACTATAAAAAAAAAGTAGAAAGAAAATAAATGAAAATGTATCCTAAAAAAAAAAAGGTTGCATCATGTTAATTTACTCATTCATATACTTGCCTTTACAAAAGTGTATCGGTAGGTTTTCTATTTCTCAAAACTAATACACATGCAAAGGCTAAAAATCTTGATAACTTTCTAAGCTGAACAAATTATGGAAAAATAGATCTTCAAACAAGTTAATGTTTGGAATAATTAATAAATAATTTTATAAGTTTTATAAGATTTTTAATTTATTTTAATATTGTTTTAATATAAGATATTAAAATAAGTAATTTTTACCTTATTTTATAGTTAAATTTATAACATAAATATTAATGTAAAAAATTATTCAGTAAATATTTAATTAAGTTACTTATCTAAACACACTTAATCTATAAATAATGTTTAAATTTTATATATTTATTATAGCTTGTTGACTAAATATTTATATTATATTTTTAGAAACAAACATGTTTATTTATATATTAATATAAAAATTCAAGATAATATTATTTTTATCAATACTCTTTTATCTATATAAAAAATTATATAAAATAAATAAAATATCTATATTAATTAACTAATTTTTAAAAAATCCAACGAAGAAAAATATATTCAAAAAATACAATATAAATTTAACAAAATAGTTTAAAAAAGTCACGTGTTCAATAAAAAAAGTTGTATAAATTTTTTACAACCATAAAATAGATAAAAGAAAAGTTTATATATATATATATATATTTATTTATTTATTTATTTATTTATTTTATTTTTATGGAGAAACTAGTTGGATTAATGTTTGAAAGGGAAAAAAAAATTGAAACGAAGTCTTTTAACTTTGTTACGTACATAATTTTTTGAATGTTAAATGTACCAATAACCTCACGAAAATTATATATATTTGTTTTCCTTTTCCCAATGATCCTTTGCTTTGAATCGAAATGAAGTGGTCTTTCAATTTCATAGAACAAGCAAGTTGAACAGAACAAGTTGCATTCCAAAGACAAGGATGCAAGTGACCAGTGCACTGCTATTTCCAGTTCCACCAAATATCAAATGCTCTTTACCTTCTCCGAAATTGTAAACTACCCAAAAAAGAAAATTGGATGAGAGGAAGTGATCCAAATGTTAAGAATTTTGACTAGCATTTTCTTTCATCACCACACAAAAACATTTATTCTTTTAGCATTTTTCATTTTCAAATTTCAAGTTATTCAAAATTAGACCTGACCAGACCATGTCTAAGAATGTATTTGGTTGCTTGTTCAAAATTTGTTGCATGCACTGAGAAGGAGAAAATAAGAAAGTTGTAGGTGAGGCCACACTTTTTAAAAAGTCATTCCTCATCTAAAAATATTCAAAAACATACACTTATGTTCAATAAATCTTATTGATTATTTTTAAATACTTCATTTTAAAAGTATTATATACTTACCTCTTAAATGATATAATTCTATGAATTAAATATTTGTCTGACTCCAATTTATAGGAATTTTTTAAATTATGATAATAGTTATTAGTGAATACGAAAACTATTTTAAAAAAATCATATAATTATAATTTTAAAAGTTTCTAAAAATAGTTTAAATTAATGAAAAAAGTAATAAAAATATGTATTTCTAAAACTTTAAATTTTATGTAAAATTAAATCATAAAATTTTTATTAAACATTAATAAAACAGATTATATAATATGTTATGAATCATTTATCCCTAAATGATAAGTAAATATAATTTACTTTATTAATTAAATATTATACACACAAATATAAAGTGATACCATCGTATAAAAAAAGTATAAAGCTGACTGCACTTTTAGTTTGGAGATATAATTATAATTAATATAATTATAATTATTTATATTTAGTTTTTATTATAACTAAAGATCATAGAGTGTCGTGCAAATAATACAAAATTAAGTTTTAAAGTAAACATTTATTTTAATTAAAATAGGTAATGTTGTTCAAATTTAACTCTTCAATTTTAAATTTTAGTTTATGAGATTAGTTGATCATCAATTATATTAGTTTTTATAGTTGAGAAACATTAAAAGTGAGTGATAGAGTAATAATATGTCACGTTAAGTGACACATGTCTGTTTATTCTACACACAAAATAACGTTATTTTATAATTTTTCAAAAATAATTTATTTTTGTCCTTAACTTTTGTAACGCTTCGAATTTTTGTAATATTAATTATTAATAATTATATAAATATAAATGTATATTCATGTGTGTATTTTTTTTAGATATATATGTTATGAATATGTGTGTGTGTGTGTATATATATATATATATATATGTGTGTGTGTGTGTGTGTGTGTGTGTGTGTGTATGCATGACTGGTTGAGTTGAAATGGGCTAAGTACCTAAGTACAAGGCGAGATACTGGACTGTTTTCGCTGCAGCGAGAGGGCCCTGGGAGGAAGGACCATAACTGTCGTCTTCTCGCTGTAGCGAGAGACGTCTCGCTGTAGCGACAGTTTGGGGTGCATTTCTGGGTGCAATCTCGTTGTAGCGAGACTCTGCAGAAACCAGAGTGCAGTTTTCTCTGATTTTTTCGTTGTAGCAAGAGGGCGTGTCGCTGCAGCGAGACGTCGCGACCAGAAAAAGATTTAAAGGAGATTAGAGTTTGAGGAGAGTTATTTCTTCCTCTCTCTTCGAAATTCCTTTGATCCTTTCATTCCCAAAGCCCTATTCCACCAATTAATTGCCTCCAAAGCCGTTCAGAAGCGAGATTGGAGCTCAGATTTGTGTGGGAAACGCTTGGAGGTGAGTTTTAAACGGTTAAGGTTTTCGATTTCCTTCCTTTTCTCTGTTCTTGGTGATTTTCGAGGTTCTCATGGAATTCTTCCATGTGTTTAGGCCAAAAGTCGTGTGGGGAGCATTTCTGTAGTTGAGTTCAGACGTGGGTCTTCAATCCGAGGTAAGGGGAAACTATACCCTACTCTTTGTATGCGATTTACTGTTATTTAGTTGAATATTGTGATGTGGCTGACTAGATGATAGGAAATTACTGTGAAATATGATGTGAGCCATGTGCCGTGATATATGAATATTATGTGTATGGATGAGAGAATATGTGGTTGATGGAATTTTGCTATGTATTGCGGTGTGTGATCAAATGTGGGCTCGAGGGCCGTGTAATATAGATGAATATTGGCTATGTGCCGTGTATTTGAACGCAATGTGGGCTGTGTGCCGTGTGTAGGCATGATTATTGCATGCGTGAATGGAATATGTGTGAATAAGCGTGTTAGCGCCGTTGTAATGTGATGTGAATGGTTCAGCGATACACTGAGGGTGTGGGAGATGAGGACGGTAAAAATACCTTGGGGAAGAGGGAGTGGTGGTGACACCGACTGCAGAACGGGTGCACCATGGGCCACACACTCTCTTCCTGACTAGACCTCTGATCATTATCTTTGCTGAGCGACCCGTGACTGCTCACGTGGTATTCATAAAACGGGGATAACCGGCGACCATTCATGGTGTAAATCTGTGATCACAGTGCTGCCGTGAATGTGGCTGACATGCATATGCATTGAGTTTATGAATTATACTTATGGATATGAAATGTTGTTTGTGTTGTGCTTGGTTAATGTATTGAAAATATTCTGGAGGTGAGACTCTATGTTGATTGTGTGTTTTGGGTAGTGTAAAGTACTTATCCTTACATTCATTTTTCAGGTAATCAAGACGATCAACACCAGACTCAGTGAAGGGGTGGATGAAACTACTATAGGACTTAAGATATTATTTGAAAACTATTATATTTGAATAAGTCATGTAGCAACTGTTTGATATAATTCGTAACCTCTTTCTTTATTTGAAATGGTTTATGAAACTTGAATCAAAATGAACATTTTATTATTCCAAAAAAATTTGTGAAATTCCTTATTTATTGAAATTAAAATTTAAGGTGTTACAACTTTTAACATATTCGGTCAATAAGGTTTTTTCTTCGTCTTTTGTTTCGTCTTTCTTCTTTTCTCTGGTCACCTCTGTAATAGTGTTCATGCTACAAAATTCCTTTTTTTTAAGTTTTGTCATCTAAACCACGAAATTGAACTCTCACATGAAGACTTTGATAAATACAAAAAGGACTGATTTTTTGTTCAAGGTGAATGATGATTTCTCATAATTGGAGGAGGCGACATTAGAGGAGTTGATGGGAAATAGGATTTACGGAGTATGAAGTGTGGGGTGTGGAGTGGATTTACAAAAATGTTGGATATGAAAGTAGTTTCGGTGGGTGTGACAATGGAGAGTGAGAGAGGGATGGTTGGGAGATGATATTTGAGTTTATAAGAACTTGAACTTATTAGGCTATTTTTAGGAGAGAAAGAATGATATCTTGTATTGAATGAAAGAGAGAACTATGGAGAGAAGGAGAGAGTTAAGCAATTGTAATGAAAAGAAGGCGAAATACATACATTGAAAGAAGGAATGTCATACCAGAGGACAAGAAGAATACACACTATGGAGACAGGTAAAGCAAAAGATAAGGAAAAAGACTTTATTAATAAAAAATGTTAAAAGTCAAGACAAAAATAAATTATTTTTAAAATATTATAAAATAATGTCATCTTGTATTCATAATGAATTGATAAGTACCATGTCATCAATTTGTTACTTAATTTTAATATCTTTTAATGATAATAATTAATATGATTGATAATTATTAATTTCAAAAATTAAAATTTAAAAACTAATAAAAATAGAATTAAGTATTTTAAGGATTAAAATGAGAATTTGTTTCTAATTTTTATTTGGTCTAGCATAAATAAATTTAAATTTTACTAAAGTGAAGTTTAATTTTCAAGTACAAAAGTTCCTATTACATAAATATATCACAATTATATAAGAGGCAACATATTATTTTATTTTTGTTTAAAGTTACAAGTTATAAATACCTAAGACAACAAAATAAAAAATCATCCATTCATGATACACATGATACATTGTTTTCTTAAATAACGGTATAATAAATAAAATGGCCCCCTTACTAACTAGTTAGATGCATTGATTTATTTACTTGTTCTACTACTTATCATATTTTCATAATTAATAATTTAAATCTTCAATTATTCTTCATACTGCCAAAAAATTTACAAATATATTATATTAATAATCATTAACAATAACATAAAACAAAAATAAAACATGTGCCACTTTTATTTCTTTTCATTTTTTTCCACTTTGAGTAATAATAAAATATATTAATAAAATTTATAAATTTGTAATTAAAATTTTTATGAGTATTTGTAATACCCTCAATTTTGTTGCCCTTATCTTAGAAAATAGGAATTTTGGTGTAAAGTTTTTTTCTCAAGTGAGATAGAGTTTTTTAAGAAAAGGTATTCTGGAGTATTCTTATTCAAGCGAGAAGAATCTCACTTAAGTAAAATAGGATGAAGTTACTCCAACTATCCACTCGCCCAGGCGAGATGATGTTTGTCTAGGCGAGAAGTCGTAAGAAAATAAGGAGCTCTCTGGACCCATTCTCGCTCAGGCGAGAATATGTCTTGCTCAGGTAAGAATATCAGAAAATTGGGTAAAACTATTGATTGATTTTCTCTCCCAAGCGAGGAGGGGTTCGCTTAAGCGAGAACGTGAGAATCCGCTCACTCAAGAGAGAATGCGCGAGTTTGTAGGGGTATTTAAGGAACTGCAATTCCTGAATTTTCATTTTAGAATCAAACAACTTTCCCTCTTGTTTCTCTCTTTTCTCTCACGTTTTCTACTCAAAGAAAACTCTCTCAAACCCTAAATCTTTTCCAAATTCGAGCTCGAATGTCTATTTCATTCAGGTCCAAGTAAGTTTCTTGGAGCTTAGTTCTCCAACTTCATTCCTATTTCTCAGTTTTTTTCTTAATCTAAAGTTTATGCTTTGTAATACTCAAGGAAACCTTTATTTGTAAGACGATATCTTCCATCGGGAACGTTGTACTTCTCTCTTGGATCTCTAGAAGAACTCGATCTAAGAAACCTATTTTTATGTAAGGCGAGTCAATCCCAAACCCTAAGTCTCATCTATGTATTTTGATTCAGAAAAACCCGTACTACTTTATTCTAAATAACTAAATTGTGAGGCTTTTCCTTAAAATCATGATGTAGAAAACAAATTTTTGGTGAGAAAAGCTCATTTTGAACCCTAACTTCAGTATTCTTGTTTTGGGTAATAGAACTCTAATGATTCTTAAGATTTTAGTATTAAAAATATAATTTGGACATGAGAAACTGATAACTTATTTCAGAAATTATCTTGACAAAATTTTATAGTAAAAACTATGAGTAACTAAGTTTTTGAGAAGTTTTAAGATTTTACTATTATTTATGTATGTGCAAGTAATATTGAATTATTATTCTGCATGATATATGTATTAAAAGATACTGAACTTTAGGATAGACAATTTTATTAATACCGAGAAAATGTGTATATTAAATTGTACGATTGGTCTGAAGCTGAAAGTGTTCAACCTTCGACACATTATATTGATTTGTGTGGTGTTAAATTGATTGAGTATCTTTTGGTATTAGATGATATAATAAATATGAATGTTGTTTGATAGCTAATGTATGTTAAAATTGGTGGATTCATGTTATTAATGAAAGTGTTTCACTGATCTTAAATGAAGAAAGAATCTATATTTATATGTAAAATTGACTACACCTACTTATTACCCTATCCATTAAAAGTCAGAACTTATAAAGTCACTCTTATGTGCACTCACTTATTACTCTATGCATTAAAATTCGAAACGTATAACTTATGAATTGAAATTATATTTATTCATACTTATTTATCTTTGAATTGTATTTAAAGAATTTTTATTAGAATTGATGAATTGTATTTAAAGAATTAATTCAGAACCTATAAAGTCACTCATATTAACTGCATCTAATTATTACTCTCTACATTAAAATTCGAAATATAAAACTTACTTATTGAAATTATATTTTATTCATACTTATTATCTTTGAATTGTATTTAAAGAATCTTTATTAGATTTGATGAATTGTATTTAAATTTTTTTTATTATAATTGATGGTTATATTATGTTATAAATGGCAACGTAAATATTTATACTATAAATTACCTTAAATTATAATTTATTAAAATTAACTACAACATTTTTCAAAGTTTATGAATTAAAATTATATCTGATTTATACTTATTATGCAATACATTTAAGAAGAATTTATTAGAATTTATGGTTACATTATATACATTGAATTAAAAAATTACACTTACAATATTATTACTTTATATTATATATTATTAAATTAAATTTTTCATAAATTCTTTTTACATATTTAAATTATTTTATTAATTAGTTTAATTTAATTTATATTTCAATATTTACTTCAAATACTAAAATATAATGTAAATAAAAAATACATTTATAAAATTATTACTTTATATTATAAAATTAAATTTCTAATGAAAAGGCAAGTTTACATATTTAACTTATTTTAGTAATTAGTTTAATATAATATATAGTTCAATATATATCTCAAAAATTAAAATATTTATAAAATTATTGGTTTATACTATATATTGTTAAATTACATTTCTAATGAAAATGTAAATTTACATATTTAAATAATCTTATTAATTAATTTAATATAATATATAGTTCTATATATATTTCAAAAATTAAAATATACGTTAAATGTGAATTATTATTTTATATTATATATTATATTATTAGAGTAAATTTCAAAAGAAAAGATAATTTTTATTATATTAATATTTTATACTTATATAAGTTATATTAACTTAACTTTTAAAAACTTGCTCACCGTTCTTTCTATTCTCATATTTTTTTTTTGTATTTTATAAAAAATGTCAGCAGTCAAAAATTACCTATTCACATAAGTACATGTGTTTTCAAGTTTGATATTTTTATTTGTTTTATTAAATTGTGTTATATATTTTATTTTTTTTTAAAATAAGCATAAAGTATTATTTTTAATTATATAATGTATTGAATCTTATTTTTAATTGATTAATTGTATTAAATCTCTTATTATTTTTTTATGTTTATTACAAGTAATTATTTATTTTTATATTTCCATGATGTTGTAGGAGAATGACAAGTTTCAATGAAGATAAATGAATTTTTCTTAACGATCTAAATTCAACAATAGATGAATGAAAAATAAAAGTGTGAATATCACAACTATGATATTTAATTATAAAAAAATATGAATGTATGTATTATAGGTATTATTTATATTTTCACATCAAGATCAACAAATAATTATGTTAATATTGACATACCAGACGTTACTCATTTTATAGATTCATTTAAGTATTGAAATTATTTAAAATCTCTCTGTTACATTAATTATTACTAATTGTTTACTTTTTATTTTAACTAAATTTTTAATTATTTATTATCACTTTATTAAATAAATTTTAATTATATGCATATTGCTCACAATGTTGATAATATAAGATCTACTATTTTTTCTAAGTTAGGAAATTTCAAAAACATATATGAGATATTGACAATGGCAAAATCAAAGAGTGATATAGTAAATTTAATCTCTCTTATATTTTGTTCTTCTTATTTAAGTTTTAAACTAATTTTTTAATTAATTTTTAAAATATCGTAATTGGTTATATTATAATTGTGAATAATGTAATGCTTAAAAATGGTTGGTATTATATTTGTTGCTCTCATTGCAAGAAAAAAATTTCTTTCATAACTACAAATTTTAAATGTGAATCATGTTATAAAGACGTAGAGTATCTAATGACAAGACAATTAATTTATCACTATGTATTCTAATTTTTAAATTTTCATATTAAAATAAATTGAATTATATATTATTACTTTAATTTATATACATTACAGGTTTCGTTTTAAGTTTGATATTAAAGATTTTACATATTTAACTATATTTGTCTTATTTGACGAAGTTGTTAAACAACTAGTACAAGTAAAGTTAGCAGATCTTATTGCAACATCTGAAATTGTAAGCAAATGTGTTAATTTCTAACTTATTATAAATAAAATATATTAAAATATATAACTATTTGTATGTGATAATTTTTTTAAAGGTAATTGTGAAGTGTTAAAGTTACCTCCACAACTTTTAAAGATTATTGACACATCACATATTGTTCAAATAAAAATGAGTATCTACTTTAAAAGTCGTGAAAAATAAAGTTTCATTGCAAATAAAATTGTAAAGCCGATAGTGAAGGTAATATAAAAAATTAAATTAGAATTTTATTACTTTCATTTATAATGTTTATAATACAATGATGAATAGTTTTATTTTCATTGTTTTATATTTACATATTGAAAAGAAAGAAGGAGTAGACAATATAAATGCAAAAATAAAAAAAAATGATTTGGCAATAAGTTATTCACATATATCTCTAACCATATAAACACCAAATTTACTAAAAAAATGAGAAAATTAATGTATAAATTATAAATTTATAATGTATTATTCAAATTTCTTAGATTAGTAATTTATATTTGATATTTTCTTTTAGGTTATAAATTAAAGAAGACGAAACAAAAAATTGTGAACAAAAGACAACAATGAAGGATTTAGAAGATTGAACTATTTTTATTGTAGTATTATATAAATACTTTTAATATTGTGTAGAGTATGAAAAGTAAAATGTCACCAAACATTTAAGTCTTTGATAAGATAATTTTGTTATTTTATTATATATATCTCTCTTATTTTATTTTATATATATATATACATATTATGTATGAACTTTGTTCTTAGACAAATCTTATATCTGATTCATAAATTTTATATTATATCAACATCTATAAATTTAATTGATAAAGATTAATTTTTGTATTAAATATACCAATTTTTCTCTTTTAGTTTCTACCTAAATTTTAATTGAAAATTTTTAACTACTCTTTTTTTTTTCTCTTCTATTATTTTAATTTTTTTAGAAAATAATTTAATAGAAACTGATATATCAAAATTATGTATAACCTATTAACATAGATAATATTTTATTTATATTTTATATTATAATAATTATGATGACAAATTTAATTTTTTTAAATTAAAAAATTAACAATATTTATACTTAATAATTTTGTTGCAATATTTTTTATAAAATACTATAATGATAATGATAAATTTAAAACTCTTCAATTAAAACTAATTAATTATAATAATTAAAATAAATTAAAAATTACTAAATATCATAACAATGAAAATGAATATGATTTAACTGTTCTATTTTCATATTTAATAATTTTATATCATAATGAATGAATAAATAAATAAAGAAAATATAACATTTTAATTCTGAATTAAGTTCAAATGTTATATTTAATTTATATTATATATATATATATATATATATATATATATATATATATCATTTGTTTTAAAATTTTATGAGTATGAAGTCTAAATCTTTACAACTATTAAAAGGCTTTAAATCTAAAAAAATAAAAATAGAAATTTGTGTTTAAAATGTTATAAAAATATTTTTTATATTAACATATCAAATTATATTTATTTATTAGAATTTCATATTCTAACTATATGATTATTTAAAATTTTTAGATTGGAATATAAATTCTAATATTTTTGAAAATTTTTACAATAATATTCAATTACAAACGTAAAGAAGAGTGCTTTATAATAGAAAAATTTAGTTATTTTGTGAATTTACAATTAGTTTTCAAGATATAAATTAAAATGCAGATATTATACATAAAAATATGAAATTAGTATAAATTTTTTATTAATATAATTATTTATTATGTTACATTCTTAAATTATATATTTTTTAATTAAAAAAATTAAATCAGGTTCACTAAATATTAATCTCTTTTTACAGAATTAGATAATGTATGAGAGATTGACAAAAAAATATATCTAAAAACAAAATTTAAAAATCTAATTTACTATATTTGCATCAAAATAGTTAGAACACATTTATTTTTTTAATGGTGATATAATATTTTAATCTATTTATATTAAAGTTATATTTATATATCTTTAAAATAATTATATACTTTTTTTTACTTAATTTTTAGTTTAATATATGTGTTTCCTTTTATATAGTATTTTAAATTTTATTTAAATTAATATTTGTTCTTTTAATAAAAATTTTAAAATATTATTTTATTATTAAATTAGTTTATAAATATATTTATTTTTATTAATTCTTAATTAAAATAATAAATAATAAACAAACTGTATTAATTATTTTTAAAAAATAAAAATAATTATATTAGAAAAATTAATAAATTTATTATTTCAATTTTATAATCCAAATAACATAATTTTATTATACTTAATTGATTATTAGATAAAATTAATTTATTTATAATGTCAATCAATATTAATTCTATTAAATTATCAAAAAATATAAAATAATTTAATCATTTAAAAAAAATTCAATTCCATATTTTTTTTATCAAAAAGTAAATTTTCAAATTCAGAATATATTATATTATTATTAATTTTTATTTACAATATTTTTGTATGATAATTTGATTTATATATAAAAAGTTTAATATATTTTTATTTTTAAATATTAATATATAATTTTGTGTATATTAATATTTAAAGATAATTTTTAAAATTTCATACATTAAATGAATAAATACTTTATTTTTTATATATTAGTCTGATAGGTTATTTTTAAAAATCATGATATCATGTTTTAATAATTATATAGTAAAATTTTATTAATAATTTTAAATTATAATTATAAATAGATAGTTTATCATATAAATTTAATTCAATAAATATAAACAAAAAATTATAAGACCTTTTATTTTAATTTTATAACATATATTAACAAATTTATTATATTTAATAATTTATTGTTATAATTATTTATTTAAAATTTTATAATAATAAATGATTAATGATATCATGAAACAATATAAATTTTATTTTTACATTTTAAAAATAAGATATTTATATATTATTTTATTTATGCTAAAAAAATACTAAATTATACATATTTTAAATAATTTGAACTAATAATTTATTTTGATAAATAATTTTTTTATTATATTTATATATTTTTTATATTTAATATATATATATATATATATATATTTTATATGTTAAAATAAATTAATTTAATAAAAAACAAGCCTGTTACGCACGAACATATTTTTTATTAACACTTGATTTGTATCGTCTTAATTAATATATTACTATTTAAACTATTTATTATTTTTTTATTAAATTTTCAAGTTTCACATATCAAACATTGGACCTGTATTATGATTATGATGTGATAATATATTAAAATAATAATAAAAATATATTATCGTTCATTTAAATACAATATTATTATTTACATGAAAAAAAATTAATTAATTTTATATTTAAAAATAATTTATAAAAATATATTATTTAAATAAATAAGTCGTAATTTTATCTATATAAAAACTTGAACTTGTATTATATATAAAAGGAGATAATATAACATGATTGGGAAATTATAAGATGTGTGATTATAATACGTGAGTCATACAGATTGATGGATGTGATTATCATACATATATTATGGTACATTGATAGGTGTACTTATAATACATGTATTATAATACATTAATTTATATGATAACTTACATATTATGACATGCTGATCTATGAAAAATATGTAAAAATGAATGAGAATGATATGAGAAATGCTGAGAAAGAGAATAATATGAGAAATGCTATGAATATGTATAGATAGTCACATAGATACACTGAGGGTATGGAAGATGGGGACGATTTTAGAAATCTAGGAAAAATGAAGGTGGTGGATGTTTTTCTATGATTACGTATAATTAATGAAATAGAGGGAAAAGACACCATAGGCTTCACACTCGTTTCCTGACCTACACCCCTGATCACACATTTGCTAAAAGAGGTTCGGTTAGTACATGTTGTATCCTTATGCAGTAGCTAACAAGCAACTATCTATACTATGAAGTCCTCAAGGGATCCCAAGAGCAATGATTATGAAAGTGAAGTAGTAAAAAAATTGTGTGATTATAATATATGTATTATAATATATCAATTGGTGTTGTTATGATATATGTGTTATAATACATCGACAGGTATGATTAAAATACATGTATTGTACTATATTAATTGATGTGATATAATACATGCATTATGACATACAGATCAGTATAGAAATATATGTTATGAATTTTATAAATGTAATTAACTTAGTATATATGCTCTGCTATGATAATCGTTGTATGTTATATGTGTTATTATTAATATATATATATATATATATATATATATATATATGTGTGTGTGTGTGTGTGTGTGTGTTAGATAATATTTTTAATTTCATTTAAATTATTCTGTTAAATAAGAGATTTAGTGGGACAAGGAACTCACCATTACTAATTATTTTTAGGAAACGAAATTGAAGAGAATAAAAGAAAGATTGGTCTGTTTTAAGATCATAGCCTAATGATATTGGGAGGAAAGATTGCTCTGTAGAATTTAAATTATTTGAAATTGTAATATTGATAGTTAGCTATTTTAGATAGAAATTTACTCTACTAGATAGTTAGTGTCAGTTATTTCAAAATTATATATATATATATATATATATATATATATATATAACCCGTTAGATATAAATTAAATGAAAAACTCAGATTAAGTGTAAAAGTTTTTAGACTTATAATAGTACACTAGTGTGAGAAGATCTTTTCCCTATATATATGTGTATGTATTGTGCACTAAGTAAATTTTTTAGATTAAAATTTTAGTTTTATTCTATTTATAAATTTAAAATTTTAAAAATATTTCCTTTAAAACTTTAATACCTACAAATTCTCATAAAATGAATAATAAAAAAATTAACTTTGGCTCTTTATTCAAGTCTCCAGGCTATAAATATTAAGAAAAAGTCAATTTATTTATAATTTTGTTGCAAGTTATTATTCACGCTAAATAAAAAAAAATAAGGTTGTTACAGTATTAGCTTAATTTATTTTTATTTTTTTATCATAGTAGAATAAAAATTATTTATATGAGATAATTATTCCTTTTACTTGATTTTTGACTTGTGTCTTTTTTCTTCTTTGTATTATAATTTTTATTATTGTTTTAATTAATTCAAATGTTGAATTCAATTTACTCTTTTTTTTTAACTCTTAAATCATCTAATAAGTTATTCAAAATTAAATAAAATGTAAAAACATTAAAATATTTGAATAATTATCTTATTTAATTAAAATATTTAAGAAAATGAGATGTTAAATTAGTTTATATATATAAATCACAAAAAAAAAATTACGATAAAATAATAGAGTAGAAATAAAAATAACAATAAATTTAACAAATTATTAGTATAAACCTTATATAATATCATTTTAAACAAGTTTATTATATTAGTTCTTAGGACTAATTTGAAATATATAAATAAAATAATTTTTATTTAAAAAATTATTTATAAGGCTTAAATTTATTTTTAGTCCCTATAAATATAGGTTTTTTTTTGTAATTAGTCCTTAGAAATATTTTTATTTAAAAGTGATCTTTCTAATTGGATTTGATCTTTGCTGTTAATCTTCCATTTGTTAAGTATTGAGCTGACTCTCTGTTAGCCATCTCAGCATTCCACATGGCGTCATGTGGCTATTTTAAGGCCTAGTCACAACCTACGTGACATGCTATATAATCTATTATTTATTATTATTTATTTAAAATTAAAATTTGCAAATAAGCCCCTAAACAATTTTATATATTTATAAATAAACTTTTCTTCTTCCTCTATCAACTCCTCTCCCGCAGCCCCACCTCTCCCACCCCTAACCTTCACCACCACCCTCATCCTCACTCACTATGATACCAAAAGAGCCTCATTTCTATTTTCTTCCCCAACATTATGCAACAACATTATATATATGTTTAACCAAATGAATTTTAGTGCAGATTTAAGTTACTTATCAAATGGGTACCAGGAGACAACAATGGGTACAACTCTTTCCCTTCTTATTCCCCACACCTCCACTTTTACCATCACCTCCTTCCCTTCCCCCACCCTACACCTACAACTCCAACCTCTTTCCTTCTTTCTTCTCACACTCACACCTCTACCCTTTTTCCTTTCTCCTCCTCACTCCCCTTGCCATTCCCGAATCTCGCAATTATTCTATCCACAAATATGCAAGTTCGTTGTTTTCTCTTCAACACGAATTAGGTTTCATAATATTTATGTAAAAAAAAGGTCTTGTTAATGGTCAAACTGATACAGAAATTCTAGGAAGAAGAAGAACTTCGAAAATTTCGGGTGATAGGGATATCAAAGAAAAAGAATGATATCCAAACTTTATTGATATTGGGATGAAAGATACAGAGAAGAATTCTTGGAGAATTTTATACAACATGCTGATTCAATTGAATCTCAGCTAACTACTATATAATGAAGGTAGCCGTGACTTTTCCCGACCACTTCCCCAAAAGACAAAAGTTAACTAACTATTAACAGTTTGCCAACTCAGCAACTAACTACTGTTAATTCACCCGATTACAACTTGCTAATCTAATTTTCCTGTATCAATTCCTCCTCCATAGCATAATCCTTGACCTCAAGGATTAAATTGAGGAAATTTCTGCTTGAGATCATAAAAGAACTCCCAAGTTGCATCCTCTGGAAGATGATGCTTCCACTTAACCAATACCTTAGTGACTGCTATTCCCTTCCTCTTAACTGTCATGCGATCCAAGATGACTTCAGGCTCCTTATCAATTGCACTGGACTCCACAGAAACAGGTAGATTAGACGAAACTACAGCTTGGCCAACATGTTTCTTAAGCTGAGAGACATGGAACACATTATGAATTTGTGACTGAGATGGCAATTTAAGCTTGTAAGCAACTGATCCTACTCGATCTTCAATAGGAAATGGACCATAATACTTGGGAGCCAATTTGGCATTGACCCTATTGCTCACAGAAATCTGCCTGTAAGATTGAAGCTTGATATATACAAGGTCACCAATGCTGAATTCCCTGTCAGTTCTAAGCTTGATATATACATTGTTGACAAACAGTACAAGCTTGAACAAAAGCCTTTACATCATTAGTAAGTCCTTTCCAATACACAACTGCTTTAACCCTTTTTAAAGTTGCATCTCTTCCAGAATGGCCACCAACCGCAGAGCTATGCAACCATTGTAGGATATCAGATCTCAGCTGTAAATCCTTCCCTATTACCAATTTACCTTTTCTTTTGAGTTCACCCCTCTGCCAAAGATAACGCTGATGCCTAGCAGCATTGGTTTCCAGCTCTTGAATCAATTTGACAATTGCAGGATCAGCAGACCAAGACTCCTTAATCCTAGCCAATAATTCTGAAGCAGGTTGCATTGTCACTACAACATTACAAAAGATCTCTTCCCTCCTTGAAAGAGCATCCGCAGCAACATTTTCCTTACCTTGTCGATACCCTATGTCAAAATCAAACTCCATCAACTTGACTAACCATTTCTGCTGAAAAGAGGTAGTCCATCTCTGATCTAATATGAATTTCAAGCTCCTATGATCAGTTCTTATAGTGAACTTCTTGGCCAGTAAGTAATGTCTCCATTTCTGGACGGAAAACACCACAACAAGAAGTTCCTTTTCATATGTAGAGAAAGATTGTTGTTGCTTGTTCAGGGATCTACTTATGAATGCTAGAGGGTGATGTTCCTGCATGAGCACAGCCCCTAATCCAGACCCACTAGCATCAACCTCCACCACAAATGTCTTGTTAAAGTCAGGCAAAGCAAGAACTGGAGCCTTAATCAAGCTGTCCTTAAGCTTTTGAAAAGCATCCTTCGCTGCTTGAGACCAAGCAAAACTGTCCTTTTTCAGCATATCAGTGAGTGGTCTGGAAAGAATCCCATAATGCCTTACAAATCTTCTGTAGTATCCAGCCAAACCTAGAAACCCTCTCAGCTGCTTCAAGGTTTGGGGCTAAGGCCATTGCTGTACTGCTTGAATTTTTGCCGGATCTGTAGCTACACCGTCCTTGGAGATAAAATGCCCTAGATACTCCACTCTGTCCACACCAAAGTAACATTTGGATCTCCTAGCAAACAAAGACTCCTTTCTCATGGTTAATAACACCTGTTCAAGATGCTGCAAATGGTCTACCAAACACCTGCTGTAAATTAAAATATCATCAAAAAACACGAGTAAGAATCTCCTTAAAAAGTCCTTAAACACCTCATTCATCAATCCTTGAAAGGTTGCAGGGGCATTAGTTAGCCCGAATGGCATCACTAAGTATTCAAAATGCCCTCTATGGGTTCTAAATGCAGTCTTGTACACATCATCCTCATCCATCCTAACCTGGTTATAACCAGATCTTAGATCAATTTTAGAGAAGATTGAGGAACCATACAGCTCATCTAAAAGATCATCCACCAATGGGATAGGAAATCTATTCTTTATGGTAGACTTGTTCAGCTCTCTATAATCAACACACAGTCTCCATGAACCATCCTTCTTGCCTACCAACACCACAGGACTGGCAAATGGACTGCTGCTTTGTTGAATAATGCCGGAAGCCAAGTATTCCTTCACCAGTCCATCAATAATGTCTTTTTGCGGCTTTGCATACCTGTAAGGTCTTTTGTTAACTGGATTAGTGCCTTGAAGCAATGGAATCTTATGGTCATGACCCTGTCTTTTTGGAGGTAAACTAGTAGGTTCTTTGAATAGGTCTTCAAATTTCAGTAACAAAGCAGCTACCGCAGGGTCGACTGAATGTTCAGAAGTATGACTTGTAAGGGAGTGCAGCAATCTTTCCTCATTGTCACTAAGATGCAGCATAGAAAAATGGGCCCCTTCCTGTAAGGCCTTAGTCATATGGTGTCTTCTAATTGTTTTCACATTTACTGAAGTAGTTCCTCTTAATACATGTTTCCTGCCTTGGAAGAAAAATTGCATAGACAATTTGTTGAAATTCCATGTAATATCACCAAGTGTTACCAGCCACTCCACTCCCAAAACTAGATCACAACAGCCCAGAGGAATCAACATAATATCACAGCTAAACTGAGTGTTTTGTAATGACCAAACAAAATTCTTTACCATGGAATCAATCAGCACCTGAGTGCCATCAGCAACAGACACATTAACAGGATCCATTTTCACAATTCTACAACCTAATTTCTTAGCAACTTCCACATCTAAGAAATTATGTGTGCTACCACTATCAATTAGCAAATGCAGAGGTTTTTTTCCAAAATATCCTGTCACTCTCATTGTTCTGAAATTAGCTATACCAGTCATAGCGTTAACAGAAATTAAGGGATTACCATCCTCCAAGTTTGCTGCCTCAAGGTTACGAGAATCAGCCTCCACTGGAGCCTCATCATCAGTCACCTCAATCACATGTATCTGAAGCTTTTTATGAGTCTGAGCATGTGCAGTAGAGAAGGGTTCATCACAGAAGTAGCATAACCCCTTTGCCCTTCTGTCATTCATATACGCAGGACTAAGCCTATTGGTGGTTTGTGTTTGGTTTTTATTGGCGGCCTGTGTTTGAGGTCCAGGAGTGGAAAGCAGGGGTTCAGAATTTTTGTCAGGTTTGGATGAAGGAAAGGTTTGGGAAGAGGTTGGTTTGGTGGGCTTTGGGAAGGTCTTGGTAACACTAGAATTGGTATTGGCAGACTCATACATCTTGGCTAAGGAGAAGGCTTTCGTCACTGAACTGGGTTGGAACATTCGCACCATCATTTGTACATCATGACGCAAACCTCCCAAGAAACAGCTTAGTTGATTAACCTCCGAAAGTTCCACTTGAGAAACTAGTTGATCAAAAGTTTCATGGTAGTCTTGAACAGAACCTTTTTGTCTTAACTTCATCAACTCAACCATAGGATCCTCACATACATCACCAAAACGAGCAATTAGGATCTTGGTGTACTCACTCCAAGATGGAAGATTCAATAAACCCACATTCTTGACATAGGCACTGTGCCATTGCAGGGCCTTGCCCTCAAAATGAACCACTGCCAATTTCACTTTGCAATCCTCCGGTGTATCATCCACAGAAAAGAAGGTCTCGCATTGAATTAACCATTGTTTCACGCCATCTCCGTTAAATCGAGGAAAATCGATTCTAGCCAAACGCGTGCGACAAGAATAGGATCGAGAATGATGACCGGAATTGGACATAGCATTGCTTTCTTGATTGCGAAACATTTCTTCCAGATTGTTTCTCAGTGAAGCTCCAATTTCCATGAAGCGTGCTTCCAAAGAAGTTCCAAGATCCGAAAAACGTGTCTCCATTGAAGCCTTAAAGCTCTCAAAATCTTCACGAACGGTGCGAGTGTTGTTAGCCATGGAAATCGTGGTTGGAAGGTTACCTACTGATACCACTTGATACAGAAATTCTAGGAAGAAGAAGAACTTCGAAGATTTCGGGTGATAGGGATATCAAAGAAAAAGAATGATATCCGAACTTTATTGATATTGGAATGAAAGATACAGAGAAGAATTCTTGGAGAATTTTATACAACATGCTGATTCAATTGAATCTCAGCTAACTACTATATAATGAAGGTAGCCGTGACTTTTCCCGACCACTTCCCCAAAAGACAGAAGTTAACTAACTATTAACAGTTTGCCAACTCAGCAACTAACTACTGTTAATTCACCCGATTACAACTTGCTAATCTAATTTTCCTGTATCACAAACTTGACAATGCTCTTCTCGAATAGTTTATCCAACTAGAAATTTTGAAAACTCTACCCAGTGCATTCAAATTAATTTAAAACCACGATAATGTTTGAATTCTTCCTGATTTGGATACAGATTGCAACCACTGAATTCAATTTATTTATTTATTATCACAAACAAGGAAAAGCTATTCGCCCACACTCTGTTGGTTGCCATATAATGTTACTTTCTCTAAAGTAAGAAAAGATAGAAGTTGGTGAGTGAATTGCTGCTAAGCCTCACGCATTACACACGCTAAAATCATGAACCTTCTTGACCTTATACCCCAAAAGATTTATCCACCCTTCTCCACGATTGACACAAAGAGTACTTACATAGAATCACCCAAATATAGTGTCGATTCTATTTACATGCTGGAAGGGAATTGAGAGGGGTTTGGGGTTGAGAGAATGGAAGTAGGGTGGGAAAGGATGCTAGAAGGGAATGGAGAGGTGGATGGGAGGGGTTTAGGGTTGAGGGAATGTGGTTGGGGGAAGGGGAGGGGGATGGGGATGGAGAGGGGTTTGGAGTTGAGAGAATATGGTTGTGGGAGTGGGAGGTAAGGGAGGGTGCCGGAAGGGGACAGGGAGGGGTATGGAGAAGGAGAGAGAAAGGTTGTGAAAAGAAAAGGAGTGTAGAAGAAAAAATGAATGGGGAAGAAGAAGGGTTTTTATGTAATTTTATAAAATAGATTGAGGGGCTTATTTCTAAATTTTAATTTTAAATAATAAATAACGTGACATGTCATGTAAGTTATGATTGAGTCTCAAGATAGTCACGTGGTGCCACATGGAATACTGAACTGACTCTCTGTTAGCCAGCTCAGCACTTAACTGATAGGAGATTAACAGCATGGACTAATTCCAAAATTACTAACTTTCGAAGGACCACTTCCTAACAAAAATATTTGCAGGGACTAATCACAAAAAGGTATATATTTATAAGGACCAAAAACATAATTAAGTCTTATTTATAATACTATATTTTTTATATAGTAAATATTAATTTTTGAACTTTAATTTTTTAAAATACCTAAAATTAATTTTAGAAAATAATATTGAGACTGTAAGAGTGGATATAAAAGTTTTAATTCTAAAAATCATTAACTTCATAAATAGGGTTTATAGAAAACTCTAAAGATCTAACAAAACATTTAACATTCTATTGATTCAAAAGTTATTTTTTATTATGTATTGAAACTGAATGCGCATATATTTTTTTAAAATAAGGTTAGAAGATCTAAGATACACAAAGGTAAAGAAGAAAAAACACAACGTATAAAGCTTTAAAGATAAAAAGACAATAATAGGTTTTAAAGCTACAAAATAAAAGATTTTGAAAGTTCAAAGAGAAATTTTAAAAAAATTTATAAAAAATTAAATAATAAATATGTATAAACTTCTATTATTAAGTTATAAGTAAAAGATTTGAATCGTTTATGAATTTTAAAATACATTTAATAGTTTAAAAATGGTTAGTTACTTATGAGTCATTTACCTTGCTAATTCATACTTGCTTCTACCCTAAAAATAATCTAATTTTAGCTTTTTTTTTTATAAAGATGTGACTTTGAATAGCTTCTAAAAGAAGTTGAAATTATAACTACCCACTAAAATAAAAATTACTTTTATGTCTTTTAAAAACTATCCTTCAAAGTTGAAATAATCAATTTTAATTTATTTTTTTACTTATTCTATCCTTCAAAGTTTGACATTGGATAGGAGTAAAAGTTAAAGGTAGTTTATAATCACCCACCTCATTTAACCATGATGAGAAGCTTTTGGATTTCTTTTTTAAAAAATTGAGTGTTGAACTCTAAAGTGAAGAATAAATTTTAAGGATAAAATCATGAGATCCATGAGAATGAAAGTGAATAATACATCAGATGTGGTCAATTGAAAAAAGTAAGTGTCTATAGAATATCATTAGTCTTGACTCGTGTCTTTGGGGGATAGAACAGTATTATTAGAGACTTGTTTGATTCTAATTTTTTTTCACCAAAAGACTAAGGTTGTCTTAATGTCTCATGTGGGATTAATTGGACCATGTTATATGCAATAATGATTTGGCTCCATTTTAAAATGATGAGAAGCTTTTGGATTTTTTTAAAAAAATTAAATGTTGAATCCTAAAGCGTAGAATAACCTCTAAGAGTGTATTTAGGAGTGTGTTTGGATGAGATATTTCAAATAAGTATTTTATTTTTTTTAAAAGAAACTTACAATTTTATGGATTAAAATTTGTTATTTGGATATTGAATTTTAAATATTTTAAAATTCTAGAAATTTTAGTGGAGATTTTTAATTAACTAAAATTAAAGAATTCTAAAGTCTAACAAAAGAGTGAAAATTAGAAATTAATTTCTTCATTTATTGTGTGCTCCATTCATATTTTTATTTAATTATAGTTTATTCAATAATTTAAATTTCATATTTTTACTTAATTTTGTTAGATGTAATGGTAATTTTATTTTTTTAAGAATGTAAGTTATTAATTACTCTATCTAAACAAAAAAAAATGAAAAGAAAGAAATTAAATTAATCTATCCAAACAAAATACATAAATAATAGAAATTTAAATGATGTAATTTAAATTTCCTAAAATTTTAAATTCTCTAAAATTTTTAATTACCTCATCTAAAATCAAAAGATAAAGTGCGAAATACTATTGATTAAAAAAATTAAAATTTGTGAATTTTATAATTTATTTTACATATTATGTATTTTATGAAAATTTCAACTATTAATTTAGTTAATATTCTACTTTATCTTTCTAAAGTGAACTTCAAAGTTAAGAGGAACGTAATCCTTAAATTATGAATGAAGAAACAGATTCTTATGAGAAATCATGTATATTATGAGCTAAATACTTTGTCTGAGAATGTTTGTCATATATATGGTGCAATCTTGAAGGGATCTTTTCTACTATAACATCCAAACTCCAAAAAAAGAATTAAAAATATACAGCTTTATACAATTCAAAGAGATATGAAAGAATCTGGGATATTGATGGACTATTGAAGAGAGGCATAAATTTTAAAAATAAAAAATCTTGGCACTCAAAAGATTAAGCAAAACATTGTGCTAGTGAAACCTTGGCATTTGAACCTTCATTTCCTTGCACAATTTCTCCAATTCTCTCACTCTCATTTGCATTCTCTTGAGGTTTATTTTCATATCTTCTTTCTCTTGCAAGAAGCTATCTGTATTGTCATAGTACAAACTGATTTGGGAAGGGTTCATAATTTCACTTCCATCATATGCTAAGTCACTTAATGGAATTTTTGTTTGTTGAGAAATAAGAGCCTGCATTGCAATCCTTGGGGGTATTCTGGGGTTTTTGGCTAGATCTTTGCAAGCTTCAAAGCTTAGCTTATTGTAATTAAGACATCCACACAATCTTGACCTCTCCTCAAATGCAAGCATTGCATGTGACTATGAAAAAGCAGCAGTACCATATCATAAATACTATATAATAAATTATCATTCCTGGCTTCCTTCTCATGAAACAAAATTTATATGATAAATACTGAAGTAAAATATATATAAAAATATTGTACATTCCTAAAAGTTTCTTAAATTGCAGATGATCCTGTTGCATAAAAAAATAATAGGAACAGTGGCACTTGTGGATATGTTTGGTTTGAGATTTTCTTTTTATTTTGTTATCAAAAGTAGAAACAGATTTAAAACAAATTGATAGTTTTGTAATTCTTAATAACATCATAAAATGGAGGCAAAAGATAACACGGGATTATTATTATTATTTTATGTAGCATTCCTGAATGAACCTCATATCAATAATATTGCACTCAAAAGTTATGTGGATACCAGGATAAGAACAAAAACCAAATTAAATAATACTGATATTTGACAAAGTTCCCTTACCTTCTGGTCGGGGCACTTCCCTTATCTTCTATTTTTATAGTGTTTTACGGTTGATATCATATGACACATAATATAACAATGACAGAGATCCCAACAAAAGAAAAGTACATATGAAGAGAAGAGTGGACAAGGAGAACAGAGAAAAAAGAAAAAAAAATGTTACACCAAATTGGGAAATTTTCAACTGAATTTGCACAAGCCAGTTTTCTTTTCTACTATTAAGATACCTCATTACAAAATTATTTAATTTTAACCAATTTCAAACATGAATGCAAGTTTTTGTCTCTGCTATTTCCCAATTCTTATGACTCTTTAGAAAGATAATAATGCATGATAGCAGCAAAAGAAAAAAAGGGTATATGAATATGAATTCACCTGAAGATAGATGCCAATGGCTTTGTAGACCCCATCAAAGCAATCCCTAGCACAATCAGGCAAACATTCTGCAACTGCACGAAATTTAGAGATCTTGAGGTTCTGATCTGGGGATATCTCTGCCAAATACTTGTCAATTAATCTACCAACTTTTTTCAGTTTCTGTACAGACACTCCATCAGTGTCATTCATATTAACAAATTGCTTAATCAACCTTATCACAAAGGTTACATCATAATATAGTCCCAAATGATGCCCAGAGACTAGTAGATCATCCAATGTTGCTTGCTCAAACACCCCACCAATCAATTTCTCAATTTCATATCTACAATCTCTACTCATCCCAAATCTTGATACAATCCATAGTACCCAGAAAAGGCTTTTGCAAGAAAATGTCTTGTTACCAATAAATATGACCCCATAAGCAGCTGATTCTGCAAGACCGGAATACTCAATACTGCTTTTGCAATTAACCTCACTTGCTAGAGTCACTTTTCTTAGATAGTGAAGAAGAAATCTTGTGAGAACAAAGTTGTTGTTATCTGTTCTGTAAGCTCCAATACACTGGAGAAACTTCTCTATGATCTTTGGGGGTAAAGAAGCCAAATCCTCAAACCACCATGCTTTGCTTGGCAATGTTGACTCTATTATCTTGGGAGTAACTTGAGTTGAATAAGAGAATCTCTTGGCAAAATTGCTTTCAGGAGAAGATGGGGATGATGAAGATGAGGAAGTGAATAGGTTTACATCAGAATTTTGAGCCATCTTTGCTAAGAGTGCACAAATTATCTTCTCTAAGAGACCATAGCTATCTACATATGTATAAAATAGGTCACAACTCTTGAGACTCTCAAGTACTTCATTCCATGTCCAATAATAGATTCCCTCAAGAAAGGTTTCTGTTTGTTGCAAGAGATTGTTGCTGAAGAACTCCTCAGTCATTCCAAGATAAAGGGCACAGCAATGGATATTAAGCACATTGGATACAGTGATTGGGATTTGACCATGGTTGTAACAGAATCTTGAAACCAGCTCAAAACCATATGGACCCCCAGGGAAATCATTGATTTCAATGCTCAAGTTCTTGTCATGGCACTCTCTCTTTTCATGGTTCAAGATTTTCTTTATTCTTCCACAGTATTTTGATATGAACTTCTGCAAAATAAATGAATTAGATTGATTCACCAGACGAGACAGTGGATTTTTTTTTCATCAAATTTCTTTGAATCTAAGAATATTTGACAACAAATGAAAAAAGAAAAATCACCAAATAATTCCTAGAATACCTTGTCCAAAAGGAACGTTTCCTCATCATTAATGTGGATTTGCAAGTCACAATGCTGCAGCATAGCTACTTCTGCATTGAAAACAACATATGATATTGTGTTTTGGTGATGCAGCCTTTTGGGTGTGGGTGTGTGTATATATATTCAACACACAACCATACATGAAAAGTAAAAATTACTTAACACTCACATGGCCACTTAAAAAAGTTACATACATTTTAATGAACATATATATATATATATATATATATATATATTATGCCGTATGGGCTGTATGGCCAGGTTGTATGAAGTCTTACCCAATCTTCGTTGCCAAGGTGCTTCATTGTTGTTATATGGAAGAGGGTGCTTCATCTCAACTCTCAAATAACCAAATTGTGAACAACTGAACAAGGTTTCTGGCTTTCAGCTAAAATTACCCAATAACTAGTTACTTATCTAACAATTATTGAGACCATACTATTTGTTTCTTTTCTCTATTATTTATTCTCAATATAGTATTGTGGTTTTATTATATTATATATGCTTCTCTAATGTGAGTCCACAGTTTCAAATATATGTTATATGGTTTTGATTATTTTAAGATAGATTCCATGTATGACAAGTTCTGAAGCATTTGTAAACTTTTGAGGTGCAGACGTGTGTGTGTGAGTAATTGTGTGCATATATATATCGCTAAATTGTCTTCTTGCATATGAACAAGTTGTCCTATCTCAAAAAAATAAGATAGATTTGAAAAGAAAATGACAATGATTTTTTGCTATTGAAACGATACATGTTGGCGATGGCAATGGAGAATGTGAGGATTTTCCTGACATTGTCTGTGCAAGTCAAGAAGTGTAACCCAAAGCATATTTCTTAATAATAATTTGAAGTATATCACGTAATACAATTAGTTGCATGCCTTGGCGTTGGACTTTTGGATTTTCTTGAGTGATGTTATTATCTGACCATGTGAAGGTAAATTCTTTTGTACGTTCAAAATTTTTTGGGGGTACTCTAAAGATTTTCAACCAATAATATTTAAATACATATTTATACATATAAAAAAAATTTAGAGTACTACAGCATATATTTAAAAAAATTTAAATAATGTATTTTTTTTAACATGAACGAAGGAAAAATATCGAGGTAACTAAAAAAGCAAACTATATAGTATGATGGAAAATAAAAAAAGAAAACGTAAATAAAAATATTGATTTAAAAAAAATACACTTAATTTTAAATGGAAAAATGATTACGTGCTGAAAATTTATATTCATTGTTTACCAAAGATATCTTTCTGATGGCTTTTGAGAGAAATGTAATAAGCCTTCAGAACAAACTGGCATCTCATACTAATTTCGAATCAATAATAATAATAATAATAATAAAAGAGTTTTTCATTATTTATTAACCATAATATATTTTGTGGAAAACCATATATTAAAGGAACCAAAGCTTTATAAATGATGACAAACATAATTGGTAATCTCAAAGGATAGGTTCAGGGAAAGAAGATCGACTCTTGCATCTAAAAAAGATGAAGAGCTATTAATTAAGCGCTTTGACCTTTCAGATATATAAAGTTGTAAGATTCTCAATACTTGAGTGAATGTGAAGAGTGGTCCCATCTGATTAAGGTTTCAATTGAAATCTAAAGATAAATCCATCTTTCTCCTACAGAGAACATGGAAACTTCTACGGGGAAAATCACTTATAACTTAGTTTTTGAGAATGTACTGTTTTTTAAAAAATTAAATTCTAAAATAACTTAGGACTTTTCTGTTTCTGTTATGACTTTTAATTTTTAATAATTATTTAAAATTATTTTTAAGCAGAAAGTAAAAATAAAACTTATTTATTAGTTTAGTTTTCAAAACTGTTTTTAAGATGAAAAAAAAACCTTATTTGATAAATTTGTTTTTGAAAATAAATTTTAAAAACTAAAAAATACATGTTTAGTTTTATTTAATTTTTATTTAATATTTTAAACTATATATATATATATATATCTGATATTTAATTTTAGTATTTTTTATTTCCTTAAGTATATTTTTTATATTAAAATAAAATATTAAATTAAAAATTTATTAAAATATCAAAATATAATTTATATTAAACTGAAAATATTCTTATTTATGAAGTAATACTTGCAATTTATACATAATTTAATAAATTATAAAATATAAATTAATATTAAACTAAAATAAGTGTGAATTAGAAAAAAATATGTATGAAAATAAATTATCTCTTCAGTACGTGAGATGGCCCTATTTATCTTAAACAATTTCATCTTCATTTCTAAATAGAAAAGGGAAGCAAAGGAACCTAAGAATGATTGTTGAGTAAAGACAGTTAGTGGCCTGGCTGTTTCATCAAGCTCAAGGAAGAAAGATCTCAAGGCTTCAAGGTTGCTTTGCTGTGGATGTACTCCATAAATGGTGTGGAAAGGAAGCTAAAGCCGGAAGGGAAAGGAAATTAAGTTCTTTTGAGTTGAAGATTAGGCATTATGAGTTTGCATTTTAGATATTGCCATAAGATACATCATCTATTATTGGGACCACAATTTTTAGTACACAATCATCTCAAAATATGATCACTTACAACAGTTTACACTCACACCAACAGTGGAATGCTTGAACGCTAGTTGATTTTATTACATAAAACTTATATTCATGGTGTGTATGCTTGAATATACATGAAAAACTAAAAAATATATGAAATCAAATTTAATTGGTGTTTTCAGACCCCTTTTTTATTTTCCTTTGCTCCCTCCTTTTTTTTAATTTCTCTCTTTTTTCTTTATGTTTTAATGTTTTTTCTATTTTCCGACCCTTATCCCTTCCCTCTCTATGTTCTTTGTGCTCTTAAAATTAGGAAAAAGCTAAATTTGATCAAAGTTTCATTTTCATGTTAAAAGAGTTTGCTTAATTTTTTGTTCAATTCTTGCAATGTTATCATTTCCATTTTATTAAAAAAAACTTTAGTTTTCTTAAAACATTTTGTTTCCATCCTCCTTTGGAAAAACTAAATTTAGATTTTCAAAAAATAAATATAAAAATTTTTAAACAAAATTTTAGTATTCACACTAAGTCTAAATCTTAGTTAAGATTCTTAATCATTCTGAATTAACTTGCTTGACTTATCTTATTTCCAATTAGTTTCTTCCTTTTCAACTGGATTTAAGTATTAATTAGTGGTACTTTAGTCTATCTTTCATGTGAAAATGATCTTGCAAGTGGTCTCCAAATGGATAGTCTTGACTTGTTGCTATTCAAAAATCACAAGTGTTAAATATATTTTAATATAATAATTTTTGAAACTAAAATTCTTAGAAACAATAAGCGAAACTAAACACACAAGTTATTTGTTAGTGATAGCTCTATTTTGTGTGAGATTCGATCGACCGACAATGTCAAAGCAACAACAAAATAGATCTACATAATAGGTATCCCTTCGTGTGGGATCACTAGGTGACCTCTTGTGACGGTATTGACAACTAACTCTAATGAATAACGTTTTATAGTTGTTAGGTTTTAATGAGATAGACATTGAGAATGAGAATAGAGTTACGGTAGATAACTTCAAGTACTAACACGAAAAGTGGATACAAAAATATTTTTTTTAACTTTTAAATTTGAAATTGTAAGAAAAATGATAGATTTAATTAAAATAATATAATATAATTAATATATATATATATATATATATATATTAATACTAGTATTTTTAACGCATATACTATACGAAAGTATTTTGTTCAAAAATACAACTTTTTGAAAAATTATTTTAATGAATTAAATATTTATAATGTATATAAATTTTAAAAGAAAGAATTTGAATAAAAGATAAATGATCACAACAAAATTTTATAATAAAAAAATATACGTGTATATTAAAAAAATTATACTTTTTTATATTTTATATCTTTTCAAAAACTTCTTTGAACGTGAATAAATAGTAAGAATAATATTATTTAGATACAATAGATTATAGTTGTACTTGTAATACATATGTTGTATAGAAAAATATTATTTTAAATTAAAAATATAAAAAAAAATTTAAATATTATCAATAAATAATAAGTTTACCGTAATAGTAGGTGATTGTAAAATTTATAATATATTTATTATTTATCATTCACTTTATGATTTAAATATCAATATGATTTTACTAACAAAAATATTTGTGTGAAAAATATTTTATGTGTGTCATATATAAATAATATTTTAAAAAAAATTCAATCTTATATCAACTATGTAATAATTAAATTGTATTAGCCTAATTAAATGATATAAAATAATAAATAATTTTTTCTATTAAAAATATAAACTAAAATAATTTTTTTGGTTTACTTTATTATTCAATATATTGTTATATTAGTCTTATATAATTTCACATATGTAATATAATAATACAAAAATTCAATGGATAATTGTTGAACAAAGTTCAAGCATACATATATATATATATATATATATATATGTGTGTGTGTGTGTGTGGTAGAGTGAGTACTTAGATACCCATACCCGTACCCATATAGCGGATAAATACTCTACCCATTGTGGGTAAATTTTGAGGGTGTTCATCGGATACTTTACCCATTGTTATCCCTAGATGTGTAAGTAATTTAATTAGCCAATAATGTTACATGTGTACTGATTAATGTTTCATACTTTTATTTCCATTGTCTTATTAATAATCCTAGTTATTAACATGCCGTAAGATGCATAAATATTTTATTTTAATTTAACTTTGTAACTACAAATGCACCAAAATAATAGATTTAATAAAATTACAATAATTTTAAAATATAATTTATTTTAAAATAATAAAAATAACATATTAAGTATTATGAAATTTATATAAATAAAAATATTTATCAAACATTGAAAGTTTATATAAGATAATAATCAAAAGTTAAGTAAAAATTTCTCTCTCTAAAATTTAGAAATAAAAAAAATTGTGAAAGTACTATAGGTGTAATTTTATTATTTTTTTTATTTCTCATCCAGTTTAATCTAAATTTGAGCTAGGTCATGCGCTTGGATATGATGAGTGAGTTATGAAGATTTTTTTACATATATAAGAATTCGAATTCAAAAATTTACTTAAACGATATTGAACTACTTGCTGCTCAAATCAATAATTTATATATTATTCGCCAACAATTTTTATCTTTTGAATATGAGTCAAAGTAGTTCCATTGAATATTTAAAGGATTTTATTTTTATATACAACTTGATTGATTAATAGAGAGATTAAATTATTGTGAAACTTTAACTTTTAAGGATCAATTATCTAAATAATAGTTTTCATTTACCCAAGGACTGAGTTCCCACTTTAATTGTGCAAAATATATATCTTAAATTAAAAGAGTATTATTCTCAAACTTGTGTTTTATTTTGATATTTATTATGACAATATAAAATAATTATTAAACAAAATTTTTTTAAGTTGGGTAATAAATATTAGGCACAATTAATCAATTAATGAACACCAAATCTTTATATATTTTTGTAATAATTTTTGTTTAGAGGAGGAGAAAGATGAAGAAAAAAAGGAAAAAGAAAAAATTATAGATAGCCGCAATAATAATAGTAATAGTTGATAATAAAGAAATAAAATTAACATAACTGGCAATAAAAATCAATAGCAATAATAAAGTTGATAAATAATAATGATCTATGATAGAAGAAGTGATGTGAAAATAATTATAATGATAGTATTTAAAAATAAAATTAAAAATGTTTTAAAACTACACTGATTTAAGAATTAACTTGACTAAATAATAATAATAAAATTAATCATATAAATATTAAAAAAATATTATTAATATAATAATTTATAATTAAATGTCAGTATAAATTCTTTTACACATTTTTTGAATTCTAATTTAATAGTAACAGTGTGTTCTTTCATTGGGTAACAACGATACGCACCGGTGGAGCCACATTGCACCACAGTTTCTGTCTCTCTACCATGTGGAATATCCATTGCAATTTGACACGATAGAAATTTTTTAATCTAAAAAACTTCTTAAACATTTTTTATTTTGCAATCGTTATTCCCTCACACAACAACCAGTGTTGGATAAGTCGTGCATGACAACCATGTTAAAGTAACAGAGAAACGTTCGGCGCTAAACATGTAGTGTCGGTCAAATCATCTGTGAGGCTTTATCCACGGTGGAACGTTAATTTATTTATTTTTAAATATATTACTAATGAAAGACATTAAAAGTAATTTTTATAAAAATGTTAACACAGTATTAAATTAATAAATATATATCTTTTAAAAAATTAATAAATATGTAAATAATGTATCTTGAATTTAATTTTTAATTATACCTTTAATTTGAATATTATATTAAGTATTTATTTTTATTCAATAAAATATTTAATTAGTTAATTAATAGTTAATGAATCATATCTTACTGTATTATTTCTCAAAACAATTTATTTTATCGTTGTTCAATAATAATCAGTTTTATTTATAAAAAGAAAAAAAAAAACTCGTACATAACATAGGAAACTGGTTATTGCTCTGTATGCAAATCTACAAACTCTAGTTAAATAAAGTTAAACAATGCCCTAATTGGCCCACATAATAGACCACGAACCAGTCAAAATTTGTTTGCATAAATCAAAGTTAACTTAGCCTCTAAACTGGAATTTTCTTAATATTGAAAATCACAAATTTTCTGTTACAAATGTTTTTCTCATTGTAGAATTTTTTCACCCTCTTGTATGAGTCATGCATGAATAGCACGTGTAAACGAATGAAGAAATAGCATTTTCATCAGTTTAAAATACTCAAAATTAAATTTTTATGTGAAAAAAAACATTTTATCTTTTATTTAAAATAGATAAATAAAATGGTGCGGAGTGATAACCCAGAGACAAGTTTGGGTTAATCAAATCTCAGCGCGATTGATGAGGCTTGCAATTTGGGTACGCACGAGATGGGAGAGACGTTGGAGAGCAACATCAACAGCATCCTTAAACCCAACATCAGTGGCGTTGGGGTGCGCATATGTGAGAGTGGGGATCAACCCAATAACCACCTCGCGCACCCTCTTAACCTCTTCACTCGAAATCCCCATCAACACATCCTCAATCCTCTTCCCTTCCTCACTCACACTCACCTCTTTCTCATCAATGAATACCGAATACGTATCCCTCTCCGTAGGAAAATACCATGCGTACTGCGTATACGCAGTATGCTCAGAAAAGAACACGGGCACGCACCCCGCAAGCACCGAGTCAAACGTTGACCGGCGAGTGAATGAATCACCCGGTGCCTGAAGACAGAACACCGATTTCGTCATCACGTCCAGAACCACCATTGGGTCGTGGCACGTGCTGGCCCCGTTCTCACACCGAACCAACTCGCACCGTTTGGATTCGTTGCACTGCTTTACTATGGCGTCGCGAACCTTGGCCTTCTCCAAGCCGTTGCGCGTGCCGCCCACGAAGGAGAACAGGTGGGGCCTGGCGCGTTGACGCATTGCGTTCTGCCACATCAGCGTTTCGGAGAGGGTTCGAGGGTGGAAGTAAGAAGGGTAAGGGATGGCGAATTGATTAGAGCCCCTCCAAGGTTGTCTCTCCACTGTTAGCACCGACATGTTTTGGACAGATGGTAGGTTCAGCAGTATGTTGGCCCCGAAATCGGGCCCATCTTTTCTTCGCATGAAATCCCATGCAGTTCTCCCCACCGCCACAAAATGGTCCTTACCTAGTTTACATTTCCCAAATTTTTAAAATAATATTTTCTCAAAAATTAGTAAATATAAAAATAGCATAATAGTTAAATATTGTAATCATCTTAAATAATTTTGTTCAAGTTAAAGTTACTAATGTTGTTGATTAGGTTATCACTACGATCGTTTAATCTTTTTAAATTCATTATAAAAAAAACGCGTACGATTGAGAAGGTGAAATTGGTGCTTACCACCGTGCCTCTTCCAGAAGGGTTGACTTTGGAGAAAGTCAACAAAATCGACGGCCAAAGAATCGCGGAGGGTGAGATTAGGCTGGCGGAACATGCTGGAAGCGTAGAGACCAGCATAGAAGGGAGCGTAGAAGAGAAGTGCGTTGTTGGGATCCCACGTGCGACATGGATGGTTCTCTAGCCTTGCGTGGACGATCATTTCCGCTATGAATTGGTGTGTGGCGTACCATGAAGTGGTGGAGAGGGGTTGGCCAAGACCATTGTTGGCAACATGGGGGCACATGTTGGTGTAGACATTAAGGTTTTGGCAGTGTTGAAGGAGTCCCAGGTTGAAGCGCGACGGAAGCGAGTAGACGTAGAACGGTCCTGATCCGTCGCATGTGGTGGGCTTTTGTTGGGTTGTTGTGGTTAGGGGGGTTGGGAACCAAAAGTGAAAAACAAGGAACCATGAAGCGAGGAAGAGACATGAGAAGAGAGTGTACCTTAAATGGTCACTTGAGATGAGGTTGTTGTTATTGTTGAGGTCTTTGGTTTTTGAGAAGCTTTCGGATTTTGTTGAGTGCGGTAGGGAGTGCAGAGGGGGTGTTGGTGATGGCTTTCTGAAAAACATGGAGGAGGAAGTAGAGGCGCAAAGGGTGGAGAGAGAGAGAAGTAATTAATTTCCAGCTGGAGAAAGATTAGAAGCGGTGACCAATTTAGTGTGTGCTGTGGAGAGGACTTTGGACAACAAATTAATGAGTCAGCTCTTTGAAATAGAATGCGTGCGAGGAAATGGAAAGGTGAGGGCAGGTGGGAAATTAATTGCCAGGGATAAGGACCCAAGACACCCTTATTTATTACTAACATTTCCTTCTTTTAGGTAACTCCTCCAGTGTGAATTTGAAATTATATATTTGATGTAGATTTTATATTTTTTAATCAAATTAGTGTAATTTATTTTTTTAAGTATAATTTATTTATATATTTAAAAAATAAAAAATAGAAGTCATATAGGACATATATAACTTATATTTTTTATTAAATTAAATTCATATATAATGATAGAGTAGAAAATTTTGCATTATTATTCAATTATTAATTATCATACTTATAAGAATTTTTATATTAATTAATATAAAAATCTCATCAACGGTTTATTTTAATTATTTATGGTGTAAAATTATTTATACTGTCATGCAATAAATTAGATTTTATTTTTTTCAAAATATATAAATTATTACCATTTTTGTAATTATATATTCATTTAGTGTTAAGGTTAGTAAATTTTAGACACTTAAAAGAATTTAAAGTAAATTGATTATTCAATGTTATCACTTTTTATTATATATTATAATACTAATAATATAATAATAAAGTTACTTTTATTTACAATTTGACATCATATAATATATTATTAAATTTTAATATTTTTTTAGCATTAAAGATATTATAAGTGAAGAGAAAAAGGAATTTGTCAAATTAAAACAAAGTTAAATAATATATATATATATATATATATATATATATATACTAATGTAGATCCGTGCAATGCACGAAATAATTTACATTATTAAATTTTAAAATTTATATTATTAAAATTATAAAATAAATTTAAATTATTTAATAATTTAATTTGTATATATTTATATTATAAACATATAATAGATCAAAATATATTAGTTTTATTTATTATTATTAATATAAACATAATTATTTTCTCATTCTTTGTTAAAAAATTAATTTAATAATATAAATATATTAATTATTATGATTATTAAAGTAATTATTTTTATTAAAAAGAAAGAGATATACTATAAATATATTTATATTATAATTATTTTAAAATTTTATATTTAAAAAGTTTAATGATATTACATTAAAAGTTTCTAATAAGGAATTCTAATAAAATAGCAAAGATAAAATTTAAAAAAAAGTTTACAAATTTAAACGTTATATAAATAATACGTAAAAGAAATTGCAAATTAATAAAATATATATTTATTAGATACATCTGTAGTGAGTGAATTTTCGTTAACTTTTTTTTTTACAATTGAAAATAAATTAATATAAAATTATTTTAATTATTACGATAAATTTTGTTATTTTTTTATGTGAAAAATAGTTAAATAAGATAAATATACTCACTATTTCTAACTATTTCAATAAATATAAGTTGGATAACACATAGATAACTTCAATATATGACTGCTTAATGAATATATTTCTGTTTAAAGGACCCCTGTGCAATGCACGAAATAATTTATAATATTAAATTTTAAAATTTTTATTATTAAAATATTATAAAATAAATTTAGACAAAATCAATAATTTAATTTGCATATATTTATCATATAAACATATAACAGATCAAATATACATTGATAATTATCTATTATTTATCATTATTAATATAAACATAATTATTTTCTCACTCTTTGTTAAAGAAATTAATTTAATATTATAAATATATTAATTATTTTTTATTATTCAAATAAAATACATTTTGATCATACTATTTTAGAATAATATAAATAAATTAAGATTATTATAATTATTAAAGTAAGCGTTGTTATTTTGTCATAAAATAAAAAAATTATAATTAAAAAAAAGATTAAATAAAAAATGTATTCTGTTAAGTAATCATTTACACAATATAACAACAAAATATATAAAAAATATAGTAAATAAAATCTAAATAACATTAAGTAATATTTAAATATCTTATTATATCTTGTCAAAAACTTCTTTGAATATTACATTTGATGTAAATCGGATTGGCTTCTCATCTTTATCTAAAATCAAAATTTTCAATCCATTTTTCTTTCTCACTCTTGAGATAGCAATATATAATTGACCATGGGAGAATACTGACCTTGGTAAGTAAAGACCAACATTAGAAAGTGTTTGTCCTTAACTCTTATTAATAGTTATTGCAAAACAAAGAACTAATGAAAATTGTCTTATTTGAAACTTAAAAGGTAACCGGGAATCTGAATGAATTAAATTCATTATTGGGATGAATACTTTATCACCAATATTTCTTCTTGTAACATCAGTGGTTACAATTATGTTTCTTCCCACTTGATTAACAATCAGTCTAGTTCCATTGCATAATCCATTTGCTTGATCTATATTCTTCAAAAGCATAATTAGAACACCTATCTTCAAAATTAATCTGTGGTTTGAAATTCCTAAACACTTAACTTCATTAAAAAATTTAGTAGTAAACCACTCACCTTCTGTTTTAGAATTTTCATTAGATGAGTAAATTAAATTAGAACTTAAATATTCCCTTTCTTTTTCGGGCATCAAAGAGATAATTAATTCATTTACTTTCTCAACACTTTCTAAAGTAGGCACAAATATTTCTCTCTGTTCAAAGAATTTAAAATCAGCAAAATTATGGACTAAACTTGGATATTCAAATTCTACTAAATGCATAAGACTATTATCCTTTTCAAGAATGAGAAACTCTTCTGGAATTTCAAATGTACAATCTTCATCATCGTTAACTCTGATTTATCCATCGCTTATTTGAAGAATCTAATCTGCAAAAAACTTAGTTTCATTTATAGCAGAAGTGTTTTCTATTGATATTGATAATCTCAGATTTTTTGTCAACTTGAGCACTTTGCAATGAGCCCATAGATAAGAAGAGTTCACAGTTGCGGAAAGAACATCTTCACGATTACCTTTTGGAATAATCAGAAATATTTGTCTGAAATCTCCTCCCAATACAACAACTTCTCCACCGAAAGGTTCATTCATACTATTTGAAATTTTCACTCTTATTAGATCCCTTAATGTACTATCTAAAGCTTTAAAACAAAATTTATTAAGCATGGGGGCTTCATCTCATATGATAAGACGTGTTGATTAATAGATAAGCTTTTAAACTTCCTTGCTTGATGTTACAGATGGATGTATTATCAGTCATTAATGGAATTGAAAATATGGAATGAGTTGTCCTTCCTCCAGGAAGAAGTAAAGAAGCAATATCACTTGAAGCCACAATGAGAACAATCAGTTGTTTAGATCGAAGAGTTGCTGATAAAGTATTCCAAATGTATGTTTTTCCTATTCCTCCATATCTATATAAGAAGAAAAAACTACCAGATTTATTTAAGACTAAGCTCATGATTTCATGGTAAACAACTTTTTGCTCCATCATTAAAGAATCTAGAAGTCTATGGTGTTGTTCAGCCAGTTCAGTTGTGTTATAATTAAGCTCATATGCTATGAACTTATTTTCAACCAAACTGAAAATTGAATCTTCTACAATTGGCATACAGATGTAGTCTCTTAATGATCTTCCATTGCTTTGAAGAAGTTTTTTAACCTCGAACAAATAAAGATTTTTTAAGTCTTGGTCATTTAAACTAAAATCTGTAAAAATAGGATAAATTAACTCATTACTTAAATATCCAACTATTAAAAATATTTTTAGTCCTTATATACAAAGAATTTTAGTAAAAAATTGTATACAAACAATGACCATGTACTCTTAAATAAAATAAATCTAATACCTGAATTCCTATTTTTCTTCCTATATATTTTCTCCCACACATAATCTGGTTTGACCATTGTATTGCATATTAATAACGTCACAAATAGTTTTCGTAGCTCATGTCCTGAACAAAACTCATTTGCTTCCTTTATTCCATTAACAAATTCTTTATCATCACATATAAGTCCTAATGAGTAGCATGTTTCTTGAAAATTGTTCAATATAACTCCATTAACAGTTCTTACAGTCTCATAATCACAACAATCACACTGCATTGTTAACAACAAACGTAGATAATAAAGCTCGCTTGTCCCTAGAGGGATATAATGAAGCCTGCCAATTGAGAAACCTTTCTTTCTTGGCTACCACTTTCAATTCTCCCTATTAAAAACAAACTTATTAGGAAACTCTGCATAAGTAAGCTCTTTAGCCTTCGCATACACCTTATTTGCTTCAATTCAAGCTATGAACATGGTATCTTTGTCTTTATTTTTGTTAAGAACATCATCTATTCTTTCATCATCTCTAAAAAAAGTAACTTGATGATTTGGTAAATGAAAATTTAACCTCTGAAACTGCAGGCCATCTTTCATGAATATCAAATACCAAGATTCTCCACACAGCTTCACATGAAGAAAGATATCTGCAATCGTAAAATTGTTTGATTTCATCAACAAAATAGGAATTTCCATCCTTCTTAGATTTTTTGGATATTTCTAGGATAGCTGTGTCTGGACCTCTGTTCACATATTTGAATAAATACTTAATATCATTTGACTTGTTACAATACTTAATGTTAATATGGGCTTGGTACTTCATCAAAAGAATTGGATTGTAAGGAACAATATTTCTATTATCCACCTCAACTTCCTTTTTTGTTGTTGTAATTTCAGAATTTCTCCTTCTGTAAGAAGGATAACCATCTTCATCAATATAAGTATTATTCTGAAAAAAATTTTGGGAAATATTTTGTGCAATATCCTTCTTTCATGCATGGGCTATTACGGTTACTAGTTCCACATGGACCATGAACTATAAACTTTGTAACTGCCTTGTATAATCTTGGGCAAGAACTCGGGTTAGGCAATTCAGTAGATATAAGTTTACCAATTTGATCTGGTGTATTTAACTTATTCTCTCCATTTAACCACAACAAAATATGAACATGTGGAAGTTTCCTTTTTTGAAATTCTACCATACCTATGAAAATATTATATTTAAGTTTTGTTAGAAATCATAATAACGAGATTTTATATTAATTTTAATAACATAAAAATATAAAATAAGGAAAGTGATAAACTACCTGCATCAACTTTTCCAAACTCCTTTCCTTTCTTAAAATTTGAGATCATTGTATCTAACTTCATTTTAAACAATCTACATGAAATATTTGATCTATCGTCAGCTTTTAATCCTCTTGCAGCAAGGAATTTTGTTATCTCTGCCCAACCTGAGTTGCAAGTGAATGTAATGAAAAGATCAGGGTATCCAAATTTTTTACAAATAGCCATTGCATCTTGGCTGTTATTAAAATAGATATCTCATACTTCCAATGAAAGAAGCAGGTAATATAACACATTTTTCAACAGATGATGGATCTGTTTCACCTCTACTTATAGTCTCTTCAATGCCATTTAAGATATCAGACCTGATTGAAGATTGATTATTTCTTATAAAAGACAATCTTTGAGACTCTATCATAGTATATGTGTCAACTAAAAATTGTTAATATAATTTTTCTCCATTTACTATATTTCCAAATTCAACATTTCTATGTTGAATTCTAAATGCTATAAATTTTCTGAGTAATTCTCAATCTTTTCCTATTTTTGCCTCCATGATTAGTTCTTTCGATAAGAATATCTTCTTGATATCCATCTTCTCCGTATGGAAATAATAAAGGATACTGCAACGATATAAAAGTTGTATGAGTTTCATGTATTCTCATTAAATCTCCAGAATTTTTCTTTACTATGATATCTCTACCAATTTCTGAAGTATCAAAATCTCCAACTACTAATGCTGCAACTTCATCTGAAGAAGGGAGATTATACATGCTGACATCTCTTCCTCTACTTCTAAATAGTCTAAGGCTGAAATCAGAAGCACAATTGTTAGAGAATTGGTCTCTAACTCTTCTGAAGCTTTGACCCAATACATTATGATCATCAATCATTTTGGTCAAGTCTGTGACCAAAGTATCTTCTAAATGAAATTTTGATTTATTCTTCCTGCAAATATAGATTAATAAATTTAATATGAATAACTAAATACATGTGAAATTTGTACAATCCTATTATTTGAGCAGTAGTCTTAATTTATACCTAAAACATCTCATTTTGTTTGTAACTTCATTATGTGTATCAAAGATGTACAATTGAGCATACTTTAGGATTTTTCCTTCAGATGGAAGTAAGCTACCAATTCTATAAAAATTTTGACCACTCAGAACAAATTGAGGAGCAGTAGATCCATCATTCATAGAGGTTTCAACTTTCCACCAATATAAGTAAGTGAAAACATGCTATTGTAGTATCTTATGTTTTCATTATAACTCTTGCACCTTGGATCTTTTCCTGACATCAAATTGCAAATGAGAACGGGAAGTTTTGACAATGTTGGTAGTTGAACTTTTCCTTTCATACGACATCATGAAAAAATTGGAATTATTGGATCTTTTTTATTTATCACAACGTTCATCATACTACATCAATGCTTTATATGAAGAACATATGTATGTAGCATCTTCAACATCTAAAATATCTGCATGTGTAATATTCCAAAAATCTCATTAGTTGCAATACTTCATATTTGAATCTAATAGGTGTGAAATATTGACTCGTTACCTTCTTTTTCAGCCTTAATATGCAGATCTAATGTTGATTGATAAACATTTCGTATTAGTTATTCAGAATCAACACCTAACATCAAGAGTCATAATTTTAGTGTAAGAAGAGTAAAAAATATGAATCCAATTAATAATTGATTGAAAAATAACTAAAATAATGGACCTTCCTTCCCAATCCACAGATTCAGTATCATTGCACTCATTAAGTAAATTTTGACCAACTCTAGCTAATAAATTAATTATTGTTGAATCTCCAACTGAGTGCTTTTTTGTATATATTGATGAACATGGATTTATAATTTCTGATCCACTTGATCCTGTATTGAAATCACATAAATAATTATAACTCATTTGATTTGGAAGGTAATAAAATTAAAGAATATCAATTATGATTTAAAGCTATTAAAGAATATAAACCTAAACATGATATCTGATTTTGAAATAGTGATGATCTGCGCTTCTTCACTTCACTAATTGCACAATTACTCGAAGGAAACAGAGGATCTATTCGTATTTAGTCTAGATTGGCTTAGTCATTATAACCTTTGAATGCTGGTTATTTTTCCAAGGAATTTGCATGTGCATGCTCAGTGAATTGATATGTTGAAGCATGCTTTGTTTAAAGCGCATTGAATTTTTAATGACTTGATCAATGAGTTGTACTTTAACAATCTTAAATATTTGATATAATAATTTTGAATAATGGAATAACATAATTCTACTTTTTTTATATGTATTTTATTTGTTACATAACAATTGATATATCAATTAAACAAATCATGAGTAATTCCAAAATGATGTCTAGTATGTTATCATATATACAATAAGTTTAAAGTACATATGGTTAAGCAGTAGATTATAATGCACTGTTTAATGATTATACTGCAATTCTAAAGAATAGTCATATTAATGATTAGAATAGCATTGAAAATTTAACAACTTGATCAATAAGTTATAGTCTAACAGTCTTAATATTTGATTTAATATATTTGAATATCGGAATAGACAGATTCTACTTTTTTTATATATTTTTGTATTATGTTTGTTTCATAACAATTCATATATCAATTAAACAAATCATGGCTAATTTCAAAATTATGTCCAATATATTATCATATATAAAATAAGTTGATTAAGGTATACAACTTCCAATAGTGTTTATATAAAAATTTATAGGTTCAATTGTAAAATAAAAAAACAAAAATATATATTGAATGTTGAAAATAATGAAGAATAGTATGCAGTCTGTATTAAAAAGCGATAAGACATCCTCTAATGGTTTCTAAAAAGCTAATTTGTATTCAGATATTAGCAATGAACATTAAACTCACTGAGGTCTGTAACAATCTCCATAAAAAACTTTATACATTGAACTAAAATCTTGTAAAAGAAACATTAACAACGGCAGGACTTGCTTTATCAAACATAAAAATACATATATCTCCCTTCTTCAATCTATTTATCTTGCAAAACATACTCCACCCACTTCCAAATTTTGTACTGCATTTTCTATGTAATAGAATCTTGCAATTGATTGTCATGTCATTTGGACTGTACAATTGACAAGCTTGAATTCTAGCATTTGAGATTTTGCAGCCATTTTCTTTGGTAGGTTCTGCAAAACAAATATAATTAATTTAGTATTATATTAACACAAATAGGAAATTTCATATATAATGGGTACAACATACCAATTGGGAGCCAGTAGCTTCGTAATGAGTCAATAAAATAGAAAAGCGTTCACCTTCCACTGTTGGATGTTCTACATTTTCTTCATCATCATTCTCTAATATATTCGGGTTCTGATAGAGAATTTGCTTTGAGAGATGATTAAAAATGGTAATGAGGATTATCTAAACAATAAAGTTTTTGAAAATTCTTCTACCCATTCGATAAGCAAAATTTTTGACCAATTAGTTGTGTCCTTACTTCCATAACATTACCAACCTGATCTCTTAACTTCCATAATTCATGTTCTTGCACACCAATTTTTGATATTACTCTATAATCAATTTCAGTAAACTCCTGCATATGACACAACTGATTATTAAAATATCATCTCATTAAAAAGAAAAAATTCTTATAAAAGAAAGATACTACCTTATCAAGCTTGTTAAATACACAAAATCTTGTAATTTTACCATCCAATTTCATAGCATTCGAAGGATCCGTTGTCAAAGGAGAAGGCAAGAGAATATTGAAGGTAGCGTCCATATTCGCTTTCTTACACAAACCAAAATTGCAGACAATAGAGATAAGATGTACAACTAAAAAAATTATGTTAGACCAAGATTGAAGTAAGAGAATAATGAAGATAATATCCAACCTAACTTTCTTTTAGAACTGTAGATTCTTCAGTTTTCAACCTTTTGATATCCCAATTGTGTTCACTGCATTGTTTCATTTATAAACAATATTGATAAATGCTAAAATCAAATGAATAAGAAAGAAGTGGGGAGTTTAATCATATTATAGATAGGCATAAATGAGATCATTGGAAAAAACAATGTAGTGGGTTGTTTCTCTGCATGTTCCGTGCATTGAAGATATTAGTGGACTGTCAAAATTAAATGTGAGAGATTTGTTAACTTTCTCTCATAAATATATTTCACAGCAATCTTTGATATTCTAGAATCAATTTTTCAAAAAATTAGATATTAGCAAATAAAACTTATACTACAGCAAAAAAAATCAAAATCATGTGTAATGTTACCTTGTGATTTCATTTGAAAGATTCTTTGCGAAAGCTGAAGGCAAGAAAACGTTGAAAGGAAAGTCCATAGTAAAATCCTTTGACAAAACCTAATATGTAAAAACAATGTGAAGAATGGTAAACTAAATATAAAGACGTAATAAAATAAGGGATAATCAAACACGAAGAGAGAAGAAATAAAAGTTACTGGCTACCTCTACTTCTATTCACTTACAAAGGTTTGTAATAATAGGCAGGAAGAGCTTCAATATCACAAAACACGTAAAACTAATTTCAAATATTGAATAGACTATTGCTGGTAGGTTTTATTTATTTTTTTAGGTGTTCATTAGGTTTCTATTTCTTTGTAAGTTATTGCGATGAGTTCCAATACAGTATGCCAATAAAACATGCCAGTATAGCAAATAACTTATAATAAATGACTCTATCAGTATGTAATTATTACTTTTTTATAATTTGAAATTTAAAATTTAAAATCTGAAGTAGAATAAAGTTTCTAAGAATAGAAAGGGATAAAGAAAAGTGTTGGAGAAGCTTTTCATTAGGTGCTGACACCTCATCAAACGTTCCACAAAATGGTACTCAATTGTATATTATATATATATATATATATATATATATATATATATACACACACACACACACAACTGATAATGTTTTTTTAATTTTTCATTAATTTTAATATATATAAATACGTTTATTTTAAAATATATTATAAAAGTTGTATATATCATGTGTGACTTTTATTTTTTCAGCGATATAAAATTTAAAAACTTAAGTATAATTTTTTCAAGGCGCATGGATACTTAGAAAAAGTTGATTGAAGTGTTAAGAAGGAGGTTGAAAAGTTGGAAAAATAGATTTATATCAATGGGGGAAGAGTAACATTGTTAAATGCAATGCTCAATAGCATCCTAGTTCACTGCATCTCTTTTTATAAAATGTTAAGGAAAGTAGTATTGGAGTTTATTCGTATCCAAAGGAGGAAGTATGTGAAAGTAAAGAGGAGCGAGGGGCTTGGAGTGAAACATATTGAGAGGGTGAATTGGGCGTTACTAGAAAAATATAATTGGAGAGCACTGGAGAATCAAAGGTGCTTGTAGATAGATATTCTAAAAGCACAACACGGTCCCTTGTTTGCTACATCAAATATTCCATTGAGAAATCCTAAAGTTTCAACTTGGTGGAAGGATATTCGAAGAGTGGGTTACCTTGCAAACAATTGGTTTGTAAATAGTGTGAAGAAAGTATTGGGGGATGGATCAAATATGAGCTTTTGGAGTGAGGTGTGGCTCGGCATTGACAATTTTGAGTCTCTCTTTCCGAGATTGTTTGCTTTAAAACTAAATAAGGAGAGTATGGTATCATATAATGGTTTTTGGTTAGAAGATAAATGAGTATGGAGGGTTCGGTGGAGGAGGGAACTTAGATCATGGGAGGAGGAGGTTGCTACTAATGTTTTTATTATTTTGCAGGATTATCGACCACACCAAAACACTTTAGATAGATGGATTTGGATGAGTGATAGGATTAGAGGTTTTTTTACGAAATCCAGAGATTGTGCTATACAAAGCAATGTGGATGCAGGACCAAATTTCAATGTTTTAAGCATTCAAATTTTGAACAAGGTATGGCGTTGTTAGGTTCCTCATAAAGTCTAAGTGTTTATAAGGCAGGTGATCCATGACTCTTTTCCCTCTAAAGCTAATCTTATTAGAAGAGGACTAAATCATATTTTGGAGAATGATAGATGTGTTTTTTTTGTAAAAGAGAGGTAGTAAATACCGTACATTTATTCATAAATTGTAGTTTTGTAAAGTCTATTTGGGAAGACATTTAAGCTTGGTTGAACCATCCACTATGCTCATATTCTTTAGTACAGAACGTTATTGATTTTTCTGACTGTTGTCAGGTAAAAAATGATGAAAAGTCACTTTGGTTATTTGAAACTTGACATGTGGTGTATTTGAAAGCATAGAAATGAAATTAGTTTTTCTAATTGTGAATTGGATGCCCTAAAAGTGCAGGAGGTGATAAAATTGAAGATATGACAAGCTCTTGCAACTTGTACTAAAATAGTCTATTTTTCATTCCTTACTTAGTGCTCTGAACCCGTTCTTACCATGGAGTTGCTTTTACTTGCACGATGATAAGGAGTTATTACTTCATAGCATACTTTCCTTTTTATTGCATAGGAGAAAGTTAGGTCTAGAAAAGATTATTTGTTATTATATGGTGATTAATATCGATAGATATGAGCTAAGCACCTATATTGCTTAATTAATGAAACTTTTGTACTTATAAAAATAAAAAATAAAAACTTAAGTAATACATAAAACGTAAAACTTTTATTTTTAAATTTTTATAATATTACTAATTTATTTTAAAAAAATACAAGTAAATTGCAATTGAGAAATGTAACTTATACTAGTTACGTAAATAATTTAAAATTTACACTAAATACATAATTTTAAATTTATATTACACCAAATATGTAAAAAAGTTCAAATATTTACTATAAATCAAGCATTGCTATCAAAATTAAATGTTAAGCATGCATTAAATTTTAGAGAAATTGTTTAATTGTTAAGATTTACCTGAATTTAAATAGAATTGTTTCTTGAAAATATGATATGTAATTTATACTATAATTACAATAGTTTGATTTTTAGAATAAATTGCATATTTAATTCTCTCTAAAAAAGGAAATTGTAATTTATACTATAATTGTAATAGTTCAATTTTAGAATAAAAAAATTATATTATAAGGACATGTGGTAGTAATTTTAAATTTGTGATTTTTAATTATAAAATAAATTATTTAATTTTATTTCTCTTAAAATACACAATAATTATCACAATTACTATTACAACATTATTATTATTGTTTTTATAATTATTTATTACAATTTTTCTATCACTATCATCTATTCTTACTACTAGTTAATGACCGTAATCGTCCTTATCATGATTTTCTTTTTATAATAACTATTATCATTACTATTATTATTATTTTTGTTACAATATTTATAACTACCACCATATCAACATTTATAATATTTATAACTATTATTATTATTATTATCATTGTTACTTTCATAACCATCATCGTATGTGCTATCATTTAAGTCATTGTTACTGCTAATAACATAGTTTATTCTGTCATCATACTTTTATTACCATAGTTCCCACCATTGTTTATAAATCTATTGCAATTATTAGTGTACTTCCAATGATTCCTCCATTTTTACTGTATTGATTTATTAGAATTAATGAAAAATATTAATTTAAATTAATTATCATAAAAGTTAAAATTTATTGACACCAAGGGTCAAACTTTAATATTTATATATTTTTTCAAAATTTTAATGTTGTGCTTATTTTTTAATTTTTAATTTTCAGTGATTTTTATGTTTTTATGCTTCATTTTTTTTAAAAATAACTGTAATGGAGTATTTTATAAGTGCTAGTCTCATATTAGTTAAGATTTAATTAATACATTTGTTACTATCAAAAAAATTAATCTATCTAAAAAGCTACATATTTTATATTTGTTCAAATTTAAACTAATAACGAAATAATTTTTATCTATATTATTTTAATAACCGGTCTTAAAAAATTACTCTTACTTTTAAAAATACTATTAGTTTTTAATTAATCAATTAATTATTAACCAAAATAAAAAATCAACTTAAAAAGTTGTTTTATATTAGTGAAATGAAACTCCTTAAATACATATGCAAATGCAATGTTAAATTCAATTTCAAGATTTCTATGTACGAGAAAAGTGATTACGAGATGTCTTTTATCTTATAATTTGTAATCAATAATTATAACTCTGTGGTACTCTTAAATATACAACCCCACTCTTTAGATAGTAATATTTGCTCTACATATTTCATTTTTCAATAAGCAAATTTGGCTTAGGTGTCGCAATTGTTAGCTAAACTGAAACAATAATATGTGGGCTATTATTATTTGCTATGAAGATAGAATATACAAACAACGAATTGAGTGAGAAAGTTGCAGATTTAGTAGGCAAAATTGTATCTTCAATCAGATACGAATGATACAGCTCAAAATTAATGGAACAACATGCGTGATTTCTTTATTATGTGTATACTCCAAATTGGTTGTCGTGTCTTTCTTTAGTTTTGTATTTTAATTTTTGTCCCCGTCAGTGTGGGACCCACTCACCTTAGTCTTTTGCTTCTTATATGATGAGTTGTGAATGACTTTCCTACAACTGAATGATAGTCTGTCTCAACAATCTCACGAATTCTTAATTATTTTAAGAATTATTTATTGTGCTTTTTGAAGGTTAGACGAAAATAGTTGGGATTCTCTGTCATTATTTATAAATTTCCAAAAGGTCAAACTCTAATTAAGTTTTTTATTGTTTAAGAATTTATGATATTTTATTTTATCTTATTTTTAATTTTTAAAATTATTCCTTCACAATATATTTTTATGTATCATTTTTTTATTCTTTAGTTGGTCTATCTAAATATCATGAAAATTTTCATTTAATCTTTTTAAATATTTCAAAATTTTTATTACTCTTCTGAAATTTTTATTTGGTACCCATAAAACGAGAGATTAAATGAAAAATTTGTGATGTTTGGATAAATTAAATAAGAAAAGAAAAAAATTCCATTTTGTAACAAAAATATTTTATGGAAATTTATTTAATTATTTTTAATGCAACTAAATTTATAATTTATAATTTTATTTTGTTTTTGGTCAACAAAAAAGTTTAAGTGTTTTTTGTCCGAACACAAGAAAAACATGATTAAACAGATAATATATGACTAGTGTGCTGGACCAAAAAGGCCGAAGCCCATGATTAAACACAAAAATGAAAAAAAAAGTTTAAGAATTTCCTTTTTACGTTCTCTTCAGAACCAGTTGAGAAGTGAAACATCCGATCATCAATCATCAGTCATTACATTACTTGGGTACAAAACAAATAGTTACTTGAGTTTTTACTTTTTCCACATTATATCAGAACCAGAACCAGATTACTTAAACAATACAATAAGTTAAGAATAGTATTATATACAAAATTTTTACTTGTGGGTCAATTTTTTTTATATGAAAAAAATTACTAAAATACAGTGTTTTGAAAAAAATTATGAAAATATGAGATTTTTTAAAATATTATTGGTGACGATTTTGACTAAATTTTTTTATTATTTTTTAAAAAATTATTCCCAGCAATTTTTGATTTTCTCATCCAAATTAATAGAAACTGAAGGAAACAATGTCAATGGCGCATAAACCATATTTCAATTGGTACCTGATTGATAAAGTGAAAACAGCTGCTAGAAAGTGAAAGAAAATTATCGTATAGTTGAAAAATAGAGACAGCAAACGTTCTTTGTAAATACAAATATGATACAAAATGAACACACAGAAAATATAAATCTTAAAAATCTTAAGGCATATTATTTTTTCTTAACTAAACCTTTAGTGGAATCCTTTTGGAAAATGAGCATCTCAGAATAATACAAAGAATTGTAAGGATAAAAGAAATCTAACAACCAATCAAATCAAAAAGCTTTAGATTATCAAAAATTTATAGTGCATTTTTCTTAAAATTTAGGTATAGGAAAAAGTCCAGATAAATTGTTAATTAGTCCCTCAACTATTTTGTAATTATAAATTTTTATTATTTTTATTCTTAATTATACCTAAAATTGGTCTTAATTAATTGCGTTGAGATTTTCGTGGATCTGATTGTTGCTATTTTCTCCGTACGATTGTTTTATTCATTCTTCTTTTTATGATAAGATAATAAGAAGGCTTTTTCTTATAAAATTTCTGTTTAGAATTCGTATCTTTCTTCTTTTTTTTTACAATGTTTCTTCTTTTTAATTGGATAAATTGGTAAGCCAAACTCTTTGCAGAAAGATTTTAGATCTTTCGTAGCTTGAGCTTTTTCTTTTTGATTAATTGGCGTTGTATTTTATCGTTTTTGACAATTTTTTAAAAAACTTTTTAGACAAAAGCAATTAATTGTCTATAAATAAAATTTTCATATAGAATTTCTTGTTGATGGATTGACTTCAAATTTTATTTCCTAAAGATCTAGAATGATTGGCCATAAGTTTTTCTTTCCAAAATGATTTTTGACTATATTTTTTAATGTAGATTCTAGTAAGGAAGATATCTTTATACTACCTAAAGTCAATTAAAGTTATACACTTAAGATTAGATAATAATTTTATAAACCTATCTTTCCCTAAAGATAGATCTCCAATCAAATATTAGACTATCATAAATATTAGTGTATTTTATGCTCTAAAATTTCTTCACTATCTTGGTTATAATTTTATCATTAGAATATATTTTAATGACATTATACATTCTATTTCTTTCATTGTTAGTCAGATAATTATCCCATCAACCTTTAAGTTAACAAAAAAAATCAGTAACAAGAATGTTGACTATGGTCTTTCACAACAAGAAAAATGTATTTAACAACTGACAAGATTGGTCTTTCACAACAAGAAAAATGTATTTAACAACCGACAAGATCGGTGGCTAAAATATGAAAATTGGTTGCAAATTTTTTTACCCACCGAAATAGCCACCGATTACAATTGGTGGCTAATATATTGGTTGCAAACATATTTAGTGGCCGAAAATGCATTCGGTTGTAGAAATGTCAATTTAGCAACCAAAAAATTTTGGTAGCTAATATAGTTGCTAATTGGTTGTATTCTGCTAACCTATAATATTAGTAGCTAATTTGGTTGCAATTTTACGTTTACCTTTTTCGGTTGCTATTTTGGTGGCTAAATTTCATCAAATATTTGATTGCTAAATTGGTCGCTAAGTTGGTGGCTAAATTTGGTGGCTAATTATTATGAATAATTTTACTTTTTAAATTTTTTTTTCAACAAGACCTATTTGTATAACAAAACATGCTTATATAAGACATAATATTTATCAAAACCTGCTAATAGTAAAAAATTACAAACATAGTAAAAAAATACATCTAAAGAAGTAAAATGCATTTTACAATCCATAACTATATATATTTCATTCCATAACAAAAGTATAGCTCATTTTATAAGAAGGGTACAATCATTGACATAACAAATAGAAAAAAAGTCCTAAATCATGAACATGGATCAATGTCATCATGGGGAGAACCAACATCATCACCATCAACATGAGAATCATCCATTTAGGTACTGATAGAAATTCCTAAGTGTTTAACAACTTGTTGGAGAATGTTCTCGGTCTTCTGTAGTTTTGAATTGGTCCTCTGCAATTTAGACTGCTTAGTATCAATGCATGTGTCCTTTGCTACTAATTCTGCATTAAGATTGGCAATGATCTGCTGATAGTTAACACTAGAACTAGGATCAGACTGAGTACAAAGAGAGGATGACATCATAAACTCTTCACCCAATTGTCCTAACCCATACACATGACCTTTCTTGTTTTTTCCTCTAATAACTTCTAAAAAAATGGAATTGTTAGCAGCTACAGAATGGTCACCTGAGGCACATTCTTCACCATCATGCATAATCATAAATTACTTAGCATACAATCAGCATCCTGCATTAAATCAAGCAGGATCACACCCTATTGAGCATTACTCTCCACTAACAAACAATAATTTAATACATCAAAGACATGTATAATCATAAATTACTTAGCATACAACTAGTATCATACATTAAGTCAAGTAGGATCACACCCTATTGAGCATTGCTCTCCACTAACAAATAATGATTTAATACATCAAAGAAATGTATAATCATAAATTACTCAGCATATAACCAACATCCTCCATTAAGTCAAGTAGGATCACACCTTATTGAGCATTGCTCTCCACTAATAAACAATGTTATAGCTTAATACCTGAACCTTATAAAACTTTTCTAAAAATCTTTGTTTGTTACCTCCTTATTAATCTCTTTAATTTATGCCTATTAAAAGTAATTAAATTAGAACTCAATAGCTGTAAAGAATAAACAGTCAGTTCTATAGAAATCATAATGTTAGACACTCAACTACAAATTATTATTCTACCTATGAAGCAAAAAAATATCATTCTTACCACAATTCTCTAAAAATCATAATCTAATTCCTTGCACAGTGCACACACATACGTTCAACAGAAAGTACCAAAAGTGCATCAAAGAATACCAATACTACTGATTCCCCTAACTTCCTATGATACAAAACTATTAGGAAGTTTTAATGTCTAATTATAAGTAAATATTTTATGCCTTTTGGCTTTTGCTACTTTTTGAAGATGTATATGTAGATGATTCATTATATTCTTTAGTTATTTTATTGTCATGTTGCAATTATTATCCATAAGTATTATTGCATCTACTATTTCTTTGGGTTAAGGGCACCATGTAAGAATAGGACTAAGAGCAACATTTTTCTGAATTTTTCCCTACAGTCTGTTCTTTGGAGTAGGGCAGCTTTTTGTAAGTGCACAAATGAAACATATATATACATGCAAACAATTTGAATATAATATAATTGTTGTAACACCTAAATTTTTACTTTCCAAAATAACAATATATTTCACAAAATAGGGAGAATAAACTTTTTCATTTAAGTAAAATCCACATTACAGGACCTATTCAAATGCAACAGTTTCAAATAATATTCTAAGTCCTATAGTAGTTCCATCCATCCCTTTCACTGAGACCGGTGCTGATCATCTTGATTACCTGAAAAATGAATGTAAAGGTGAGTACTCTACATTACTTGTTATACAAACAAACAAACAAAGAGTCTTCTGACACCTATTTTACATTATTTCTAACACAATTCATAAAAATACATTCACAGGCAGCAATATTACTCCATTCAATTTAATTCAAACACCGATGCACTCACAACATCAAACAGTTTACACACACAAAATTAACAAACAATAATCTCATGCACTCACCGCACGCCAGCCACACTCATAGTGGCACTGTGTTCACAGATTTTCACTATAGATGGTCGCCGATTACCCCCGCTTCACAGATACCACGTGGGCAGTCACAGGTTACTCAGCAAAGGTAGTGGTAAGAGGTCTAGTCAGGGAGAGAGTGTGTGACCCGTGGTGTACTCGCTCCCACTGTCGGTATCACCACCACTCTTTCTTCCCTAAAGTATTTCTACCATCCTCATCTTTCACACCCTCAGTGTATCGCTGAACCATTCACAGCACGTTATATTGGCATTAATCATGCCCTATTCACACATATTGCAATATTCATTCTCAGTATACGACATAAAGCCCACAGTCATGCATAATACACGGCACTAGGCCCTCATTTGTTTTATAGTGCATGACACAAAGCCTATATTCATTTATATTACATGGCCCTTGGGCTCACACTTATTCATAATATTCATTCAAATATACGGCACAAGTGCTCACATGCATTTACAACATAATTCATTTCAACCACACACACAATATTCACCATTATACAAGACTCTCGGCCTACACTTATTCACATTACATGACACACACATTGCCCTTATTTACTCACACAATACTTTCAACATAGTTCACATTTACATTCCTCATTCATCAAGTATTAGTATACTCACACCACATAATCACCCATCACAGGTTTCCACATGCTATCACACCTCACAACACACAACAAATTCCATCAAATACATATTTCCTACCCTTTATCTCAACCATATTGCAATATTCATCAAAATACACGACAATTAAGCCCAAATATATAGGGTAGAGTCCCTCTTACCTTGGATTGAAGACCCACACTCGAATTCAACCACAGAAGTGCTTCCCACATGGATTTCATCCTAAATACACGGAAGAATTCCATGAAAACCCAGGAAAATCACGAAAATAGAGAAGGGGGATGAAAAACGAAAACCCTAACCATTAAAACTCACCTCCAAGCATTCCCAACACGGATCCAACCTTCAATCAAGCTTTTATAATGACTTTGGAGGAAATTTAATTGGTGGGATAGGGTTTTAGGTTGAGAGAATCGAAGAAATTTTGAAGGGAAGTTGAGAAATAACCTTTCTCGAACCCTAACCCCTTTAAATCCTCTCTGGTCGCGACACTCTCACTACAGCGAGATATTCTCTCCCAGTGCCCTCTCGCTACAGCGAGAAACGCATAGTTTCATTCTTCACGCCCAGGGGTCTCTCGCTACAGCGAGAATGCATTGCAGCAGCATCCATACTTAGCCTGCTTTCAGCCCAATCAATCCAATCCAATTGTATACATATATGTATATATATACACACACACACAGCCGTATATATTATACCCACAAACATCATCATTACGCATTCAAATACAAATTACATCTTTCACATTTACATGTACATATATGATGATCAAATTGTCGTTATGTTTAAAAGATTTGTCGCAAATCCTCATCAAAATTTAAACAAATTAATGTAGTACTAGGGTTACCGTAGATTGTCTCCCGTGAACATTAGCTATTAATCTTCATTAAACATGTTGAAGGCATTAATTGAACAAGCAATTAAAATGGGAGGTTTTTGTGGTTTCAAATCAATATAAAGAGCAGCAAGCAAACAAGTTTAATTAATTCAAACAATAGAAAGCAACAATCCTTAGTTCATCCACAAAGATTCTATCCTCATTCCACTCGAGATTTAACATTCATCCTCTCTCCCATGATTTAGGTTAATTTAACAAGCGAAAATCAACCTTATGGTCCTAATGAAATTACGCAATTTGCTAGGCTCTAATCCCTCATCCCAAAGTTACGCAACCCTAGAATTAAACCTACGATTAAGCAATCCCTAGTTTAGAATCTCCTTAAAACGAATTAGGGTTAATTAAGCAATATCCCCCTCATTCACTATTAGTTCAATTCAAGAGACAAGGAAGAAGTAATTCATGAGAAGAAAAGAATTATATTATCATTAAAATCAAGGAACTCAAGAATCCATGTGAACTTACCAAGGATTACACAAAATTTAGCCCTCTATAGAAATGGGGGTAAAAAATGCAAGTTGGAAATGCAGAAAACTCATTGGCATTAATATAAAAGCAAGGGAAATTATAAACCAAACCCTAGGTTGGACCCTTGGCTGTCACCCAAGGTTTCCCTAAGCTCTGGAAAATCGTCCTAATTAAGTAAGGAAGAGAAAAGGTACGAAAAATGTAAGAAGTCTTGCCCTAATTTGGTAAAAAAAATCTATTTATACTAAGGTAGGCGCCCTCCAAAGTGATCGCTATGAATCTTCAGAGTAAACACGCGCAACATCAATGAATTCTGGGCTCTTTGGAGTGATTACTTTTAACTTTGAAAGTGATCACTTTGGTCCCTTTGCTGAAAGTAGCTTGCTGTAGTGGTTACTATGAATCTTGAAAGTATTTACTTTCACCTCAAATTTCTCAAAATTCAATAATTCTTCAAAATAGGCTTAGAAATTCCTGCCACATTATTCAAATGATTAAAACATGTAAAATAAACTATCTAAATCAATATAAATTAATCAAAAACTAAGAAACTTATATTATTTAGCCTAATTGGAATGTTCATCTTATTTACACTATCTAAGTCTATTCTTTTCTATAAAAAGTAATAAATGATGTATAAAAATTTAGTAAAAAGTGGATTCATCAGTATATCAATAAAAATTAATATTACAAAATTTGGGGCATTACAATTGCATTATCTAGTTTCTAAAATATTAGGAATTGATGATGTCTTTTACCGTTGTAGTATAGTTTTGTAACATTCATATATTGGTTTGTTGACGTAAATAGTTAGAATGCCTTTGTATATTGTTTCTTTTGCCATACTCATTGTTAATTATAAATAGTTTCTTGAAATCAGATATCCTTTCCAAACATTCTGCTACACCACCATTTCCATTAACAATATTAATAAGATATTTTTGATTTCTTTCTATGTTTTTACTATGCTGCTACACCACTATTTCCATTAACGATATTAATCAAATCATAAACGCGTAAGGTTTTCTGAAATATAGAAGTATTGCAAAAAAAAAAAAAACATGTGCAGTCTCTAATTCAGATAGATTGTCCCTTCTTTCTTCCATTTCTTAGGAATATATGCTTTTGAGTAGAAAGAATGACCAAAGAAAAGGAAGATTTACCACTATCATGGGATCCGTGTTAAGCATAGCCACTGAGAACATCCTTTGTTTGGTGATGCCGCCAATTTGATTCCTTCTCCTAAAAATGTTGGTGAAGGAATGCTAGTGCACAAGCTCTTCTCAAAACAAAAGAAGAAAGGCCTATTCAAATCAAAGGTTCAAAGCCATATAGCGCTAGCCAGCAAGCATTAGATGAAGCCTATTTTGTCTATTTCTCATAGCCCTTTCATGCTTCTTTGTAGCATACTGAAGATGTTGCGGGATAAACGATCTTTGAAAGGTAAATGAATGCTTATCCCGTTGATGCGACATTTGCAATCTTAGCACTTTCCCTCTTTTAAGTAGGAATATGCTAAGGCTAGGCACCTTCTTCAGAAGGTATAGATTCATCTTTCAAATGGCCAGCTGCTAAATCCAGTTGCAATTTGCAATGAATCTTTGGTCGTTTAATTAGTCACTATTTGCTACGGATTTATTTCAAATTTTAAATTTGGTGGCTAATTAGATATTTTCTTGTTGTGTCATCTGAACAATTATGGGTCATTTAGTTAGTTATGGCTACCATAGACATATCTTAAAGGGTGTTTATAATATTAGATTATGTCTAGACATTTATGTTCCATGCAAAGATATTGTTTACACGAAAACTTTTAAAATTATATTCATTTTTTCTTCTAGTAAAAGATGAAGAGCAATAACTTTTTTATAGTAAAGTTTAGATGAAAAAATCTATTTTTTTCCTATAATAATAACCAAATTTATTTCTATATCTACAATAACTATATTTATTTTATATTTAAGGATATTCATTTAGAAGTTTGCCTAGTTCTTGGTTTAGACATTTCTTCAGAAGATTATGGAGTTTTAAAAACAATTTAACTAATAAATTTATTTAATAATTCACTATTATTATCTTCTATTTTCTCTCTAAATTGAGATTATTTTTTTAATTGTGAGAAGTTTTTGTTTTGTTTTAGTATCAAGTTAGAAAGGTTTTAATAGGGTTTTTATACTTAGATTCAAGACGTCCACTTGGAATTATGTAGAGGTTTTTTCTTTACTAATATTCTCCCCTATAACTTGAAGATAATTTTTTTCCTAATAATTTTTGAAAAATCATTCTCTTTGAGGTGTTCATTCCTCATAGTAAAAGTCTTTTTTTAAGGAATTGTTTATCTATAATGAATTTATAAGATAACATTATAACCATAATTAAGAAAAGAATAAGTTGGAGATTGGATGGATTGTTGGTCTTCTTCATTATCATTTTGATAAGTTGTCCTAGGAATACTAAATGTTGTATTTAACACTTGGAGGTTTATGTGGGATGGAATATAAGATACTATTCTTGGTACCTTAGTCTAGAAGGCTTGTGATTAAACTGAGAGTGATCTTTTTACAAATTTATACTCAGATTGTCTTGAAACTTTTGTTTTAGAAGAGAAAAAAGTTTCTCTTGTTGAAAGTAATTTTGACTTTCCTATAATTATCTTGTTTAATTTCTTAGATTTGTAGAGCAGGTCTAAGAACAGAAGGAGTAGCCAAGTCCATAACCTACTTTTCAAGGAGAGAAACTCATCCCATTTAATTATTCTTGGTGGAGAAACATTGGCCCTTCTCATATCCATGATAAACAAAGTTTTTTCTCTTTTTGGAGGTTTTAGAAGAATCCATAAAGTACAAGTGTTCATGACCTTATACTAGATCCTAAAAATTAAAGCTGTTAAGATGGATCTTTCTTTCATGTCAAGACCATGAAAATGGATATTTAAAAATAGAGTCTAAAAATATTTTCATCCATTAGACTCACAATTTTGTTTGAGTAACAGTTAAAATAGATTGATCTTTGTCTAATACTAATTTCTACTATTTCTATTAGGAAATCTTCAAACTTAGTGTGTATAATATCTCAAAGATAGGTCAAGATTGAGACATTTATAACCATGTCTATTAAAGATTTAATGGCTACCTGGACACATTCTATTTGCAAGATATATTTTCTAATCTATTCATTTATTGAATTTTTCAACAAAAGATGAAATTCTTCTCCAATATCAAGTCCTAGAGAGATATTGTTTTTACATTTTTGATTATGTAGTCAGAACTATTTTTTTATTTAATTTGTTTTTTAGGAACATATAATGTATCCTAAAGGATTTTTGCAACTGTCCAATCATCTATACTTTAATTTATTTCTTCAAAACATACTTCTTCATTAAAGAGACTATGCTTTAGGATTATTTCCTGTGTTTAATTATCTAATTTTGGTTTTGTTTGAAGTTGGAGGAAAATGAACTAGAGTTAGATCTATGAGAGATATGAGAAGAAGAGTGAAAGAGACGAGACATGATTATACTTACTTTAGTTTCATTACCATCATAATATGACATGGTTATTGCATTTTTTTTTTTTACAAATAGTCAAAATTCTTTACAATAGTCACTAACTATCATGTTCTTCTACATCTTTTGAATAAAATATTAATAAATTAGAGTTATTGTCTTATGCCAAGGAACCTATTGCATTAACTTTGTTTAAAAGAAATAAAGAATTGTTGTGCTTTTAATAAAATATTTTTCTTATTTAAAATTAAAATTTAACAAATTTAAAATTACTATACATTTTTTAATTTACAAAATCAGTCATCAAATAAATCTAATAACTATATTTATACTTCTCCATCAGGTTTCGATACCAAAAGTTATCTTAAATGATAAAAAAAAATTGACAAGTGAAGTAAAAAGTAGCAATACTACTAAATTTTATAGCATGAATATACATAAATGTATGCAAAAAAGTAAAGAAAAACTTTAAAAAATAAAATATTAGAATGATGATAGAACCAGCTCAAGATTATTAAAGAAAGAAAAAAATAACTAGAATATATATATATATATATATATATATATATATATATATATATATATGAGATATTTACTTTAAATAAAATAAGACAAAATAATTACTTATAAAAATTCTTTTAAGTACATATATTCTAAAATTATGAGTAAGAATGTTCATAAAAAGTTTCTTTATTAAAAATCAATTTTTCTTAAGGATATGATTAAAAGAATCTATTCTAATATATATTTTTACTAATTTTCAATTTAATAAATACTGAGTATACAATTAAAATATATAAATAAATATATTTAATGTAATAAATATTCATTGCTTATAAATTAGAAATAAGCACTTTTTTACTTTCATTATAAATTAGTCTACTAGACCAATAACATTTTTAAGAAAATGAGATTTTAGAGCATTCGTAGAAAAATAATGAATCACTTATCACATTTAATAATAATTAGTAAAGAATATGGTAAATACCATAGTAAAATAATATTACCAACTTTTATTATTTTTAATAAACTAAACTTATTCTTAAAGCTTCAATGTCATATGACTATAATTTTATAGAAACAACTATTATTATTATTATGAATGCTATTTCGTGATTGAGTGAAAAAATAGAGATGTTACAAAAATATAAAAAAAGGGAGTACACTAATTATGTCACACATTCACATTTCTGAATTTTGTCATAATTAATATTTTAGTTAACTTTCAGTTAATTATTAACATTAAGGACAATGTTATATTTTAAGTTGGGGTAAAGGTGTGAGAGTTTTTAGAAAATTTTCAAAGATATATTTAGACATTATTGAAATTTTTTGAAAATGTTTCTCATTTTATATATTGTAAATTGTTCATTAAATTTAATATTTTTAATTAAGATCTCATAGATTTAAATTTTGTCTTAAAATTTAGATTATGATTGATGAGCTTTAGAATTGCATGATTCTAAATTTTTATAAGTTAAAAGAAAAGATGAAAATTATTTAAAAAATAAAGGTATTAAAACAAATAAAAAAGGAAAAAAATTTGAATCTATAATCTTATTTACCCTATGAGAATTTGAACTTTCAAAATAATTCTTATTTCAAAATAATTCTTATTAAGAGAATAATCACCTTGTATTTACATGTATCATAATTTATTTCGTTTCTTAATAAAATTGTTATATCATGTATAAGCAGAAGTCATAAATGCATTATTTTTTTCAATTAACCTAGCCTGAGTCAAATAAGTCAACTTATGAATTATTTCCTTCCTAGCTAAGTCTGAGCCTAACATTAAACTATTTGTTCAGTATCTAACATTATTAGCCAAAACTAAAAAAATCATGATTTACCTGTTAGGAAAAATATGAAATTACAAAACAATCAAAGCTGATAATTAAAGAAAAATTAAAATTTAGTGCTTAAAATTTCAAAAGAAACAAAAGTAATTATGCAGCAAAAACAAAATAGTTGCACGAAATGACAAAGTAGTTCACAGATTAAAGAAAAATACATTAAAAATTTATCAAATTATTATTACAAATAATAAAATCCTTTAGCTTTGTATAATTTATTTTCTCTTTAATAATGGAAAGCAATAGTATATGTTACCCCATTCGTAAATAACATATCTAACTTCAATGTTTTCCACATCCCTTTCTCCTGGGCATAAAATTGACTTGTCTGTCATTATGAGTATTAATACCTAAACTAAGTGTATATACACTGACACCGTGTGTCCTTGTAGCAAAGCATTCAGCATATTACGTGCCATTGTTATTGAAACTTTGGTGTCTTTCCGGTTGCTGTCCACAGACGTTGATGTTTCTTCAAAAGAGCTGAATCGTCGATTATCTGAAATCACCAACGTGGACTCTTCCTGCGTCGTCGATGGAATGCGGTTCGAGTTGTGCCTAAGACCAATTATTCTGCCACTGTTGTGTTTGCCGCACGTTTCAAGCAATCTTTGGTGCTATTGCCATTGATGCTGGCAACTCTGATGCTGGAGGTAACGTTTTCTGGCCTATTCATGTCGGGACCTTAGAGTTTCCGTAGCTTTTTGAACTGTGCGTTCAACTTTCAGCTGCCTTGGGTTTGGGTGTGGTGCTTTAGATGCTTCTTGATGACTTATGTATTAGTTGTTTATAGTTTCGTTTTAGTCAATCTAATTACTGTAATTGGTTCTAGACCACTAAGTTGTAATGCAGTAAATGACAATGTATGATGATTACTTGTTTGTTTTTTAATTGAATGAAGTTAAGTAGCTTCTTTTCATTTTCACGTTTTTGTTGCTGCTAATATATTGGTTTCATGTTATGGACTTGTGATGGTGTTTATCTCCTCTTAATTTTTTTATGTGCTAGTTATTATATAGCTTAATATTTGAATTGGTCAGGTAAAGATATGCTGATGAAAATCCAACCAAGGAAACTTGGATTTTGTTAAAGACTAAACTCAAGAAGAAAAAGTTCAGACCCACCCCATGAATCCATCATCTCCATAATAAATGCCACCATGAATAGCTATTTTTAGTTGCATAAGTTGTAACAACTATTGCAGTCCTAATAAACACTTTTTAATAGGTTGTCTTGTAACTCTAAAACTCATCCTAATTAAGTTTAATTTCTATCAAAATTTTGTTAATTTTCTAGGATGAATTTAGCTCTTCAAAACTGTAAATAAGACTCTTTACTGTGTCATTATCATCAAGTAAGTTTAAGAATAATTTCTCTATATCTAGAGTGTTCTCCATACTCTCTGGAGTTTCTGTACCATACGTATAGCATCGATTTGGCGGCTATTGTCCTATGTTTTGTTGAGATACTAATTTTAAGATTGAATAATTAAAATCGTATTATACAGAATAGATGAGCCATTAAATTGGTCTTCTCAAGATTTTTAGATATCAATTTGGTGTCTCCATGTTTATATTGAAAATCTACTGCATTTTTGTCTTTAAATTGATGGTCTTTTTTTTTTTAATCATTATTAAAGACCAAATCATTTTTCAAAACTATGGAGTTTGGAGAACTAATTTAAGAAACTGATGTTTGTTCCACTGTTCTTAAATTGGGTTTCTGGTAGTTGAATTCTAACCGTAGGTATAGTTATCTTTAGATGATAACTTTGTAAGGACGTGTTTGTATAAATAGCTTAATTAAATGTTGTTTAACTTTTTCAGTATGTAGTTGTAAGTATAAGATTAATATTTGTTAATGATAAAACTATTTTAACATCTAAAGAAGGTTTCAACATCATGCATTGCTGTTTAAGGTGCTGATTATTTTCTTTTCATTTTGCATTTCAAAAGTTTGCATTGTCATCGTGCATTCGTGGAAATAGTTTAGTTTACAAATTAGTTATATTTGATCTCTAGCTAAGACTCTACTTTGCTATCTCTTATGGTTATACCAATACTATTTGTCTCTTACTTATACTAGTGTTTTGAAACACTATTCTTATGAATTAATTCATAATCACAACACAAATTCTATCCATCAATTTGTCCATTAGATATGTATTTATCATAATCATTCATCTCTTAAAATAAGATAACAATTCATCTTATGGACATCGCTATTTTTATATTTTTTACAGATTTCACTTACTAATTTATAAATTTTTAATTAAATCAATACTAATTCAAAAATTATGAAATCACTTAGATTTTCTTTATTTATATGTTTATTTTTATGTAAAAAGACAAGCATAAATCATTTATTTATAAAGAGTCCTTCAAAACTTAGTTTTCCTATGGTGTTTCCAAAATACCATTCCCGGTACTAGAATAATAAAAAAAAAAAAATTAATTAAAGCATTATAACTTCAAAAATCATGAAATTAATGAGGTTATCTTTCTTTGAGTATCTAATTTTCAACAAAAATGCACACTTAAATCATTCTTCTATAGAAAGTAACACTTAATTCTAGTTTCTTTCTACTATTCACATAATGCTATTTTTAGAACTCACATCAAATTGAAAAATTCATAACACCTCCAAAATTAATGAAGTAAATGAGGTTCTATTTCTATAAGTATCTACTGTCATACAAAAAAATATTCTTAAGACACATCCTTACAAATTCTATTTTGAAATCTATTTTCTATAGGAAGGTCATAGGTTACTTTATTTTAATAACATATTCTTTAAAAAATCATAATTTATTTATTTTAAATTCAGATATGATAAAATCAACAAGATTGTTCTTGTATGTACATTTATTTTTAAGAAAAAAATACCTAATTAGATTGAGGCTCTCAAGTCACTCCACTGAAAACAAACTTCCTCTGCAGGTCAGAGGACTTTATTTTTCACCTAACAATGAGTTAGAAAATTCATATTTTACTCATTGTAAGTTAAAAAATGATGAAAATAGTGAAGATATTTTTCTCTGTGTGTCTACCTTTAAAAAAAATATATAATAAAAATTTAAACACTCACATAGCCTTGCATGTAACAAAAATTTTCTCTGCGCATAGGTCATATAGTTCCTTTCATTTATCAATAACTTAGTTTAAAAATTATAATTAATTCAATTTAAATCAAAATTATTGAAACCAATGCAAAATTACTCCTAATATAGTTTATTATCTAAATAAAATACTTTTTAAATTTTTTACAAAACAATTCCTATAATTTATAGAAATTATAGTTTAGTCCTTAACTTTAGTTTATTTGCAAAAAAGTCCTTTTACCAAAACTTGATGTTTTTCAGTTTGTTCAGAATATTTTTCCCTTGCCTCTAAGTCATTGTCCAAATATCAATATGGTCAAAAACATTCTTTTGGTCCTATCACTCATGTGATTAATTATTTTGAACTTTTTTTAAAGTTTATTTATAGTTAAACCATGGTATTTCCTTATTTAAAGGTCCAATCTTTCAAACTTAATTCAATAACTTAGTCAACTTCATATGCTTCTTATATTCTAGAGTTTTCAAAAGTGTTCATGAGTACAAAATTTCATTTCTTTGTTATTTTCCATATTTAGATCATTTTCCTTTAACTCTTTTACCAAAAATCTTTAAAAATACATTCAAAATGTCATTTAAATTCAAAATAAATCCAAAATCTTCATAATAATAAAATCATGTGTGTTGTTCTTCTAAAAAAGTTTCATAATTTTTAAAAAATTTTAAAATAAAAAATGACATAAAAACAATTTTAACACATGAATTCACATATAATCATTGTAATATCATGATAATAATACATAGAAAGAAAAGTCATCAACAAAATCTCCTTAAAATACTCATTTACTTTTTGTTAAGATTTTTCTTACTGAATTTCTTGTTTTCGTTGTTTTTAATGATTTCTTTAGATTTTTTTTTATTTCAATCAATTTTGTTTTCATGTATTAATTAGACCCATGAAATTTTCATTCAATATAAGGGTTAAGAATTCCCCTTGACTCAAAAAATACTTAACAAAATTATTTCTCCAATTTATGAACTATACTTTGCTCCATTACTTGATTTTGTCTTATCTTTTTTGGTTTGGTTGCAAGTATTTGTTGGTCTCCTCTCTCTCTTTTCTTTCTTGGTCCGATTTGAACCTCTTTCTTGCCCTTTTAAGTCAGCTTTTAGTGTGCCCACAATGATCCTTAAATGTTGGAGTTCGTTTGCTTAAGGGTCACTACGCGAGAAAGAAGCTTTTAGAGTGCTAACTTAGATAACGGTTAGTAGAAATCGTTTTATAACAATACATTTAGAGAATGATTAGCATTGAACCACTTTATAACAATACATTTAGAGAGCAGTTAGTATTGAACTGCTCTTAGATAACCGCTATCTAAAGTCACACATTAGAGAATAATTAATAAAGACTCACTTTCAGATTTATACTTCTGAGACATTAGAGAGTGGTTAATAAAGAATTGCTCTCTAAAGTCACTCTTGGAGAGCGGTTAATAGAGAACCACTCTCCAAAGTCTTTAACTTTTCTAAATGAAGCACGCTCAACTCATAAATCTCTTCGTTTTACTAACAAAGTTGGTCTTTTTCACCTCTATATATTCTTTTTGTATTTTTTTGCGTTAACTAAGCTAGTGTTTTTGGTCTCTTTAACGCTATTAGATTCTCTTCGTATTCTTTGCTCTCTTTGTCTTCTTTGCGCAACAAATTGGTTATTTTCACACCTATAAGTACCTTTTTCACAGTTTTCTCCATTCTCTGTTTCTATCTTTTTCTTTTTATTAACAATGAATCATCCATTTTTTTCTCTCTATTAATGATGAATCATCTCTGCTTACTTATCTTTAGTTAACACAACATATAAATTCAAGATTCAATTTTAATTTGTGATAAAAATAAAAAAATTTTGAATATTAAACCTATAAAATTTAAACGTAATAATAAATTAATTTTAATTTGTAACAAAAACTCACAAAAAAATAAATTTTAAATTTCAAATTTGCGGTTTACACCTATACTTTGGAGAGCGGTTATATAAATCACTCTCTCCAAGTGACATTTACTTTATAAGAGCGATTCCACATGGAACCGCTCTCCAATCTTAATATTTGTGAGCGGTTGTTTAACTACTTTCTTAAATGTAACATATTAAATAGTGTGAGATTTTAGAATAGTTTTAAATGCTCTCTAATTTAAAATAGAACCACTCTCACATCTCTTTCCTGGCGTAGTGAATTTTTTTACTTTGTTGGCATGGAAGACGATATGGCTGAGTGGTGAAGTTTAATTTTTGTATATGTTGGATGTGGTCAAGTGTTTAAAAGAGCTTAGTATGGCTAGATTTATAATTTTTGGTTAAATATTCAATTTATACTCCATTTTACATGTGAAAATGGCCTTGTCTTTGTTGGGTATCTTTCAATTTTTTTCTTGGCTTTTATGGTTAGAGAGGTCTAATTGGAGTAACTTTATTTTTGAAGTCTCTCCCAAAATTAGCTTTTATCTTTGTCGAAAGTAGTCCCCAACAATATTTTCAATGTGAAAATTTTGACCCTTATGATTTCATCTAGTTTGCCTAAATGTACTTGCTTAGTTTGTCTTTAATTCTTGGTTACTCACCTCACATTTTTCTCCTCACATGATACTATTTTTTGGCTGAGTTTGATTTAGTTTGGTTGGCATTTGGTTAGGCCTCTTGGTTAAGGATTAGATCATTGACTTAAGTGTTATTTTTAATGAATTTTAGTAAATCAAGCTTCCTTTTCTATTGATCTAATTCACTTCAGCTGATCCATTGTTTAATTATTGACAAATTGGGTCCTTTTTCATGCTAAAAATTATGCCACTTGGGTTGGGTAAGATAGGATTATAAAATTGGAAGTTTTGCCCAATCTGCCTAAAATTTAGAAAAATTGGTTTGAATTTTCTATTTGAGGTTTAAGCCTAATTCTTGAATGACTATAACCTCATTTGGCCCGATAATTTTTCATAAAAATATCAATTTTATTTTTATTTTTTTGTCTAAATTGAGTCATTATTCTAGGCCTATTTAAGAGGTATTTTGATCTTTTTGCAATTTATATTTAATTTTCTATTTTTATTTTTTTCCAATTGATTATAATTTTGTAATACCTAATGTAGATGGTCTAAAATGATTTATAAAATTTTAGGTAATTAATCTCTATTAAAATTGAGTTATCCTATAATTATGTTGTCCGATTTTTTCTTAATTCGCCTTTTTTTTGTGTGTAAATTTTGTTAAGTGTGCTTTAGTTTTTAACTTTCCATATATGATCTAATTTTAATTTATTTAAATTGATATGATTAATAATTAATTTAGAACCAGTGAAATTTTAGAGTATTACAATTATTACCATCATCTTTAAAACTGAATTACCAGCATTCTATGCCAATAACCAACATTAGGCAGTTTAATTTAGGAGAAATTTTGATCATTTTAGCACTAGTGTCAATCTTATCTTATGATATTAGTCCAAAGAAAAAGGCAATAGCCTAAGGAAACCATTAATTGAGATGAGTAAGACTTATTAGCGGAGAAAGAAATAAATTTAAATAGTGAACTTCTACACATAATTATTACCATCTTTAAAATCAACATTGGACAATCTAATTCAAGAGAAATTATGATCATTCTAACAGTAATGTCATTTTTATTTAATATTATTGGTTCTGAAAAATGGTTACAAATTATGTAAGACTTTAAATTAATGTGCATTCTAATAACTTTAACCCTGCTGCCATATTTTTATTTGCGGGAGTTGGGCCCAAAAAAAAATTCAAGATACTATGGGAGTCTTTTAATCGAAGTAGAAGAATTGGTCTTAGGCATAACACCAACGACCTTGTTTGCCCAAACCGCATTCGAAGAGTCCACGTTGGTGATTTCAAAATAGTGGACGATTGAGCTCATTCGAAGAAATGTCAATGTCTTTGGAAAGCAATTAGAAAGACACTGAAGTTTCAATGACATTTGCACCCAATATGCTGAATGCTTTGTTATTTTCCTTCGAGAAGGAAGTGTTAGTCACGACCCAACGATAATGCACAATGAGAAGAGGCTGTTGTGCGCAGAAGGAAACTTTGAAACATGAAGTTTTACGTTTTTACAATAGTGTACTCACGTGGAAAAGAAACTTGGAAATATCGTATTTGCGTTTTTAATGTGATTGGTTGGTGCCTATTTCAGTAGGTATGTCCTTGCTACCCAACAAAGACCACATCTTTCAATTAACTACATAAATATTTACTACTGATTCAGGTGGTTAACCAATTATCAACTCCATTCAAGTCAACAAATAGATATATTTAGCATTCAGAGATAATATAATCATAAAACGAGTTTCACTCATGATCTCTCTGTCAACCTTTTTCTTTAATCTAGTTTACAGAAGCTGCTGAGCTTCTATTCGAGTTAGTTGACGAGGGATATGAATCTTTTCGCGTTGAATAATAGAACATGGTTATATTACAAAGAAAAAGATAATTTTTGTTTATTTTACTTAGTGAGACCCATAATTAATTGAGGTGAGTTATTTGATAAAAAGTATAGTTTTTAACCTAATTATATCAGTTACTTGTTAACAATTTAAATTCATTGACGAGACTCAATGCACTTACTTTATATGCTTAACAGTCGTTAAAACATTATTATGGGATAACATATTAGTAGAGAATATAAGCCAAAAAGCTTTATCGGATATTAGTTCCAAATTCTTGGATATATGTTGAAAATGGAGAGAGAATGAGAAAGAAATGCAAAGACGAGTTAGGTGTAGAGACAACAACCGGTAGGGTACTCACAACAAACAGAGATAGAGGATTTACTCACTAAATATATGAGTATGGAAAAATAACAGTAAATTTTAATGAAGATGAGTTTGGAGATATATAAATATTCAAATAGTATAAGTACTTAGATTAAAATTATTACCCTCAAAATTACTATTAACATAAGCATGAGATCGAGTACGAATACTACCTGCCGACACTGTTTACTTCTAATAAACTAAGCCGGCATTTTAATATAAAAGTAAAACAGCTAAAAATTAATTTATGAATATTATGAACAAGAGTATAATTTACCTATGCATTTATTTTACTCCAACAAATATTTTATATGCATGTAATTTATTTGTCTATTATGTTAAAATAAGTAAGATATTGAAATGGTCTTACCATTGAAAATGCAGCTTGCCTACCATCACAATATTGTGGTATAATTGAGTATACACTATAATGTTTTTATCCTTTTCACGTTATTTTTCTTTTCACAACAAACTATTTATTATATTTTACTTTTTTTATATTTTTTTTCTCTTTATCTTACTTCCTATATTCCAATAAAGTGTACAAAAATGATTTTCCTTGAGCAATCCAGCTAATTCAGACAATTTAATTTATATAATTTTTTCACTAAATTAAGTCAAGCTCTTAATTATTCAAAGGATCATTAATGAATTTGTCAGGTTCTTTATGATCATCACCAAACAGTTTCCTCCAATGCTGATGCTTCAATAAATTTTTTGAAACTTAGCCCTCCGTCAATGAATTTGTGGAGCCCCCTTTGTATCTGTGTTTATTACCACTCATAAATGTTTATTACTATTTTGGAGTGACTTTTGATTAAAATATCTTTCTCTCTCTCATTTAATCATTTCAATAATTGGAGTATTTTTTATAAAAAATTAAATTGAACACAATTTACACGTTGGTGTGACAATAAATCATTGTGTGATCGTTACCAAACCTGTCTTCAGTGTTGAATGCATATTGAACATATAAATATCAGCATAAAATCCTCCATGTTTACTCAATTTGAAACTTTCCCAGTTCAATCTACAACAGCCATGCTTGTGTATATTGGACTATTTGTATCCATTGTCTTCTTCATATTCTTCTGGAGTAGTAGACGCAATGGAAATAAAACTTTACAAAAATGGCCAATCATTGGCATGCTACCTGCTATTCTGCAAAATCTGTCCAATATCCATGATTATACAACCTTAGCTTTGAAACAATATGGAGGCACTGCACTGTTTGAAGGACCCTGGTTCTCAAACTCCTCCTTCATCATCACCAGTGATCCCATGAACGTTCACCACATCACAAGCAAGAATTTTGGCAACTATGGAAAAGGATCCAATTTCAATGAGATTTTCGAAATTTTTGGAGGTGGGATTTTCAATGCTGATTTCCATGCATGGAAACAAGAGAGGACAATACTCCATTCGTTGCTTAGAAGGAAAAGCTTTGAGATCTTCCTTCAACAAACCATTCAGAAGAAGCTGGAAAATTGCCTAATACCATTTCTGGAACATGCATCCAAAGCTAGAACTGAGTTGGACTTGCAAGATGCCTTTCAGAGGTTCACCTTTGACACCACCTGCTCCATTGTGTTTGGATTTGATCCTAATTGCCTCCCAAAAAGTTTCTCTGAGCTCTCTCACTTTGCTTATGAGAAAGCCTTAATTGTGATGGAGGATGTAGTATTCTACAGGCACATCATTCCAAGGTGGTTATGGAAGCTGCAAGAATGGCTCCAAATAGGTCCAGAGAAGAAGTTCAAGGAAGCCAAGGAAAATTTTGAGAAATTCTTGCATGAATGTATTGCATCTAAACTTGAAGAGAAAAGAAGATGCAACAGCACCAAAGAAGTGGATGAATCTCAATATGGCCTGCTAAGAGGGATACTGGAGGAAAGAGCTGAAAAGGGTCAAGTAATGGATGACAAGTATATTAGAGACACTGCATTTGGTCTTGTTGCTGCTGGAAGTGGCACTGTTAGTGCAGGTCTCAGTTGGTTCTTTTGGCTTGTTTCAACTCACCCACATGTGGAAGCAAAACTTCTTCAAGAGATCAGAGATAACTGTCTAAGCCAAGAAGGAAATTGGGTTGTTCCAAATGTGGAAAAGTTTGGTAAGCTAGTTTATCTTCATGGAGCTGTATGTGAAACCTTGAGGCTTTTTCCTTCTTTGCCATTTGACCACAAGTGTGCAATTAAATCTGACATACTCCCCAGTGGAGATCATGTTAGTCCCAATACAGTGATATTGTACTCTTTGTACGCAATGGGAAGGATGGAACAAATATGGGGTGATGACTACTTGGAATTTAAGCCTGAGAGATGGATATCAGAAAGAGGAGACGTTGTACACATACCATCTTACAAGTTCATAGCCTTCAATGCTGGACCTAGAAGTTGTTTGGGTAAAGACATTACCCTTATTGAAATGAAGATGGTTGCAGCTACTATACTATGGAAGTTTCACATGCAGGTGGTGGATGGTCATCCTATTGCCCCAAGGCTTTCTGTTGTACTTAGCATGGAACATGGCTTGAAGGTCAAAGTTACTGAAAGATGCATTTCATAGAAGCATTGATATCCCTCTACAAAGTTCCAAATGATCAATTGTGAATGTTTTCTCTCTTATAATTTATTTGTGTTAGTTAAATAATGCTGTGGTTGTCTAAGCACTCTAGTAGAAAAACAAAAAAACGGAAGGCATGTAGGTTGTCTTTTTAAGTCTAGATCATATAGCAAAGTTGTTGCTATTTCTAGTTTAATTTAGTTGTGATTGTTGCGTTATTTATCTTTTTAATTTAATTGTATATCGTTACAATCTTGTGTTAGTTGATCTTATGCCTTGGTAGTAGAGCGGTAATTAGCTTATTGATTTCAATAAATTAATGAAAATGTTTTTTTTTTTTTTTTTTGCAACTTCCATGCTTGTCTTTCTTGAGTTAAGAAAAAAGTCTTTATTTTGAAGCTGATAAAAATAATGTTTTTTTTACTAACGCTTGCGTGAAAAATATATTACGTTAATCCTTTTAAATAATTTTTTTTAACTTTATCTTTATTTTTTATAAATTATTATTTTTAGTTCTTCTAACTAACATGGTACAACTAAAAGTTAGCACTTAACAGTATTTTAATGGAATAATAAGAACTAAAAATAAAATTTTATAAAAAAATAAGAACTAAATTAAAAAAATTCGTTTGAAAAAATTAAAATAAAAAATTTATTAAATTGTGAGGACTAAAAACCTACTTAAACTATAGGTTTTACTCCGTAATGGACATAAAGATAGCTATGGATTGGGGTGTTCCACATCTACTAAAGTGGTGTGAGTCTCACCTCCATTTTGAAAATTCATTTCAAGGAAAACCTAATTATTTTTTGTTGTTATCCATGTTGTTTTTATTCTACTTTGATCTTTCTTTTTATCTACTATCTACCTCCTCCTATCAAATGAATAAGGACTTCCCATTAACAAAAGAGCCCAATTTGACCCATGATTGATTCAGCTCATACAACACAATTAGCCTTTGTACATATACATTATAGAAACAAAATGTACACAACTGATAACTTTTCTTGGTAGTTTTTAGAACCTTAATGAGCTATAAATAGAGGTATTTTTATTCTCTGTACTTTTTCGTTCTTAATTTTAGGTCACATTATTTATTCTTATCCTTAGGACACAACTTTATATATATATATATATATGTTGTATTCATATTTTTAGCAATACACAATAGAATCATTCCTTCCATTATTGTTTCAAAGCTTTCTTTGCTATTGTCCTATTTAATTGGCATTTGCTATGCTAAACATGGATATACTTCTAGCCGTCCTCACTACCCAGGACGCCCGAGGTTCCATAACCATGACTCTCACTCTTCTGTCAACAATGCTGCACAAGAGGAGACATCAGAAGCATCTCACACTTCGAAGGAAGGTTCTTTTGGACTAATTTTTTCTTTGACCCTAGTCTAATATGAGCGTTTATTGGATCTGATTCAATAGCAGCCTAATTTTGATGGTGTGATTAAGTTCACTCTCAACTTGTTAGTGCCAATTTCTCCTAAGTCCTTCAAAAAGGCCTGAATCAATTTTATGACTCCATGAGTATTCATTTTGCTTTTTGCACCACCACTCACAACACACTTGCATACAATTCTCACACTCTTTGTAACATCCTTACTATAATTTGAATAATTTCTTGATAAGTCTATATTTAGACCCATTTTTATAGCCTATATATTTATGTTTGACCTTTATTTTATTTGAGTTTTGCACTAATTGATATACTAATTTTGCAGTTTAGCATAAGAAGGCCACTGTTAGGTTTAAAGCATGTTTTCGGCCAAATTGGTTGCAGAATAGAGTTTCGCAGTAGTCAGCATACCCTGACCTTAGAAGCAAGTACAAGAGTGCTTCGAGCCCATGCATGATCATGCTTATGGCCTTGCATGACTATGCTTTTGGCCTTGCGTCATCTGCGGCAAACTCAATTAATGAAGAGCTTTTAGGATTTTTAAACTCTATTATAAAGGGACCTCATGTATCCTATTATATATAGAGTCCTTGCTGTGTAATACACCTCTCATCTCTCTACCCTACTCTCAACCCTTTGGCACACTATTAGCAGGACTTGAAGTTTTGAGCAATCGTACTTGAAGATTGGGAACTCATCTCATCTCTAATTTACTATTTCTCTTGATTATGACTTTATTTATGAACATTTTGATTCTTTTCTTTAGCATGAATAACTAAGTCCATAGCTAGGGAGATGATAATTCTTATTTATGAATTTATAGGATTTTGAAGTTTGAATCTATGTTTGATTTTCGTCTGTGATTAATATTTATTCGATTGCGCATAATTGTATAACCCTAATTAATTATATCATTAGACAATCGTATCTCGATTAGTTAATAGATCTATATGATAGAATGAGACAAAGGATTAGGTGAATCAAACCAATATTTCTCTTTTAATCGTTATTAAATTAATAAGTTCATAGGTGTTTTATACTTTCTTGAATTGATATCTTGCATGACCATTGTAGATGTTAGTTTAGAGAAAAAAAATGTTAATATTCCATGATTATTGAGTATTGATAGTATTTGTATGAATGATTGATAATCACAAGGAAATCAAACTTAGAATTAAACAGAAAAAAAACATAAAGGATTGAATGAGAAAACCTATATGCCCTAGGTTTCTCTCCTATAAGTTCAACCAAGACGTGTACTGTGTTGCTTTTATTCCTAATTTGTTTTATAATTGAATTCTTATTTTTATTTAATTTTGCATTCTTTAGGCTCAAACAATTAAATTAAGAAATTCTGAATAATTGGGACCATTGGGACTATAATTTTGGGAACTTATTTTAGAATCCTATATCACTTTCCAATGTGTATACTTGCCCCCTGAACATTTTCTTTAATAATATATATAATATTTTGAATAAAACTTAATTGAATTCATAAAAAGATTTGGATAATTTTGAAAAGTTGTACGGAGAAATATAAACTAATACAATCGAAAAATTTTAGAAAACTTCATTGGCATAACATCTGATTCATGATCAAATTAAAATACATTTCATAACTTAAATTTATAGTTAGAAATGAAGACCAAAATTTTATGTTATATATATGTGATTCAAATTTATAATATAAATAAAATTATTTTACTATAAATTAAATTTTCTAACTAGAGCTCGATATAATTTAAAATTTAAAGCAATTGAATACCAAGTATTACATATGCATCTTAATCATTGATAGACGATGCCAAATCGCTATCAAAACAACTAAATTTTCTAAAGATTTTGTAGTGTAGAGCCAAACCTAGGTCGATTCACGAAGACACATTCTTAGTCAATTTCAATTTTAGGTTTTCTTTTTAAAAAATACAAATAGGATTTTTGGGGTTTCAAAAATTGCAAATTAATAGAATTGGATTATGAACAAAATAAAATTGTAGAAAACCAAATGTATGTAACTTCGGCTATCACAGTATCTAAAAATTTAAATCTGTGTTTGAACAATCACCCAATTCAATTATTAATTTAATTGAATAATATAATTGAACAGAGTTACGAATTAAATAAAATAATCATTTAACCTAATTGACATTAATTTTCAAATCAGAATATCAATCGAGTCCTAATTTGAATTCTAACAACAGAAAAGTTAACACAATTTTGAGATTAAAGAGAAAAAGAGAACAAACTTGAAGTAATTTAGCGTATAACTCAAGTCAAAATTACAGCATTTGGATTATGCGAATTGAATGAGAGATTTAACCTTCCATCAAAGCACTTAAACCATGCAAGAATGAGAAAAAAATGAGAGAGTTCGAGAGAAAGTAAAAACAATTATTCTTATTTTGGTCAAGTCTCAAAATCTCAAAGTGTTTAATTACCTCCCCTAAATCAGAATCTTATTAGTCTATTTATAAGCTCTGATTAAGGTAAACTAAATGGCCAAAATTCGGGCCTTAATTATAACTACAAGCCCAAATACAATTATCTAATAACAAGGGGTCCAAATGCAATCTCGCAACAATATCAGCAAATCTGTCTCAACTTAAAAAATTGAAATCAACTCTAAATTCAGCGATCTATATATGCATTTTGAAGCCCTGGATGTGTAGAATCTAATGCAACTAAAATCAGCCAAAAATAATATCTGTAAAAAAATTTATGGCCAAAAGAGTAATCAGAGGTCATAATTACCAAAAAATATGAATTTAAAGTATTTATTTGTAATATGCCCAATTTATTCTAATGAGTAGAAAATGGTAAAAACTCTAAAAAAAAGTATATTAAAAGTATTTATAAATCAAAATAAAACTATAAATATAAACTTAAAATATGTCACATCAAATTCTCCTACACTTAAGACTTTGCCCTCCAGGACAAATCACAAAATCAAATCATAGGGAACCTAAAACAAATTAAGGTATGCAAAATTTCTATCAAGTTCAAATATCATGGCTAAAATGGAAATCAATTCTCACACTCCAAATTTACAAATGAACTCATCAAACCAAGTGAATGAACCATAAAAGATAGAATCCTCACATGACATATTCTCAATCACTCAAGTGTATAAGATAAAGTGTATCACTCAAAATGCACAACATGAAGCATGATTAACCATAAGATTGCCCATTGCCCCTCTAGAATTTACACACACAAAAATCAAGAGGACTTTGCTAGGTTATAAAGGGACATGATGAAGGTGAAAAAATTACAAAGGTAATCAAGTTAAAACCAAAGAGGATATAAGAACAATGGGGAATGAATCCAAAAAAAGTAAGCATGAAAGTAAATCCCCTAAACAAAGATATAATGTAATACAATCCAAGAACAATCCTCTTTTACTTTTGCTAGTCATCCAATGCTCTTTTCCCTTTTTATTGCTTACTTTTTCTTTTTCTTTATTTCTTCTTTTCTTTTTTTTAATGGAACTGATTTTTCTTTTCTCTTGCATTTTCTAAGGTAATCTCTCACACACTTATTTCCATGATCATTCCTAAAATAATTCCAGAGTTCTTGTATCCCCTAAGGTTAGATAATGTTATTGTTTTATGCCTTTGGCTTGAAATGAGCTAGGATCACAAGAAATAGGACAATTAGGCTCAAAGGGAACTCAAACAATGGAAATAATGCAAGTTTGGCTTTTTGGATAGTAGTTTGTAAGAAGGAAATGATGCCTCTATCATGTTAATGCAAGCATATGGAAATATAGTATCAAAAAGGCTCAAGGCAAGTTTTAGTGTCATACAACTATGAGTGCAATCACACAATGAAAGAAAGTAAAATGACATGATATTGTCATCTATATGGGTCAAAATCTCACAAGGTATATATTCTATCACAAATAATCCAACACACAAGATCTCAAAGTCCACCTATCAAATCGAAGAATGATTTAGTAAATCTGTCAAAGCCATGAAATAATCACTTGAATAGATTATGTACACACTAAAAACATAATACCCCCCCACTTGAAATTAACATTGTCCTCAATGGAAACACAATAAGCATAAGGACAATTCAAGTAACCCAATAAGTGAGAGAGAGGTAAGAATACTCCCTATAAATCGGGGTAAGTAGCCAATTCAAAAGTGACCTCCTCTTGTGCATGTTCTGACAAGTCCTCATGAAAAACCTTGAACCAATGCCCATTAACCTTAAAGCTCCTTTGCAATCCCATTATCCTGAAGTTCAATAACAGTATAAGGAAAAACATTAATAACAAAAAAGGGATCATCTCACCTAGATCTCAATTTACCAGGTATCAACTTAAGTCTAGAATTATATAAAAAGGACTTTGTCACTAATGTGAAACTCTTTATGCCTTATTAGCTTATCTTGAAAAGCCTTGGTGCGCTCCTTGTAGATGTTAGAGTTCTCATATGCTTCTCTACGAATCTCCTCCAACTCTTGTAATTGAAGCTTCCTATGTGAGTCAACTGCCTCCATATCCAGATTACATTGCTTGATCGCCAGAATGCCTTATGTTTCACTTCTATTGGTAGATGACATGCCTTGCCAAAAATAACCCAATAAGGAGATATTCCTATGGGTGTCTTGTAGGCGATCCTGTAAGCCCAAAGAGCTTCCTCCAAGGGCAAACTCCAATCCTTTCTATTAGGTTGGACAATCTTCTACAGGATTTACTTTATTTTTTAATTGGAGATCTCCTCTTATTCGTTAGTTAAGAGGTGATATAGTGTGAAAACTCTATGAATAACCCCAAACTTTTGAAGTAAGGCATCCATTGTGCGATTGTAAAAGTGTGATCCCTGTTCATTAATTAATCCTCTAAAAAATCCAAACTTGTAAAAAATGTGACTTCATAAAATCTACAACAACATGAGCATCATCAGTATGAGTGGCCTTTGCCTTCACCCACTTGGAGACATAGTTTATTGGTAACAAAATATAAGCATAGTCAAATGAAACAGGAAAGGGACCCATAAAATCTATACCCTATACATCAAACACCTCACAAAAAGGAGAGGTAGTTGGGGCATTTTATTCTAGCGCTAGATGTTCCTAGTCCTCTGACATCGCTCGCATGTCTTACAAAAGTGGTGTGCATCTTGGAACATGGTAGGCTAATATAGTTCATAATCTAAGATCTTTCAGGCTGTGTGCTGAGGTCCAAAGTGTCCACCACAAGTCAAGTTTGGCAAAATCTAAGCATAGACTGGAACTCAGGTTCAGGCACACATTGTTTGTTAACCTTGTCATTGCACATCTTCCACAAGTATGGATCATCCCAAATGTAGTATTTGGAATCACTCTTTATCTTAGCAATCTGAGCTTTAGAAAAGTATATAGGAATTTCCTTAGCAGCCAAATAATTCACCAAGTCTGCATGCCAAGGATCATGCCTTCCAATGTGGTAAAGTTACTCATCTAGAAAGGTATCTCTAATGGGGAGATCCTTAAGTGGCTGTTGAATTCTACTCAAATGGTATGCTACTAAGTTCTCTGCACCACTTCTATCTTTGATCTCAATGTCAAACTCTTGCAAAAGAAGCATCCAGTGAATTAGTCTCAGTTAAAAATTTGACTTCTTAAGCAAGTACCTCAGAGCTACATGATCAGAGAAAACAATTACTTTAGTGCCAAGTAAATATGAACAAAATGTATCTAAAGCAAAAATAATGGCTAAAATTTCTTTTTCTGTAGTGGTGTAGTTTGCTTGTACTTTATCTAATGTGAAAGAAGCATAGGCTATGACATGGGGTTGCTTCTCCACTTTCTGACTAAGGGCAGCACCAACTAAAAGTTTGAAGCATTACACATAAGCTCAAACAGAATCTTCCAACATAGAGGCTAAATGATAGGAGTATAAGTGAGACATTTTTTCAGCTCATCAAAAGCATCCTTGCAAGTCTGATTGAAGATGAAATCTGAATCCTTCTGCAAGAGGCTGGATAATGGTGATGCAATTCCGCTGAAATCCTTGATGAAGCACCTATAGAAACCTGCATGGCCAAGAAAAGAGCGCACTTCCTTCACAAAAGTGGGGTAAGGTAAGGAAACAATTACATAAATCTTGACACTACATGCCCCAATACAATCCATTCGGTCACCATAAAATGACATTTCTCATAATTTAAAACCAAATTGAACTGTATGCACCTATCTAATACTCTAGACAAGCTATCTAAATATGCATCAAATGAAGACACATAAATGGTAAAGTCATTCATGAACACTTCAAGTAAGGTCTCTAGGAAATTCGCAAAGAGCTCATTATACACCTTTGAAAAGTGACAGGCGCATTACACAGTCCGAATGACATTCGTCTGTAAGCAAAAATACCAAAAGGACAATTGAATGTGGTCTTATACTGATCCTCTGCGGCTATGTGTATATGAAAGTAACCAATTTTTTTTTTCTAAAAAGCAGTAATAGGATTTTCCTGCTATCCACTCCAAGATCTGATTAATAAAAGGCAGGGGAAAGTGGTCCTTATGAGTAGCTTGATTCAGCTTCCTATAATCAATACAGACTCACCACCTATTTTGAATTCTAGTCAAAATCAGCTCATCAAACTAGTCCTTTGTGATTGTTATGCCGATCTTCTTAAGTATAACATGGATCAGACTCACTCACTTGCTATTAGAGATTAGATATATCATGCTAGCAGCTAACAGTTTGCTAAGTTCTTTCTTCACCACCTCAAGAGGGTGGGATTCAGCCTTCTTTGAGACTGTTTCACAGATTTTGCATCTTCATCCAACAGAATTCTGTGCATACAAGTGGATGGACTAATTCCTAGTATGTTTGCCAAAGTCTACCAAATTACTTGCTTGTGAGCTGCTAAAGTTTGCAACAACTTCTCCTCTTGTGTAGCGTCCAAATATACTAAAATGATCACTGACAGCTTGTTATCAGCCTCTAAAAATACGTACTTCAAATGCTTGAGAAAAGGCTTCAGCTCAAGTGTAGGTGGTTGCATAATAGAGAGAAGTGTCCTAATGGAAAAGTCTAATTTTGTAGTATGTATCTGGGTAGGTTCAAGAGTATGTGTACTTGTTGTAATCAAGCTAGAACTTCCCAACCTGCTGCTGCATCACATGAAACATCATCAACTATTAAATATGCATCTATTTCATCACAAACTTTACACAAATATCCTATAATGCATGTACAACTAGAAATACCAGAAAAATTAGTACAAAACTCTTCAGTTAAAACATTAATAATATCTATATGAAATACACTATGCAGCATTGATGGATGCTTCATGGTCTCAAATATGTTGAACTGCACAACATCATCTCCAAACTCCATAGATAGAATTCTTGAGTACACATCAATCTTTGTCCTTGTTGTTTCAAGGAAAGGTCTACTAAGGATGAGTGTAGGCATGCTGGACTCTTCTGCTATGTCCAGAATGTAGAAATTAGCAGGGAATATCAACTTATCCACTCTCACTAGCATGTCTTCTACTACTTCAACAAGGAATGTAGTACTCTTGTTTGCCATTTGAATTACTACACCAGCTTTCTTAAGAGGGCCGAGGTTCAGAGACCTATAGATTGATGTAGGCATCACATTTATGAAATCACCAAGATTAAGTAATGCACTGTTGAAGGTGGAATTCCCAATAGTATAGGGAACAGTAAAAATGCCAGGATCCTTGCACTTATGTGATAGGTTGGGCTGTATGAGGGGTGACATATTTCTTCCCATGCTGACTCTCTTGTTCCCTTTGAGTCTTCTTTTATTAGTGCATAATTCTTTAAAGAACTTTGCATATTTTTAAATTTGTTTTATCACATCTAGTAGTGAAATGTTCACTTTTACTCTTTTGAATGTCTCAAAAAGTTCCTCATCAAAGTTTATTGGTGGCCTTGGCTTGGCCACTTTGTTCGGAAAGGGGAAAGGTGGTTTCTGCACAATTTCTGAACTGCTAGGGGCAGTTGTTGCTCTATGTTTTGTTGCCTCTCTGCCTCCACATCATTTTATACCTACTTATCTTTCTAGTTGCCTGACAACTCCTTCCCACTCCTCAATATTATGGCACTCATATTTATGAGATTAACCTCTGGTTGAGAAGGGAGTTGTCCAAAACCTTGAGACTTGAACTAGTTTACAGTGGTAGCAAGTTGGCCAATTTGTGTCTACAGGTCTTGAATAGAGGCATTGACATTCTGTTGAAATTGTAGATTACTCTTGGCCATTTGTTTAACCAAATTCTCCAACGAAGGCTCAGAATTTTGTTGTGTTTGTTGCTGCCTTATAGGGGATGAGTTTATAGCCATTACTTGCTTGGCTAGTCTATTCCTGCTACTGCTCAGAGGTACCATATCTCATATTTGGATGATCATTGAAGGTAGAATTATGAGATTGGTACTGGAACCTGTACGACTGTTGTTATCTCGAAGGTTGTTGGAAATTAGAAGCTCTGTATTGGTCTTGTCTTCCACTAAAAACTCCATGGACAGAAGCTTGTTGGCTATCATCATGCAGCAAAGGACAACAATCTGAGGTGTGCTCTATAAAGGAACTAATATGACAATCTCTAGTCACCCTTCCTTGCGAAACAGTTTGTTGCACAACAACTACCTGTCTCACAAAAGTAGTGAGTTCTTCAATTCTGCTCTCAAGTCTATTGAAATTTGCTGCCATGTGGGTTGGTTGCTGCACATTATGCACCTCTATCAGGTGCCATAGCTCTTGTATTAAATTGGTAGAAGTTCTCTGCTATGTTGTCAATAAGTGCTTTGGCTGCAGATGGTGTCTTGTCCATGAGAGCTCTACCGCTTGTTGCATCAAGCGTACTTCTCTCCTTTAGAGCAAAGCCTTCATAGAAGTACTAAATGAGCAGCTTGTCACTGATCTGATGGTGTGGACAGGTTGCACATAACTTCTTGAATCTCTCCCAGTACTCATAAAGGCTTTCTTGGCTGAACTCTTTGATGTCACTGATCTTTTTTTTTTATTGTGGCTACTCTGGAAGCAGGGAAGAACTTCTTGGTATGGGACAGACCTTGGCTGTAGATAATATAGTCAATCTTTCGTTGTACCATCCAAGGAGAATGGAAAAACCTTCAACTTGATGTGGTCTTTTGGAACTCCTTGAGGCCTCATTGTTAAGCATACTATGTAAAACTCTTTCAGATGCTTATAAGGGTCCTCACCTGCACTACCATTAAATTTAGGCGACAAATGGATTAGACCAGATTTTAGCTCTAAGGGAGCATCTACATCAGGATATTAGATGCTTAAGGGTTGATATGTGACATCTAGTGCAGCCAATTCTTTAAGAGTCCTTTCGTGTTGATTATTAGCAATGGTGTCAGAATGCACAGATATGCTATCAGAATAATCACAATCAGAGTGCACAACAACACTATCAAGGGTATCACTACAATGACTATGCACACTACCTTCCAATTTAAGTCTATTCAACTTATTCCAAGTGCATTCAATCTCAGGATCGAATGTAAGTAGTTGCCCAAAATTGGTTCTAGTCATGCACCAAGAAGCAGATAAGTCGAAGTCAACAGGATCAACAAAGTCAAAGTCAAAGTCAAAGTTAACCTAATTACTCTATTTTCTATTTTTTTAAAAGAAAAATTTTGTGATTTTTTAGATATCAAAATTTTTAAAAGAATAAAAATAAATAAATAAATAAAAATTAAAAAAAGTTCTAAACTATGGAATTTGGAACTTTGAGCAACACTGCACGTAAAATGAATAAAATAATATCAATAATTTCTGCAACTCATAAAATAAATAAATAAAAAATTGTAGCGAGATAATAAAAGAACATGCTCTCACAGTGTTCTATCAAAGTTCCTGGAATTTTAACCTATTGATCTATGACATGCATTCTCACATTGGGTGGTTTGTAAGCCTAAAGATAAAATGTTACTAGAGCTAAAATCCACTCTATAAAGTCATCTTTAATCAGTTGGTAGTCTATTAAATATAGGAACTTATATAGATAAGATAAGCTCTAGCCGAAGTTCTCGTGATAAACAAACAGGACATACATCCAAATTACTCAGACCCGGGTATATGGCCTCACTCATGTTATGCATGATTAGTAAGTGTGAAGGAACAAACAAACCTTATACAAATCAAATACTAAAAATGTGCAAGGAAGAAAAAAAGAATAATAAAAATTAACTAAATAAATTACAATAAAAAGTATGATAAAAATAAATAAAATACTAGAAATTGAAATTATTTAATTTTAAAAAAAAATATTTATTAAATTTTATTTTTTTTAAAAAGTGTTTTTTAAATTTTAAATTTAAATTTAAATTAGTAAATTGGTTAGATAAAGTTTTTTTTTTCAAAATTTAAATTCAAAACTAATTTATCTAAAAAAAACTAATCCTACATTTAAAACCAAAACAAACTAAATCTAATCTAATCAAATCTAACGAAATCTTAACAATAATTTAAAATTTAAATTTAAATATGTTAATTTTTATTTTTTTTAAATCTAATCTAAATTAAGTTTGAGAAATCTTTATTCACTGCTCCTCAATCTCTGCAAAATCCCTACAAGTCACACAATTATGCAACAATCTTATTAATCCAATTAGTCAAAAATTCAAAAATCAAAATCTAAAATTTAGAATTGAAAAATCACAAAATTCAAAATTTCAAATTCAAAATCAAAATGCAATAAAACAACAAAATTTAACAAAACAAAAACAGAAAACAAAAATAACTTGTAGAATTTAATAGGTAATAGAACACAAAATTTTTCTTTTTATTATTTGACTTTATTAATGACAAAAATTAAACATATCTATACAAATGAATTAATGCAACATGAAAAAGAATACCAAATCGCATATAGAGACAGAAACAAAAACAAAAAGTACGAATAAAAACAACAAAAAAGCAATAATAAACCTTATAACAACGAATCAAAATTGACAATGTATCCTCAACAACGGCGCTAGTTTGATAGACGATGTCGTGTCACTATGGAAACAACTAAGTATTCTAAAGATTTTGTAGTGTAGAGTCAAACCTAAGTCGATTCATGGAGACACATTCTCAATCAATTTCAATTTTAGGTTTTCTTTTTAAAAAATACAAATAAGATTTTTGAGGTTTCGAAAATTAATTGAATTGGATTATGAACAGAATAAAATTGAGTAAAAATGAATTAAGAAACATCAATCTACAGAATACCAAATGCATGTAACTCCGACTATCACAATATCTAAAGATTTAAATCTGCGTTTGGATAATCACCCAATTCAATTATTAATTCAATTGAATAACCTAATTGAATAGAGTTACGAATTAAATCAAATAATCATTTAACTTAATCCGCATTAATTATCAAATCAGAGCATCAATGGAGTCCTAATTTGAATTCTAACAACAGAAAAGTTAATTACAATCGCAATACATAATTCTGAGATTAGAGAGAAAAAGAGAATAAACTCAGAGCAATTTAGCACAGAACTTAAGTCAAAATTAGAGCGTTTGGATTCTGCCGATTGAACGAGAGGTTTTACCTTCCATCAAAGCACTTAACCCACACAAGAATGGAAAAAGAACGAGAGAGTTTGAGAGAAAGTAAAAGTAAGGATTCTTATTTTGATCAAGTCTCAAAATCTCAAAGTGTTTAGAAGTAAATAACACAATACACGTCTTGGTTGAACTTATAGGAGAGGAACCTAGGGCATATAGGTTTTCTCATTCAATCCTTTATGTTACTTTTCTGTTTAACTTTAAATTTGATTTTCTTGTGATCAGCAATCATTCATACAAATACTATTAATACACAATGATCATGCAATACTAATATTCTTTTATCTAAATTAATATCCTAAATGATCATGCAAAACATCAATTAAAGAAAGCATAAAACACCTATAAACTTGTTAATTTAATAACAATTGGGAGAGAAAGATTGGTTTGGTACACCTAATCCTTTGTCTCATTTTATCCTATAGATTTATTAACTAATCGAGGTACGATTGTCTGACGATATAATTAATTAAGATTATAATTATGCGCAATAGGATAAAAGTTAATCACAATCAGAAACTAAATATAGATTAAAACTTTAAAATCTTATAAATTCATGAACAATAGTTCCCATAGCCCAACTATGGACTTAGTTACTCATGCTAAAGAGAAGAACTAAAATAATAATAAATAAAGCCATAGAGAAAAGCAAACTAGAAAGAGATGATTTCTCGATTTTTAAGTACAGTCGCTCAAAGCTCTAAGTCCCATCAAGAGTATGCCAACGATCCTATGCAAGAGAGACAAGGTGAAAGATGTATCAAAGATTAAAAGGCAAGATGTCAAACTTGGCGCCTGAGATTTCTCTATAATAAGGTTTGAAAACCCTAAAAGTTCATCATTAATCGAGCTCGAAGCACCCCTTCCCCCGTGTTTGCTAAAAAAGTCTAGGCATGCTGACTATTGCGAAGTCCTGATTTTCCATTAGTTTGGGCCCAAAACGCATCCAACATTTACTTATGACATCTTTATACTAAACTGCACAATTAATATATAAATCAGTGTAAAATCTAAATAAGATAAAGGCCAAACATAAATATATGGACTGTAAAAAAGGGTCTAATTACAAACGTATCAAATATTATTTGTTATTAAAATTTTGTAATACCTTTTAAATATTTCTTGCACATTCAAAATAATTATTTGATAATTAATTGATAAATAATTATTTTCTTGTCTTATATTTATATTATAATTCCTTATAATTTTTTAAGCAAAATAATTTAATAAAACCTATTATAAATTCATATAACACATGAACATCTTTATTAGTTTAAATTTTTTAATTAAAATTATTAAGTATATGGATCAATTGTTTGGGAATATTTTTTTAAGTTAACATGTAGTTTTAAATTCGAGTTTTAATAATCTTAGAAAGCTCAAATGACTTTTTTGTTGTATTAAATAAATATTGAAATCAATGTTTTGAAATAAGATAACTAGAAAACTGTAACACTCTCAATTTATTTGCCTTGTTCTTGAAAAAAAATAAAAATTTTGGTGCAAGATTTCTCAATGTAGCGAGAAAGAGCATTCTAGACTAGGCCCTTTAGAGACCTCAGCAAGAGGAGTCTTGCTATAGCGAAAAGTGGATAAGGATGACCTAACAACACTCTCGTTGTAGCAAGGGATTCTCTCACTGTAGCTAGAATGACAGACAGCAAAGAAAAAAAATGTTGTATAATTTTTTTACTGTAATGAGAGCTACTCGTTGTAGCGAGAAAATCGCAGGTTTGAGGGGTATTTAAAGAACTTCCAGTCTAGAAACTTCATTTTTGAAGCCAAACACCTTCCTTTCCATTTCTCTCTACTCTCTTACCTTCCCTTCCAAGAGAAAACTCTCCCTAACTCTGAATCTTCTCCAGATCTGAGCTTAAACGCTTATTCCTTTCGATCCCAAGTAAGTTTCTCGAAGTTTAGTTCTCCAAATTTTGTTCTATTCCTTTGTTTTTTCTCTTCTTATAAGTGTTTTCTTTTATGATATCTAAGAAAAATCTTGGTCCTTGGATAACATCTCCTATCATAATGTTGTGTTTCTCTATATATTTCGCAAAGAAAGTAGTATTAGAAACCTATTTCCAGGTAAAGGGAGTTGATCCCAAATCCTAACTCCTTTTTGGTACTTTGGTTTAAAAATACTAAGTTTTTCTATTAGAACCCTAGAATCCTAATGTTTCCTTAAATCTCAAGTGTAGGAATAGAGATTTTTGACATGAAAAACTCAGGATTATTTTCAGAACTAGTTAAATACAATTTATGACAAAAACTCTGAATAGAACCATTTTTTTTTAGAAATATTATGATTTGACTAGTGAACATTGTTCAGAGGTAGTTAAAATTGCTATTTGATATTTTTGAATAATAAACTTACAACGAATATTGGAAGATGTCAAACTTTAGGATAAATGACTTTATCATTACTGAGAGAATGTGTATATTGGATTGTATGATTGGATTGAGTTCAGAGGTGTCTAACCTTCGACATATTGTATTAGTTTGTATGGTGTGAAATTGTTTGATGACCTTTATGTGCAGGGGCAGCCTAAAGCCCAAGCAAATAAGGCAAGGGCTTTAGGCCCCCAAATTTTTTTTTTTTAGTTTTATTATACTTTTAAAAAAATTAAAATGATTAAATTTTAAAATAGCTTTTAATTTAAATATTTTAAGTAATTATTAACTTTTCATTGATGTTATAAATAATATTTAATGAGTTGTAACTCTTAACCAATAAATAATAAATGTTTTTAATTTGTTTTTTAAAAAAATAATTGAATAGCAAAGAAAAAATTGAACAGTTTTTTACTTTTTATTTAATTGCTACTTCTTTCTTCTTCCTTTCTCTAACTACTCTCTTCTTGTTCAATTTTGCTTCAATTTGTAATTTTTTACTAACAACAACCTTAGGGTAGAAGTAGAGGAGGAAGCAAAGTCTTCTATTTTTCTAACGCATAAGCATTGGTATGAAACCTTCCATTTTCTCAACGCAAAGGCACTGGTACAAGAGTCTTCCCTTCACTACTCAACCTTCATTACCCATACCTACCAAATAATATTTCACAGTTTCTTTGCAAATCTGTTACTTTTGAAGGCGTAGAAATTGCAAGTGTCAAGTTTATTTTTTTGACAATCAGATTTTATTGTTTTAATTTGGTCTTATTTTAAATAAATTTTAAATAAAATTATAATAATTTTAAATAAAAGTTTGAAAAATAAATTTTAAATAAAATTATAATAATTTTAAAAAAATATTTTATTAATAAAAAAGCCTCATTTTAAAATTTGCTTTAGGCCCTAAAAGCTCTTGAGCCGCTCCTGTTTATGTGTTAAATAATGTAAGAAATATGGATGTTGTATGATAGCTAAGGTGTGTTGAAATTGGTAGATTTGTATTAATGATAAATATTTTTTGAATATTCTTGAATGAAGAGAGAGTATTATGTACAGAAGTGAATGATGTAACATGATCACATTGAGAGATGTGATTATAATATATGTATTGTGATACATCGAAGGGTGTACTATAATACATGCATTGTAATACATTGATTTATATAATCATAACTCACGAATTATGACATGTTAATTTTTGAAAAGTATGTGAGAAAGAAAGATAATAATATGAGAAATGCTAAGAATAAGTATAGATGGTCATAAAGATACACTAGGAGTGTGGAAGATGAGAGCGATTGAAAAAACTAGGAGAAATGAGAGTGGTGAATGTTTTTCTATGAAATGCGAATAATTAATGAAAATATACAGAAAAACACCACATGCCTCCTCATATTCATTTCTTGACCTAAACTCCTGACCATACTTTTGCTAAAAGGAGCCGGGTTGGTACACGTTATATCCGTGTGTAACGGCTATCCATCAACTATCTATGCTATAAAGTCCTCAAGAGATCCAGGAGAAATGATTGTGAAATGATGATGGACATGAAATAATATAGAAATTGTGTGATTATAAAATGTGTGTTGTAACATATTAATTGGTTTTGTAATGATATATGTGTTGTAATACATTGACGGGTGCGATTAAGACACATGTACTATGACATATTAATTGATGTGGTATAATACATGTATTATGACATACCGATTAATATGAAAATGTATGTTATAAATATTTGCAAAGATGATTGGTTTGTTGTGTGTGTGCACCATTGTGATAATGATTTGTATAATCTGAGTGCTATTATTAATCAAATAAATATTAGATAATATTTTCAGTATTATATATATACATTTCTTCTGTCAAATAAGAGATTTAGTGAAACGAGAAATACTCACTCTCACTGATATTTTCAGGAAGACGAATGAAAAGGAAATAAAGATAATTGATCCATTCTAAGATTGATCATAGTCTAGTGACCTTGTGATTGAAGATTACTCTAATATTTGAATTAATTGAAGTGTGTAATGTTTTATTAAGTTTTCATTTCAGATAATAAGGTTATGTAATCATTTAATATTAAATTTAGAATTTATACCACTTTTTAAATTGTGTTGTAAACATCAATTTGAAGTGTTGTATTTATTAATAGTTAATTTACATTTAAATTTTGGTAAGATTTTACTACATGAGAAAAAAAATGCTATTTATGTATTAAGTCTATATATACATAATATAAATTAAGTGAAATATTAAGATAAAAATCTTAATTTTTGCTTTATTGATAAATTGAACACTACTTCGTTTAAGTGTTTAAATACTTTTGAGTTTTCACGAATATAATAATAGAAGTATAAGTTTCATTAAATTTTTATTTTTAGTTATATTTTATTATTTATATTGAATAAAAAATAAAGATATTACAAAAATATGACAGAGACTCATCCATCTATCTCTAATATCTTAATTCAAAATATGAAAATACCATAAAATGCTCAAAATAAAATGTAAGAGACAGTTAATAACAAGAATTAATTTAAAATTATAAATAGCAGTGAATTTTGTGTATTGTTTGGATAATGTTAAATTAAATTATTTTTAAAAAAATTAAAAAGTAAAGATATATTGTATAATTTAAATATTTAATAAATTTAAAAAGTAAATATTTTAATTATTAATAATAATATTTTATTATATTAAATATGAATAAATTGAATAAGTTAAATAAATAAAATATTTATATTAAAAAATAAATTTACATTAATTAAAAATAAATGCTTAATAAAAGAGAAGCACATGGTATAATGATTCAAACAAATATTTTATTATATTAAATATGACTAAATTAAAGAGATAAAATATTTATGATAAAAAAATTAATTAATATAAAAAAGTAAATTGCTAATGCACAAGTCAAGAAGTCCCATAGAATAATTAACTAAAAAATATTTTAATTTAAGATAGCACTTAAAAATACTTTATTTGACTATAATGACTCCCATTTTACATATAAAAGTAGATTAAACAGAAGGAATTAGAACTATAGGAAAAATTCGAATCCAAAAAGAAAAAAAGAAAAAGAACTAATGGAAAAATTAAATATATAATGACCTAAACAAATTGTGATGATTGCTAAATAAGGATAAAATCAAGCGTAATCCATACAACGGAGAAACCTTGAGAGACTATGAATTTGCTTGAAACAACTCTTTTGAGGAACGGAACAATAGCGTACAAGCTATCTTCCTCTTTTGTTTGAACGTGAGTGACTACCCATGGTATCATTGTTACATAGTACAACCTGGTCGTTAGAAAACACGTGCAAGCTACAACGTGAGACCGTTAAGTTGTTGTCTCAAGGCACAAACGTGTTTCCAATTGATTGCACATTTTACTTCACCCATATTTAAAAATCTATCAAACACAACGAGTAGTGTGTAATTGCTCCCTATTACATCTTTTGTGTCTTTGCTTCTTCTCTCTTTCATAGTTTCACAGACTTTACCCAATACCAACCAGGTTTGTTGTTTGTCTGCTATATTAACCGTTTTCTATTTAGGATTAGCTTATTTATCTATTTATGAGTATTGTAGATGAGACTCAATGTACTTAATTTATAGCAGGTAATAAAAATTGTTATTTTTGGATAAGTAACTAGGAATTTAAGACAATGTTTTATGCTTTAATTGTTGGTTTCAAATTCATGGACTTGTGTATTCATATATCTTTGGAAAATGGAAAACAAGGAAAGGAAATATGAAGGCAACTTTTCAGGCGCCAGAAGACAATTATTAAGCAGAAAAAGGCATAATTGTTATTAGCTTTTGCTATTTTATTATCAATGATTAATCAATTGTCCTTCTAATAATATCTCTGCACTGCACATTTGACTGATGAAGATTCTCTTCAAGTTGGAGACCTTTCATTTATCTAATCTACGTTTGGTAGCAGGGGCATAGTTGTTGATAATTCCAGAGCCATGATCTTTTCTACTGAAAAATTGAAAATCAGATTATGAAAGTAAGGTGGGAAAAGATAAAAAGATTTTATCGTATGAAGGAAAAACACAATTTTTTGTCAGAAAGCTTCCATTCTCTTTTTCTTTTCTGTGGTACTTAAGTAGAATAAAGGGAAAAACATAAGATGTAGGCATGTAGCTTGGCGATGTAAGAAAAATATATCCCTAAATGATATTGCTTTTGTATTATTATACCTTTTCTTGACCCAAAAAATATAAGTAATAATTGCCTCAAAATGCAATCCCATTAACTTTTATTTCTATAATGGGATGCTTATCTTTCTTGAGTTTTAGAAGTTTTTCAAGTAGCTGCCAATAACAATGTTTCCTTGCATTTTTTAATGATACACTGCACAGGGAACAATGCACACTATGTCCTCCCATCACTATACTTGGCCCATCAGAGTTCTGGATCTTGACAAAGCAACTACTAAGAAGGTTCCTTCTTTAGGATATTTCGGCCATTATTCTCCCTCAAGAGTATTAGGTTTCAACAATGTTGGATACCTGGCTCATAGATGTCACCAAAGTGCCAAGAAATGTGGTCCAATCTTTTCCAGGACAGTGAATGAAGGTGTGAATTCCAGTGACCCAGATGACCCTGATAAGAACAAATCTCACAATAGTGGAAGTGGAGGAGTATGTTAAATTTTAATTTCCATTTTTTATGTAATATATTGCATTCTAAAATATATTACCATGTGTATTTTATTTAATATGTGTAGCTTAAAATGTAATGGAGAAGTCCATTACTTCTCCATTGCTATGGAAAATTCTAATGTTTTTTTTTTTCCTGAAATATGCTTCAGGTGAATGATCACATGATTAGAGAAAATCTAGAGAAAATAGTTGGTATGGATGATTCCACTTTTAGTGGATTTGACCTTGCAACTCTTATTAGGAACAAATATGGGAGGTCTTATGATGTTCAGTTGGTAAAGAAGGTATGCTTTTAGACAAGTGAAAAAACATACAAGATTAACTTCCTGAGTTTTGCATGACAAAGTTTCCCTATAAACAGATGGATATTCTGACTATATCCTAAATTCCAGTTTAATATACAGTTAGGTTTGTTTTATCCATTTGTTGCTGACAAACATGTGTATGTCTTTCTCTCTCCTATTTTTTCCGTAGTTTGGTTTTCCTCATTTTGCTGTTGCATATTATTGTACTAGGAATTCATGGGAAGAAATCTCCTTGCTCTGAATGTCATGTGGAAGTACATGGAGCAGGTACTAAACTTTGTGCTACACCTTGTGGTTACTTTGTTTAGCGATACATTACTTAAGTATATTTGTTCTGATTAAAATATGCAACTTACGAAAGAAGTATGGGACAAAGAGCAATGAAAACAACTTGTCCCCTGAATGAATTTAGAAAGGATCAAGAAGAGAACAGAAATAAAAGCATAATTGCAATTTGATAGTGTGCTTATGTATTACTAGTGTGACTGAAATGTACTACTGGTCCTAGAAACACTCTAAAATCTCAAGTATGAGAGGTTTCTTTGCAAGGTATGTGAAGAGGCTTATCATGGTTGTTCTTACCAAATCCATTGCCTCCTTAACACGAAAATAAAGATTGAAAACAACCAATAAAGATTGTGAAGAGACTATTCATATAAATTATATTTCAGTGTGTCTATTGATTATGTTTGCATTTAGAGATCCTTCCCATTGACTGAAGAAGAGTACATTATGAGGCTTGATAATGTGGCTGACACATTGAAATGTTGGGGAGCTGTCTCACATATTCGGAACAGCTTAACAAAATCTAAAGAAAGACCTCGTATAGGAAAGGTAAAATGACTCATGCTTTCATCAATCGTATGTATGATTGTCTATGTGCTATCCTTGAAGTTTGGTTAGCTGATGTACTATATATCATTAAACAAACCAGAAGGCACAACTCAACAAAACAAAACAGACAAAGACTACTACTAAAAATTAAAAATAAATAAATAAATCTTTTTGGAATAAACCTTTTCTAGAAATTAATTTCCAGCATCATTAGTTTGAAATAAATTTTTAGAATTAGAATTCTATGCTTCCTCGAAATCTTAAATTTGAAAACTTATTTTTGAAAATGGTTAATAATTCTTAAAGTGTTATTAATAATAATTTAATTTTCTATTTTTTTATTTTCATTGAAGAATCTTCTTCGTCAAAACTTCACTCTCTCTTTATTACGTTTTTCTTCTTCATTGCTCAAAGTTTTCTTGTTCTTTCATAATCATATTCTTTAAGCATATTTTAAGCATCTTACTCTCCAAGTAAATTTAATGATTTTGAATGCATTATATAATGCTTAATTTATCATTAAGAATTGGCGTTTTTGTTAGAATTATTAATTTTTCAAGATATAAAAGTTTATGAAATTAGAATTCAAAACTTTCAAAAATAAGTTTTCAGAATTAAGAATTAAGATTTTACACATTCAGAAATTAATTTACAGAAATAATTTTTTTTTCTGAAAATTAGAAAAATATTAATGAAGTGTAAAAAGAGAAAAATAGGAGGTGAAAAAATCAACTCCTAATGAATTCAGGCCATATTGGGTCAGCAAACAGGCCTGGTTAGGCATTTGGGTCACCATTAATCCACCTCTCGTTCCATTTCAGAACCCTCAAACATATATCCCTGATACCAATTTTTATCACCACATCTGTGTTTTAATCTACTAAACTTAAACTTAGTCCTATTTATTCACAACATTTCAAATTTGTTGCATCTCCACAGGTCTTTTCAAATACATTCAAGTAACAGCATATATCGCACATCTTTTGAACTAAATATGGCTGCTTCTTTCTTTATGTTTAAAATACCCTTTTTTTTTACGTATGTCTAATGTTTAAGAATATAGTAATTGTATTTTATTTTTTGATATTTTGTCAGTATAAATTTGTTTATATTGTAAAAATTGTTATTAAAAATATTGTCAAAAGGATCAAAGTAAACTAAACTCTGTTGCAGGCAGTGAGCATTTTTATAGATATTGACGAGTCTGGTGGTCGTTCAAACGAGTGGATATACAAATAGGTACATTTATTATTAGAAATTCTTCTTCAGTCAGTTTCTAGATTCCAGCAGGATGCAAACTCCATGCATTGGGAATTATTAATTACATTTGGATTCTGACAAATCTGTACAGTACTCTAAAGCATATATATATATATATATATATATTTGGTTTTTCCTTTTTTTAACCTAAAGTTGTGTTTGATAAAAAATGTGTCAAACTTTGGTGAAGAAAAATCAAATGGGGCTGGAGGAGAGAGGAAGGGTTTTGTGCCAACACAAGGGTTTTAAGTGTGATGTAAACACAGTTAAAATAAAGCATATGGAAAAAACTTAAATCTCTAAGAAGACTTAGAAATAATTAATAATAAACTTCCATGATTAATATAAATTTTAGGTGGAATTACTTGTGCTTAAAAGAGATGCTATAGAGATACCTGCTTAATTTTAGAATAAATAGAAAAATAATAGAAAACTTAATTTTAAAAATGTAAAAATAGTTAAATAATTATTCTAAAATTATTTTCATCACATAAATACTTTCTAACTAATATAATAAGTTCTTAGGTCATATTTATTCATTAACTAATTAAAAACATATTTTATTGTTTTTTAAGCTCACCTTGATTGCTCTAAACATACACTTTTAAAATTACTTTTTTAAAATTAAAAATTACTGTCAAATCTTAAATATTATATCATAAAAAAATTTTAAATAACTGTCTTCAAACTTTTTATGTATCACTTTGAAAAAATTAAATAAACACTCAAACAATAATAGAAAACTAGATTATGTGAAATTGAGGATGTTATAGCTACCACATATTAAGAGACATCTCAATCTGACTCGTTTGGTATTGCTTCTCCTCCATCATCACCTATACGTCAAGGAAAATGGAAGAGAGCACGCCAAAGAAAATTAGGAAAGTACATGTCAAACGAGAGAGTCGTGTCATTAGCGACAAAATTGTAAGTATTTAACAATATATTATTAAAAAACATTATATTGTATTTAATTTTACTAAATATTTTTTTATTGTTTATATTTTGTAGGATGCCTTAATAGAGCAAAGTTCAAAGTGAATGTTTACACTTGTTAGACGTCATCAAATGTTGCTATTGGACGACTCGAGCACCTCGGTTGTATTCATATTGTTGGACAAGGTGTAGGCACTCGATAATACTTCAAGTCAAGTAGTGGCCATGTTTTAGGAGTAGTTCCAATACTTCCTTACATCTTTGATGGAAAAATATATTCATGTTAGTATAAATTGATATATATGATATGTAAACTATTAGTTGACAAGTATTTTAATAAACTTACACATTAATAGTGTCTTTTAAATCTTTAATGTCTTGAAAGGTGCTTATCTAAAGAGAAAGAAGCCTACATTGATATATCCATATGTATGTAACTTCAAAATTCAAATTCAATTTATATTATTTTTCTATTCATGGTACTTATTTTGTTTACATGAAAATATTTTATTATTTTTCTTCTAATCACACAAACAAAAGGAGAGTTGAAAGTGTGAATATTATGTTATGAAACATATATTCCTTATCATCATAATAACTATTTTTTATTAATGGATGCATATAAGTATATTTATTCAAAACATATATTAAGCTATTCATATATTACTATCAAATAAGTTGATTTTATTTTTTTTTGTAATTTGAATATGTAGATATTCAAAGATGTTGATCCATTGTCTCAAAAGAAAATTTATGACATTTAAGTACATAGTTCTTTTTATGCATATTTTCAATTTTAAAATGCACTTTATATTTTATTTGACATACATTCAAATTATTTATACAAATTATTTGACATATATTTTATTTGATATTCATAAATGCATGTTGTATGTTTAGGAAACTGTATTTACATATGCATTTATGTCTATCAAGTTTGTAAGGAAGGTGGAAAGCAACGTATCTTTTAAGAAAGAACAAAAGATTATAATTAGTTCTTGTAACACTTTAAATTTAATTTCAATAAATAAAGAATTTCGCAAATTTTTGAAATAATAAAATTTTCATTTTCAATCTAAGTTTCATCAAACATTTAAAATAAAGAAAGAGGTTACAAATTACATCAAACAGTTGCTACAGGATTTATTCAAATACAACGATTTTCAAAATAATATCCTAAGTCCTATAGCAGTTTCATCCACCCCTTCATTGAGTCTAGTGCTGATCGTCTTGATTACCTGAAAAATGAATGTAAGGGTGAGTACTCTACACTACCCAAAGACACACAGTCAACATAGAGTCTCACCTCCTGCACATTTTCAATACATTAAACAATTACAATCATAAGCAATATTATCACACAGCTCAAGTCAATTTAACACTGATGCACTCACGACATCGACAACATTTCATATCCATAAGTACAATTCATAAACCAGTGCATACGCACGCTAGCCACACTCACTGTGACACTGTGATCATAGATTTACACCATGAATGGCCATTGGTTACCCCCGCCTCACGGATACCACGTGGGCAGTCACGGGTCGCTCAGCAAAGATAATGGTCAGAGATCTAGTCAGGAAAAGAGTGTGTGGCCCGTGGTGCACCCGTTCCATAGTCGGTGTCACCACTACTCCCTCTTTCCCAAGGTATTCACACCGTCCTCATCTTCCACACTTCCAGTGTATCGCTGAACTATTAACAACACATTACAACGGCACTAATACGCCCCAGTCACACATGCAATATTCATGCTTCACACGACACACAGTCCACATTCCATTCATAATATACGGTACTAGGCCCACATTTCATTCCACAGATCATGGCACATAGCCTACAATTATCCATTCATATTACACAACATTTAATATACAATCCACATTCATCAAATTTGGGTAAATACACATAATATTCACATATCAAGGCACATGGCCCACATACATTTCTCAATCAACTTTCATTCTCTACACGTTTTCTACCTTCTAACTCAGCCACAACTCCATATTCAATCAATTACACATAAAAAGAGTAGAGTAGAGTCCCCCTTACCTTGGATTGAAGACTCACACTCAGACTCGACCTCAGTCGTGCTCCCTACACAGATTTCGGCCTAAAACACATGGAAGAACTCCATGAGAACCCAAGGAAACCTAGAAACAGAGAAAAAGGGGATGAGAAACATAACCCTAACCATTAAAACTCACCTCCAAGCGTTCCCCACACGAATTCAACTTCAATCAAGCTCCCGAATGGCTTTGGAGGCAATTAATCGGTGGAATAGGGCTTTAAGGCTTTGAGTTGAGGGGGATTGAAGAGATTTGGGAGGAAATTTGAGAAATGAATCTCAAATCCCTAAACCCCCTTTTAAAACCCCTCTGATCGCGACACTTTTGCTACAGCGAGATATAACTCGCTGCAGCAACAGGCTCTCACGCTGCAGCGAAAAACTCAGAGAAATCTGCACTCTAGTTTCTATAGAATCTCGCTACAGCGAGACTCTCTCGCTACATCGAGATTACACCCTTTACCTGTTTTCAGCATCAGGAAATCCAATCCAATCAATCATACACCCACGCATACATATATATACACATATTTATACTCATTACACACAAAAACACCATCATTATGCCTTCAATGCACATTTACAACATTCATTTACACTTATACGCACATATATATGCATTTATACTTATATAAATAATAATAATTAATATCACAAAATTTGGGGCGTTACAGTTCTGTTACAACTAATTTAGAATGTCACTTTCTACATTTTTATACCATAACTAATGTGAAAAATAAATATTTTTTATCATTTTTTTAATATTTTTTGTTGTCAAATATATGGACGCATTTTATAAATGAACAAATATTCTTAAAATAAATGTGTGATTACTAATTTATATTATTTTCTTCACTCAAAAGACATAAGATATAAAGGATTAAAATAAATAGTAATTAAGAGATAATTTTTAACGATAGCTCAAATAAAAAAAGTTTTGTTCACTAGAACAAAGAGTAAATATTATGTTATTATTAGAACATGCACTTTAATTTTTTTATTTATAGATAAATTGATAACAAGAATGATGCAAGTAAGAAAGATACTCATGCATAGTGAAGCTGAAATGGATAAAGTCCTCTCAGTTGTTTCATTTGGCTCATTATGTAACAGGGCAAACTAATATTCTTATAATACAAAAATAGACACTCTTATCTAAAAAACAATTATATTTTATAAGATTAAAATAAAATAAAATAATAATTATAAAAGAAGAAAAGCAAATTGTTTTCAATATGACTAATGAATAATAAAAAAAAATATTTAAATAAATTAGCACTCCCTTTATATTAGCAAAATTTAGCAACATGGTGTAGCATGTTCGAAATCATTTGTGAAGCAAATTTAAATAGCTTATGGCAAGTGCACCAATAATCTTAAAAATATAGAAAAGTTTTTATTCCCGTGAGGATTAATTGGCCAATTAATTAATAATGCTTCTTTACAATTTTGATTATGCTTAAAAAATTGGACATTACACAAGTAAAAATTATTTTACAAAACTTTCATTGTTGAAGAAATTAACTTTTAAAAGTTTTTATGTAGAAATGATATAATGAATGCATAATGATGCATATGATACAAAACAATATAGAACAAATGCATAATAATAACAAAAAACACATCACAAACATAACACATATATAATTTCTTTTAGATCTCACTTCATGTAAACTAAATGTTCATTTCATTATTCACACAAATATTGCATGATCCTCGATGATATTGATCGCACTAAAACCTTACCTATAACTTCCTTATTTTATTTATATAAATTGTAGAATAATGTTATTTTTGGGAGAGGAATTAAATTAAAACTTGCTTTCATTTAGAATACAAAGAGCAAAAATGTAACTTTCATTTAAATTACTCAGACTTGAAATTTTTTTTTGTCAATAATAAAGCAATGAAAAATAAATAAATTTAGATAAAAAGCTAAAATAATATACATGTACACTAGTCTTATTAATATACAAGAGTTTAATATTTATAAAATATATTTATAAAATATAATTTTAAAATGCATTAAGACTTATCTACATCATTTACAAGATACAAAATATAATAAGTGTTAATGAGCAATATATCCATGCCAAAAGACTGAATATGATCCTATTCATCCTCCCCAAACCATCCTTCTATCTCTACTGGTTCTTCTGGACATAAGTCTTCATCTTTACCGAGATCGCCTCCATCAGTTACCACTCCAGTACCCGTGATTTGCTTTGCGGTAAAATAGCTTGGTCTTTCATGTCGATCATGACCCCAAAAAGTATATACATAATTTCATGCATTTGGCGGTCTGACCAAACCTCTGTATATGTACAAACATTTAGTATGGTGGATCCTACCACTGCTAGGGTAATTGAAAGCTACATCATATCTTATCGTCATTTCTAAGGTAAATATAATACTTGAGTCATCATTACTATTTATAATAAAACTATAATGGCATAACTGCTGCCACTTTCTACATTCATAATTTAACCTACTTCTAATGAGTAGCTCTGATAACTAAATGAATTTCTAGGGATCTGTTATCTTTATTGCCCGAAAGATTTTTGTATGGATGACCTAAACACAATTCACAATCATATCAAGCAATACAAACATGGAAAAAATACATCAATCCATCAAAATACAATTTCATTTCATGTACATTCAACAATTATTAGTATTATGAATTTATCATATTTTCCTTTCTATTATTCTTGGATTCCTCGTTTCAAACTTTCACTGCCCCTATGATCTCTTGAAGTCTTCTCTAGTATAGATAGTTGCTAATAGTCACAGCTACACAGATACAACGTGTGCCGACTTAGCCCTTTTTAACAAAAGCATGGTTATGAGTTTAGGTCAAGAAATGAGTGTGATGTCTGTGGTGCTCTTACTCTCATTAATTTTGCGCAATTCAAGAAGAGCATCTACCACTCTCATTTCTCCAAGATTTCTAAAATTATCTCTATCTTTCACACTCCTAGTATATTTCTAAACTATCCACATTTATCCTTATCATTTTCCTTTCTCATTCTATTTCCCCTTTCATATTTCTCATCATAATCTAACTTGATACCTTCATGCTAACATTTTGTTCATCCTTTCCTCTTTCCATTTATTCAAGTTTATTAACTATATCATATACCAATCATTATTACCGAAAGTTGGTTACCTTTAGACTCATTCCACAACATACATACATATCATTCAAATCATCAAATATAAGGAAAACATATTTCATTCAAACACATATTCTACATAATCATGTTCTTAGCAATGGAATAGAGCTCTCCTTACCTCAATAGACAAATTTAGTGATAGAGTTAGTGAAAAAGGTGGTCCAACAGGCTAAGATCTAATTCTACATATTATAGAGAAGAGTACTCTTTGAGAGGAGAGAAAACAGAGAAAATCAAGATGAGAACGAAGAGCCAAGCTTTGAGATACTCACTAGTGATTCCATAGAGTTAAGGTTCAAGCTTTGATTCAAAGCTTAGAGGCTTTTTTCTAGGAGGAAGGAAGAGAGAGTTAAGAGAAAAAGAGTTAGAAAAAGTTTCTTTGATTGTAATGCAAGTTTCTGGGCTAAAATCTCTTAAATATCCTTTTATAGGAAATTATCAACATTACAACGCTATAACTAGTGTTGAAACACGCAACATCTTCTAGTTGATTAGACTATAGCTTTAGAATATTGAAACGCAACATTAGAATGCTAGTTATTTTCTGAAACTTTGTTCCTCTACAAGTGAACATTAGAATGCCTATTTTGAGTGTTAGGATGCTCAAGCTCTTGTCTAACTTTTATAATTTATTAATTTCTTTAAAATATTCTCTATTCTAATTTTATCTTAAAAGATTAAAAAAAACACTAATTAATACAATTTATAATATATTTATTTAAAATTTATACTTATTTAATAATTTAAATAAAAATTAAAGAATGATCTAATTTTAAAATTTTAAAATTATTTTAATAAAATTTAATTAAATAAATCTCAAAATTATATCAAAATTAGGTTAAATATAAACTAAATTATAACTTTATCACAATACCATTATACACCATGCATTAGCAATTAACACGTGGCAACGTTAAGTGTGGGACACACTTCTAATCTAGATTACACATTAGGAGATGCCATGTGTCAATTATGTAATTGTGGCACATTTTTAAATGACTCTTTTTATATGTATGACGTATTTTATTTTAAACACCTTTTCAACTATTAATACGCGCGTTTGAGGGTAACACGTGGGCGTAGTACCTTTTCATGCTCCACATGTGTGATAGTTTAATATTTGACATTTTTTCTTTGATTTTTTAGAATATTTTTACTATAGAATTTGCTCATTTTTATATTTTATTTTAAAACTTAATTATTTTAAAAATTAGTGTTAAAAGGGTAAATGTACCCCCTCAACTTTCATAAACCTTTTCAATATTAATAAATTATTATTAAAAATATTAATTTCTTTTATATTTTCCACTCTCTAATTTTATGTCTTTGTACCTTCTGACCTGAGAGTCTTGGATTCACTACTGTTTTATGGATCTAATTTATTTCCTTTAAATTAAAAATAATTATTTTTTTGTTAATTTTTATATTTTCTCTTATCAAATATATGGACACATTTCACTAGTGCATAAATATTCTTAAAATAAAAGTTGGAATTACTAATCTATTTTTATGTTTTTCACTCAAAAGACATAAAGGTTACAATAAACAAAAATTAAGAAATAATTTTTAAGATGACAACTCCTCTAAAAGCTAAGTTGCCAAAATAGAAGGAAGAGGAAATCTTGTGCTAAAGCTACAGCACACACTTTAACATTTTTTATTTATAAATAAATTGAAAACAAAAATGACAAAAGTGGGAGCACATCATGCATAGTGAAGTTGAAATGGGTAAACTCTTTGCGAGTTGTTTCATTTGGCTTGATATGTAATGCGGGTTGACTTGAAAAGAAAAAAATTGCATACTTGATTTTAATTTGTTTAATTCAATTTAAAATTTGACTGACTCATGCACTGGCCTGATTTTTAAATAAGTATTTAACAATTTTTCATTTGAAATAAGTTTTTTGTTTGTATTATATTTTATAAAAGGTGAAGTTGACACGTTAAAGTATAATAAACAAAAAGGTTTAAATATTTTTCATGAACTTCATTAAATTATAAATATACGAAATATTAGATATATTAATGTAAGATTATAAAAATATTAAAATAGAATAACAAAATAATAATTTTAAATATTATATACATGAATGTTAATTATTACATTATTATTACACAATAAATAAATTTTTTAATAGAAAGTAAGCTAATGGGTTACCTTGTTTAACCATCAACCCACCAAGGTTAAATTTAGTTAACAAATTACTAATTTGTAATTTAATTAGTCTAGTCTAATTCAAAATTATGTTGAATAGTAGATGAATCTAACTGGTTGAGTTGGTTCAAATTGATATATCTACTCATAATAAAATTCATACTCAAATGAATCAAAATTATTATTTTTCTTTTTAATATGTGGGAAGTTCTAAGCAGATAATAGTCTACAAAAACCATTTAGCTTCTAATCTATTAATAGTAATATTCAAATTCGATCTCACAAATTCATTTCTTTCCATTTAAAATAAACACAAAACAAATAATATAAAAAGTAAATATAAATATAGTAACTTAATATAATGATACAAGATAGAATTTTCTGCAGTTTTAGCACAAATTGTGCTATGAATGAACTTAACGTATAATTTTACATTTTCGCTTAAACGAAAATCATTTTTAAAGTGAATATGCAAAAATGCAACAATAAAATTAAAGTCTCTTCCGTCCACCTTATCTTTATGAGAATAATTATATATAAATTATAAAATTTGTATTATTTATTTTAATGCTTTTTTTAATATATTTAGCCGGCGTCTAACTACCAATTCCAAATCAGCTTCAAAGCTACTATATAGCAGTTATTAGTTAATAAAACAAATTAATAAACATTTTTAACTAACGTATGACATATCGAAACAGTTTCATCACGACCTGACCCTTGCTATGTGAAGTGAAAGTCTTGCCAACAATCCTTAATTCTTTATTCCTTAGCATCTTCTCTTCCTCAGACATGTGTGAATCTAAGCTCTAATAATAAGGTGCAAACGACACAGAAACAAGATAGAAGAGTTACAACTTCCAACAACAACCATGTCAGAATCAAACGCAATTGCAAATGGTTTGGCTGGTGCAGGTGGCGGAATTATTGCCCAAATCATAACTTATCCTCTTCAAACGGTAGTACCCACTCTCTCTCTCTCTCTCTCTCTCTCTCTCTCTCTTTTCTTGTTTCTCTCTTTTGATGTGCAAGTTTAGTCAAAATTCCATTGCAATTTTTTCAGGTAAACACACGCCAGCAAACTGAGAGAACACTCAAGAGGAGCAAGCAAAGTACAACTGCTCCTGGAACTCTTCTTCAGATCTTTCAGGTGCAAATTTTGCTCTTTTTTTAAGTCTCTTTTGGTTGGTTCTGTTTATGATGATATTGATTATGATTTTGAACCTTTATCAGGTTATTGGAAGTGAAGGTTGGGGTGGACTCTATAGTGGCCTCAAGCCTTCTCTTCTTGGAACTGCTGCATCTCAGGTTATCATTTTTAAGGATTTTAACTACACCCCGTTTTAGCCTTTTCTGATTATTCATTTGTTAATTGTTGTAAGATGCAAAGTTGAAGGCTTTAGATATGGAAATAAATTTTCAATGGGGTTAATCCAAATAAATTTGTTATTTTTACAGTTCATGGAAATAGTTTATGACTCTCATACGTGTTTTAAACTTGGCGCAATAAATTTTATCATTAAATTTATGTCAAAAGTCATTATTGAAAATAAACTTATTGTATGCAAACGCACCTGATACAATATGCTATTCAATGGGTTGTCGTCTGAAAGCTTATTTTTTAATGTTGTCAGGGCATTTACTACTATTTCTATCAAGTTTTTAAGAACAAGGCTGTGGCAATTGCAGCTGCCCGGAAATTAAAAGGGTATGGAGATGGAACTGTTGGAATGTTTGGTTGGCTGGTTGTGGCTGCAATTGCTGGGTAATTACTCCATCATGTTGATTTTATTTAAGTGTTGCATTTGAGAATACTAATGTCTAGTGCTGAGTGAACCAATTTTTATTTATTTCATCGATATTCTAGTTGCAATTGTCTTATTCTGCAGGTCCTTGAATGTTTTGCTAACAAATCCAATATGGGTTCTGGTGACTCGGATGCAGGTGCTTTCAGATAATTTCATTTACTTCTTGAACTATACTAATTTAAGTTTTACAAATTGTAAAATGCAATTGGGATTGGTTTTCATTTGAAATTATTTATGTATTCTATGATTGTGGTCTGTGCAAGAAAACATTTTAACGAGCACAATTTTGCATTGACATTCCTGTTACTTTGATGTGTATGCGTTTAAACTGTGAATACTAACATTCCTATACTTGGATTGCATGGATGCACATGTTTTCAAGGCATTCCATGTATGTTTGGGGGAACAATCCATAGATTTTCAATACTTAAAATTAGCGATTATATGATTGCCTGATGCTACCCTCAAACTATGTACCTATGTTTTGGGTCCAATAACAATTATTTGTGCCATTTTATATTTTGATTCTAGACACACACTCAAGCAGAAAAGAAAATCATGGAGGAAAAGAAAGAAGCTTTAAGGATGACTGCTTCTGAAAGCAGCATAGCAGGCTCACCATTACAAGACAAATTGGCTGAACTGAATTCTATAAAACCTCGGCCATATGGAACTATGCATGCAGTTAGTCTCTTACTTCTTATTTGACTTTCCTTATTTGGTTGTGGTTTATTCTTTACATTGGTCAGGGAATGAGTATGGATTCTTTTCATTTTCTTGTTCTGTTCCCTTTTCTTAAATACTAGATGATTTACTGCTTGAAACTATTTTCAAATTATAAGAACTTTGATGATGTATCTGGGGTGGCTATACCCTTACTTAGCTTAATTCTTTTTTTTCTTTATCTTTCTGCGCCTTGGCCCCTCGTATCTTCCAAAAATATTATAATTTTTTTTCTCTTTAGTTTATTTTCAATTATGAGAAAATTTCACACTGTTAATGCTCCATTATTCTTGTCATAAACAGAAAATGACTTTGAGTTACCTCCTGCAGTTATTAGATTTGTTACGTTGTATGAAAAGCATAGAATAATTTTAGGATTGTCATGTTTCTTGAAACAATACTATACCCAAGATTGTCATATTTTCTGTTAAGCATTTCACTTTTGTTAATGCTGATATGAACTTTTGTTTTGGGTAAAAGGCTAATGAAGTCTATAATGAAGCGGGTATAGTTGGATATTGGAAGGGTGTCATCCCTGCTCTTATTATGGTCAGCTTCACCACTAATTTTATTTGATGTATTAAATTCATGTGTAATATTTATATAATCTCTATGTGGCTGGGAATTTTCATTATAGGTATGCAATCCATCAATTCAGTTTATGATTTATGAGAGCACATTAAAGCATATAAGGGCAAAACGTTCTGCCAAGAAGCAGGGGAATAAAAGCATATCTGCTTTGGAGGTATAGACTATAGAGTACTTTAAATGAAATAAATGGAAAGCAAGTTGTGGGAGAACATTTTAATGTGTTTTATGTCACCTGTCTGTATATTTTCCCTGCTGTTCATATCAGTAAATAACATCCCCTTTCCTTTAAAAGGTCTTTTTGGTGGGAGCATTAGCAAAACTTGGAGCAACTGTCTCAACATATCCCTTACTAGTAGTCAAGGTAAATTCACCAGTAGTTCATTCATGTTCTCCTTACTTATTTATTATTAAGAAGATAAATCCTCATCAAGGGATCATAATTATAGGACATACTTGTCAACCTCATCAAAGCAGATATATATATATCATCAATCATCATGTATTAGTCCACTTTTGTATTAAATGTTCTAGAATGCTAGATTTTCAGCTGGAGAAATACTACCAACACATTCTTTTGAATACACTCTTCAACACATTCCTTGTGAATTGTGATTAATCCATTTTTTAAAAGGTCAATGTAAATGATCAACTTTTAAACTGCATTAGCTCTTTTAAAAACAAATCTATCACAAGAATTTTGTTGAAGAGTACAGTTAAAGAGCGGGTTGCCATCATTCCTTTTTTATCCTGGTTTTAGATGATTGCCTTTGTTTTACATATATTAAATACTACCATAGTTATCTTTCTTCCTGTCTTGCTTTCTGTAATCAGTATGCAAGTGACTATTAAGTACACAAATGCTCCAACAATTGATTAGTATCTGTTCTCTTGTAGTATAGCTTGTAATAATTTGTATCTAAGTGACTATTCTTTACAGTCTCAACTCTCAATCACCAACGCATCACAAACACTCTAATATAAGCCTGATGTGTCTTACTACATGTTTCTTTACATGCAGTCAAGGCTTCAAGCAAAACAAGAGATTGGTGGAAGTAACTCGTTAAGATACTCAGGTTTGCTTTTAGTTAGATGCAGTATAGCTTAATTTGCCTTTGGACTTTTTAAATTTTTTTCCTTTATTTTATCCACATCCTATCCCAGTGAAAAGGGGTGGAAGGAGACCTAGAAGAACTTTTGAAGAAATTATTAAAAAGGATCTCATGGTAAATAATATCTTGGAGAATTTGGCTTTTGACTAAGTTTAGTAGTGTTGTGTAATCCATGTAGCTGATCACACCTAGTGGTGTAAGGCTTTGTCGTTATTGTTTTATCCATATCCTTACATTACTGATCCGGTTGATAACAGTCATTAAGTATCTACTTGTGTAATCACTGTCATAGTGCCATGGGATCTTTAACTTCATTAGTTGCTGCTGGTTCCTAAGCTGATCATCACAGTTTAACATTTTAAAACATTTGTTTCCTAAGTTTTTTTTTTTTTTGAGGGATAAGTGCTGGTTACTGAATTCTGCTTTGATTTCACAATATAACTGCATTTTAGAAAACTACTTTGATTTCTAATACTCTGGATTATTTTCTCTATTGTTTCCATGCATCATTTTTCTTTGAAATCTTTTATTCAGCTTAGAGTTTACTTCCTTCACTTGGCATTCTTACTGAATAAATAATTAATAACATTATTTGTTAACACAATATTAATGTCTTTGAGACTAGGTTTACTAACTATGTAATCATAATTTTGTTTATAATCTGCATGTTTCACGACAATTATAGTGTACTATTCCTTCATTTTAACCGCAACATCAGTATCTCTATGCATGTCACATACTATCTTGAAATATCAAAACAAAGTCTAAGAAGAAAACAGAACTATGTTGTATGTCTGCCACTTTGTCAAAATATGCCTTTCCCTTTTCTAATGCTATAAATGCAGGCACTTTTGATGCGGTACTTAAAATGATCCGTTATGAAGGATTGTGTGGCTTTTATAAGGGAATGAGTACGAAGATTGTACAGAGTGTTTTTGCAGCTTCTGTTCTATTCATGGTCAAGGAGGAGCTTGTTAAGGCTTTCATGGTGCTGACAGATAGGAGCAAAAAAGTTGTTTCAAATTTGAGTAGTTGACTTTCTTCTGTTAACTAAAGAAAGAAAAATAAGTAGTTTGAGTTCTTTAGCATATGGAATGGGATAACTCTCTTGGTTTACCTCTTCCTATTGGTTATTCACAGATTGTGATGAGAGAATGATGAAGTCTTCACCAAATAATGGATGAAATTAACTTCACAGGTCTAGATGAGCCATCCTCTTGGAACATATATTGTCTATTTGTCATGAAGTGCTGCAGATAACTTCTGAAAATGTCACATAATTGATGTTCAAGATCCAAGGAACTATCAAATTCTCAAACATGAAAACGGCCTCCTCCAAAAGCAGTTTATTCTTGTTTTTAGTAACTGCAGCCATTTCTGTTCTCAAGTTTCACTACTCGAACAGCAGTAAATTTGCAACATGTCAGTGTGTTTCGGTGTTTTGAAAACATTCTTTTCCTAGGAATTTAAAACAAAACATGCTTTATGTATAACTCTTTAATAAATAAAGAGACAATCTATGTGCTAAACCATTGAATTGCTTGTATGGTGGTGTAGAGAAGTTATCATGTCATCCTACATAGATTCAGTGGTAGGTAACTTTTTAAAAATTTGGAATAATTAGGGTTTATGCACTACGTAGAAGCACATGATCAAATCATTCGAAGAACGAAAGAAAAAATAATTCTATCATAAAATGAAGAACAAAACAAATCCTCTAATCAATGACAAACACACCAAACTCTCACAAGTATAGAATTAAAGATGTGCTAATGAGAATGATGTGATGATGATAAACCTAAATGGTTTAGCTTCCTTTTGTATGTCATAAAACGACTGTGAATTGTCTATTTAAGAATAAAACTTTAGGGTATATTTGGGGTGGTTTCAGGTTTAGTGCTTGCTATGATGTCCATAAACTTGAAAGGATATTATAATCTTTTTTTTAATCAACAGTTATGATAGCTCTAATATCTTAAAAATTAAAAGATATTTATGTTTTTTTTAAGATAAATCACTAACTTCCACCGTCTATTATATATATATATATATATATATATATATATATATATAATATAATATAATATTAAAAGTTATGATTATTTCATGTAAGAATTACATAGAATACCTTCTTATTTTCAAGGCACCCTAGAAATTACTTTCAAGTTTATTTTTTAAAATGTTAGTTTGGCAAAAATGGAGTTAAGTTAATTTTGAACTCAATTTCAAAATCAATTTAACTCAGTTTTTGAAACAAAAAATAAATGTATCTTCCCAACTTTCACTATTGAGCTATCACTGCAAGGAACAGGATCATTGGGTTATATAGTGAAAGTAGGACTTGGTGGCAATGTTGACAATTTGAAAGTCCACTTGGTGGCTGTTACGAGAGTTCATAGGGTATATTAATGGAAGCTGTTGTTCACACTAGGAAGCATTAAGAATACTAGGGTTCTACAATATGAAGCAAAAATATACTGAATACTTCTTTCTTGAATTTCAAAAATAACAGATGACAATATATATAGAGCTCATGGATATGGGCCTAACATATGGCACTAGATAATAAAACTAAAACTGAAGTTAAAATAAAAGGCACAGTTAGTTATTGCATGGGCTAACTGTTGGTCCACTTCAAGTCTTAGTCCCTATAGCATGTTGGTCTTCCAGCGTTAGGTTTGGGCCGCTTAACAATACTGTCTGCTCCAACATGGACCTTGTCCTCAAGGTCTATGGGTTTGTTGTGTTTGACAACAGGAGAATGTTGTAATGTCTTAAATTTAATTTTCAAGTAATAATTTCGCAAAATGGGAGTAATAAAATTTTTATTTAAATAAAAGAGCCCATCACGGAGTTTCATAAAACAATTCAAACCAATAAGGATTACAAGTCTATATCAAAGACTGCTATAGTATTAATTTAATTACATCATAATTTCAAAAATACAATATAAATCCTATAGCAGTTCATCCTTCCTTCACTGAGTCCGATGTTGATCGTCTTGGTCACCTGAAAAATAAATGTAAGGGTGAGTCCTCTACATTATCCCATGCACATGCATAACATAAAGACTCACCTTACATATCTATAAATGTTCTAATATATTCTACTCAGGCCTAAGTAATCACAAATAACATTGCAAACATTTCATTCCAGTTCAAAATCGATGCACTCAGGCACCAAACACTTTACACACGTGCACTCACTGCACCTAGCCACGCTTACTGTGGCATTGTGATCACAGTTTCACACCATGAATGATCACCAGTTATCCCGCCTCACGGATATTGTGTGGGCAGTCACGGATTGCTCAGCAAAGGTAGTAGTCAGAGGTCTAGTCAGAAGGAGAGTGTGTGGCCTGTGGTGCACCTACTCTCACTGTTGGTGTCATCACCACTCTCTCTTCCCCAAGGTATTTCTTCCATCCTCATCTTCCACACCTCTAGTGTATCGTTGAACCATTCACAGCATCATTACAACGGCATTCAATATGTTCCATTTACACACATTTCAACCACACACATTATTCACAGTACACGGTACAAGTGCCCGTATTCATTCACAATATACGGCCCACTGGCCCACATTCATCTACCACACATGACACACATGTCCATTTCATACACACCACATTTCAACATGCCATCTATACTCATTTCCAACCATTTACATTATTCGAGGACACGCAAACGTAGCTCTTCGCCCATATAGGACTCAATTGTTTCACTCATCACATTCAATAATTTCCATCACATCACACAATTCCTATTCTCTATCTCAGCCACATTGCAACATTTAACCGAAAAAATGATAAATTAAACGTAATGAGATAGGGTAGAGTCCCCGCTTACCTCAACTGAAGACACACACACACAAAATTGGCAATGAGAAGGCTCCCCACACGAACTTAGTCCTAAATACACAAAAAAATTCTTGTAAAAACCAAGGAAAACTGAGTAATAAGAGAATGGGGATGAAAAACTGAAACTCTAACCATTAAAATTTACCTCCAAGCATTCCTCACACAAATTTAACCTTCAATCTTGCTCCCAAACGGCTTGGAGGCAATTTAATCGGTGAAATAGGGTCTGAGAGTGAGAGAATCAAGAGGGGAAAAGTGAGAAATGAACTCCCCCAAACCCTAACCCCTTTAAATCTTTTTCTAGTCGCGACACTCTTGCTACAGCGAGACATTCTCGCTGCAGCAAAAATCTCAGAGGGAATTGCATTATGGTTTCTATATAATTTCGCTACAACGAGGCCCTCTTACTACAACGAGACTGCATCCAAAAATGCATCTCAAACTATCGCTTTATCGCTATAACGAGGAACCTCTTGCTACAGCAAGAAGTCGACAGTTTCACGCCTTCCTTTCAGGGCCTCTCGCTACAGTGAGAATGCCCTAGTATTACACACTTGACCTATTTTCTCAGTCCAATCATATATAAATACAATTATACTCATTCATATGCATTCATACACATCGACATCATTATAATGCAAACAAGTGCACACTCTAACATCCATTCACACACACACACATATATATATACATAATAATAATCGATGTTGCAAAAATCTAGGGCGTTACAAATGTGAGGTAATAGTGGCCATAAGATGGGAAGCATTGGTTATTGGGGAAACCACATTTGCAACACGGGTTGGGCCAGCTAGGAAGGAGTGAGCGTGGGGCTTGGTGCTGGGATTGTGTCAGTGTGGACACTGCTCGAGGAAGAGATGGATGGACTAGATGAGATGGTAGGTTGAGCGTGTAGAACATGCTGTTGGTGGGGCATCTTTCGTAAAGAAAAGTTAGCATGGGAAAGGGAAGTTGGAATGGTGGGGTCCAGCTGAGTAGAAAAAGATTGAGGGCCTGCCTGGGGTGACGTGAGAGCACAAAGGTTGTGCTTGGAATGGACGATGAAGATTGTGCTGTTGAGGACTTTGGGAGACTCGAATTTATCCAATGGAGGGGAAGTTAGGACTGTTGAAAAGGGGGTGAGCTGGAGCGGCAAGGGAGGAATTAAAGTAGAAGAAGTAAAAACTTTGGGGGAACTAGTTGGCTTATGCTCTTGGAAAAATGAAACATGTGAGAGCTCGTCAGAGAGGTCGTGCTCCAAGTCCTTGGGTAGGGAAACAAAAATGGGTTTCTGGATTTTGTCCATGGTAAGGTTTGAGCAGAGAAACATGAACAACCGGATGCATCTAAGAATCTGGTGGTAAGCGCAACTGACAGGCAATAGCTCCTATACGAGGAAGAACAACGAAAGGATCAAAGTAACACTTGGACAACTTGTGAGAAAGACGTTTGGCCACCGATTGTTGTCGATACGGTTGAAGCTTCAGCAAAACTAAGTCCCGAGGTTTGTATTCACAATCACGTTGCCCCCTATTGGCTTGATTTGTCATACGTTGTCTGGTATGCTTAAGAGTGCCTTTTATTTGAAGTAGAAGGGCAGAGCGCATGTGGAGAATGGTGTCTACAACCTCAATGGTCGCTAAGCCTAGAATATAGTTAGTGATGGCTGGTGAGGGTCTGCCATAAAGGGCCTGAAACGAGGTCATGCCGATGGAGGAATGATAAGCGGTGTTGTGCCAAAACTCTACAAGATGCAAAATTTGAACCAACGCTTGGGATAATCACCCCCAAAATAGCGGAGGTAGGCTTCCAAACTACAATTGATAACTTCTGTTTGTCCGTCTGACTTAGGGTGATATACAGAGCTATACTATAACTTGGTACTTTGGAGGCAAAAGAGCTCTTTCCAAAAGGAGCTAAGGAATAAGGGGTCACAATCGAAGACAATAGACTTGGGAATACCATGCAAGCGAAGATTTCAGTAGAGAAACGAGTGGCTAGATCAGGGGCAGTGAACTTGCTAGGGAGGCCCAGAAAGTGGATGTACTTGGTGAGGCGATCACAGATGACTTAGATAGTGGAGTGACCAAAGGAAGGAGGAAGATGGGTGATGAAATCCATGGATAAGTCTTCTCAAACTCGTCGTGGAACTGGTAAGGGTTACAATAATTTGGCTTTCTTTCGTGTCACATATTTATTTTGTTGACAAATCAAGCATTTTTTAACAACTATTTTGTGTCTTTAAACATGCCAGGCCAATAGAATGAGGCAACTAGGCGGGCGAGGGTAGCCTTGACACCAGAGTATTGGAAATGAGTTAGAGGTGAGACTCTGTGCTTGATTGTGGTTTAGTAGTGTAGTACATTCATTTTTCAGGTAATCAAGACGATCAGCACCGGACTCAGTGAAGGGGTGGATGGAACTGCTATAAGACTTAGGATATTATTTTGGAAAACTCTTGTATTTGAATAAGTCCTGTAACAACTGTTTGACGTAATTTGTAACTCTTTTTCTTTATTTGAAATGTTTAATGAAACGTGGATTACAAATGAAAGTTTTATTATTTCAAAAATTTGTAAAATTTGTTATTTATTGAAATTAAATTTAAGGTGTTACACAATATCAATCCATGTGTTAATCGATTGAATTTAACATACTAAATTAACAATTAACTTATTTCTATTAATTATCAACAGGATTCATGATAATCACCTGATACAATCTTAAAACTAAATTATACATAAACATTTTTAAACATTAATTCACCCAATTGATCACTTTAAGAACAAAATTATATATTTAATCTATTAGTAAACTACAATAATATATATTTATATAATAAATTAGATCCTACCATATATAATTTTAAAAAAATAAATTATTTTTAACCCTCATATAGTACTTATTTTTTTGCAATTAATTATTTGATAAATTTTTCTATTTTTAATTTTCTTAAAATATTAAATCAGAAAAAATAATCATACAAAAATGTATTATGAGTGCATTGAAGAAATTTTCCAATCGGTAAATTCATCCACCAAACATCTGTATAATATTGCATTAACCATGATTTGACTTTTCATACTATAAATTTTTATTTCAAAAATTTAGTTTGAGTCATCTAACTTTATATTTTTCATTGAAAATAAATTATTTTACTCATTTTATTTTTAAATGTAAATTAATTCGATAATTTTTTAAAGGAGATAAAATATGTTTTTAGTTTTATAAATATAGTAAACTTTAATTTTAGCCTTTTAATTTTTTTATTCTTATAAATCTTAAAAATTTTAAAAGTATTATTATTATTATTATTATTATTATTATTATTATTATTATCAAAGTGGCATATGTATTTAAATATGTCATAACACTTCTTATTTAAAAGGAGATAAAATATGTCATATAATCACAAAGTAGTAATTGAGGTTATGTTTAAATTTTTATAATAAATATAAAGGAAGATTTGAAAAAAAAAAGTAATGTAACCAATAATTAAGATAGTAAAAAATAATAATTTATTTTACTATAATCCCATATTTTTTTTTATCATATTCCAAAAGGTAAAGTGTGTATTAGGGAAGCATCCCAATGAGTTCACTGGCTGATAAGAAAATATCTTTTTCGCGTTAAATGACTAAGCACATTCAATGAAATACCTTTTTGATTAACTTTGCTTTTTTGATTTTTTATATTTTTATTAAATAAATTCTCCATTTTATTTAAATATAAAAATTATTGAAAATAATATATATTTTAAACATTAAATTTATAACTATACCAATAATGAATGTAACATAAGTGAACCGATTTTAATTTTTAAATTTCCCAATCAATAGAGTTTCAAATTTTTTAATCATGAAATTTAACTTTAAATTACATGATCAGGTTGAATTAAAAGTGTAAATATATTCAATAATTATTAATGATGGCATGTGAAATTTTTTTATTAGTAGTACCGTAAAGACAATGATGAAAAAATTATTTAATACATTTCATTTAATGATTTAATAATTATAAACCACTAAATAAATTTTACATTTTTAGTATAATAAATATTTCTTCTATCAAATTCTTTATACAATATTTCCTAAATAACATTCTACACTTTTAAAAAAAGTTAAAAAATTTTCAAGAGTATATTAAATTTTAAGCTTAATTATATATATATATATATATATATATATTAATATTAATATTAAGCATTTTATGATAAGTTCTTATAATTTTTTTTTTAGGATTTAATTCTTGAAAAGTTTAGAAATTAAGATTTAGTTCATGTTGTCCACTCCCTTTTGTTAAGTGTTCAACTGATTGATGAAGTTTCAGTTCAACACTCCTACTTGACGCCACGTGACATGCTATATTATTTTTTTATTATTTAAAATTATATAATTACAAATAAGTTCATAAACATATTTTACATAATTGCATAAAAATATTCTTAACTTTTTTTCTTTCTTCTCCACAACTCCTCCTCTTCCCCCTCCCCCACAACCCATTCTCCCTCCCCTTTCCCCTACTCCCATCCTTTATCCACACCCTTTTCTCACAACTCTTCCCCTTCCTTACCCTCACCCAGCACCCCTCTCCTAACCCTTTTTCTTTTCCCTTTCAAAGTTGTCCATGAGCTAATTTCTTAGAACTTGAGATACAACATCCTCCCGGCCTCCATTAATTAAAATACTTCTTGCAGTTCGAACATTGATTTTCAAGCTTCTAAGTCAGAGGAAATCCATTCACAACACTTCTCTAATATTGAGTTGCCTACTATTCAAAACCCTTCTTTCAAGTTAGAAGAGCACCCAATGTGCTTACCTGTGATCCCTACAAAAAGGTTTTACCAAAGATGGAATTTTTACTCTCTAAAGTTACTTCCATTTATGACGTTGTTGAATCGGTGAATAAGAGCCCCTCAATCTTATACACAAGACTTGAGAATAGCATAATCCTTACCTATGAATGTGTGAGAATGCACCTTAAATTTGATAAGAAAACTATTTATTTTATTATTGGTTATCGACATTTCTTTGGTAATGATTTTGTTATACAAAATGTGAGATTGTTTCTTGATGTTAGAGTCACTAATTCAAACATTTCGTATTTGTTACGTAGAAAGTGTTAGATTATTTTAATAATCTTATTATAGTGGCCAATGTAACTTATAGCATGACTCTAATTAATAATTTAATGTGATGGTGGTTAAATATAAAATATAGTCATTGAGAGTATAATTGTAAATACAATTATAAGGAAACCCTTCCCTCTCCCTTCATATAAATTAAAGAGCTGTTACCAAATAGGGATCACGGTATTCTCTATTCTTTTACTTTCACAGTCTCTGAGTGAGCTTACGGTAAACGCAAGAAAGGAACTTTCTCTCAACCATCTGAGAGGAGCTAAAAGAAGAAGGAAGAGTAAGGGAAAATACCAAGGGATCAACGACATTAAAGAGAGAGGTAACATCAAGAAACAATGGATTCAGGTTAGTGCTCTCTAACCCTTTAAAGAACTTTCTCTCAATGATCTGAGAAGAGCTGAAAGAAGAAGGAAGAGTAAGGGAAAATACCAAGGGATCAACGACATTAAAGAGAGAGGTAACATCAAGAAACAATGGATTCAGGTTAGTGCTCTCTAACCCCTTAATTGTATGAGAACCATATATTGTGTTGTGAGAGCAATGTTATATCAAGATCACACAGGAAAAAGGTAATTTCATAATAGTCATTGCATAATGGAAATTACATAATGGATTAAAGACAATTCTAACAGTTGGTATCAGAGCTATGTTGTGAATTTCGTTGGTTCTCCATTAAAGTTTTTCCCAAATTACATGAACCCTAGATATATTATATGATGGATTGACATAATCTTGATGTTAAATAATTGTTTTGGATTCAATAATTGAAAACCCAAAGGTTTTGGAAGCTAGAAACTTTGGATTTTGAATCTGTAATATGAGTAAGGCCATGCATTAGAGAGCAGGGCCACGCATCAGGAACAAGCATGGTCATGCTTCAATGAAGCACAACCTTGCATAATGGAAGCACAGCCTTACATATTGTAAGCACGGCCATGCATCAATTATAAGCACGACCATGCATAGTGATTTCACGGCATAATAAGGAATATAATTCATAAAATTTATAGATCATTTTAGAATTATATCAAGGTGAATTTTACTCACCAAAGTGATTAAATTCTTAAATTAATTAATTCTAAATTGTATGATCATAATGAAAACTTCACAATTTAGTACTTAATTTTAAGGGTAGCTAGTTAGTCACCAAAGTGGCCTGGCTTTAAAAGTTCTTTAAGCAGTTAATTATGTATTGTAAATTGTTCAAAATTGTTTGATGCTATATAGTAAAATAAAGAGTGAATAATTTAGCTCATTAATTATAACGCTATGAGATCACCCAAAGGTGGATCATTGCATATGATTAATGACATTAAGGAGACGTGTAAGCACTTCATAATATGTTTGTATATCCAAAGATGACTTGCATATTGGTTTGAGTGACTAGTTGATTAAAGTTATTTATTAGCATTATTATAGATAAATTGTGTATTTAGGCGTTACCCAAAGGTAAACTTAGATGGATAATTGATGACGGTTGGCTGTCTGAATCCATTAAGTTTATTCAAAGCATAAATGTTTAAGCATGTGTTAAATATTTCAGTCTGTATGAATATGTATGGCATGAGCAATGGCGTAGTCAAGTTCAATGGGCTCAATTATGATGATTGGGCTAAACAAGTTCGATTCCAGTTAGGTGTTATGGACTTAGACCTAGCAATCATTATGGAACAAGAGCCTATAGTCATCATAGAGACCAGTACTAAAGAGGAAAGGACTCTTCGTGAGACTTGAGAAAGGTCGAACAGGCTGAGTTTGAGCTTGCTGATGATGACTATGGTTGAAAATGTGAAGCCATCAATGCCAAAGACTGAAAATACTAGGGAATTTATGGCAAAGAGTATGCACAATTGGATATTACTAACAAGTCCATTACAGGCACCCTGTTGATTGAGGTTACTACTAAGAAGTTTGATTGGCATGACCCATTCATGACCATATGACTGACATGATCAATCAAGCGGCAAAGTTGAAATCAATGGGCATGGAGGTAAAGGAATTCTTTCTAGTACAGTTCATTTTGAACTCACTCCCTCCTAAGTTTGGTCAGTTCCAGGTGAATTACAACACCATGAAGGGGCTAGTAGTAGCAAGACTAAGCCAGGTAAGAAGGACAACAAGGACAAGAAGGATAAGGCCTTATTAAAGGTTCGTGAAGGCCGAATCTAGAAGAACCAGAAGTGCTTCTTCTGCAAGAAGACTGGTCACTTTAAGAAAGATTGTCCAAAGAGAAAGGTTTGGTTTGAAAAGAAAGGTATAATTATGTTTCAGTATGCTTTGAATCAAATTTTATTAAGGTACCAAAAAATACCTGGTGGTTAGATTCTGGTCAACTACTCATGTGTCACATGTAATGCAGGGATTTCTTTCGATCCAGCCCATAAGCAGAACTAAAAAGTTCTTGTACATGGGAAACAGAATGAAGGCATGGATAGAAGGAATAGGGACTTACAGATTGATCTTGCATACTGGTTGCTGCATAGATCTAAAAAAGTGTCTTTATGTTCCTGAATGTGCTAAAAATTTGATTTCTGTTGCAAAGTTGGACGAATTTGATTTTAATTTTAAGATTGGAAATGGTACATTTTCTTTTTATAAACACTCGTACTATTTTGGATCTGGTACATTAATTGATGGTTTATATTGTTTCAATCTTAATGTTAAATTTACTAAATCTCTGTTTCATGTTGAGAATACTATTAGTAATTTGAATGTGCGTAATGAATGCCCTGCTTTCTTGTGGCATCAAAGGTTAGGTCACATATCCAAAGAAAGGATGATGAGGTTAATGAAAAGTGAAATTTTACCTCAATTGGATTTTGTTGACGGGGATGTATGTGTGGATTGTATTAAAGGAAAACAAACTAAATACACATCAAAGAATCCAGCCACAAAAAGCAGTCAACTCTTAGAGTTGATACACACTGATATTTGTGGTTCATTTGACATTCTATCTTGGGGTGGTGAAAGATATTTCATTACCTTTATTGATGACTACTCACGTTATTGTTATCTATATATGTTGCATGAAAAATCTTAATCAGTGGATGTCTTACAGGTGTTCATTGATGAGGTAGAAAGGCAACTAGATAGAAAGGTAAAGGTTGTGAGGTCAGATAGAGGTGGTGAATATTATGAAAAATCTAATGAAAGTGGACAATGTCCAGGTCCATTTGTGAAACTTCTGGAAAGTCAAGGCATATGTGCACAGTATACTATGTCTGGTACACCACAACAAAATGGTGTGGTTGAAAGGCAGAATCATACTATCATGGAAATTGTTAGGAGTATGTTGAGTTATAGTTCTGTACCTATGTCTTTGTGGATGTACGCATTAAAGACTGCTGCGTATCTACTTAATAGAGTTCCTAGTAAGGCAGTTCCAAAAACTCCTTATGAACTGTGGATAGGAAAGAAACACAGTTTAAGACATCTTCATGTCTAGGGTTGTCCAACAGAAGTAAGAGTGTATAATCCACATGAAAAGAAGCTTGATGCTAGAACCATAAGTGGTTATTTCATTGGCTATCTTGAAAAATCAAAGGGGTACAGATTCTACTGTCCTAACCATAGTATGAGAATAGTTGAGTCTGAAAATGCAAGGTTCATTGAAAATGGTCAGTTAAGTAGGAGTGGTGAAACACGAAAGGTGGAAATTAAAGAGACACATACGAAAACTCCTGTAGTTGGTGTCTCTTTTCTAGTTGTCGTTCCTCTTGTTGTATCACGATCACACAACATAAGGAGACAACAAGTTAATGTTTCAAACCCACAAGAACAACATATAGAGGATGAACCAGCTGAAAATACGCAAGTCAAAAGTGAGCAAGAGGAAGGTGAATCATAAGAGATAGCATTAAGGAGGCCTATAAGGCAGAAAAGACCTGCTATTTCGAATGACTATGTGGTTTACTCACTTGAGCATGAATGTGACTTGAGTATTGATGATGATCCAATCTCATTTAAGCAAGCCATGGAATGTGACAATTCTAAAAAGTGGTTGAATGTCATGAAAGAAGAGTTAAAATCAATAAGTGACAACAAGGTATGGGATCTAGTCGAGTTGCCTGAAGGTTCAAAACGAGTCGGTTGTAAGTGGATCTTTAAGACCAAACGTGACTCAAAAGGCAACATTGAGAGATACAAGGCTGGACTTGTTGCTAAAGGATACACTCAAAAGGATGACATAGACTATAAAGAGACCTTTTCTTCAGTTTCAAAAAAGGACTCTTTAAGAATTGTTATGGCTTTGGTGACTCATTATTACTTAGAGCTTCACCAAATGGATGTAAAGACTGTCTTTCTGAATGGTGACTTAGAAGAAGAAGTTTATATGGATAAGTCAGATGGCTTCTTGACCGCAGGTAAAGAAAATATGGTGTGTAAGTTAAAGAAATTAATATATGGGTTGAAACAGGCTTCCAGACAATGGTATCTTAAGTTCAATGATACCATCACATCATACGATTTTGTAGAGAACACTGTTGACTGGTGTATCTATATGAAGGTCAGTGGGAGCAAGTTCATCATTTTAGTCATGTATGTTGATGACATTCTTCTTGCTACTAATGATGTTGGGCTGTTGCAAGATGTGAAGGAGTTTCTCTCTAGGAACTTTGAGATGAAAGATATGGGTGAGTATGTGATTGGAATAGAAATATTCCATAATAGATCACAAGGATTATTGGGATTGTCTCAGAAAGGCTACATTAACAAAGTATTAAAGAGATTCAAAATGAAAAAATGCTCATCAGGGGTAGTTCCAATTCAAAAGGGAGACAAGTTTAGTAAAATATAATGTCCCAAGAATGAGTTGGAGCGGAAAGCAATGGAATCTATTCCCTATGCATCAATAGTCGGGAGTTTAATGTATGCTCAGACATGCACTCGACCTGATATCAGTTTTGCTGTTGGAATGTTAGGCCGATATCAAAGTAATCCCGGAATGGACCACTGGAAGGTTGCAAAGAAAGTCCTTAGGTATTTACAAGGCACCAAGGACTACATGCTTACTTATAGGAGATCTAGTCAACTGGAAGTGGTTGGCTACTCGGATTCAGACTATGCTGGATGTGTAGACTCAAGGAAATCGACCTTTGGCTACATCTTCTTATTAGCTGGAGGTGCGATTTCATGGAAAAGTGGAAAGGAGTCCATTATTGTTACGTCTACCATGGAAGCGGAATTTGTGGGGTGCTTTGAGGCCACTATTCATGCTTTGTGGCTGTAGAACTTTGTCTTAGGGCTTGGTATTGTTGATAATATAAAAATGCCGTTGAGAATGTACTGTGATAATTCCGCAGTCATCTTTTTCTCTAAGAATGATAAGTATTTAAAGGGAACAAAGCATATGGACTTAAAATACTTATCAATGAAAGAAGAAGTGTGGAAACAGAAAGTGTCTATTGAGTATATTGGTACTGATTTAATGATAACGGATCCGCTAAATAAGGGATTGTCCCGTAAAATGTTTTCTGGCCATGTTGGTAGAATGGGCATTATAAACAAGTCTTTGTTAGCATGATTGTGTGATTCACATATATGTGTATAGATTGTTTTGCTCATATTATTGTAGACATTTTGGAAATTCAATAAAAGTATTGTTTTTGCCTGTTTACTTGTTATCTGAATTGTGTTAATGTACATGTATGGTTTGAGTTTGATAACAGGTTGAGTGTTAAAAACACATCAGAGTTACAGTCTGTAGTATGACTGATTAAAGCTATTTTGATTTGGGTTGGTTCTGTGATACTTGGAAGGAATCATGTCATCAAATGACTTGTGACCGTCATGATCCGATCAACTTAAATCATTAAAAGATGATGACTTGATATTATCAATGATATGCACACTTACAGTTCATTGAATCTTCAAGTCGTCACATAGGCCAAGTGGGAGATTGTTAAATTATTTTAATAATCTTACTATAGTGGCCTATGTAACTTATAGCATGACTCTAATTAATGATTTAATGTGATGGTGGTTAAATATAAAATATAGTCATTGAGGGTATAATTGTAAATATAATTATAAGGAAACCCTCCTCTCTCCCTTCATATAAATTAAAGAGTGGTTACCAAATAGGGGTCACGGTATTCTCTATTCTTTCACTTTCACGGTCTCTGAGTGAGCTTACGGTAAATGCAAGAAAGGAACTTTCTCTCAACTATCCGAGAAGAGCTAAAAGAAGAAGGAAGAGTAAGAGAAAATATCAAGGGATCACGACATTAAAGAGAAAGGTAACATCAAGGAACAATGGATTCAAGTTAGTGCTCTCTAAACCTTTAATTGTATGAGAACCATATATTGTGTTGTGAGAGCAACATTATATCAAGATCACACAGGGAAAAGGTAATTTCATAATAGTCATTGCATAATGGAAATTACATAATGGATTAAAGAAAATTCTAATAGAAGGCTTTCTATAATCTTGTCTTCTCACATTGGGGGTCATGGATGAAGTTTAGGAAATAGATTTTGATCCTTCCAAGTTAAATTTTATGATTGCATTGCTAACCAAAAAGGTTATTCCCAAATCTTGGTGGATGAAAAAGTTAAGGCTTTTTAGAGTTTGGATTGGTCTAAAGAATTGATTCATGTGTCTAAGAGAGCCCTCTCTTCTTGTTATCATCTAAGGATAAAATTAATTAGTTTATGGTGTAACATCCTTACTAAAATTCCAATAAAACAGCTTTAGAAAATTTACACGAACACATGAATATAAATTGATAAAGGTTAGCAAATTTTAAAACTTAGTCAAGGTAAAAGTCTCATTCATAATGAAGTAAAAATGCATTTTTCATAACTTGAATTTATAATTGGAATGAAAACTAAGATCTTATGTAATATATATATAATTCAAAATTTATAATATTAACAATAATATCTTACAATAAATTAAATGTTCAACTAAGACTAAGTATAAATTAAAATACAAATCGATTAATTACTAAATATTTCACATACACCTTAGTCAACACTTACAATAAGGTTTTTTAATAAATATAAATTTTAAATAAGAATTTAATTAATACTATTATATTTCTCCAAATAAGTTTATTCTAACAGAGTAGTTCTTTTTCACAATCCTTAGCCCAATAAAATTCCATTTTAATAACTAATTTTAGTAACATAAAAAATATTTTTCTAGTACATTAAACATCAAATTAGAATTTATTTATAAAACAATCTAATCAAATAGGGAACATTCACACACATCATTCATCACTCAATCAAGTAAAAATCCATTTTTCCTTTATTCAGCATAATCATATAATATTTCAACTCATGACACTTTAATCATTTCAATTCTAAAGTATTCATCAAACAAGAGTACTCTAGGTACTCACGGCCCCTAAATCGCTACCAACATACTCTTCTTAGCTATGATGGACTTACACCAGCATAGATAGTCGCTATCCATTGTCGCAAATGAATATAATGTGTGCTTTAGTAGGCATTCATAACAAAGGTATAGTCAAGAGATAAGTCAGAAAATGAGCATAAGGCCTATGAATGCTTTCGCTGTCAATCGTGTACACTTAAGCTATTAGCATTTATAACCCTCATTTCTCCTAAATATCTCAAATCGCCTCTGAACTCTATAATTCAAGTGTATCTCTGAACTATATATGTGGTAACTTAAACGTGGCACATCACAATCATGCTATTCCAATACACATGTTGCAATTACACTTATCAATATATTACAACATATGTATTATAATCTCACTCGTCGATGTATTACAACACATATACTATAATCTCATCAATCAGTATTCTTGTGACACATATATTATTTACTTCATTTTTCTCTTTTTTTTATACTTTCCCAACATTTTCTCACATCACACTTTTTCATCAATTTTCACTCATAACACATTTTTCCTCATTTCATTAACTCATATCCAGAGTACATGCATCCCTAATTCATCTAGTTCACACATATGTAACACAATATCTTTTATCATTTAAAGATAATCAATCCATTTATATCAATTTCACCCAACACTCAACTTCTCAATCAAATATACAATGATAAAACAAGAAAGCACATCATCAGAAAACTAATATAATGCGCCAAATGTCGGATATCTCTGGACTTAGATCAGTTGTGTATTTCATAAGTATTATGCTGGAGATCACACTCTTTCGGTCTTAATAAAACTCGTTTAACCTGAGTTTTAATCTTTTCCTAACAAACTTATTATTTTCAACACAAATTCACACCCTGAAACTGTTCATTCATAATCTCATTAAGTAAATTTATAGAACTTCTCAAAAATAGGTTTTCTTTGGGAATAGATGATAGAGCTTAGATTTGAGAGAGATCTTGAGTTATAGGAGGCTTTCTCTGGGAAGAGAGAGGGAGAGAACAAAGAGGAAAAAGTGATTTTGGTGAGAAAATGAAATTTTTTAACACTGAATCCCTTAAATACCCTTCAAACATGTGCTTTCTTGCTTGAGTGAGCAGGCTTTTGTAACACCTTAAATTTTCTTTTAATAGTAAACAAATTTTCATGACTGATAAAAATAAATTCATTTCGAATACATATAAATTTTGAAATTTTCACTAAAGACATTTCCCAAATATTTTTACAACTAAAATTTACTCGAGAATTTAAATTCTAGAATCCGACATTAGAGTCATTTACAAACTTTGATTAACACAAATTACAATTAGATAAAACAATACAATTTCTCAAACTATTTTAATCCCTACAGAGCAATCTTCCCTCCAACACCTCGAATTATGATCCTAGGACGGGCCACACATCTTCATCTCTTCACATTCATTACCTGAAAATATTAGTAAGGGTGAGTATCTCCCGCCCCACTAAATCTCTAGTTTAACATAAGTAAATATTCACATGTATATATAGTACTAAGAATACCACCCAACACAAATTAAATCAACAATAACACTTAAATCATTCAAGTAGTCGTTACCAGGAAGCACGCACAGAACAAATAATCAATCATACTCACCACTTCAGATCATACATTTTTCTACTGATCTGCACGCCATACTACATGTACTATATCGTGTCAATCAATATATATCACTAGTTGGATAACACATGTGTCCTAATCGCACCCGTCGATGTAAAAGGTAAGTAGAGTTCGAGCTTTCTTTTACAGAGTAAGAAAGGATCTTAGCCAAATGGTGACCGGCCGTTTGGCCTTGCTTTCCTATATAGTAGTCCGTCCTCTCGCTATGGCCTTAGCGCAGCGCTCCTCTACTATAACTAAGGTCGACCTTTCCGATTCTTCACTTCGTCAGTGAAGCTACCAAGCCCCTCTTCCCCCGCTCGAGTGGCCGCTCCTGCTTGCCCGATGATAGAATGGGGATCTCTACTCGAATAGCAAGGTGCGAACTCATCGATGCTATACAGTCCTTCCTCCCCTGCAACCGGGTGATAGTCGCTTAGATTCATTGAATTGAGAGGTCTAGCTCCTGTTTTGATGCCTGAACTCTCCTTGCCCCATCATCATTCCCATTTGATTCAGTCAGTCTTCCTAAAGTGTTCACCGGACTTCAAATAGATAGACTGAATATAAGGAATTGGATATCCTCGGGGATAATCTAATCTACGTATCCTATGAATGTCCAACCGACATGTTACAATGCATATATTATAACTGCACAATTTCTATACTAATTCATACACATCACACTTTCACATTTATTTCACTTTCACATTCAATGCCCCTGGGATCCCTTAAGGACTTCATAGTTTAGATAGTTGCTGGTTAGCCGCAGCAACACAGATACACGTGTGCCGACCCAGTCCCTTCTAGCAAAGGTATAGTCAAGAGTTTCGTCAAAAACTGAGTATGTGGCCTATGAATGCTTTTATTTTCAGCAAATTGTTGTGCACTATCCACATTAGCATTAACCACGCCCATTTCTCTAAGATTTCCCAAAATCTTCTTCGAACTCTATATCCCTAGTTGTATCACTATAACTATCTAAACTCACTACCATATTTCTCATTCTTTTCCACACTCTTTCATAAAGCAACATGTCATAATACGTGAGTCTTGACTAAATAACTTGGTGTATTACAATACATATATTATGAGTACGCCCGTTGGGTCATACCACAATACCTGTATTGCAATCACATCCATTTATCTATTCTAACTCCCGTATTATAATAACTCTTTCCAGCATTTCATTCACAAGTGCGCTCACTGCACGTAGCCACGCTTACTGTGGCACTGTAATCTCATCACACAGAAAACCTTATCTTTATTTAAGAATAATTAAACATTTGTAGTATAGCATCGGTTCACTTATATAGCATACCTCAACTATTAAGCAACACATATACAATAATTATATCATTCATCATGCAAGCATCATCAACCAGTGTAACACCTTATATTTCTTTCCTCAACATATGATAAATTTTCAAAAAAATTAATATGGTAAAGTAAATTTTCCTTCAAAAACTTTCTAATAAGAAAAAGAGACATTGAAATGGTATAAGGTTCATAGAGTAAAATTTCATTAATTCATAAGTACTTTAGAAAAACAAAGATTCTAGAATTTTCATCAGCAACAAAAAGAAATAGTAGTTTTACAACTGTTTCAAAAGAATGCTATAGAACTGAAAATATTCATTACATAACTCAAAATAACTAAGTCCTATAGCAGTTCTCATCCATCCATGCACTGTGAGCCTGGTACTATTCATTCTGATTTCCTGAAAAATGTTGTGTAAGGGTGAGTCTCTACCTTACCACTCATACATCACACATATTTATCACAAAACACATCTTATCACAGTTAAAGAAAACATCATGGCATTACATATCATAGTGTCATATAAACATGTTCTCATCTCAACACATATTATATTCCACAGATTCACAATTTCTTTTACTTTTATCCGTGCTTACAGCGCCAAATGGCTCAATGCAATACAGATACAACGCATGTAATAGACGGCCCTTAGCAAAGGTAATGGTCAAGAGTCAAGTCGGGAAACGAATGTGTGGCCATGTGGTGCATTCGAACACAATATTTCGTGCACAATCTCGAATGTCACTCACCACCCTACATTTTCCCAAGATATCACATATCGTCTCTATCTTCCATTTCCCCAGTGTATCTTTGTAACTATTTACATCATATCTTTTTTTATCTCATACTCTTTCAAGTATATTCACATGTTCACATATGTCATTTCTCATGTTCACACATATTTTTCATTATATTTTCATATACTTTTCATCATATACATCAAACCATGGCATATTCACAATACACATCATTTTTACATGAAACACAATATATTCAAACATGAAACATCCATCTCTTTGTATATTTCATATCACAAAATCATAAAATCATATCAACCATCCTCAATATACCTTATCATGCCCTATTTGAACATAATATCACATTTTCACCATGTATTCATCATAAAATTACATAAACAGCCAATTATTCTCACTTTTTACCGATTATTTTTCATAAAACAAGGATTATTCCACATATAATCACATACATGACAAGATCTATGAGAATACAAGTAATAAACATAACAAAATGATAAAGTAGAGCCCCCTTACATCAAAACAGAGCTTTTACAAGGATTTAACCAAAGATTTAACTCTAGAACGGAGTTTTTCCTAAGAACATCATGAACATCTACAAGAAAAAGAAGAAGAAGAGAAACGAACGATAAATCTAACTTCAAACTTAGAGAAACTTACTTGAAATCCTTTAGAATGGACGTAGAATCACAGATCTGAAGAGAAATCTAAGTTTAGGAGGTTTAGTATGGGAGAAAATGGCGAGATATGACCTTAGAACCTTCGAAAATCTTGGGTAGGAGTGAAGAAATGAAAATTTCATGTGAAGCCCCCTATTTATAGAAAATTTTTGAAGATGTCAGCGTCAATGTGATGTAAGCGATGATGTCAGCGTGATGTCACCGATGATGTAAGCGTGAGATCACCAATGACATAAGCGATGATGTCAGCATGATGTCGCCAATGACATCAGCGTGATGTCACCGATGACATCAGCTTGATGTCATTGTTGACATCAGGGGCTATTGTACATACACGGTTTCTTTCTGCTCACAAAGTACTACAAATTTTTCTCAATGATATACTATAGGCATGACACAAAGCATAGGATGTTACAACCAGGTCATTCATTCACAATACTCTAACACTCTTCATTACAACTTAGTTCGACCAATGCCAACATACCTCAATTATCATGAAATATTCATCCAACATAGAAAGTTTTATATTTTAGATTGTATGATGTAATAGTTTAGTTATTAAATAATAAAAGTTTTGCTTTTTATCAATTATCTTTTACTTTTAATCTTTTTAGTGTCACAAAGGTCACATAATTAAAAAAATAAACAATAATTTTTATTAAACTTATAATATTTAATTTTAGGTTTAAATATGTGATTGATTTCTATAAATATAATAGAATTTTCTATAAATTCTTATAAAATTTTTTTGTTAGGATTTTGTTCCTGAAGTGTTAAGAAGTTGGAATTTAGTTTCTGCTATCAATTTTCGTTTGTTAAGTGCTAAGCTGGTTGACAAAGAATCAGCTCAACACTCTCACGAAGTATGTTATGTTATTTAATTTTTTAATATTTTATTATTTAAAATTAATATTTATAAATAAGTTTCTAAACACATTCATAGACAAAAGACTTATTTGTAAATATTTAAAATACATTCATAGACTTATTTGTAAATATTAATTCTAAATAATAAAATTAAGTGACGTGATATGTCATGTGAGAGTGCTGATTCTCCATCAACCAATTCCGTATTTAATAGAAATATGTCGATGACAAAAATTAAATCCTAACTTAACATTTCAAAGACTAAATTCTAACAAAATTTTTTCATAAGGACTTATTGCAAAATGTGTTATATTTATAAGAACCAATCATATGTTCAAGCCTTAAATTTATTAGTTTATTAAATTTTATGATATCAAATAGTTTTCAATGATTATATATATATATATATATATATATATATATATATATCATGTGTGCATTTACATAATTTTTTTAAAAAAAATCCATTTAATAGGAATCTTATTTGTATTAAATATCATTATCAACTTTTAGAAAATTTATCAACAATATTGAATGTCTCATTAATGTTTTAATTTAATGATTTTTTTTCTTTCTCATTAAATAATATGATAAATTTTATTATTATAGTATTATAAATATTTTTAATCAACTATTTTCTATTTTTTAAATACTTTTTATCAAATAATGTTTCCTATTTTAAAAAATAAAACTGTTAAAAAATACATTAAATTTTTAATTAAATTTAAAATTGTACAAACAATGAATAAATGAATATCTATTCATTCTATTTTTAAGTTAAATGAATGAAATGGATATATATAAAATAAAATAAAATAAATGTCCAAGTCTAAACATGGAAGCATTTTAATTAAAAAAAAGTTTATATTCCAGGTTTCGTGATTTGATTGAATTTTCAAAATAGAAAAATGGTTAAAGAATATATCAAATCATTATAATATTTGGTTAATAATTATTCAAAAGGTAATAATCAAAGTCATTTAATATATTGTATTGAATGTCATTATTTAGTAAATATTAAATAATTTTTGTGGTTTTAATCTATTGCTTTTAATGACATGTTTTTTAGTTTTAATATATTTTTATTAAAAATATTGTTCTTATTTTAATAAATTCAAAATAATTTAAAATAGTATAATTCTTAAACATTTTGCTATAACTATACTAATAAATGTTTTAATTCTTTTCAGATGCAACGAATTGAAGTTTCCTATACATAGACTTTGAGACATTTTAGTTAAGAGTGTTTATATTTAGGATTATACGATAATAAATTATTAATAGTAATACTTAAATATTTTTATAAATTTTGTAAGGATTTTTTTTAAAGTAGATACTAAATTAAATAAAAATTAATAAATTTATTACATATTTGAATTATTTAAATATAATTATTGCATGAGAATATCTTTTAAACTATGATAAATAGTTTTTAATATACCTTTTATTAAATATTTATTTCTAGTTTAAAATATTAAACTATTCAAAATATGACCTAAAATTTAAATATTAGATTTATAATTTTAACAATAATGAATATTTTATAAGTATTTCTTTTTCATCTAAAATATATAATCTTTTTCTAGAGTCGGATAAGATCACTTTAAACAATAATTTTTTTTTAAAATATTTAATATAATTACATTTAATAAAATTTAAATTTCAAACACAGGTTGAGGTGGAACAACTAGTAAGTCGGTAGTATATGTCATAAATGTATTAATTTTATATTTTTAAATAAAATAAAATTTTTAATTTATTTATTTTTTAAACATTTTAGCTTAGAAAACTTTTATTCCAAATAAAATGATCTAATTAAATTTTAAAATAAAAGAACAATAATATATTCCATTGGTTTCTTTTTCAATTTCTTTAATTTTTATTTATGTTTCCAAATTTTTTATGTTTTAAAATTGAAGATTATTTTTTAAAATATACAATATTTAATATATGCACAATGATTTTTACCAAGTATTATAATTATATAATTTTATTGAGTTAATATTTATTAATATTGCATGTTAAACTTCAACGTTCATATCATTTAATAATTTTTATAGAATACAAAATTAATTAATTTAACTGATGAGTTATTTTATATTATCTTCATAAATATTATATAAAATTTCATATATTTTAAAATTATAATTATATTATTAAAATTTTAATATCTATTTATATTTGGAAAATATTATATCTTAAAATAAACTAACGTGATAACATATTATTAATCTTATTTTTATATAAAATTTTATAAAATTAATCTATTCGACAAAAATATTTAAACTAACAATTGAAACTATTAATTTTATATTTTATAAAATAATATTAAGTAGTGTAAATGTTGAAGAAACTTTTAAAAAGTTAAAAAAGAATAAATGAATCAATTAAATTTTACATAAAGATATTTTGATAAAGTATAATTAAATTATACATTATTTTAAAATAATCTTTATAAATAATCTTAAATAAAATAAATAATGATTCAAGGAAGTACATTTTTTAAAATCTCAAGAACGGGTGAGTTAAATATATAAATCAAAGTGCATTGAATGTATTGTATTAAATATTTTTTATTATGTTATATCTATAAATAATATATAATAATTTATAATTTAAATTTTTTAATGACCTAAAAATATACCATTAATTATAAACAATAAATATTTTACATTAAATAACGAGTGTACTAAATGTAATATATTAAATATTTTTACTATAACTATAAATGTTATATATTAATTTATTATTTTAATTTCATGAAGCTCTTAATTTTCATTAAATGACCCAAAAATATATTTAATAATTATGAACAATAAATGTATGACATTTTTTAATATCTAAATGCCGAGTATCATAATTGTATCGATTAAGGATCATTTAAATATAGCAAAATAAATATATTTTTATTAATTTTATAAACAAATTTCAATGTATATTAAAAACAGAGGTTAATAAACTATGTAAATTTTTTATTAAATTATAATATTTAATTTATTAAAAAGTCATATAATAATATTAAATACTATAATTTTTTAATAAATTATTATTATTGATTTTTTATCTTGTTTTCTTAAGTACATAATAAAAAAATTATTTTAAAAAAAATTAAATACTGTGTATTTTAATTTAATGAATATTTCCCTTTTCATTAAATAGAATTTTGTACGTTTCACATGACATAAAAACAAGTGCATGTGAAGTATCATATTTATATATATGCGTGTAAATGTATATTTTATAAATAATTTTTTAATATATAAAATAAAAATTTAAAAATAGTATTTTTATTAAAATTATAATATTTAATGTTATTAATGTATTAAATTTTGCAATTTTTTTTATTTTAAAGAAAATATTACTACAAAATATTTTTATTGTGTATTTTTAGACCTGTTAAAACATTGTATTATAAAATTTATTTTTATATAATAATGAGAGGAATAAATTTAGATGGTAAATATTCATGAATAAAAATGCATATATATATATATATTATATAATGATGCATAAATAATAATATATTGGTATATAATAATTAATATAAAAATTATATTTACAATAGTTTTAATTGATTAACGGTATAAAATTTAATGTATGAATACCATAATAAAAATACATAAATAATTTTTATTAAAAATAATGAAATATTTTATAATTTAAATATATTTATAACATTAAATATTGTGATTTTTAATAAAAATATTATTAAATAATTTTGTAGTCACCTATCTCAATCAAAACACAGGAATATTAATTTCAGTCAAAGGAACTGGATAAACAAACAAAAAATATTGATTACACTTTGTAATTTGAATATAATAAATATATTTATTTAATATTACTTTTAAACGTTAAAGCTGAACTGTAAAAAAAAATAATAATAAAAAATGAAGAGTTAGTAAGAAGTAGCAGTTACAAGTTAGAATACAACTCAGAAGAATTAAAAAGGAAGAGAGAAGAGAGAGTGCGTGTTTGAGGTGGGACAATGGCACGTGTGTAATCGGTCGTAGGAAGTGCCACGTCATGAGCCGTTTTCTTTCAATGTTTTGGTCACCACAGCACCGTCCTCACCACCACACTCTCCCTGGCTCCCTCCCTCTTTCCCTCCCTCTTTTCCTCGCTCTCTATAATTGCCTCTCCTCACTCCTCACTCTCAATTCCCAATTCCCAATTCCCAACCCTAACCCCTCTCTCTCTCTCTCCGCGTACGTTTCTTCTCAAATTCTCTCTCTCACGTATATATACACCCAACGTTGCATTCTCATCATCTTCCCCTGCTTTTCGTGTTTGATTTTGCAGGTTGGGAAGATGAGTTCTCGGGCGGTGAGGACTAATAACCGTCGCAGAAAGACGCCTTTCCAGCTGGACCTCAACAGTGAACCGCCTGAGAATCTTCCGGAAGACAACGAAGAGGGTCCCTCCATTCAAGTTCCCATGATTGATGTTGACGCCATTGATGATGATGTCATTGAATCTTCACCTAGGGCTTTCGCTCAGGTTCTTCTTTTTTATTATTATTATTTTGTTTTTTAAATTCTGCTTCCTGTTGTTGCCGACTTTTTTTTTCCGGTGTTTATCGTGTTTTTGAGCTTTGCTGGCAGCTAATCTTCTTTGTTTGATTTTTTCAGGCTAAAAACAATTCGAGGAGGATTCGCAGAAGGACTGTTGTTGATGTGGATTTAGGTGGCATTCTGTACTTTATTTTCATTAACGAAATGTTTCTGTGGTTTTAGTTTTCTTGTGAAGTTTGATTTTCAGATTTTTTTTTCCCTTTTTTTAATTCTGTCTGGATGAGTTTGAATGACCTCCATTTCATTACAAAATTCAGTGTCTGTAGTGGTCTAATATTTGTTGGACTCCACTTTTTCTTCACTGTATGGTTCTGGTCTGCAAAATTGTTTTTCTGACGAAATGTTTTTGTCATTTTACTTTTGTGATGAATCTGATTTGCAGATTTTTATTAATAATTTTTTTTTAATTCCATGGGGATGTGAGTGGTTTGATGAGTTTGAATGAGATCCATTTCATTACAAAATCATCATAGTATTTGGTGGTCTACTACTCTTCGTTGTACACTACGCTTTATCCCTGTGTTGTTCTGGTGAACGAAATTGTGTTTTCAAAAGGAGACAAGTGTTTTTTGGCTGAGTTGGCTTTATAACCAGTAGACTGCCCCTGGTTAGGTCTTGCCTCATTGAAGAAGTAATTTTCCTTAATTAAACTGGATGTTCAATTTGTCTAATAACCAGTTTTGTGCACTCGAGACAAAACATTTTCTCTTTTAGCTTTGAAATTGACACTTGTTGATCTTTCAGTTTATGGGAATATTCTTGTCTCAAGGAAGACAAGATTCTCACTTCCCTATTATTGTTTTGAATTTTGATATGATAGGGATGGGGATTGTATGCTACAATGCGTGTTCATAATGATTTTGATTAATAGGTTATATAATTTATTTTTTTTGTTTTGAAAAAATTGCTGTGCTATAGTTTAAGCCGATAGTTTAGCCAATGAAGGTTTCTTGATGAATTAAGGACAATGAATGAAGATTGAGATCCTTTTTTTGCTGGTGGTTTGTATGTGATAATGCAACCCAATGAAATTTATGCTTGTTTTAAATTGGTTATATGGATTATTGTTATGTGAGGCATGGGGGGCTGAGATAATCATAAAATCCACACACAAGCCAATTTGGACCTTCAACTTTCATGATGTGACCTGTTTGGCTTGCTGTAAATAGATTGCAATATGCTTTTATAATGTTTTGTGTCATAGACTACTGGGAACACCAGGCCTCCTTTTGAAACATTATCTGTATAACATCTCAGGGCATGGTGCTTTTACATTTTTGATCAGTGATATTATTGGTCATCGATGGCAGTTCCGGCTTATTTAGATTCCACGTGTGGAAATAAAATAATCAGAGGGAGACAAAGTAAAGGGAGCCATATTTGTGGCTTCCAAATAGGGAAGTAATGCATAAGGAAACTTATTAAAGAACAATTTAGATTTCTAGACATGGGATTTAATATTGGTCCACTGTCAATGCAAGGAGTTTTTCACTCTAGTAGACCATTTAGTGCAACGTGCTTGAAACACGTTAAAAAGGTCTTATCTTAAATAATGCACACTAGAGGAGGCTCAGTGAATTACGTGAATTTTTAATTAGTTAAGGAATCAATCCATGTCATTAGATTTTTAATATCCATTATTTGATAACAATAAATAATACTGTAAATTATGGAAAGAACTGAATGTATGTGTTGAGTATACGTATGCATTCATTTTGTCCCTGTTGGTTGTGACCCATGGTATTTATGATATTATGCAAAATGTTCCATTCCCATGTGCACTCCTTGCTTGTTTACCAAAGTTCTATTTCTGATATAGCATTATTTGAGTGGTTTAACATCTCCCATTCATGATTATTGCAGAAGATCGGGCCAGGCAAGATCCCCAAAATCAAACAGTCATCAATTTGGAAAGCAGTAGCAGTTCTATGGTAATAAAATCCCGCAAACCTAAATTTTTACTTTGTTTTGATATATATATATAGAATACATACCAGATGTGTAATATATTAACGATGTGAAGTTGAAAATGCTGTGATGGATGAGTGGGCATACAAAAGATAAGATTTAGAATTAATGTGTTATTAGAGAGAGTTGGAGTAGCACCCTACTGAGGACAGTATGATGGAATCTTGTGTAAGATGGTCTGGTCGTATGAGGAGAGAATTATAGAAGCCTCAGCGTGATGAATTGATCTCATAGAAGATAGTATTAAAACAGAGGTATAGGAAGACATAGGAAGAAGAGAGACACTAAATAAAAGCCTTTGATCTATTTATTATTAATGTGTAATGTATACATGTTTGGCTGTTGCTATTTATGTGTAAACATATTTATTGTTTCCTATTTCTTATTTGTGTCAAACCTTGATCTTTATGCATCTAGGGTTTTTAATTAATTTTGGTATAGAAGCAACATCAGTTTAACCTTGTTGAGATTACTGTATTAGAATCTTTAGTTGAGATGTGGTAATTACATAGTTGTATAAATATCTGTTCATTGACCAAGTAATACCCTTTTAAACATTTTTGGGGATACCACGTATAGCCCAACAGTGCTGGATTGGGAACGGAAATTGGAATCGCATCCCTCAACTTTGATGGGTACTGGGGTCTCAGGCTTACCTCTTAAGCTTAAGCTGATGTGGCATACCAATTTTAACATATTGTGCAGCTAAAAGATTTTATGATTGGGTTTATCATAATTAGGTATCTGTATCTAGCATATATTAAGATGTAAGTTGTATCAGTCATTGGTTTGTTTATCCACTGGTTCAGACATATACAGAACTAACAGTTGTTTGCTGACGTAATCCTGGAGTTCAAATTCCTTACTTTCTTCCTTTTGCAGAGTGAGAATGCAAGAAAGTCACCCGAACCTCCTAAGGAACCTGTCTTCAATTGCCCAATATGCATGGGCCCTTTGGTAGAAGAAATGTCAACAAAATGTGGTCATATTTTTTGCAAGGGTTGCATTAAAACAGCAGTAACTGCACAGGGAAAATGCCCTACCTGTAGAAAAAAGGTTTATCCAAGAGACCTAATAAGGGTGTTTCTCCCTGCAACTAGTTAAAAGTAAGATCTAAATAACTGATTATTTGAAAAGTTGATTGCTTTGTTTTCATGTCATCTTGACTTTGTTGATGTAATTAGTAGTACTAGGATAGTCTGCCATTTCTTTGGGAGTGTGTGTAATTTAAGTAAATCCAATTAGCATTTTCTATATTCCGTCCCAGAAAGATTTCACACATGCTCGCGTGCAGAAAATTTAGGAGGTACATCCGGATGAAAATGAGATATTAGAGTGTCAAAAGAAATGGTGCTTGAAATTAAGGGAAGTTAGAGCAAGAAAAAAAAGGGGGGGGGGGTACTTTCTGTTCTATTAATATAAGGATTTAAATAGGATATAGGCAAGTAATTTTTTTTCAATGGTGTTAGATACAGGACATAGGAAGTGGTAGATGAAAGTATAAAGTGGTAAAATAAAAATGGACCTAGTCAATAGAAGATACAAAGAAATTCTTGAGATGTCTGGTTCAGGCCATATATTATTTGGATGAGCTAAACAAAAATGAATTTTTGCAGCATGTTTGGATTAGCTTATTATGCATTCGACAGTTGATGATCAAAATTTTACTGACCTATTTTGAAAAAAATTAAAAATAAATCAAAACCAAACATCCCCCTTGATTTTTTTTTTATTAATGTATTCTGCCCCATTTTTAGTTATCGTGAAATTAGGTTTTCCTATTCAGCATTTTTTTTTTTTTATAATTTCATCATGTTTATCAAATGAAAATGCATGCTTTTGTTTGGGTCAGGGAATACCTTCCTAATATTGTTTAATTAGAAGTTCACGTTAAAAGAAAGTGAATAAATTATTCGGTCCATACTAAGTGATTGCTCTATTGCCACACACCAGGATCTTCATCCAGGCCTTAGTGAGGAGAATCGGGAACGGAAGAAACTTCATTGTAATTTGGAGATTGCTGAGTGGCTGTGTTGTTTCTAACTTGTTCCTTGTAGCGGATGCTTATTTGTTTTTAAGTAGCTATTCCTCCTCATTCATTTTCCATAGCAATATATGGATATGCTCAGTTTTCTTAGCAACAATGTTCATAAACCTCAGGTCTTTTTTGATGGATTTTACTTATTGGTCAAAGGATGACCCCTTAATCTTTACATATGGAATTTATGGATGTTTTAAGTATACTGATAGGGATTCCTTGACTTTATTGTTAGTGGAGGCGAGGGCCATTATGAATAGCTTTTTAATTTTTTCAAGTGTTTCGCAATACCTTTTCAGCATTAGTTTTGGTTTAGATGATATTTATTTGCTTGTTAAATATTGTTTTCTTTGTAACAACAATAATAGCTTAGGTAAAATCGGTCATATGAATCACATAACTTAGTAAAAAATCTAATTTTCAAATGTTATTTACCAAGAGATTGCTTTGAATAATTTCTTTTCTTTTTTTTTCTTGGATAGGTGTTACACTAATCTTCATATACACTTAATTTTGTATCCTGTCCTCTTTAGCGGCTCACACATTCAGCGTAACATTTTGATTTTTGCTATACTTTTTTTTTTTTTTCCCTTTAAAATTTTGCTTTAAAATTCAGCATTAACTATCATGAAAGATAGTTGACTGTATAATAATTTGATATTTTCCTTTAAATTTTTTTTTTGGGGAAGGGGGTACTTCACAGTTGCAAATAACCTTTGTTGCTATTTCCATTTTAATCAGTTAACATGTATTTTATAACCTTCGATGCTTTTTTCATTTTAATTATTTAGCTTGTATTTTATGTGTGCCATTTTTATCAATCTCTTTTATTATTTAATAAAATTGACCCTAGATACATTAAATCCTATTGACTGATATTATCTCTAATTTTTACTTTCAAATCATTTATATTTTATTTCTTTCATGTTTCGATTCAAGTGAAATTTTTTTAATTTCAAATGTTTGTTTTCAAAACTCAGTTTAAAGTTAACCTTTTTTCCTTTTAGTTAGAATTATGTCAGTCACATGTAGCAGGTATTTTGGGATATTGTTTTATGTCTTTGGTAAGCATGTTTAAGAATTATATTTAATATGTAAGGCTGAGTTTTGATATAAATTTATTCTTATAGCAAAGTCTTAAGGCACATTTTAAATTATATGATTCATGTTTTGTATAATTTGTTATGGTCTAGACCACAGGTATGAATACTATGGGTGGTAAAAGCTTTCCATTTGAGTATTTATGTGTTACTCGAACATGAGATTACAGCGTTAAGCTGGAACAATCTCTTGTCGGATGATTCACATATTTGGTGGTGTATAATTTGAATATGAACCTTGTGATTTCTTATTTTATTTAAAGCCTTTTACATTAATTGATACACTCATATTTTTCTAGGAGTTATAAGTTGTTTCTGTTGTAGACTATTTTGGTAAAATTTAAATTGATATTTTTGCTTCATAGTTTTATACTATAAGTTGTATTTCTGGTATGTTTACACAATTCTAAGTATTTCTGGTCAGTTTACACAATTCTAAATATCCTTTGTTCTTGTACCTGGCAATCCAGCACTCTCCTTCTATTCATTTGGCAATTTTTAGATTTCAAAATCTCGAAATAGTTAAGTTAAATGATATCTTGTTCTCTTATATACTTTAAAACATCGTTAGATATGTTATTAGAACTAACAACTTTTGTCATTCTTTTTATCATTTTAAGAGATTCTTTTTCCTTGTCAAATCAAATTTTGATGATAATGAGTGAAATGTTACTTGTCTATATATTTTTAATCATTTTATTACATGTAGGAGAAGCTGCAAAAGGCAGAATAAATAAGTGGCAAAAAAATGCTTTTTCTTCGTCTTCTTTCTTAGAAATTACCATATTTTCTTTGGTCGAAATAACATATTTTTTACTCTTAAAAGAGAGAACGAAATTACATATTTTTCTAGTCGGTTTGAAAAGTATTTATCAGCATTTCATCCATTCTTTCTAAGAATAAAGTTTGGACCTTTTTTTCTTGCTTTTAAAAAATGTACATGACTAAGTCTGAGTTCAAGAAATGCCTTCATTATAAAAAATTACTCTAATCATTTTGTAAAATCTGTTCCGAAAGGCTCATCTTTATTTCCTTTCTTTTTTCTTTTCCTCAAAGGTGGCTTCCAAGTGACTTGTATCGCATAGCTTAAATTGTTGTCAGACGGTGCGTTCCACTAAATCATGGGGTTGTAATTGGAACATCCCACAACCACCGCATCAAAGAATGATAATAACCACGGAGATAATAATAGTAATAGTAGTAAACATAATAACCATTTTACTTATACCAACTGCATGGATAAAAATTGTATCAAAATTAAAAAAAAAATCATATATTTTATAAAATAATTTTAATTATTAATTAAAATTTATTAAGTCTCATTTTTAATTTAATGATGTTCACTTTTTATTTTTACTTAATTTTTAATAAGTTTTAGTTAATAATTAAGAATATATTATTGAGTGAGTTGCTAGTACTACTTATCTAACGTTAAGAATTGTGATATGTAGGTAAACAAAGTGACAAAAAAGGACTAGTTTGCAATCTAAATTCCACCATTTTCTTTCATGATCCATCGGCGTGCATGATCACTTGCGTAATATAATTCTCATTATACTTTTTTTTGAGAATCTAGCAACCTAGCTTGTCATGGTCATGCTCTAGTCACGATGAATATTTGCATGCTAACATTTTGAAGCAGTGTTTGGTGCACAGACAAAACGGAATGGGATACAACAAAATAAAACATTTTTATTCTGCGTAGTGTGCATTTGATACGTAATTATTGAAGGAAAAGGGACCATGCATCTTATTTTTGCATTTTGTGCTTATTAAGCAAAACAAAACAATAATCTTAATTATACACGTATCCCTCCCTTATTTAAATTTAATTGAATGTTCACAGTTTTTAAAATATTCTTATTATAATAATGATTATAGTTGTAATATATAAAATACTAACAAAATTAATGTATTAATACAGTAATATTCTCTCGTAGCACACTAGAAAGGACAAAATTATACTTAATGTACTTATTACAATAAGAGGTTTTATTATCTTATTATTATAATTTAATTTTTATAAAATTTGAAACAAATAGTATAAATATTGATAAAGTTAAATTTTAATGATTATATTAATAAAATTTATATTTTATACAAAATTATTAATGATATAAAAGTGGGTTGAATTCACGCTCATATTTGAAAATTGATCTCTCTTCTATTTATCGGTGGGAACAATACATGTATTTTGCGTTCTCGTACGTGTCTAAGAAGTGAAAATATCATCAACAAGTGATGAGAAAGATAGATTCTCCCCTCTGCCAACAAATGTCGCAAGCAAGAGAAAGATGAAAGAGAGAAATAAAACCTCAAACAGAATGATAGACAATGTTGGAATTCGTCTCGACGAGATTCCGGCGATAACTCCTTCCAACGGACAAGGTCACCTGGCTACCCGTGCTTAATAATTTTCATTAATATTATTAAATTTGGACAAATCGATGAATCATGAACTAAAGCAGTTAATATTATATAAAATATATAGAACAAAATCTTCTTATACCAGTGATGTTAAACAAATTAATAACAAACAATAAATTCAAAGTATGGGACATTAATCAAGCCAATCTATAGACAATATACTATGTGACTAGTTCACGGATTATGTGATTAATAGATGCACAACTTTAAATGAATACCTATTCATGAACTTGAACAAAAGAATGAGATCATCTTAAAAAGTCAAATGAGAAATCTTAGAACCCTTGGCTTAATTGAACAGGCTTCCAAAAATTATCTTTCACACAGTTAACAACATTAAATAGCTGATATAAAAATAAAAATATAAGAAAAACATCAACTATTAAGATTAGATTTAAGTGTTTGAAAGTGATAATTTTTTTATTAAAAAATTATATATTTTTATTGTATTAAAATTATAAAAATATAATAAATACTTTTAAAAAATAAAGTTTTATTATGTTTAGTTACTTAAACTCAATCCTAAGAGTTATGATTAACATTTTTCTTGTTTAAACATGAAAAGGATTCCAGGACTATTCTAATGGTCATTTTATCACTTTATACTTTAAATTTACTAAATTTTTCTTAGTTTTATTGTAAAAATACTAATAAAAAATATTAAATTATGAAAAAAAAGTTACTAAAATGAACAAAAACTGACTGAATTTTAAATTTGAATTAAAAATTTATATTTAAAATTTAAATTTAACAACAAAAAATTATATTTTTTAATAAATAAATCATATCTTTTTAAAAAGTAAATCATATCCTTTTGAATTTTACATTCTATATTAAACGTCTTACACTATTAACATGTGACTTATTTCTCTCCATCTCATTCTATCTTTTTCCTACACATAGTTGTGCCTTCGTCAATAAAGATTTATCAAGTAAATATAATGGAGTACCAAATAATTTTAATAAGATTGTTAGGTAATTTTATATCTGATGTTATAAAACTCAGTCCATTTAATGACTCAGTCTATATATTGGGTTAATAGTTCAACCGGTTAAAACGTTATTGGGTAAATGGTTCAACTGGTTAAAACGTTATATGATAAGAAGTAAAATTTGTACATATAATACGCATAAGCTTTTAGTGGAATGGTTTGGTGCTCATCTCTCATTTGCTTACAAAGGCATGGGTTCGGTTCTACTTTGGCAGTTGGACACATCTAACTTCTCTAGAAGTTCCCCAAGTCCCACGTCACCTTGTTTTGGTGTCTCTGCGAATGAAATATACAAGAACAAATTAATTGGAAATAAATATTGAAATTATTTACTTGTTTCTTTTATTTGTTATTTATTATAAAAATTATATTTTTATTTATTTATCACTTTTAAAAGTTTTAAATAAAATTAATTATTTTGTATTAATTATACCTGTAATTAAAAAAAGAATAATTAATTAATAAGAAATCAAATAACAATTTTAATAAAAGCAAGAATAGTAATTTCATTGTGCATATATTGTGCAAAATCCTAAAGTGATAAATAAAGAAAAATAGAGTACTTACTTTTTTTTATCACAAATTTGCTTAACCAATATTTATAATATTTTATGGATTACCACTGATTATATTTAGTTTGAGTTTTACAAAATAAAATGAAATCTAATTCATATATGACATAGAACAAACCCACTTTCTTGTAATGATTATGGAATTGAGCTTTGGCATGCTACAGCTTTGTTGGTATGGTAACTGTTAGCATAGGTATTGTCCTAATCCAACGGTGACTCATCATGATAGAATGGAACATGAGTTTAAATATAAATGTTAAGTATCTTCTTCACTGCACAACCAGAAAAGAATGACCAAACCCTTACCCCATCTTTTTCATCTCACGGTAAGACAGAAAAACCAAGTCACCTGGAACAATACACGACCAATATAGATATGCCAAGACATCATACTTGCATATGCTCTTGATCATAATATACAATGTGGTGTTCTAAATTTGTGAATCTTTAGCATAGTTTGTTGGGATGTTGTATCTTAACTTTGTTTTGTGAATTCAGAACATCACAGATACATAGATTTTAAATAAAGTCTTTCGCTATTTCTGTTTCTATCTTATGATAAAAATCAGTAACTTTTAATAGCATTTAAATAAGTATTTTCATTATTTTTATAGTTTTATGCTCACTTTCTCTTACATTTATTTAAATAAGTAGTTTTAATAATATATTGCATTTGGTGAAGATTGAAAGAATCGATAGCTAGTGTAACATCTCAATATAAAGTTCTATCTTTTTTTTTTCTTTTGTAACATTTTAATATTTTAATAATATATTACATTTGATTTGAAAGGACGTATACGTCCTGAATGTAACGCTCTGAATTTTTGTAATATTAATTATTGATAATTATATAAATTTAAATGTATATTCATGGGTGTATTTTTTTTATATATGTTGTGAATATGTATGTGTGTATATATGTGTATGTATGAATGGATAGGCTCAAAATGGGCTAAGTGCTTAAATGTAGGGTATGATACTGGGCTGTTCTCGCTGTAGCGAGAGGACCCTGGGAGGAAGGACCAGAACTGTAGCGACAGAGCGATAGTTTAGGGTGCAGTCTCACTGTAGCAAGAGGGCCTCGCTGTAGCGAGATTCTGCAGAAACTAGAGTGCAGTTTTCTCTGGTTTTTTCGTTGTAGCAAGAGGGCGTGTCGCTGCAGCGTAGAGACTTCGCTGCAGCAAGAATATCTCGTTGTAGCGAGAGTGTCGCGACCAGAAAATGATTTAAAGGGGGTTAGGGTTCGGGGAGAGTTATTTCTCCCTCTCCCTTCATTCTTCTCATGCCCAAAGTCCTATTCCACCGATTAATCGTCTCCAAAGCCATTCGAGAGTGAGATTGGAGCTCGGATTTGTGTGGAGAACGCTTGGAGGTGAGTTTTAAACGGTTAGGGTTTTCGTTTTCCTTCTCTTTCTCTGTTCTTGGTGATTTTCGAGATTCTCATGGAATTCTTCCATGTGTTTAGGCCGAAAGTCGTGTGGGGAGCATTTCCGTAGTTGAGTTTGAACGTGGGTCTTCAATCCAAGGTAAGGGGGGGACTCTACCCTACTTCTTTATGTGTGATTTACTGATACTTTGTGTGATATTGTGATGTGGCTGAGTAGACGGTAGGAAATTGCTGAGATATGTGATGTGGGCACTTGTGCTATTTATACATATGTGTATATCTGAATGAACATTGTAAAAATGTGGGCCCGAGGGCCAGGTAATATGAATGAGAATAGGCTAGGGGCTGTGTGTGCTGTGAAAATGAAGGGACGGATGGACTGCTATAGGACTTAAAATTTTTTTTGAAAATGTTGTAATTGAACTAGTCTTGTAGCAGTTATTTGATATTAAGTTATAACCCTTCACTTATTTCAAAATCTTTTATAAAAATTTGGTTATCTGATTTACGAAATCATTATTTAATTGAAATTAAATTTAAGGTGTTACACTGAACATTTTTTAGCACGGTTACTGTACCAATATATTTTCAAATCTTACTTTCGACTTTTTTATTTTTATTTATTTTTATTATTATTATTATTATTATTATTATTATTATTATTATGTTATTTTTTTTCTTTTTAAATTTTAGGCTTAGGTAATTCGTTGTTTAAACAGAAGGGTATTTTAAATTTAAAATATTTTTTTTAGTTTAAAAAATATAAAATAATAACTATTTACTTATTTATTTCTCTTTTTCCAGTTTTTACCCATTTTTTTTATCTACTTCTAAACTATTTTAATAAAATTATCTCATTTTTTCTTTTTTTATCTTTAAATAATTTATTGTATTTTATTTTAAATTATAATGTTAACATCTATTTTTATTATATTATATTTTCTTTTTATTTTTAATTACAAATTTACCCTTTCTCACTAAAAGTCATAGAAGACAAAGAAACTAGTAAAAATTTTCATAATAATCATTAAATTTTTGCTTATATTTAATTGATTAATTTATTCTTGAGTTGTTTATTCTTAGTATTTTATTTTACTATTTTGCGTAAATTTAGAATATTGGAATAATTTCATTTTATACTCGTATGTTATTTTTATTTATTTAATAAATATGAAATATATATGTTATATAAATTTATTTTATTTCATGATCAAGGAATAATTAATACACATTTACATTAATTTATAACATTAACGTGTAGCTTCTCTACCGTCATATGTTATAAATTGATAAAACTTATGTGTATCTATATTACCTTAAGTTTTATTCACTATTGATATATATATATATATATTAAAAAATTCAACTTTGAAAATTAATCATTTATTTTTTATTTTTTCTTTCTTTTAAAATTTATCCTCTTGAAAATTTTAATAATATTAGTGCAATAATGTATAACTGCATTATCTTGTATCTTAAATATAATAATTCTATTAAAATAATTTTAATCTCAAAATATACTTTATTTTACTAAACTTTCTTTTAGTCAACCAACTTCATGATTTTTAAGATAGAACTATGTGACTGAGTTCTCGATTGGACCTGGGATACGTAAGAGCGGGAATCGAACCTGTCAAGTCAAAATAATTTTTTTTTCTTTTAAGATACCAAGTTAACATTTCAATAAATAATGTTTTCTTCTTCTAAAATGAAAATTATTAATGTTTAGGGGTTAAATAAATATTTTTAAAATTAAAATAAATTTGTATGATTAATTTAAGGTAACCATTTTAAAACGGATGTTGTGGGGTGTTAATACCTTTTCTACACATAAATGACTCCCGAACTAATTTTTGGTTTCAAAGATTATATTATTTTAAAAAGTTTTGTCAAAGTTTTCTTTTAATAAACTTTAGTGACGACTCCTCTGTCTTTTTTTAAAAAAAATATTTTTTATTCTTAAAAGATATTTTTCTTAAACACGTTTTTGATGTACTAATGCGACAGATGGTGTTAGGTCTGTAATTTATTATTGAGTGATTTGTAATGTTTTGTACTTGTTAAATGTTAATTGAAGTAGTATTTGGTATTGGAATAGATTTAGATAGAGTTTAAAATTATTTTAAAAAAAAGGTGAACACTAAAGTCGGCATGAACAATAAAAAAATAAATAATAAATTTTTATTTTTTTTCCTATTAATAGGGGCCTTCATGAAATTTTCATTCTTTTACACTTTTCAAAGGTTCTAGAGAGACCTAAGGTCATACACCACTATTTTCTCTCATACTAAACCCTCATAAACTTTGATTTCTCACCAAATCTAAGATTCTATGTCTGTTCTGAAGGATCTAAAGTAAGTTTCTATAAGTTTGAAGTTAGATTTACCGTTCGTTTCTTTTCTTTTTCTCTTATAGATAGTTAGTGATATCTTCAGAGAAATTTTGTTGTAGAGCTAAATCTTAAGTGGATCTTGCCTTAAAATAAGTAATATTCGGTAGATCTGGTGTGAATCACTGTTCTAATGTAAGAGAAGCTTACTTAAACTATTAAACGATGTTTGAAATGATTTGGTACGCTATTACAAGAAATTTTGAGATGATTTTGTTAGATCTCTTGGATAAAAACTATTTCCTATACTGTAACTGCTGTTAATTGATTTAAAATGTTGAGATTTAGCTGAAATATTATGAATTGTTTTAGCTAAGTTGTTGAGAATATGATTTTGTCTGTGCTGCATCATACTGAGATATATGTCTTGCTTCATTATAGAGACGAGTTACACGTTTAGGTGGGTAGACGTGTAACGATAGAGCATGTTGAGTTGTGCTATGCTGTCTGGATCTAGATATCGAAATGGGTCACTCTTGAATTGGCTCAGTTCCTTTTGAATTGCTTAAGCTGTGAAACCAGTTAGAACTTTCATGTTGTGCATTAGATGGGCTGAGAATGCATAGGGCTCTTGCTGTGAGTAATATTTTTCTCTATATAAATTATTTTTCTTTTGTAAGCTTACCCTTGCATTTGTGTCTATGTTGTTGTGTGTGTGTACTGCGATGATCGTACGGTGATACGTGAGCAGATGTAGCAGGTATTGCACTTACTTCACAGGCTGAGGGACCAATGGAGAAGTGTTAGAAGACTTGAGTAGAGTAATTTTGCATTAAAGTCTTTTTCCTTGTATTTTGAAACCTCATATAGAGAGGGTTATGTAGTATAATTTTTGTATATTTTGAGTATTATGAACTAAATATAATATTATGTTGTTTTGTTAGATATTTGTTGTAATGAACTTTGTTTATTTTGAATGAAAAGTGAATTTTATACTTATATTCTCCATTATTTATCCATTTTAAATAAGTAAGTGGTGTAGAAATAATATTCTCAGTCCCTTTGATAGATGACAAATCCATTGGGGACATTTTTTTTAGAGAGTCAAGCCTTTGATAATTAATTGTGTATATTTATGTAATTTTGTTTTTATTTGCTTAATCCCTTTATCTTTTCTTATTTATTATTTGAATTAATTGTATTATGTTTCTTTTTATTCGTGCATGTATTTTGTAATCTTGTTGTATATATTTTTCTTAATATTGTTATTAACCCTAAGATAGATGACTATTGATAATTTTTTGTGGTATTCTCGTGTTGTTTAATTTTGCAGTTTTATTTTTGTTGAGTTGATAAGGTTTGTATTCTCCCTCACACACTACCACTCACACATTTATCACACACTTTAAGCAGGGCCCTATACTTGGGTCTGAGTATGCCTAGGATTAGAGGGGTTATATAGTGGTGTCATTTTGGATGCACGTCCTATTTAGCTATCGTGAAAACCCTAGCTAGAGTTTGACCTTTTCTTGATGTTCCACATCTAGTAGACTCCATACTATTGTGGTCAACATCAGGGATTGAATCTTAACTCTAGTGATCTTTTAGATTACAAGCCACCTTTGATGAGTCTTTACACGTAAAAGAAAGTTATAGATCTTTAGGTTAGATCCTTTAGGTGACCCGAAATAGGATACAAAGGGAGTATTTTTTTTTCCTTATCTACTCTTTTACAAGTCATGTGAATTATTAGCACCTTAAATTATTAAATAAATAAAAAAATATTTTATACATTTCGGAACAATATTAAAGGCTAGTGATTCACATGATTCTCTCGGTTAATTTTTCTTACATCATTGCTTATCATTTATTTGAGTATCGTGCTTATTATCATCCATGTAACACTAATAATTTTAAAATTGATTTTATAAATAAGGTGAAGGATGATAATTCGCATGATTCTCTCATCATTGTATTTTCATATGAAACATTATCCTTCTAAGTATCAATTCAGATTTATAGAAAATAAAAAAATTATTTTCAAAGAGATCTTAAAAGGGTAATGATTCGTATTGTTCTTGTATTATCATGGTCATTACATATTTGTCTCATTAATATAGACGCCTAGTAGATTGTTGATTCATTTAGAATTAATGTTGATTCTTATATAGACATTTATTTGTTTAGAATCAGTATTAATCCTTATCGCCACTATAATCCTATGTTAATGAAACAAATACAAGATTTGGAATAATTTCTCATTATTTTCTTTTTATTTATAGGTTGAGAATCACAAAGTTGTTTGAGCATTCAAGAAAATGGAAATTAATATGGGATCAAGTAACAATCAGGTGAGATTAGTTGAGTTGAGAAGAAAATTGCATCTGAAAATGGAAATTAATGTGGGATCAAGTAACAGTCAGGCAGATACTGCTAGTCTGAGAGAGTTAGGAAAGAAGTTGAAGATGGTCCAACAACTCACTTTAGTGAGGAGGTTTGGAAATATTTTGATATTGCAGGAAGTGAATGTGCAAGAAGATGCCCTAACAGTCCTAGCCCAGTATTATGATTCCCCATTGAGGTGCTTCACCTTTCAGGATTTTCAGTTGGCTCTGACCCTAGAGGAATTTAAGTAAATTCTAGACTTGCCTTTAGAAGGTCAACAGCCATATCATCTTATGGAACATCATGCATCTCTTCAATCCACCCAATAGAGTTGTAGCAAGCTTATCAAGAGAGACATCAAAATAGGGGGTTCACAAGAGAATTTCTTAAGTGACAGATGCATAATTTGGCAGAAAAAGAAGATTGGGAGACTTTCATGGGTGTTCTAGCACTCACTATTTATAACATTGTCCTCTTTCCTAAGCATGACAACTTTGTGGATTTAGCAGCAATAGATGTGTTCCCTGCATACAAAAATCAATCTGAAAATATTGTCGTGATGTTTATTATGCACTGAGTTTATGCCATGAAAGAAAAGGAAAAAGGATTATATGTTGTCTGCCTATGCTCTATATATGACTCACAGCTCATGTCTGTAAAACACCAAATGAGATCAAGTGTCCATTTACTGATTTGCTGAGGTTTCAAATTGGACAGAAAAATGGTCAAGAATGGGCTAATCACTTAACTAGTTCGAATGAAGGACATATCAGGTGGCACACTCCATGGCAACAATCGACGACCGTTGTTTATCACTACGGCAGTTACCTAAATATTCCTCTTATGAGCACTCGAGATTGTATAAATTACAATCCAATAATGGGACAACGTCAACTCGCTCATTCTATGATGGGACCACCTGCTGAGGAAATGTTGGCTCCTTTTGTTGTCTACTATGAAGATGGGAATTTCACTGAGTTGATCTAAAAGGTAAGGAATGCTTGGGTAAAGATTGTTTGAGAAGGAAAAGAGTTAGGCGTGAAAAGTTGTGCAGCGAAAGCAAGTTACCGTCAATGGGTTAAAGAAAAAGTCCAAGAGATTAAGTTACCATTCAAGGATTCAGGTACCTCCCAAGAAAGTGAACCATCTAATCCAGAACTCTTTGAGAATGAAGAAGTAAGAGAATTAAAGGTAAGATTGGCTAAGATGATTGAAAAGAATCTGAGGGTAGAAAGGGAGTTTCGAGAGAGTCACCAAACTTGCACCATTTTGAAGAGAGAACAGTGAAAAACAACAAGCCTATAAAGAGGTTTGTAAGAAGCAAAAGTCTGTGCAAAGTCATGCAGCCAAAGTTCAGCATTGCCTTGAAGCTGCAAGCAAATAATTAGGATTGAGGGTGAAGGAGCGAAATGTAACTTTATATGAGAAACAACAACTAAAGGGTACATTATACAAGGGCGAAAAAATATTGAGAAGAAGCTTTGACTTAAGCCAGTGAACTTCAAACACAAGTGCAAAACATGGAGAAACAGATAAAGGAAATTATCATGGCATGCGAGGCCAAAATTAATGATGAAAAATAGGAAGTGATTAGAATCATGAGAGAATATGAAGCCATTGTGAAAGGAAAAGATGGTCAGATAGAAGAAAGAGATAAGCTCATTGAGTATTGGATAAAGCACTTTATACAGCTTGCATCATTAGCTAATATAGCCATTAATGACACCCCATGTATGTTGTCAAACGCCGAGATAACTACATTTTTCTAATGACAACTCAAAAAATTAAAGACTTCATCAACCATTGCAACTGGTTGGTCTCACAAATGAAAGGAATGATAGCTAGGGCTAGAAAAAAGTGATGTAATGACTTGGGATATGGGTAGACCATGTATGGGTAGGAAAAAGAAAAATGTATTTTGGATCAAATTGTGATGTACTTAGTGTTTTGATTTAATTTGGGATTATATTTTGGTGTGTTTCATTTGATGAGAATCCTACTTTAATCTTTGGTTGTTATTTTTAAGTGCATTTTTCATTTTGATTAATTCTTTTTATGTCTACAAACACTTTCAAAAAATTAAACAAATATAATGGGAAAACATTTTCCAAAACATCTTTATAGAACTCGCGCTCAAGTAAAGATCATGGATGAGTTAGAGGAGCACAATGAAGAACTGAAGAGCGATGTTAACCAGCTGAAAGAACAAATGATACAAATCTTAGAGGCACTGAAGTCTTTAGAAAGAAAAGCCATAGAGGGGACCCCTACTCAAGCACCTCTAGCACAACTCACTCTTACCTATTCACCAGGTTTCACCTCTACACAAAGACCGTTTCAAAATTTTCATCCTCATGAAATAATGGTGCCTTTGACCCTGCATGTAGAAAGGCCTCCACAACAAGCTTTGAAATTAACAAGATATTCAATATTTCCCATATGGCCTTCCCCCTGGTTATACACCACCAATAACTGAGAACCCACCAAACACTAGCCAACCACCAAATCAACCCAATCTTGCACAACCTTCAAGCCCACAAATCCAACCAACCCAAACCTCCATCCCGTCATATGCTTTCCTTTAAAATGCTTATCCCCAAGAAGCTCATATACCCCACACTATGCCTACCTCAAACCCACCAATCCATCACCCACCACAAATAACTAATCCTAGCCTTAATGGAAACCCAGCCATATCGCCATTCTATTCCCATTAGACCTTAGAAGAACCTTAGCTCAATTATTCAGAGGAACACTTCCAATCTAGAGAAAAATTGCAAATATTTGAAGAAAGATTAAGAGCTATTTAGGCGAGCAGCCATGGCATTAGGGAAGCTGTAGATCTTTGCTTGGTTCCAGATGTGATAGTCCCTCCAAAATTCAAAGTGCCTGATTTTGATAAGTACAAAGAAATGACATGTCCAAAGAGTCATTTGATCACATGCCTATGATGACAAGCTACTAATTCACTTTTTCCAAGACAGTTTGATTAGGGGAGTCTTGAGTTGGTATATGCATCTTGAGCGTACTTATATTCATAGTTGGAAAGACTTGACTGATACTTTCCTAAAACAATACAAGTACAATATCAACATGGCTCCTGATAGGTTGCAACTGCAAAACATGACTAAAAAGGAGAATGAGTCATTCAAAGAGTATGCACAAAGATGGCACGAACTGACAGCCCAGGTAGAACCTCCCTTATCAGAGAAAGAAATGGTAGCTATGTTCATTGATACTCTTCAGTCACCCTTCTATGATAGAATAATTGGAAGTGTATCATCAAACTTTTTAGATATTGTAATCATAGGGGAAAGGGTAGAAAGTGGCATGAGAACAGGAAAGATTCCCAACAATTTGTTAGAATGGCGAACATGAAGAAACCTTGATTTGGAATGGGTAAAAAAAAGGAAAGAGAGACTAATTCTATAATTTTTCACCCGAGAGAAGTTCCTTTCATCAGACCTAACCATGCACCCCCTTAATTCCAACCTACATTCCTTGCCCCTCAAATGTCCTACCCCCATGTCAATGTCGTTTCACAAAACCCAAGTCCCCAATCTTATCAACTACGACCTTACCAACTTGCTCCGCCTACTTTTCCCATAGCACCACCCATGAGACCACCCCAACATTGGAACCGAAACCCAAATGCCAACCAAATCAGACCCCAAAACAATCAAGAGAGGAAGCAAGTTCAATTTGACCCAATTCCCATGTCCTACACATAGTTGCTACCTTGCCTATTCCAAAGTTCAGTTGTGCCATGTCCAATGAAACCTATAGAATCGCACTATCCAAGGGGTATGATCCAAATGTTAAGTGCGAGTATCATGCTAGTCGCATCAGTCATTCGACAGAAAATTGTAAGGCACTAAAGTTCAAAGTGCAAGACTTAATCAATGCTAAATGGTTGAATTTCAAGGAGGACAATCCTAACATTAGGAGTAATCCTCTCCTTGGGCATGAAAGACCATCAGTAAATGCCATCAAGATTCTGCCCACGTTTTAAAGAAGAAAGTTGAAGAGGTTAGAACTCCTCTAAAAGTTATTTTTGCTAAATTGTGTAAGGCTAACTTGATTAAGGGTTATGTTCATGAAGAAAATATGTGTGATTTACACCTTGATGCCAACCATTCTATTGAAGATTGTCAAGAATTCAAACAGTTTTGCAAACCCTAATGGACAAACATTTGGTCCAAATCAGGCATCCTAAAGAGGAAAATGAAGTTTTGACTATTGATGGGCATTCCTCAGTTTTTCCAAAACCCTTGGTCATCCATTACACCAAATATGTAAATACTCCAACTACCAATAGACCCAGACCCATCACTATACAAATATCGGCTCTATTTCCTTACAAGGACAACAAAGCAGTACCCATCACTATACAAATATTGATAATTTGAAGGAGGACCAAACACAAGGTGTTAATAATCTTGCCATCTTGAATATTGTTGACATCGGTGGGATAACCTGAAGTAGTCGTATTTATACACCTGAGGAGTTGAGGAAAGAGCAAACAAAAGAGATAGAGGGATCCTTAAAAGGGAAAATCAAATTGGATGAGTTTGAAGATGTTGATGAAGGAAAAATGCCTGAAAAAAAAGAAGGCGGTGTCTAATGAAGAAGCTTGTGAGCTTTTGAAATTCATTCGTCAAAGTGAGTATCAAGTTGTGGAGCAATTAAATCAAACTCTAGCAAGAATATCTCTTTTATCCCTACTATTAAACTCTAAGCCATATAGGAAAACTCTTTTAAAGGTGTTAAATGAGGCTTATGTCAGCCATGATATCGCTATTGACAAGTTTAGAGGCATTGTTGGTAGTATTGTTTCAACCAATTATCTTACCTTCACTGACGATGAGTTACCCACTGAAGGAATAGGGCACAATAAAGCACTTCATATTTCTGTGAAATATGAGATCATATTATTGCTAGAGTGCTTATTGATAATGGGTCTTCTCTAAATGTGATGCCAAAAGCAACATTGTTAAAATTACTTTGTGATGGGTCATACATGAAACCCAGTGCCATGATAGTAAGGGCCTTTGATAGAACAAGGAGCGAGGTCATTGGAGAAATTGAAATTTCAATCCAAATTAGTCCTTGCACTTTTCAAATTTTGTTTCAAGTAATGGACATTGCACCAACTTATAGCTGCCTTTTGGGGAGGCCTTGGATTCATTCTGTTAGAGTTGTATCATCCATATTGCATCAAAAATTGAAGTTTATCATTGATAATAAGTTGGTGATTGTCTCTAGTGAAGAAGATGTGTTAGTGAGTAAGCCTTCGTCCACTCCTTACATTGAAACCGTTAAAGAAGCTCTAGAGACCTTTTTTTTTACATTTTAGAGATTGCAAATGCTACTTATATTAGGGAGGGAACTCCAATCATAAAGCCTCAGTTGTCTAATACATCCATAATGACTGCTAAAGTCATGCTTGATGGAGGTTGTCAGTATGGATACGTGTTAGGAAAAACCATCGCAAAAGTAGTAAAATGGTTATAGCTCTATAAAAATAAGGATAGGTTTGGGTTGGGATACGTACCTACTAAGGTTGATAAGAAGAGAGTCATGAAGGAAAAGAAAGAAAGAAGATTAGCCAGGTTGAAAGGTAGAGAGCCTAAGACTGGGAGGATCCCCATTTATGATCTTTTAAAAAGCTTCTACAGTGCTGGATTTGAGTTTCAAGACTCAGTGGCTGCTGTTGACAAAGATGTACCTAGAGAAAAAGAGGTTAACCTAGTCCGCATTTGTCCGCTGAACACAAAAGTTGGCAATTGGGAGATCATTGAGCTTCTTGTGATTTTTAATGGCTATTCAAAGTAATCATTGAAGGTAATCCTATTGTTTTGTCTCAAAGCTTTAGGATATCACTACTTTTTGAAAAGACTAATATATGGCTTCTTTTTGTAATTTGAAATATCAGTTTGTTTTGTAAGTTGGGACACATGTTTCCTTTTAAGTATATTTTTAAATGAAATACAACTTAAATTCTCAGTAACCTTTCGTGTCTTCTTTCTTTACCATTTGAATCTTGTCGTTTATTTTCTTTTTGTCTCAACTCTTGCATAATACAGATTCGAAAGTGACATGTTTGAAAGTAACAATGCTAATATCTCATCCATTAATTTTGATTGTCCCATTCATCAAGCGGTCGAAGATGATAATGGTGGTGATTTATCCACAGAATTCCTAAGGTTAATTGATCAAGAAGTGAAAGAGATCCAACCTCATGAAGAAATAACAAAAACAATTAATTTGGGGACTGAATATAATAAGAGAGAAATTAAAATAGGTACCCTAATGAAAAAACAAGAGCACAACAAGTTGATTAAACTCTTGCATGATTATAGTGATGTCTTTTCATGGTCATATCAAGATATGCCAGGCCTAGATGTTGACATAGTTGAGCATAGATTGCCACTAAAGCCGGAGTGTTTCTCAGTTAAGCAAAAATTGTGACACCCTTACTACTTATTATGCCATCAATATAAATATAATATTAAAATAATCCAAGCAGTAAGAAAGCCACATGTATGAGTTTACATTTGTTCACATTAATAGAAACTAAATACACCATCTGCATCAGTTATCCAAATACGTATATAGCAATCATCTGTCAAAATATACAGTCATCCAGTCATATAAACCTATACACATAGCTGATTTACATACAAAATAAAGTGGGGTCACGATATCAGAGACAACAACAACAAAAATGACCTCACAAGCTTTTCCCCTAGACCCATGATTATCAAAAATACCATTTCCTCCAAAAGTTAACACTACTCTAGGAGTAAATAGAAAAGTGAGTCTCATGGGTACCCTGATGGGGATGGGGTATGCCCGTGGGCCTGTTCCATTTCTATCTAACAAAAAGGTAATAGTGCCAGTATGGGTGGACTGTTGTCGTTCCCAATCGTGCGCCCATCTTCTTTCAGGATCATATTTGACTGTGACGCTGAACTGGTATGGTGGTCAGGCCATTTGTGTCCTCACCTACTAAACATATTCACATACAACACACATATATGCTAAAAGGGTGAGACAAACCCATTTCAACCAAAGTACAGTAGAAAACACGTCAAGATATTTGCAATCATTATAGCAATTAGCAACAACTCAACACACAATGTACATGCCATGTATGATTCTGTGCATCACCTAGTTAATTGCTATACTGACACATGCATGTGGGCCCAAACCATTTTCTTTTAAATTATTTAAATATGTATATAGGTATATTTTAAATATATAAAAACTATTAAATAAATTTTGATCAAACCACTTGAAATTAAAGAAGATTTTTTTTTAATATCTTTATTTTGCAATTCTCCAATTCTTTTCAACTTTCAACAGACCTTCTATATGCTCACTCCACATGAATGATAGTTCATTCCTCAAGTATTTTAGGTAATCAATTATTTATACTGAATTCAACAAACAATTATCATAGAAACATCATCACACATAAAATCAATTTCAAAAAGGAATATCAAACAATTGTACACTAAGTATGGAAATAATTATAAATTCCTTCAAATAATTCATATATACATAGCAAAGAATAAAACACCCATTTCTCAACATTTTTCTACTATACCCGTGAAAATAGATATGTCCCCCTCTTACCTTGAAGTGTATATCGATTTTTTTCTCACCAACGACTTCTTTCCACCACTTCTCAAACCACGATCCTAACTAAATAATCACACATAATCATGATCAATGTTAAGAGGCATTAATCACCCAACCCACTACTAGTGAGTTGAAACTATCATTTTCTAATCTTCGCAAAAATGGCTTACGGGTCTTACAATTATTTTCTATGATGTAAATGGAATACTATAAGCCTAAAGGTGATTAAAAATAATTATTTTCCCTTCATAACACTCTTGGGACAGCACCTCTAGACCAAGGGTTTTAAACCCCCAAATGTATTTTTAACAAAACAAAAAGCACCAAAATTATTTATTATAAAATATAGAAAGATTAAGCTAATTAAAACATAATTTAGAAACAAAATTTTTGGACAAAATCTCACCCTCATGCCACTGTTCCAGCACCCAAAAGAGGAAGAAAATAAAAAAAATTAATCGGTTAAAAGTGTTCAAAATGATGAAAATAGATGGAATATTAAAAAAATTTAATGAACTTACTTGGAAAATCAAAAGATTAGAGCCAAAGAAGTTTCAAAGATTTTGGAAGGAGAAGAAGAGCACTTACGGCAGCCAAGAGTGAATTGGATGAATTGAAGAATTGATCTTATCTTAAATAGTAAAAATAATAATATAATATTAGAATTTTCACTAATTTTTTAATAATTAATTGAAATAATTAGATAAAAATCCCAAAATTTAAAAATAATCATGAAATATATTAAACATAATTATAAAATAATTTTTGACACTATTGATCTTTTAGTTGGTGTCCAAAATTTTTACACGCAATTTCTGCTTGAGCATATAACTAATTTACATAAAATTAACCAGAAAATCCAAAAATGCTCATTAATTACAAAAAAATTATTTTTATATTCCAAGTAATATTTATAAATAAAATATAAATTTTTATAATTTTTATTATTATTATTGTTATTTTTTTAAAATAAAATGTTATTTTTAGCATTATACAGCAATTTTAACCAATACAAATTGACACTTTTTGAAACTTAAAAATTTTAAAATTAAAAATTACCAAATATTTCTTAAAAATATACCTAACAATTTTGTCTAAAACATCTCATGCAAATTCTATCCCAATTTTTCCCAAAAAATTAAGTACTATATATTAACTTAGAATTATATTAATAAATTAATCGTTTAGCAAAAACGAGGATGTTACAAAAATTAAGGAGAATGAGACCTGAGATGTCATTGAAGTTAGGAAGGAGGTTACGAAGTAATTTGATGATGGGTTTCCTTCTCATTGCCAAATACCCCCAATGGCTTGCCAACATTGTGCTAGTTCCTAAGAAAGATGGAAATGTTTGGATGTGTGTTGACTATCGAGATCTAAATAAAGCTAGCCCTAAAGATGATTTTCCATTGTCTCACATTGATGTGCTAGTAGATAATACAACTCAACATTCATTCTTCTCCTTCATGGATGGTTACTCAAGTTATAATTAGATCAAAATGGCTAAAAAGGATATGGAGAAGACCACATTCATTACACCTTAGGGCATTTTTTGCTACAAGGTCATGCCTTTCGGTTTGAAAAATACTGGAGCAACATATCAAAGGGCGATGGTGACATTATTTCATGATATGATACATAAGGAGGTTGAAGTCTATGTGGATGATATGATTGCCAAATCAATGACTGAAGAAGACCATGTTGTAAATTTACATAAGTTGTTTGAGCGGTTGAGGAAATTCAAATTGTAGTTAAAGCTTGTCAAATATACCTTTGAGGTGAAATCAGGAAGTTGTTGGGATTCATAGTCAGTCAAAAGGGAATAGAGGTTGATCCTGACAAGACAAAAACAATCATTGACATACCATCGCCTCGCACTGAAAAAACAGGTCCATGGATTTTTGGGGAGATTGAATTATATTGCCCGATTCATATGTCAATTAACTGCCACTTGTGAACCAATTTTTAAGTTGTTAAGGAAAAATTAGTCGATAGAGTGGAATGAGAATTGTTAAGAAGCTTTTGAGAAGATAAAGAAGTATTTACAAAATCCTCCGATACTAGTGTCGCCAGTGCTGGGGAGATCGCTCATTATGTATTTGACAATGTTAGAAGGATCCATGGGATGTGTTTTAGGTCAGCATGAGGAATCAGGTCAGAAAGAGCATGTCATTTATTATTTGAGCAAGAAATTCACTGATTTTGAAGATAGATACTCTTTGTTAGAGCGAACCTGTTATGCCTTGGCTTGGGCAGCTTGTAGGTTAAGGCAATACATGTTGAGTCACACGACTTGGTTGGTGTCAAAAATGGACCCAATCAAATACATCTTTGAGAAACCAGCCCTTACTGGAAGGATTGCTTATTGGCAGGTCATTTGTTAGAATATGATATTATGTATGTTACTCAAAAAGCAATCAAAGGCAGAGTTCTCCCAGATTTCCTAGCTCATCAACCAGTGAATGATTATCAGTCAATACAGTATGAATTTTTTGATGAGAATATAATGACGTTGTTTAATGAGAAAGAATCTTCAGCAAAAGACGAATGGGTCATGATGTTTAATGGTGCTTCTAATGCACTCGAACATGGGATCGGTGCTATACTGATTTCCCCAGAGAAGCAATATATCCCAATTATAGCTGGATTATCATTTCTGATTCTTTTTGCATTGGATTCCTTACTTTTGGGGCTTCAGTTTGGACATATGGATCGTGTTATTTGGAGTTCAGAGCTATTTCTATGAATTTTAGAAGTTCAAACTTTTAGTTTGATTTTTGTATTGCTTGTGTTTTTGCGGTTTTGTTATATTTATTTTCGGCCCAGCCTTGGCCCATTCATTTTTTATTCTTTTAGGACTAGTACTTAAAGAGGTCAGGGGCTGATTTGGAAGCACACTTAATTCATTTTTTTGGTTTTTCAATTTTGTAAACTTTCCCGCTTCCAATAAACCTCTCATTTTTTTTACCTATTCTTCCATTCCCTTGCACCTTTTAGAATTCCGCTGCGACTTGATCTGCATTTACGATTGAAAGACATTTAAGATTCTGTAATTTTGATTACTTTCCTTCTGCATTTCGCTCTCAATTGTGTCATCAAGTTTCAGATCGTACTTGCTCAAGACGTTTATGATTGCTTTAAGTTTATTTTCTGACCTTACATTTTTACAATTGCATAGGAAGTATAATTTGATTGAGTTGTGCCTCCTTGTCTTGATTGCATAACAAACAATTGATTAATTGATTGTTGTGCATAAGAGATTTAAGCAAATTCGATATAATCAATTCACGTTTGTATTTGTGTTCTGGATCTTGAATTGTGTGCTTGTGTTTTTGGTTTCCATTCTGTGTTTATCATTCTTGATTTTGAATCTCATTTTTGGTTTAGTTGCAATTGATTTTACTTGCGTCACAATTTACGTTCATTGTTAACTCGATTTGCATTCGTTGTTCATGATTTAATTCTCTGCAATTTTTGTTTGAATTAATCACAAACTCCCCCAAACATACAATTTTTTTCTTCTGCATAATTGATATTGAAATAATGTGCTTTTACATCCTTGTGAGAGATGACCTAGGTTGCTCCCAAAACTGCATGTTTGTTTGAGGAATCTAGTTTAATTTTGATACTAGTACGACATGGATGTCACTCTCGCTTCAGCGAGGAACTCTTGCTTAGGTGACGTGATTCTCACTTGGGCGAGACATATCTTGCTTGGACGAGATCTTTACTCTCCTAAGTAAGACCACTCTTGGCTAAGTAATTTGACAGTTGAATTAGATTTATCCTATCTCGCTTGAGCGAGACTCATCTCGTGTGAGTAAGATTGCCCTGAAAATATGCGGTTCTGGGCTTTTAGTCTCGCTTGAGTGAGATAAATTTCGCTTGAGGGAGACTCTCTGCACTAGAACTCTGATAAACACCATCCATTCACTTTAAAACATACCCTAATACCACCTAATATTAAAACAAATATCAAACAATATATAAATAAAAAATAGGGTGTAACAGATAGCCTGATTAGTGAGTGATTTTAGGCTTCTTTGGTCAATCTTAATCATAAATCTATGTCCAAGAAAATAATGTCTAAACTTAGCGATAGCCTCTGACTGCCTTTGCATTCAAAGAGTGCGTTTCTTAGAGAAGAAGGCTATTGGGTGATGATCTTGGCTCAACACAGCACTAATTCTTATACCCAAGGCATCAATCTCCAGTGTAAACACCTTTGAAAAGTCAGGTAGTGCTAAGATTGGAGCTTTAGTAATTGCAGATTTAAGATTCTCAAAGGCAGAAGTGGTTTGCTCAATCCAATTAAAACTTTCTTTCTTCAACAAGTTAAATAGAGGGACTGCTATAGATGCATAGCCTTTAATAAATTTCCTATAGTATCTAGTGAGTCTTAGGAAATCCCTTAATTGCTTTAAATTTGTAGGAGAAGGCCAATTCAAGACAGTTAGAACTTTTTCTTGATCCATTGCTACTTCACTCCCTGATACTGTATAGCATAAGTAGACTACTTGTTGTAATCTAAATGAGCATTTGGAGAGCCTAGCATATAGCTTATGTTGTTGAATGACTTTTAGCACCCTTTCTAAATATTGTACGTGAGCTAGCCATATGGGATTGTAGATGAGAATATCGTTAAAAAAGACTAGGACAAACTTCCTTAAGTAATTTTGAAAATTTTCATTCATCAAACACTGAAATGTAGCAGGGGCATTTGAGGCCAAATGACATAACAAGCCATTTATAGTGGTCTTGGTGTGTTCTAAAGGCTATCTTCTATCTATCTTTTTCATTCACTAGGATTTGGTAATAGCCAAATCTTAAATGTAGCTTAGAAAAATAGTTGGCTCCATGTAGCTCATCAATTAACTTAACAATTGGAATAGGGAAGTTGTCCTTGATTGTAATGACATATAGTGTTGTATAATTCATACAGAATCTCCATGTACCATCCTTCTTTTTTACAAGAATGATTGGAGAGAGAAAAGGGCTAGTGCTAGGAACAATAATCCCTTCTTTCAGCATTTCTACTATCATCACTTCTATTTGATCCTTCTTGCTATGTGGATATCTATAAGGCTTGACTTTCACTGGCCCAGCTCCTTCTACTAATGGTATAGAGTAATTTTGAGATCTATTTGGAGGTGACCCAGAGGGAACATAAAAAAATTACCTATATGTATACAGTAGCATAGCTAGTTCAGGCTCTATGTCAGTTGGCAAATCTAGGAGTTGATCTTGTGGACTATCAAACTGAGAGAATTATAGTGTGAATAACTTAGCAATAGCATGAGTATGCTGCATTCTCCTCATATGGTTAAACTAAGCAGGTTGTGGTAATGAAGGTTTATCTCCAAGAAAATTAATGAATTGATTACCTAAGTAGAATTTCAATGTCAAGGTATTATAATCAGAAAGATGTGGTCCAATTGTTGATAGCCATGCTGCACTTAACACCAAGTCAGCTTTAGAAACTAGTAGTAGGTATATTGGTAGCTTCAATTTATGGCCTTGAATTTTTACCTCCAGATTTCGAATGAGTCCTTCTTCTACCAATGAATTTTCATTCTAACAAAAACCTGTAAATTAGGAATTAGTTCTATAGGAAACTTCAAACATTGAGCCAATCTAAGCTGTAGGAAATCATCTAAGCTCCTACTGCCTAATAGTATTTGGACTCCTAACTCATTAATTGACCCCTAAAATTTCATTGTTCCCAGTCCTGAAGAGCCTTTTAGTGCATTGTAGGATAGATGATGATCATGAGGTGTTATTTCTGCAACTATTTCTACTTCATCTGAGGGTCAGGTTGTAACTTAGGTTCATCCTCCTCCTTCTATTATAGGACAAAATACTACTTGTTAGGACATCTATGGCAAGGAGAAAACTTGTCATCATAAGTAAAACAAAGGCCTTTGTCTCTTCTTAATTGCATTTCTACTGATGTTAACTTTTTGACATTGGTTGGTTTGGAATTAGGGGAAGGTAATAGTGAAGGTAGACTGGTGGATTTTAAGGACTAAGAGGTGGTTTGGTTTGTGTTGATGGCTTGTGTTTTGGATGAGAAAGTTGAGGTGAATGGTCTAGACTTAGGGACATATTTTTTTTCATATAATTTGGCTAATGAAAAAGTTCTAAGGAGTGAAATTGGTGCTTGTGCAATAACATCCCTTCGAATGTCAAGTTTCAATCCTCCCACAAAACAATCTAATAAGGCTTCCCAAGTGATCCCTGCAACACAGTTAGCTAGTGTCATAAATTGCACATAATAAACATGGACTGAGCTAGACTGAGTGAGCTTGAACAATTGAGATCTCGAACATTCATATGGAAAAGGTGTGGGAAGGGAAATGTCTGGTAGTGTATGGTGGAAATGTTTTATCATGGTTGTAACATCCTTTTTTTCATTTTTCAGTAAATTATGCTTTGATTAGTGTTAAGTAGTATTAGAATACATTTAGAAGAGAAATGGAAGATTTTATAGGAGTTTTGGTGTAGGAGATCTTACTCAGGCAAGGTAAATCTCGCCCAGGTGAGATTGAGTGTGCAAGAATACAAAGTTGCAGAGCTATCTCGCTCAAGTGAGATGATTCTCGCTCAGGTGAGATAGGATAAATGTTGCCAACTGTAACTTTGCCCATGCGAGAGGTAATCTCACTCAAGCGATCTGGGTTTTCATCCAGGCGAGATAGGTCGCTCAGGTGAGGACCCACAGGAGAAATATCATATTCTCTAGTTGAGCGAGATGGAACTCGCTCAGGCGAGATGGAACTCGCTCAAGCGAGCATATCAGAAAAGAGGAGGCGAGACCATTGTTTGCATATCTCGTTTAAGCGAGATGCCTGTCGCTCAAGTGAGATGTCGTTGCTCAAGTGAGATGTCTTCGCTCAAGCGAGTTGTCCCTTGCTCAAGCGAGAACGCGCAGAGCTGAGGGGTATTTAAGAAATTTACCGCATGAGAAATTCATTCTATTTCAAACTCACGTCCCTTTCTCAAGTTTTCTCTAATATCTCTTTTCCTTTTACCTAGATAAAAGCCTCAGAAACTTCGATCTCTCTCTGAATTCAAGCTTGAACGTTGAAGCTAGCTGATTTTAAGTAAGTTTCTTCAAGTAAAACCTTGTTTTCTCTGATCATTTTTCATGTTTTCGTTCTTATGGATATCTCTTGATACTCAGGAGAACTTCCATTCGTGAACCTTGATCTTTTTTAATATCTCTCCATAAACTTATCTTTGAGGTAAGGAAAGGTCTATTTTATTGTTATATTAGCATATTTATTTTGTGCTCATAGAGCACTGTTATGTGAATATTTGTTGATAATATACGATGGAGATATCTTTTGTATGAATAATGAAGGAAAAAGATGTTTGTTTGATTGTTTGGATTGATTGATGGTTTGGGCCAAATGGCTGGTATATGCTTTTATGCATTATATGATAAGTGCTTAATGTAGTATATTATGGAACTTGCTAAGTGATTTTATGAAATATATTTGAGTAAAGTGATATATGATAATGATGTTGATATCAAAGATTTACAGTTGAAATTATATTAATGAATGTATGCATGAAATGGATTAGAAGGGACTTAGTCTGAAAGTGCTTTACTAAGCATGATCTTATAAGTAAGAGAGAGAATAACTTTGAGAATGACTCTAAGAGTTGAATAAGGATTGAATCTAGTGTGAATAGTTACAGAGATACATTGGGGGTATAAAGTTCAGAAACGATGAAAATCTGGGAAAATGTAGGGTGATGAGCGACATTCGCGTATGTGTACACACTCTTTCTGAGAGTGAATGCATCACATGGCCTCATACTCGTTTCCTGACTAGACTCTTGACTATGCCTTTGCTAAAGAGCCTGATTATTGTACATGTTATATCCGTGTGGGCTAATTGGCGACTATTTACCTAGTTGAGTAAGACCTCAAGAAGTGTTGGAGGCATCGATATTTATGATCACAGTGCACTAGGAGTGCGTAATGGGACGAGAAAATGGATAATAGTTAGTGAATTATGAATGATGTATGTGTGAATATGTTTGTAATAAGAATTTAGTGTGAAAATGAATCATGTTGCCTTTATACTATAACTTATGATTTTATAATATAATGTTTGAAAAAGGATAGAATAGATGTTCATCCTTACTAATAATTTCAAGGAATCAAGATGACGGAGCCTTAGGGAAGAATTAGACTAATAGATAGTTTTGTACATTTTAGGTTAAATTATGTATTCAATGAGTATCAAAGAGTAAATTATTTTAAATTATGTATTCAATGAGTATCAAAGTGTTCCTTTTGACTTTCTTAGGAGTAGAATACACCAAACCTTGTGTGTATATATGTACAAAGGTACCGTTAGGACCCCAACAGCTTTCACATATCTATTTACCTACCACGACCACGACTCTCTTGGAAGACTGTCTAGATGGACCTTTGAGCGTGTCACTAGCACAAAGGTTAGAGCTTATTCGGGCGATCACTACTTGGGTTCAAATGAGGATCTAGATTCAAAAGACTTAGCTAAGATAGATAGTTGTAACGTTGGAGATGAGTAGGACCGATCTTCAGTAGTGGGTTTTGGAGAAACTGCTCTGGGACTTATATTTTGTTTATGGATTGTAAATATTATGATTATGTAAATGTTGTGCTAAGTCCCATTTATTTTGACAACAGTTTGTAAAGTTTGATGCTAATGTATGTAATTTATATTTAGATTTCACAAATTGAAGAATACTTAGTGTAATCGTAATGTTTATTTATTCTTCACAGTATTTATTATTATTGTTATATTAGTATTGCCAGTTTTAAAATTTCCATTTACATATAGAAATTAAAGAAAATTTTCAGTAATTTGCCATAATCAATTCATTAAATTCATCAAACGATATGTTCTATTAAATGATTAAGAATAATTTATACATTGTATGAATTTTAAGATAAGGATGTTACAATGGTGATAGTTCTTATCAACATGGGTGGCAAGAGGTGAGAAGAAGGAAAAGGCAGGTGAAATGGGATAGAGAGTGAGAACATAGTGAAGGAGGGAGAAACTGGGCAATGATAAATGCTTATGATAAGGACCATGGAGGAAACAAACCAAGATTCAAAGGGAACTTAGGTCACATGTTGTCTAAATCTATATCCTTTTTATTTACCAACCTACCAAAATATTTCAACATGGAGGAATTGTGGAGGAACTTTCAGAAGTATCGTAAGGTGATGGATATATTCATCCCTAACAATAAGGGTAAGCGTGGAAACACTTTTGGCTTTGTTCACTTTATTGATGTCAAAGAGGTCTTGATTTTAGAAGAGAGGATGCAAAGTGTATGGATGAAGGATAAGAAGCCAAGGATCAACCTGTCTAGGTTTGAAAGGGATGAAAAGGATAACAATCATAGTAGACCTTTGATTGGGGTATAAGCTTTAAAACACCAAGGATGGCAAAGAAAGTCTTATGCTAACGTAGTTACAAATGATAAAGGGAAGGATGTTCAATATGGAAGAGGAGCAGGGAATGAAGAGGTTAAGGCAAAGGATTTGTATTCAATAGGGTGGCTAGATGATTAGAACTTGGAAAAATAGGTGATGACAAAACGATTGCAAAGCTAAATAAAGCATTCATTAGTAAGGTCTATTATCCGGATTGGGTGCCGAACCTTCAAGCTAAGTTCTATGAAGAAGGTTTCTTCTCCATTTTTGTTACACTCATAGGAAGTGATATGGTTCTGTTAGAGGCGCCAAATGAGGATGATTTAATTGAGTTCTTAGATAAATCAAAAAACTAGTTAAGTAACTGGTTTTCTGATATCAATAGTTGGCATATAAGAGTCATGACATAGGAATGATTCACATGGGTTAGATACTTTGGGATCCCTATACTTGCTTGGAATGAACCATTCTTCTAGTAGCTCGTAGGTTCCTTTGGTGACTATCGTTATGTGGATTTACCAACAAAGCAGATGAAGAGGTTGGACGTTGCTAGGATTTTTATATGCGCCACTTTACCTGTCTTACTCAACTGTGTGGGAATGGTAAAGATTAATGATGATACCTTTTCCATAAGAATCATTGAAGAACTTGTGGGAGATTTCTCTTATCCCTTGATGCAACACAAAAAAGGAACAATCCTCTTTTGAGGAGGATTCTAATTCAGAAAAGGAAATTGTTGACCTAGAGGATAAGCTCTCCTCTCGTTTGAAGGTAAACTTCGATCAGTTTCAAATAATGGTGAAATTTCACCAGAGAAAAGGGTTAATAATTCAAACTATGTACCAAGGGGTAAAAAATAAGTGACCAATGGGTTGTTAGATGGCTAAGGAATGTTGGGGCAGGTAGGCACATGTGAAGAACTTGGAAAGGATTTCAACCACATCTCTACCAATAGGAAATTGAAAAACTTAAGGGTGGCTCTGAACAGAGTAGATGAGAATAAGGTCATAAGAGAGGAAACACTACATAAGAGAAGCCCACACACGGTCGTGCTTAAGGCCTTGCACAACTGTCCTCATCTGCGGGAAGCCCAATTATAAAGAGTCTTGAGGGCTTTCAAACCCTATTAAAATAGATACCTCAAGCATCGTAAAGGAGACTGTTTTGACACCATTTTACACCTTGGCTTTTTCTCTTTCACCTCATCTCTCTTCTAGGGGATCTTTGGCATATTCTTAGCAAGACTTGGAACTTCAAGCAACCATACTTGAAGACTGGGAACTTATCTCATTCTAGTTTGCTTTTCTCTAGGGCTTTATTTATGATTGTTTTAGTTCTTTTCTTTAGCATGAGTAACTAAGTCTATAGCTAGGGCTATGGAAACTATCGTTCATGAATTTATGGGATTTTGATGTTTGAATCTAAATTTGATTTCCGTTTCGTGATTAGATTTTATCCTACTACACTTCTCTCTTAATCCTAATTAATTATATTGTCAGGCGACCGTATCTGGGTTAATTAATAGATCTATAGGGCACAACGAGACAAAAGATTAGGTGGACTAAACCAATCTTTCTCTTCTAATCATTATTAAATTAACAAGTTCATAGGTTTCTTAAGCTTTCTTAAATTGATGTCTTGCATGACCATTGGGGATGTTAATTTAGAGAAAAGAATATTAATATTGCATGACCGTTGGGTATTAATAGTATTTGTATGAATAATTGGTAAACACAAGGATATCAGATTTAGAGTTAAACAAAAAAATAACATAAAAGATTGAATGAGAAAACTCATATGCCCTAAGTTCCTCTCCGATAAGTTTAACTAAGATGTGCATTGTATTCCTTACTCTTAGTTTTATAGTTGATTTTATAAATTCTTGTTTTAATTAATCTCGTATCTTTGAAGTTTAAGCAATTAAATTAGGATATTTTGAGTAATTGAAAATCAATCCTTGTGGAACGATATTTCAAGAATTTAATATAAGAACTTCCCAATGGGTACACTTGCCCTCTAAACAAGAACCTTCAAGGGTACCCGAGTCAATAATGAATGAAGAGAATGAGGAGCAGTCAGTGCAGAACATTACACCAGAGGAGAGGCAAGTGGGCCTAGTTTGCGTTGAGAATGTAGGCCTTAAACCAATTGAGAATGGCCGAAAAAACTTAGCCTCTAAGGAAATTGAGTGCAACTCCCTTGCCTGGTTTTCAAACTGAATTCACAACGTAAACCCCAAAAATTTGCCCAACTTTGTTTCACAACAAAAAATCCCTCAGATCGACCTAAAGTAGGAAGACTAAGGAAGAAGATGCAAGCGGAGGAGATACTAGTGGAGCCGCATGAGCAACAAATTCATTTTACGATAAAAAAGGGGTTACAGAAGCCATGAGTAAGCTCGAGACTCAAGCTTTGCAACAACATTCCATATTAGGTAACACAATCTGCAACTCTAATATTCAGAGTTGTAATTCTCTAATTCTAGAAAAGAAAGATTTGATTAATATAGCAACAAAAAATTGAGTTTAAGCAAGAAAATAGGAGTATCGGTTCAAGGGAATGAAGAGGAGGTTTTGGAATAGTTGTGTGAAATGGAAGAGAGGGACTGAAATGTGATGGCTCCAAAAAAGAAAGGGGAACAAAATGGTGATCAGTGAAGATTTTGTCATTTAATGTTGAGGTTTAGGGGGGATTTTGAAAAAGAAGGTTAGGGAGAATTTTCAAAAACGAAAAATGTGATATCATTGCCTTTCAAGAGACCAAATTGGAAGAGGTTTCTGATGGGATATGCAATTTCTTGTGGGGAGATGATCTGTAGATGGATCTCAAATCCTGCGATAAGTATAAGTGGTGGGCTTATGTTAATGTAGAATGTAGAGAAAAGAGACTTGTTATATTCTTTTAAAAGGGAAGGCCTTGTAGGGGTTCAGTTGGTGTGGAAGGAGGAAGAACAAAAGGTTATTATAGTGGTAAACATCTACTCATCTTGTATCCTAGCAGGAAAAAGAAAGTTGTGGGATAATTTGGTAATGTAGAAGAATGGCCTTGGTGGGGAGTATTGATGTGTAGCTAGAGATTTTAATGCGGTGCATAATACTAGTGAAAGAAGAGGTGGTTCTAATGTATCTAGTAGGGGTGAGATGGGAGGTTTCAATCACTTCATTAATAGTATGTGTCTTATGGACCTTCCTTTAATGGGAAGAAAGTATACTTGGTACAATAGAGACGAGTTAGCGATAAGTTGTTTGGACAGAATAATGGTGTCTGATGGTTGGTTGGGGCTATGGGGAGATTCTTTTGTGAAAGTGCTTCCTAGGGACATATTAGATCACTATCCTCTTATCATAAGTCACTCGAAGGAAAATTGGGATCCAAAGCCATTTAAATTTCATAACTATTGGATTAAGCATTCGGAGTTGGAATCAATAATTTCTAAGTGCTGGCTAGAACCTATCCAAAGTAGGTGGAAGGCGATTATACTAAAACATAAGATGAAAAGATTGACAGAGGTGTTGAGGTCTTAGAATATAGAGGTATTTGGTAACATTGATACAAATATCTGTAACATTTCAAAGGTTATTGATGAATTAGATTTAAAAATGAGGAAGGTGGATTGTCAGAAAGTGAAAATACGAGTCTTATGTCTAGCTTGGAGGAATTACACAAGGCTAAAAGAAATAGAGAGTCTTTGCTTTCTCAAAAAGCAAGGATGAGATGGAAAAAGTTTGGTGATGCTAACTCCAAATATTTCCACTCATGCCTAAAGCCTAAGCACAGTCAAAATTCCATTATGGCTCTAAAATTGGGTGATAGTTAGGTGAAAGGTGCAGAGGATATTAAAGAACATGTCCATGCCTATTTCCTTCAACCCGTAAGAAGATGGAGGAGACCCTTTTGTTAGATGGGGCTTTTTTTCCCACTGTATCTATTGAATAAAATCTGAATTTAATAGCCCATTTTGGTGATGACGAAGTTGAAGATGCAATCTTTTCATATGTTGGAGATAAAAGTCTTGGACCCAATAGTTTAATTTACTTTTATCAAAAGATTTCGGGCTCTTATGAAGTAAGACATTTTTGGAATGGCAGCTGACTTTCATCTTAATGCTTCTCTCACAAAAGCATTGCACTCATACTTTGTTTGTCTCATTCTTAGACCTATTTCCTAGGTAGAATGTCTTTACAAAATCCTATCAAAATTTATTGCAAAAAAATGTAAACAGGTGTTGAATAGTGTGGTTGAGGAGCACCAAAAAGCATTCACACCACAACGGCAAATGCTAGATGGAGTTGCTGCCTTGAACGAGACCATTGATTATGCAAAAAGATCAAAGAAGTCATGTTTTATCTTAAAAATGGATTATGTAAAAGCATATGACTCCTTGGAATGGTCATACCTTCTTTACATGCTTAGGAGATTTGGTTTTAATGATAAATGGTGCAAGTGGTTGGAGTCATGTGTTTGTGGAGGCTTCCTTTCAATTCTTGTCAATGGAAGTGCAACTAAAGAGGTGAAAATTGAGAGGGACTTGAAGTAAGATCTGTTGGCACCATTTCTTTTTGTATTAGCGGCAGAAGGATTAGGAGGGCTTATGAAGAAAGCAGTTTTGGAGAAGGTGTTTATCAATTTTCTAGTGAAGAATGAAGTTTTGGTTTCACATTTTCAATTAGCGATCGACAAAATAATTATTGACGAAGCTTCTTCACAAAACCTATGGGGTAGTAAAGTCGTGCTAAGAAGCTTTGAATTAGTATATGGATTGAAAGTGAACTTCCATAAGAGTAGCATCATTGGGATTAATGACGATGAGGAATTCCTAACCCAAGCATTTAAGTTTCTCCATTGTAAAAAAGGTTCGGTACCATTTCATTTCTTAGGGATTCTAGTTGGAGCAAGCCCACGCAATATGAACACATGAAAGCCTCTACTTGAAGCTTTGAAAAGGAGGTTAAGGTACTGGAAAAATAGATTTATATCGATATGAGGTTGCGTGATATTGCTAAAGTCGATGCTTAATAGTGTGCCGATACATTTTCTCTCTTTCTACAAGATGACAAAAAAGGTGGTTGGAGAGGTGATTAAAATCCAAAGGAACTTCTTTGGGGAGGGGTGAACGACGTCCACAAAACTCCATAGGTGAATGGGGATACGATGTGTAACGCCTTATATTTCTTTTCTCAATATATAATAAATTTTCATAAAAAGTTAAATAGTAGAGTAAATTTTTTTTTTTCTTTCAAAAACTCTCTAAATAGAAACAGACATGGAAATGATATAAAGTTCATAGATTAAAATTTTATTAATTTATAAGTACTTTAGAAAAACAAAGATTCTAGAATTTTCATCAGCAATAAAAAGAAGAGTAGTTTTACAACTATTTCAAAAGAATGCTATAGAACTGAAAATATTCATTACATAACTCAAAATAACTAAGTCCTATAGCAGTTCTCATCCATCCATGCACTGTGAGCCTGGTACTATTCGTCCTGGTTTCCTGAAAAATATTGTGTAAGGGTGAGTCTCTACCCTACCACTCATACATAACACATACATTCTTCACAAAACACATCTTATCACGATTAAAGAAAACATCATGGCATTACATATCACAGGGTCATATAAAGCATATTCTCATCTCAACGTGTATTACAGATTCACAATTTCTTTTACTTTTATCTGCGCTTACCGCGCCCTGTGGCCACAGTTATCCGATACCTCTATCCCGAGGTCTTACACATCCATGTAAATAGTCGTCGGATGGCCCAATGCAATACGGATACAACGCATGCAATAGACGGCCCCTTAGCAAAGGTAATGGTTAGGAGTCAAGTCGAGAAATGAGTGTGTGGCCATGTGGTGCATTCGAACACAATATTCCGTGCACAATCCCGAATGTCACTCACCACCCTGCATTTCCCCAAGATATCCCATATCGTCTCCATCTTCCACTCCCCAATGTATCTCTGTAACTATTTACATCATATCTTTTTCCATGTCATACTCTTTTGAGTATATTCACATGTTCACATATGCCATTTATCATGTTTACACATATTTTTCATTATATTTCTACATACTTTTCATCATATATATCAAACCATGGCATATTCACAATACACATCATTTTTACATAAAACACAATATATTCAAACATGAAACATCCATCTCTTCGTATATTTCATATCACAAAATCATAAAATTATATCAACCATCTCAATATACCTTATCATGCCCTATTTGAACATAATATCACAATTTCACCATGTACTCATCATAAAATCACATAAACAGCTAATTATTCTCACTTTTCACCGATTATTTCTCATAAAACAGGGATTATTCCACATATAATCACATACATGACAAGATCTATGAGAATACAAGTAATAAACATAACAAAATGATAAAGTAGAGCCCCCTTTACCTCAAAACAGAGCTTTTACAAGGATTTAACCAAAGATTTAACTCTAGAACGGATGTTTTCTTGAAATCCTTTAGAACAGACGTAGAATCACAGATCTGAAGAGAAATCTAAGTTTAGGAGGTTTAGTATAGGAGAAAATGGTGAGATATGACCTTAGAACCTTCGAGAACCTTGGGTGGGAATGAAAATTTCATATGAAGCCCCCCCTATTTATAGAAATTTTTTTGAAGATGTCAGCGTCAATGTGATGTAAGCGATGATGTCAGCATGATGCAAGCGTTGATGTCAGCGTGATGTCACTGATGATGTAAGCGATGATGTCAGCGTGAGATCACCGATGACATAAGCGATGATATCAGCATGATGTCACTGATGATGTAAGCGATGATATCAGCGTGAGATCACCGATGACATAAGCGATGATATCAGCGTGAGGTAAGCGATGATGTAAGCGATGACATCAGCGTTATGTCACTATTGACATTAGGGGTTACTGTACATACACGATTTCTTTCTGCTCAAAAAGTATTACAGATTTTTCTCATTAATATATTACAGGCATGACACAAAGGATAGGATGTTACACGATGTGCAAAAGCAAGAAAATGGGAGGACTTGGTGTAAAATGCTTTGAAAGGTTCAATTGGTACTTATTGAGCAAGTGGTATTGGAGAGCTTTGATGTCCAAAAAATGCCACTTGGAAGAAGCTACTAGCTATAAGATATGGTCCTTCATATTTGTTGCCAAATTCAAATATGTTGCCTAATAATGCCTCCTTATGGTGAAAAGATGTGAGAAGGGTGGGGAGCCTAGAGAACCAATGGTTTCATAGGAATATCAAAAAATTCTTAGGAAATGGTGCTGATATGTTCTTCTAGACTGATGTGTGGCTCGAAATAGAGTGATTAGCCTCTTTATTCCTAAGGTTGTACTCAATTTGTGCATATAAGGAAGCCAAAGTAGCAGAATATGAAAAGTGGATTAGTAGGAGGTGGATATGAAGTATTAACTAGAGGAAAGGCCTAAGAGATTTGGAGAGGGAATTTTACACTAACCTTTTGTCTATTTTGCAGGGGATTCAATCAATACAACACTGAATTGATAATTGGATATGGTTGGATGATTCTTTAAATGGTTACTCTGTTAAAGTATGATATAAAGTACTTTAGCCCAGTATAGCAAAGGAGACCTTCTTATTTGATATGGAATTGCAGGCGCTGTCAAAAATGTGGAAGTCATGGCTCCCACATAAGTTTCAAATCTTCTCATGGCAAGTGATTTTCGATTCATTTGCATCAAAAGTAAATATAATCAGATGCAAGGTGAGACAACTTGAAGACAATACGTGTGTGCTATGTTGAAATCATTCTGAAAATGCAGAACATCTATTTCTTCTTTGCCTTTTCACAAAACCAATTTAAGCTGTTGGTTAGATGTTCAAGTATCACCTTCAACATCTATTGCTAGTCATGCTTCGCACTTTATGGGTATGATAAAAAGAGGTGGAAGGCCATGTTGGTCATTTGGTTCATAACAATTTGGAGTGTATGGAAGATGCGAAATAACATTATTTTTGCATAGGCAATTGCAGATTCAGCGTTAATATTAAAGCATATTAAACTCAAAACTTGACAAATTCTAACTGTATATTTGCCTACATCAGTGTTCTCATTTATTTTTTTAAGCGTAGAATCAATGGAAAGCTTAAAATTGTTGTTTTCTTAGTTGCTAGATCAATATATTTGCTTTGTTTTGGGTCTTTGTAAGTGAGTTCTAAGAATGGAGTGTGTAAGTGTGTGGCTTAGTGTACAACATTACTTTCATTTACTACTTTTTAGCATCTTTTGATGCTCCCTATTATCAATATATTTAAGCTTATATAAAAAAATAAAAATATTCTAAGAGAAGAAAGTAGATAGAAGAATACATTGCATAAAACTATATTGATTGTTTTTTTAGTTATGTATGCACATTTTCAACTATTGAAATCATTCGAAAAAATTGATATGAAGTTTAGTGAATGATGTGCAATTAAAGCAAGAATTATTGTTGTGGTTAACAACTTAGAAAGTCCTAAACTACTAATAAAGAAGAACAAAGTGAATGTTCAAAATAGCAAATAAAAATTACAAGTTTGGTACCGTATTGCATTATATTTTCTATGTCATTATTTTTTTGGAAAGACCTAACGTGGAGTGTAGATAATTATAACTAAAGATTCTAATGATCCATAAACTTTAAATTTTATGCACCTAGAAGATGAATATCAATAATATCATATACCATAAAAGCATATATTCTTTTAGTTCATTCATGCATGTTAAGAGTAAATACACTATAAATTCAAATCCAGATATCGGTTACTAATATAGTAAAAATACAGTATTTTAAATAAACTTTAAAAAAAAATTAAAAAAATTTCATTTATAAATAATTAATCGCTGACAATAAAGGTGGCCAAGTAGCTACAATATCTTTCTACATTTTATAAACTTGTGTAGCAACTAAAATTTTACTAATTCAATGTCAAAACTTATACCATAAAAACATCAACCTTGACTTGAATGTATATTATTGTAGTACTTTATTTTCTTTTTCAAATTTTTAATTCTTTTGGACAACAAAAAAAAATTTCTCACACATTATATCATTACATTTAATTCTTTTTCAAATTTGTATTCAAACTGGACATTTACATTTTTTTTGAAGCAAGAAAAATCAAAGGAAAAAAAATCAATCCAAACTTACAAACTTGTGAGGGACATGCAATTAGGAACCATTGCTTATGAATACACTGTAGCATTTGTTGCATCTAACTTAAATATGTAAATTTTAAAACAATATAAGTACAATAAAAATAAATAAACATGTTTCATAGGTGTATTTCTATGGTTCCATTTCAAAAAATAAGATCCACAAGTCATTTACTTATTGGTCCTGGTTCAATCCATTAATTGGTTCAAAATTGGTATTCTTGTTCAGCACATTTTCCTCTTTGTTCATATTAATTCTTAGTCGTATTAAATATAAGTTTAAGTCTTTGCTTATATAGTAATTTTGTGACCGTAAAACTGCAACACAGCAAAATAATCATTTAATATTTTATGAAAAGGAATATTTCACAAAAATAAATTTAAAAATGATTTAATAAGTATCATATTAAAATTAAGATAGGACACTAAAAGCCATGACTCTTTCACCACTTAATTGTTATGTTAGGTATTACATCTTCCTTATAATGTCATTTAAACTCCAACATTAACCTTTTTTTTTCTAATAGTTTCTGGTTTTTTTTTAATTAGAGTGCGCAATTAGATTTACTGTTAGAAAACATTTGACATCTATATGGGGAAGGAAACTGATTCTTGTTTAAGATTAATCTCTTTTGAATATCCTAATAAGCATTTCAATATAACTCACGACCTTATAAAAAATATTTTTCAATTTTATTTACATGACTTGATTGTTATGTTAGTCTTTAGCCATGTAATTGGAATTGAACTTTTGTTCTTATACCTATTCATGTTGAATACACAAGTTTACAAACATTTATACAATATATCATTTATCCATTCTACGAGTTTCATTAGTCAACTAGGAAATAAGCTTTTTCCTTTAGACTTAGATGACGTCACCTGTATATAAAAAAGTTCTTGTATGTCATACACCATTTCCATCCATGCAAATTTAATATATCATAGTTAAATTTATAAATCTGATTTATATAAGTCATACAAAGCTTCTTTTTTTTTTTTCGGAAGGTAACATAGTCAAGTGGAAATTAAACAAAAGTACGGAAAGTGCAATACAAACATAAAGATTACATCATAAATCCTAAAGTTCCATCACTAACCTATGGAATTTCAACTAGAATTGTGGCCTACTCATCATCTTTTGAAGGGTCCTCCTCGGACTTAGTTAAAGGTATAAAAAGAAATAAATTTATGGTACGGGGAGAGTTGAATAGATTTTGGGTACGAGCATGTAGATGTTTGAGAAGATAAGTGACAATGAAGGAATGTAGGAAGCAAAACTTATTAACTACTTGGATAACAATGGTCTTAGAGTTGGGAACATGGGTGTATATAGGATTGCCTGAAGATTCCTGGGTGAAGGTAGGGTCTCGACTTTGATACATGTCAAAGGGATGGTAAAGGTAAGACGAAGGTGGATTTTAAAGTAAATATGTAAAAGGAACTAGCCCATATTGAACTTCTGTGAAGATTATGGTGACCCAACCTGGAAAGGTGCTATGATAATCCAGGCGATCTGCTTTCCATTCCCCTCCATCTTTTTTTAAGACTATTTCGATATACATGAAAGCATGAGGGATTGATATCTTTGCAATATGTAAATACTAAAAGGAAAAACAAGCCACAAACACAATTTATCATAGAAAAATCAGGGAGTAAAATGAAGCATCAAGTAACAAAAAATCAAGAAAGGATAAACGAGACTACATTAAATAAAAAAACCATCCATTTACTTTAAAATTCAAAGTAATGCAATTTAAAATAATGAAATTAAAAAACCCATCCATTTACTTTAAAATTCAAAGTAATGCAATTTAAAATAACGATGCATGATCATTTCTATCTATCGCAAGCTGTAAGTTTCACTAGTCGGCCAAATATTTATACAACTGACAAGGGCTCCAACCTCTAACCACTAGTCTAGTTCCACCAACTTGATATGTCTCAGGAGTAAGTAAAGATAAAAGAGCATCCCATAGAGACACTTAACTAGAAGATTTTGCCAAGGGTCACTCATAGGACTATTTTGGAGGCTTAAACTCTAATTATCCACTAGGTTGTCGTAGGATCCCTCTATATCATTCACCTCGCTTCACATCATGATACATTGATTTCCTTTTCTATAGGAGAGAGATATCCCTACTCATTCATTATCTGAATAGTCCAATTTATTTATCTAATTTTACATTGTACTCTTTTAGTGCTGAAAATTGTCTTAGAACCAATCCCTCTTAACTATTCAGACTTGTTATTTTGAGATTGAGTAGTATTTATCTTTATACTCTCAAGCATGCTCATCAACAGTTTGTAGTTTATTGATCTTATTTCTTTTCCTTAAGGCTTATGAGCTTCCTTTGGATATTAGTGATATTTTTTCCAAAAGATCTTTGACACATCACTAAAAAAATTCATTTATTATAAACACTCTTAAGGTCTGAGAATATAGTGGCAGTAAGCTCATTAGCCATCATATAGTTATGTGACAATACTCCACATGTTCTCACTAGCACTTTTATCCTCAAAAGGAATTTCTTTTACGAATGGGGAGTCTCAATCCTCCTATCAAATGTATTTATGGCATTTCAAAAGTCCACATGTAAACATGCATACATATGCCAAACAATTTATTTTGAAAATTTTTCCCAAAATTCACTATTGCAAGTCAAAGGGTATTTTGCATATGCATTCTTTTCCCAAAATAATTGAGATACTTTCTTGTTGCTTTCATAATTTTCTATAGAATTTTCTTTTATTAGCATTATATTATTATATTGTTCTGCGTTCATATATGTTTCAAAATTATTGTATGATAAATTATAAGTTAAACTTTATGTAATTCATTCACAGTTAAATTTGATTTAGATTTTCTAACAATTTACAAAGGATACTCATGGTCTTAATGCTTTAACTAATTTAGGTCACTTGTATAATTGTGTCATTAATCACAAGACATATTGTTTAATGTTCAGATTTTGAGTATGCATAATATGCCTCAATCATATTTAAAATATGCAATCAAAAGGAGTAGCCTCAAATTGGTTACAAGTTAAGTTCTAAAGCATAAATCTCCAAGGGATAATCACACAATTGAGGACAGGAGTATCATTAATTAATATAGGAAAAACAAATCTCCATAAAGGCTCAAAACTCACTTACGTGGGTATAAAGTTTAATGTAGAGCAAAAAGCTAGAAAGCTCAATTAATTTTTAGTTTCTTAATGAATCAAAAACTCAATGAAAATCACTCAATCTTGTTCTTATTATTTTCAAAAAATTGAATTCCTTGGGAGCAAGTGATAAAACTAGTAATGATGGAATCTCCCCTCCCTTCATACTTAAAGCACAACATTGTCCTCAATGTTTAGAGGAAGAAAAAAAGAAGAAAAGTGAGGATGAAGAGGTCAAGAAGAAAGAGAAAGGGACTCCCTAATTGGGAAAAAATTGTGCACACAACCACTGATGGGGTAACATAGGTGTGCTAGATGAAGATGAACGCCTTTGCTATGCTGCAAAAACCCTAAAATCCAAATGCAGCCACTAGCACGGTCATGCTTAAGAGGAGCATGGATATGCATGTATGATGAGCATGGTCGTGCCTATGTTTTCAGTATGGTTGTGCATGTATGATAAGCACAATCGTGCATGTGTGCGCAAATCCAATCATGTAGAAAAGCTACCCCATTATGAAAAACAAGAACTTCACAAAATAAATAGAAATGAAAAATAAAACACAGATTACCTCCTATATGTGCTTATTTAAGGTTGTGAGCCCAACATCCTGTTGAGCTATTGTAAGAACATAGCCTTTTGGGTGGAGGTCACTCCATCCATGTATATCTAGGTTCTTTGACCATTGACTTGAAACATCTCTTCTCCAGCTTTAGAAACTTCCAGGACCCTGTAAGGGAGGACTTTGAGTACTGTATAAGGGCTGGTCCACTTGGACTTCAATTTTCCAGGAAATAATCACAGTCATGAATTGTAAATCAATACTTTTTCTCCCTAATGGAACTCACGATGTAGAATATTGCAAAAATAAGTACTTCCATCATTGATAATTTCCCTAGGGGTTCCAAACAGAGAAAAAATATTTTTCTTAAGAAATTTAGTAACCATCCTAGCATTATTAGTTAGTAAAGCAACTGTTTCCACCCACTTGGAGACATAATCCACAGCAATCATTATGTATTCATTATTAAAAGACTTAGGGAATGGTTCCACAAAATCAATACCCCAAACATCAAATATTTCACAAACCAAAATATTATTAAGGGGCATATCATGCCTTCTAGAGAAATTACCACTCCTCTGACATTTATCACATGATTTAACAAAACCATAAGCATCTTTAAAAGGTGTAGGCTAATAGAACCACTTTACAAAATCTTATGAGCAGTTTTAGTGGGGCTAAATTGGCCTTCCACCTCTCTAGAGTGACAATGCTCAAGAATCGTAGTGAATTCACTCTCAGAAATACATCACCCAATCAAATTATCCCCACAAACTTTAAACAAATAGTGCTCTTCCCACAAATAGTATTTAACATCAGATAAAAATTTCTTCTTTTGTGAGGATGAGAATCCATGGGGAAAGATTTTACTAGCTAAGAAATTTACCATATCTGCATACCAAGGTTCCCCAAAAATGCAAAAATCCTCCCATCAGAGAATGTCTCTTTAATTTCTACCTTGGTGTTCTCCCTCACCGAGGGGTCTATTCTAGATAAGTGGTCAGCAATGAGGTTCTCACTCCCCTTTTTATTTCGAATCTCCACATCAAACTCTGGTAGCAAGAGAACCCATCGGATAATTCTTAGCTTAGCATCTTGTTAAACCATCAAATATCTAAGAGCATAATGATTAGTAAAAACAGTAACTTTAGACATCATCAAGTAACGACAAAATTTATCAAATGCAAATAGTTTTGTTGTGCTCCATCCAATGTTCTACTAGCATAATAAATTGCTTGAAAAATCATGCCCTTCCTTTGGCCCAAAACTGCTCTAATAGGTATATCACTAGCATCACACATGAGCTTAAAGGGTAAAGACTAATTAGGAGAAACAACCATAGGGGGTATCAATTAACTTACTTTTAAGAATATTAAAAGCAGATAAGCAAGCATCATCAAATTTAAATTCTATATCCTTAGCTAATAAATCAAAAAGAGGTTTTACTATTTTTGAAAAGTCTTTAATAAACCTCCTATAAAATGCCCCAAGAAACTCCTAACAAATTTAACACATGTGGGAGGCAGAAGTTTAGCAATAACCTCTACCTTAGCAGGGTCTACCTTTATACCCCTACTAGAAATTTTATGCCCCAAAAAAAATGTATTCATCAACAATAAACAGACATTTCTCTAAATTTCAAAACCAAATTAGCCTTTTTACATCTTTGTAAAACCAAATCAAGGCTATGCAAACAACTATCAAAAGTGTTGCCATAAACAGAAAAATCATTCATAAAAATCTCAATACAATTTTCTAATAAATCAGAAAATAAGACCATCATGCATCTCTAAAATGTCGTAGAGGCATTATACAAATCAAACGACATCTGTTTATATACAAAAATACCATAAGGGCATGTAAAAGTAGTCTTATCTTGGTCTTCTAATGCAACAAGTGTTTGCATGTAACCCGAATAACTATCTAAACAATAATAAAATTCACGCCTCGCTAATTTTTCTGAAAATCTAATCAATAAAGGGAAGGGGGAAGTGGTCTTTCCATGTGGCCTCATTGAGCATCTTGTAGTCTATGCACATACACCACCCAATTACCTTCCTTACAACAATGAGTTCCTATTGCTCATTTTTCATAATTGTGGTTCCTCCTTTCTTTGGTACAACTAGCACAGGGCTCATCCAAGGACTATCAGAAATAGGAAAAATAATACTATCATCTAATAACTTAATTACCTCATTTTTCACTACTTCCTTTAGACTTGAATTAAGTCTCCTTTGAGGTTGAACCTTGGGCTTGAATTCCTCCTCCAAGTGAATCCAATGGGTACAAATGGAAGGGCTAAGACCCTTGATGTCATGTATGCTCCACCTAAAGGCTTCCTTATTCTCCCTCAAGACTCTCATCAATTTCTCTGCCATACTACCTATCAATTTAGAAGAAATTATTATAGGAAAAGAAGAGGGAAGAGATAGAAAAGGATATTTAAGATTAGAAGGAAAAGGTTTGAGCTCTAATTTTGGAGGTTCTTCAATGGATGGTTTGATAATTTGAATGTCTTGTGCTCCCAAGCTTTCAAAATGCTTAGGTGTTAACCACCGACTTTGATTCCCGCTTTCCAAAGCTAAGATCTCATCTATTATTTCTTCTGTTTCCTCTAAAGCATCTCTCCCAAGTGTGAGAATTTTATCTAGAACATCATCCCTCAACCTATCTATTAACTGCATAAAGTCTAAAGAAGAAGAAGAAGGGTCATTCACAGAAATAAAATTATAAGAGTCAAAACTAGAGGGGTGTTTAAGAGAATAAAAAATTTTAGAAACAACTTCCTCATCATTTAGCCTCAGAGTGAGTTTCCCTTGTTGGACGTTTATCATGGTCTTTCCTGTGGCTAATAATAGTCTCCCTAGAATAATGGGAACTTCATTATCCTCATCCACGTCTAATACAATAAAATCTGCAGAGAAAATGAACTTGTTGACCTCTACCAAGACGTCTTGTACCATACACCTTGAGTAAATGATGGATCTATTTGCTAACTGTAAAGAAACAGAGGTAGTTTGCGTTCTTGCATACCCAACCTTCTAAAAATAGAGAGAGGCATTAGATTTATGGTAGCCCCTAAATCACATAGGGCTTTATCAAAATGAGAGCTACCTATAGTACAAGGAATAGTAAAACTCCCTAAGTCTTCGAGTTTTGAGGGTAGCTTTTCCAAAAGGATTGTGGAGCATTCCTTATTAAACCTCACAGTTTCAAATTTCTCTAGCCTTCTTTTGTTGCTCAACATCTCCTTGAGGAACTTAGCTTATTTAGGCATTTGAGAGATGACCTCCACAAAGGATATGTTAATGTGCAACTTCATTAAGATTTCCAGGAATTTGTTGAACTGCAGGTCTTTTTGATTGCTTCTCAGCCTCTACGAAAAAGGGATTCGAAGTTCTTTAGGCCTGGGCATTGCAAATGGCTCTTCTTTCTTCTCTTGCTCTGTCTATGCGACGTCAGTACAGCCATGCATAGGGGTGAGCTCGGGTGTGTTGATCAATGAAGCACAGTCATGCTTCTTGTAAGTCCTGGGTGTGCTACTTTGTCATCATAGGCGTGTTACTCTATCAGCACAGACGTGCATATGGCACTGTTATGCAACTTTGACACGTTTTCAGGCAACGTTTTCTTGTTTCTCAAAGTAATAGCCTTAGCATGTTCCTTGGGGTTAGGCTCAAGCTGGGTGGGCAGTGTTTTAACGCCCTTTGAGTTTACAAACTTGTAAATTGTCCTAGTTGTGATTTTATCTCGGATATGTCTGAGAACTTCTTGTCCATTGTTTAGGCTTGCTACTCCATCTGAAATTCAAGCTTTGAAATCCTTTGCTCCAATTGAAAGGTTAAGGGGGCTCTCTCCTTTCTGGCCTTGCTCTTGAGGTTGCATATAAGGAGGCGATAAACATTTGAATTTTGGCCTCCTTGGTTATTCTCCCATTGAATTTATGGGTTTACCATGCCATCTTGAATTGTAATTATTGCCCAAGAAATTGGCCTCCTCGATCTCTGGATGTTTTGTTGATGAATCTTGTGTCCTAGTAAGAATTCTATTTGTTTTGATAGAGTTTTCAACTTATTGAATTGGTCTTTTTTGCCTGATAGGTAGAGAGACTTCATTCTTTTTACTTCTGTGATGGTCTGTATACCATTGAAAATTGCTGGATGCCATCTTTTCTATCAATGTATAGGTCATAGTTGGTCCCTTGCTTAGGAAGGCTTCTCCAGTGGCTGCATCGACTGTGGACTTGTTGGAGGGTGAGAGTCCAGCATAAAAAATTTGCATCTGCTTCTATGCAGGGAAACCATGTTGTGAACATCTTCTTAGAAGTTCTCCAATGCACTCCCACGTCTCGAATAGAGATTCAAATTCATATTGTTGAAAATCGGAGATATTTGTCATCAGCTTTACAGAAAGTGATGGTGGAAAATATTTGACCAAGAACTACTGGAGAATCCAGCATAGGTCATCTCACGTTGTAATTGAATTTTATGAAAGTATGGAGAATCATGCATTCAGTCTTTCTGTGACGGAGAATGAAAAGAGACAAAGCCTTATAGCATCTTTGATGACACCATTGTATTGATGGTGTCAGTGAGTCAAAGGAACTTTTTCAGATGAAGATAGGGGTCTTCGTCCGATCGCCCTAAGAATAATGTGGAGTTTTGGGCTAGATTGATCAAGGTCAGCTTTAATTCAAAGTTGTTGGCCTCTATATTGGGGGCGACAATGCTCTCGGCGTCAACTCTAGCAATGGGTACCATGTACTCCAAAATTAATCATTCTTCTGCCTTTTTTTTTCTATTTGCACTCCTTCCTTAGCTACCTGTTGTCTTCTTAATTTTTGAATCAAAAGCGAGTTTTGCAATAGGTTTAGAACGAGTGAGCATAAAACAAAAAATAAAAACATAAACATGTTTAAATCAAATAAATATTTGATTTTCTTTGATAATTGAAAACTAATCCTTGGCAATGGTGCCAAAAGCTTGTTCATTGGGCAAGTGTACCTGTCAAAAAGTAATAAATGATTTAAAAATTAAGTTCCCAAATTATCATCCACTGAAATTATTTTCAATTACCAAAAATACCTTGATTCAATTGTTTAAACAGAGAGGGTGCGTAATAAATTAAAAATCGCGAAGAATTTAAATTCAAGAGTAATTTAAAAGACACAAGGAGGTTTTTGACAAAAATTGGATGAGAAAAGCCTAGGGCATATGGTTTCACCTATTACACCTTTCTATGTTGTCTTTAGTTTAATCCCAATGTTAATTTCTTTAGTGTTTACCAACCACCCATACTTAATCTATTAACACCCAATGATCATGCAATGTTAATATTATTTTTCTTAGGCGATTACCTCTAATGATCATGCAAGGCAAAAGATAGAGAAAACATAAAGAACCTATGAGTTTGTTAATTTAATAATTGTTAGAAGAGAAGGATTAAGTTTAATTCGCTTAACCCTTTGTCCCGTTTTATCCTATAGTTCCCTTAACTACATGTGGTACAATCACCTACAATACAATTAACTATGAGATGCTAAGGGTGATCAATTCTTAACATGAATAATTCAATTCAATAGGATAAAAACTAAACACACAAAGAAAATAATATTATTATTAAAGGTAAAAATCACATAAAGTGTGTAATAGGATCCACCATAGCCCTTCCTATGGATTTAGCTACTCATAACAAAATAAACAATGAAAAATATAATGAACCAATCCATAAAACACAAAGGAGAATTCAAACAAGAGAAACTCAAAAAGGAAAAAATATGAAAAGAGTTCTCGTTCTCTAAAGAGTGCTCAATCACTTGCTTGGGCTTTGATGAATCCACTTTTTATTATATTTTTACTTGCCTTTTTGGTGCTCCTTGATAGAAAAAATGGACTTAGATAGTGCAAATAATATAGAAATCACATTTTGAGTAAATATCATAGGTTTATTAATTTTTGGTTAATTTTCATTTAATTACATAGATATAGATTGCAATTTTAATTATCTTGATAATTTTGCAGAGTTCCCAAGTTAATTCTGAGATATCTTGACCCTTAGATGAAAGTTGCCTCCAAAGTAGCCACTTTTAGGAGCAAAAGTGGCAACTACAGCAAGTCTAGGCATTAAAGGTTCCAAAGTAGCCACTTTCAAGTCCAAAAGTGGCAACTCTAGAGAGCTCCAGGGACGCCAATTTGGAAGCATTTTGCGCGTGGCCACTATTGCCTTTCATAGTGGCTACGCGCATCCAAAGTTCCCACTTTCAAGTCCAATAGTAGCAACTCCAGGAAGCCCAGGATGCCACTCTCTGAAGCATGTTGCGCGTGGCCACTATTGCCTTTCAAAGTGGCTACGCACATCCAAAGTTCCCACTTTCAAGTCCAATAGTGGCAACTCTCGAGAATTGACAAACTTACGAGAATTGCGCGTGGACACTTTCAAGGCCCAAAGTGGACACTTTCAAAGGCAAAAGTGGACACTTTGCTAACATGTCATCCACTATAAATAGATTTTAGGAATTAGGGTACGGGACTTTTCACACTTTACACATTTTTCCTTTGCCAAATTGAGACATTTTCCCAGAACATTGGTGTCTTGGGTGACAGCCAAGGATCCTCTATAGGTTTTAATTTCCAATTTTCCTTTTGATTTTTGTTGAATTTACATTAATACTGCTTACATTCTTGCATTTCTTTCTTTCATTTGTGAAACCCATCTACATGGAGGGCTAAACTTCCTTGTAATTCCTAGTCAATGCACATGAATCTTGAATTCTTGGGATTAATTGCAATACAAATCTTTCTTTCCTTGAATTTATTAACCCCAATCTTTGAATGAAATAGAATTTGCATGAAGGAAACATTGCTTAATGAACCCTAAATTACCCAACGAAATTCTAATTCAAAATTGCTTAATTTTGATTAATCTTTGAGGTTGCTTAATCTTAGGGATAGAGATTGGAGCCCATTAAGATGCTTAATTTTAATTGGGATGTTAAAGTTAATTTTCGCTTGTTAGATTAACTTAATTCAAGGGAAAGAAAGGGGATTATTGAATCATTTGAAAGAATAATGATGGAACTCATTGATTGACTAGGAATTACTCATTTTAATTAATTGAATTTCACTAGTTTACATTTTGCTCTTGATTAAAATCTGGAAATTGACAAACCTCCCCCTAATTTACTTGCTTTAAAATATATGTTCACACTTGTTCGATGTATGTTCCCAACCAAAAATTCCTTGGAGACGACCTAGGACAACACCCTAGTACTGCATTTATTTTTTTGCATATTTGATAAGGATTAATGACAATCTTTTGCATGACGAGTAGCTAAATTCATCTCATCAAATTGGCGTTGTTGCCGGGGAACTTTTGGTGCTGAACTTATGTTGAACATGCTTGGTACTCTGTTTTTGTGTCTTGCATGTTAGTGTGTTTGTTTCATTTTGAGTTTTTGTGATCTGTTTCTGTGATCTGTTTCTGCATTGTTGTTGCAATATTTTCTACATCATTTTCTTTATTCAAGTGCTGCAACTTATCAATTACTCACTTTCAATTTTCTGCACTCATTTTGCTGCATATTACTCTGTTTTTTCTGCATTTTTACTGCATAATTCTACATAATTCTGCAGAGAGATTTTAAACTATTCTTGTTATTTCATTTACTCAATTTGCTTTCAATTTAGTTAGTTGATATCTAGTGCATGACCCGATCAAATCCTGGAGATTTGTATCCATTAGACCAGGAGATTGATAGGACTTTTTATAGGAACATTAGGACACATAGGGATCACTCTGAACACTCTGAATCATCATCATCACCTACTGCATCTTTGCAATCTGTGACACCAAATTCTGTTTACTCTTCTCTATTTTCACTTAACTCTAGTTTTGGAGCAATGACAGGTGACGAGAGGACTCTTAAGGAGCTAGCTGCACCAGATGTCACATACCAAACATTGTGCATCCAATATCCAGATGTGGACGCCCCTTTTGTTTTGAAAACTGGACTAATTCACCTTCTACCTAAATTCCATGGTTTTGCAGGTGAAGACCCTCACAAAAACTTGAAGGAGTTTCACATTGTATGTTCTACCATGAGACCTCAAGGTGTTCCGGAGGAGCATGTCAAATTGAAGGCTTTTCCTTTCTCATTAATGGACACCGCGAAGGATTGGCTCTACTACCTTCCTCCTGGATCTATTACAAGTTGGGACAACCTCAAAAGACTCTTTCTAGAGAAGTTCATTCCAACCTCCCGAGCTGCATCCATAAGAAAGGAAATTTGTGGAATTAGACAACTAGAAAGAGAAACTCTCTATGAATACTGGGAGAGGTTTAAAAGACTATGTGCCAGCTGCCCCTACCATCAAATTAGCGATCAATTGCTGATCCAGTACTTCTATGAGGGATTACACCCAATGGATAAGAGTATGATCGATGCAGCGAGTGGAGGAGCCTTGGTAGACAAGACCCCTGTGGCAGCCAGGAACTTGATAGAAAACATGGCTGCCAACTCCCAGCAATTTGCAACTAGACAGAATTCATGTGTTACTAGAGGTGTGCATGAAGTTCAAGCTACAGAACCAAACAAATTGGAGCACAATATTGATGAGCTAGCCTCCATGGTAAAGCAATTAGCTGCAATGCAAAAGAGTGCTATCTCTACAACACCTCCACCACCAATTCCAGCTACACTTTACGAAATATGCTCAGCTGCGGATCATTACACAGAAAGCTGCCTTACATTGCAGGAGTCAGACACTCCTGAAGGTAACTCCCAAGCCTATGCTGCAAATATTTACACTAACAAATTTCCTTTTCAGCAGCCGCAGCAACAACCAAACCGGGATCTTTCTTCAAACCGGTATAACCCAGGCTGGAGAAATCATCCAAACTTGAGGTGGGGAGGAAATTCCAACCAGCAAAATCAGCAAAGCAACAACTACCAAGCTGGTCAAGGCAGGCCACATCAGCCACGCCAATGGAATGATCAACAACATGGGCAACAACCTCACCAACAGCAGCAAGCGTCCTCATCCCAAGCCTCTTCTTGTCAGAAGAATGAGCCTTCATTGGAGGAGCTTGTGAAGCAGATGGCCATGAGCAACATTAATTTTCAACGGCAAACAGAGCCAAGTATCAGAACAATCGAGAACCAGATGAGACAGTTGGCTTCCTCTATAAATCAAATTCAGTCCCAAGGTTCAGGCAACCTCCCAGCACAGACAGTCACAAACCCAAAGAATGTCAGTGCAATTACTCTGCGGTTTGGGAAGGTAATGCAAGAGCCTGAAATGCCTAGGGAAAAGGAGATCTCACGCCCCTTGGTTGATGAAAGGGAGGAAGAAAATGCACCCACCACTCAAGAAGTGGTAGAAGAAGCTAAAAGGGCAATTCCACCACCTTTTCCTCAAAGGGTTATGGTCACCAAACCCAATAAGAAGGCTGAGGAGAGTGACAAAGAAATCTTGGACACCTTCAGAAAGGTTAAGGTAAACATACCCTTGCTGGAGACAATTAAACAAATACCCAAGTACGCCAAGTTCTTGAAGGATTTGTGTACACATAGAAGGCGTCTGAAGGGTAATGAGAGAGTCAACATGGGTGGTAGGAATGTTTCTGCACTTTTTGAGAAACAGAGAACCACAATGCCTGAAAAGTGTAAAGACCTAGGAACATTTACTATTCCATGCATCATTGGTAATAATAGCATAAACAATGCAATGTTAGATCTAGGAGCATCCATTAATGTTATGCCATTGTCTATTTTTTCTTCTCTATCTCTTGGTCCCTTGCAGCCACAGGTGTAGTAATTCAGTTGGCAAATAGAAGCACAACACATCCAGCTGGACTTGTTGAGGATGTGTTAGTGAAGATGAATGACCTCATATTCCCAGCTGACTTCTACATCCTTGACATGCAAGAAGAAGAGTCACTCAAAAATTCTGCACCGATCATTTTGGGAAGACCGTTCTTAAAGACTGTAAGAACGAAGATTAATGTACATGCCGGTTCACTTACCATGGAATTTGGGGAGAACATTGTGTGCTTCAACATATTGGATGCCATGAAACATCCGATTGAAGAACATTCTGTCTTCCATATTGATGTATTTGATGCATTAATGGATGAGAGCTGGACCAAAATTTTGAGAAATTCTTTCCTTAATTTTTCCCATTGTGTAGATGCTTTTGTTTGTGAATCATATGAAAATTCTTTGTGTGATATTGTGCTGAAAATTCTGATTCTTTGAATGAAAGTTCTGAAATTTTTAGTGTTGATGAAGTTGATAATTCCATAGGGGTAGAAGGTGAAGTATTGGATTTAGCAAATACAGTTGAACCTAACCCCTTTGCTTTGAATGTTGCAGAAATTTTGTCAAATGAAAATGCTAAATCACTTCCCTCTATAGAGCAACCTCCCACATTGGAGTTAAAGCCTCTACCGGAGCATCTGAAATATGTTTATTTGGAACCAAATGAGAAGCTCCCAGTTATCATCTCCACCAAGCTTGATAGTGATCAAGAAGAGAAGTTGCTAGAAGTGATCAAGAAGCACAAAAGAGCCATTGGGTGGACACTTGCTGATATACCCAGAATTAGCCCCTCCATGTGCATGCATAGAATTTTGTTGGAAGAGGATGCTAAACCGGTGAGAAAACCTCAAAGGAGGTGAATCCCATCATCCTAGATGTGGTGAAGAAGGAAGTCACCAAGTTGCTTCAAGCTGGGATCATATACCCAATCTCTGATAGCACCTGGGTTAGCCCTATGCAAGTGGTCCCAAAGAAATCTGGACTTATTGTGGTCAGGAATGAGAAGAATGAAATGATACCTACCAAAGTCCAGAACAGTTGGAGAGTCTGCATAGACTACAGGCGGCTGAACCAGGCAACAAGGAAAGACCACTTCCCACTACCCTTCATCGATCAAATGCTTGAAAGATTGGCAGGTAAGTCCCACTATTGCTTTCTAGATGGTTACTCTAGTTATTTCCAAATATGTATTGCCCCTCAGGACCAGGAGAAAACCACATTTACATGTTCCTTTGGCACCTTCGCTTATCGAAGAATGTCTTTTAGCCTATGTAATGCTCCTGGCACATTCCAGAGGTGCATGTTGAGTATTTTTTCTGATTTAGTGGAGCATTGCATAGAGGTCTTCATGGACGATTTCACAGTTTATGGCACATCCTTTCATGCATGTTTAGTCAATTTAGAAAAAGTCTTGAAGAGGTGTATTGAAACTAACCTTGTACTTAACTTTGAGAAATGCCATTTCATGGTAGAGCAGGGTGTAGTTCTAGGCCATATAATTTCTGAGAAAGGCATTGAGGTTGATCCTGCAAAATTGGATGTTATTTCACAGCTTCCTTACCCTTCATGTGTGAGGGAGGTTCGTTCTTTTTTGGGCCATGCAGGATTTTACAGGAGGTTCATCCAGAATTTCTCCAAGATTGCAATTTCTCTTTCGAAGCTGCTGCAAAAAGATGCAGAATTCAAATTTGATGAGGACTGCAAGGAGGCTTTCAACTTCCTTAAAGAAGCCTTAACCACCACATCAATTATCCAACCTCCAGATTGGTCAATACCCTTTGAGCTGATGTGTGATGCCTCAAATTATGCAGTGGGAGCTGTCCTTGCACAGCGGGTTGGAAAGGTCCCTCATGTCATTTATTATGTTTCTCAGACCTTAGACACTGCACAATCCAATTACACCACAACTGAAAAGGAATTGTTGGCCATAGTGTTTGCATTAGATAAATTCAGATCATATCTGTTAGGATCAAAAGTTATGGTGTTCACTGATCATTATGCTTTGAAGTTTTTGCTAAAAAAGACAGATTCTAAACCCAGGCTAATAAGGTGGATGCTTTTACTTCAAGAATTTGACTTAGAGATTAAAGACAGAAGTGGAGCACAAAACTTGGTAGCAGACCATTTAAGCAGAATAGAGGGAGTCCCTGAACTCATTCCCCTCAAGGATGATTTTCCTTATGAACAACTCTTAGAGTTGTGCACATCACATATACCTTGGTATGTTGATTTGGTTAATTTTTTGGTTGCAGGAGTTTTCCCTACAAATGCATCAAAAATTCAAAGGGACAAGATCAAGAGCGATGCCAAGCACTATGTTTAGGATGACCCTTACTTATGGAAGTTCTGTAATGATCAAGTGATCAGAAGATGCGTCCCTGATGAAGAGATCCCATCCATATTGCAGTTTTGCCACAATTCGGTTGTGGGAAGACACCTTGGACCTCAAAGAACAGCAAGAAAGGTGTTGGACTCAAGATTGTATTGGCCCTCCATTTTCAAAGACTCGTGGCGAACATATTCTGTCTGTGAGAGTTGCCAGAAGTCAGGAGGAATGATCACCAAGAGACAGGAAATGCCTCAGCACCCTATCCTATACTGTGACATCTTTGATGTCTGGGGTATTGCCTTCATGAGCCTCTTTCCCTCTTCTTTTGGTTTCTTGTACATTTTACTTACTGTTGACTATGTTTCAAAATGGGTAGAAGCTAAAGCTACCAAGACTAATGATGCTAGAGTTGTTGCAGAATTTGTTCGGTCCAACCTATGTTGCAGGTTTGGCATCCCACGTGCCATCATTAGTGACCAAGGAAGTCATTTTTGCAACAAGACAATGGAAGTTCTGCGGAGAAAATATGGAGTTATGCAAAAAGTTTCCACAGCCTACCACCCGCAAACGAATGGCCAGGCCGAACTCTCCAATAGAGAAATAAAGAAAATACTTGAAAGAGTTGTACAACCCCACAGAAAAGATTGGAGCCGCAGGCTAGATGATGCCTTGTGGGCACACAGGATTGCATTCAAAGCACCCTTGGGCATGTCTCCTTACAGAATAATCTTTGGCAAAGCTTGCCATTTACCAGTGGAGATAGAGCACAAGGCATACTGGGCAGTGAAGGCTTGTAATCTGCACTATGACTCAGCTGGAGAGCAAAGAAAGCTTCAATTGCAAGAGCTGGAAGAGTTACGTCTAGAGGCATATGAAAATTCCAGAATTTATAAGGAGAAAACCAAGAGATACCATGACAAGTTGATAGCCAGAAAATAATTTTGTGTTGGTCAAAAGGTGCTCTTGTTCAACTTTCAACTCAAATTTATGCCTGGAAAGCTTCGCTCAAGGTGGATTGGTCCGTTTATAGTCACACAAGTGTTTCCTAATGGTGCAATGGAAATCAAGTGTGAATCCACTAGCAAAAGTTTCACAGGGAATGGACATCGCCTGAAACAATTTTTGGAGAATTCAGTTTCATTGGAGGAGGTTGAAGAGGTGGATGTGTACTCTCCTATCATTTCCTTCAACCAGGGCCCATGTCATGAGTAAATCACTTCACACGTCAAGCTAGTGACGTTAAAAAAGTGCTCTGTGAAAGGCAACTCACAAGTGAATAAGCGATTTTGTCTTTCCCTCACTTCCTTTTTGCATTCTTTCAATTGAGTTTTTGTTCTTATTTGTTTTCATTTGTAGATAGATTTCTGATATAATTCAATTTTGTGTAAATAATTTTCTATGGACTCAGGATTTTTGCAGGGATTGTGGCAACAACAAACACTTTGGGTACTCATTCATGCTTGGTACAATTTGTTTTTTGTGAAAGTGGCCACTCTCATAGGCTATAGTGACTACTTTGGCTCAAGGGAAGCAATTCCTTCTCTGTAGTTCCCACTTTTAAGAGTGGGAGTGTCCACTTTGGCACCCAGGAGCTCGATCATTTGCGCGTGGAGACTTTCGAGACCAATAGTGGCCACGCGCAAATCTCCTCACATTTTAACTCTCTGGAGTTCTCACTTTCTCACTTGAAAGTGGCTACGCGCACTTGTCCCACAAAATAACTCTCTGGAGTTCCCACTTTGAAGCCCAATAGTAGCCACGCGCAATTCACTTGCATTTTGGGGCTTACTGTAGTTATCACTTTCTTCAATCAAAGTCACCACGCGCATATGCCCACACACACCCTCACTGTAGTTGTCACTTTCTTGGATAAAAGTAGCCATGCGCAAGTTGGAATCAAATTTAGCCTCTTAAGTGTTCCCACCTTTCTTGTTTGGAGTAGGCACGTACACCATTTGCACTATTCCCCTTGGGCCCAACTTAAAGTAGCCACTAATTCCTTTGAAAGTAAACACGCTCACCATTTCACACGATCCTCACCCCCACACAACGCCCAGCATGCAACCATTTCCACGTTCCCATTTCACACACTCACTCACACCCACTCACTCCCAGTCCCAAGATGCCCCTTCCCTCACCACACCCAAGGCTTCAAGCAAAGTAATTCTCTCAATTTCTCTCCATTCATGGTTAGGGTTCTTAGATTCCCCAATTTTGGGCTTTTCAATTTTACTTGTTTTTTTTATTGAAATTGAGATGTAAGTCTTGTGTAATTGAGCATTCTTACATGAATTAGAGAGGGTGAGGTCCCTAAATTGCACCCAATGGAGTGTATTATTCCCATCCAATTGGGCGTTCCCACTTTTGCTCCCAATAGTGGCCATGCCCACTTCCTCTTTGCCATTACTCTCATTTGTTGTTTTTGTTATGCTCCCCTCCTTCATTTTTATGCTCTAAACATGTCAATAATGCTATTAAACTTCTTGTTCATGTATGTTAGTGCCTGAATTTGGTTCGTGCCCATTTCCATGTAGTTTTGTCCCCTCCATTTTGTTGTTTTGCTTTTCAATTCCATGCCATTTTACTTTTGCTGCACTTCATCCTCATGCACATTACATAATTAACCATGATTGTTGATCTTTCTGGGTGTTGAACATGTTTTTCATGACTTTAATTTCACTAATTGCTGCATTATGGTACTTGAGCTTAGAAGCCATATTCTGCTTTACATTGGATTCACTATCTTCCTATACATAGTGAACGTATGCCACACCATTTTCTGTGCTTAATTATTCTTGTCTGTACCATTTGAGCTCTATGCTTTGCCCACAGAATGCCTCTTTTTATGGAATGGAATGTGTTTGTAGGCTATGTACCATGATTGACATTAGTTGCCCTCTGAGTCATATGTAGCACTATACACCCTTTTGCACACAAATTACTTAGGATGGTATCAAATTATTTTGCAGCCCCTGGTTTGATTGCTTGCTTTTGTGTGTTACCATGGAAGGTTGACCAAATTTCCCTGCACTACCCATTCACATATTCTTTCTTCTTTGCAGATAATGTCAAGCAATCCTAAAAGGAACACCCCCAGAACCAAGAGGAGCAGGACAGCTGAAGCCTCTTCCTCTCAGCCCCCTCCTACCCATGGCCCCAGGTTCAGGTCCCCAGAGCATGAACTGTATTTCAGGGAGAACATCCTAAGGCGCCAGATCGTCCAGGACAGGAATTTTGAAATCCAGTAGGGGACATTTCAACAGTTTCAGGAGGAAATAGACAGGCGTGGCTGGGGACTTTTCACCTCCTGTGCAGGCAATGGGTGGAAGGACATCACCCAGGAATTTTATGCTAATGCCCTGCGCCTTGCAGATGACTCTTATCCCCCCCAGGCACACCATGGTCAGGGGGAAACGAGTTAGTTTTACTCCAGCCACCATCCAGAGGGTTTTAAACATCCCTCCTCTACAGAAGCAACCTGGCCAGCTGGATTTCACTGCATTCCATAAACAGAAGGAAAAGGATTACCAGCCTATACTTCAAACAATCTGCATTGAAGGAGAAATTTGGGAAATTGATTGTAAAATGCAGCCCAAGAATCTGACCACCAAACACCTTCTCCCTGCTGCCAAGGTGTGGAGTATCTTCGTTGTCAGTTCATTCATGCCAGTCATCCACACCTCCACCATTGCAGTAAAGAGGGCTGAACTCATATATGCTATCCTCACTGGCATGTCCATCCATGTTGGGGAGGTCATCTGCAGTGCCATGCTAGACGTCCTGAAACGAAGCAGAGATTCCTTAGCCTTTCCTTCCCTCATCATTTTGTTGTGTCAGGATGCAGGTGTTGATTTTGGAGACTATCAGCAGCAAATCAAAACACTTCCTCCCATTTCCACTGCATTGGTGAAGGATCTGCTTAAACCCCAGAAATCTTCAGACCCAGGCCTCACTCTCCCAGTAGAATTCAAGCTCGAGCCAGCTTTCCCAATCAAGGAACAATTGCACCAGATACCTAAGTGGCAGACTGCCCTCCATGCTAGCCAGAACGCCATGCTCCTCCTACTGGAAACCATGTCGCTGAACATTGGCAAGAGGATGGGGATGACTTCAGAGCAGATCTACTACTCTCCCACCGTTCTTGCCTCTCATCTTCGAGCTGCTGTCCAGCATGACCTACCTCCATTCAATCCCAATGCCCCCAGAGATGTCCGCAACTCCAGTTCCTCAGAGGAAACAGAAGAAGTAGAGGAAGATGAAGGTGCCACCTCATCCACCTCTGATGAAGATGCCATTTAGTACACCTTTCGTGTTTTCTTTTATTTCTCTGCTTGTACTTATTTTCTTTTATTTTCCCAAGTAATTAGGAACCACTTGTCCTTTTATTGTCTTTCCCTTCCTGCTTTTATGTTACTTTCCTTCAAACAGTTATGTTACCTCCCTTTCATTCTTTTACTGAACTCTTGTTATCATTGTGCAGAGATGTCCTCAGTTCCATCAAGAGGAGCATCATTTTACCCTGAACTTTGAATACATCATCTATAAAAGGGGGGTGAACTCTTTGTCTCTATTTTGCATTTATTTGTAGCTTACTTTTCCTGCACCGTACTAGATAAAAGACAAAAATATTTTCCTTATTTCCTTTCTTCTCTTTTCCTTTTAATCTAGTTCTCTTTCATATTTTGCTTTTATGCTCTGATTGCATTTCCCATCTAACTCCTACTCATTCTCATTTTTGTACATATTTACTGTCCCTACCATTTTGAACATATTTTCTTGTCGGGTGAATTGTACTCTCATTTTGCAAGTTATTATCACTTTTACCATGGTAGTGAATTGGGCCTTTCTTCTTCTTTTCTGTGTGCATATTACATGTATTTTTGCATTCATCTTCTAGAACTTGCCCTGTTTCTTAATTAAATATGAATTGGGCAATTTTCCATCTAGATAATTGAGGCCTTCTTTGCACATACCCTTTCCCCCCACCCTTGTGCTTCATTTCCTTGTTCTCCACTTCTTGCTTTTGCCAAACTTAGTCAACAAAAATAATTCTCTTTCCTTAATAGAGGTATTTCTTTTGAGTTGCCTCAAGATTGAGTGCAAGAAACTAAGTTTAGGGTGATGATTATGCTTATAGTTGCTTGAGGACAAGCAATGTCTTAAGTTTGGGGTGGTGGACAGCATACATGTTCATAATACATGTAAAAAAAAATGATTGTCAAAGTCCATGACATCACAAAAATATGAACGAATGAAAAAGGAGAAAAGAAAGAAAGAAAAATATAGCAAGGCTTTTGAGTTGAAAAAGGATTTCCACATAAGGAAAATAAAAAAAAATGTGGTGAAAGAATGCTTGAACCTCTTAAGCTACATCATTTAAGGCATTTCACTCTAGTTGTTGTACTAAATCACTCAAAAGAACTCCCTCCTCTTGAGTACCCACTTGATCTTGTGATCCTCCTTGATTAAATTTGAGCCTATCCTAACCCCATTTGTGACCAACAAAGCCCTCATGATAGGTGGTTCATTGTGTCTAAGCAAAGGAGATTGAGAATATGGGCAAGCCTATGGTAGGGTGAGGCTAAATGCATGGATTGAGGGGAAACACTTAGCCTGAAATGTTATTGAGTGATGAGTGAAACACCAACTTGTGAGATGGATAGTTTCTTTGCATTATGTGAGTCACATGAAACCTTGCTTGATTCTTTTGTTTCAATTTAGTGGGACTTTGCATGGAATATTTGACATGAATATGATTCCTCTGTTGAATGAGTCTATGGTTGTGAAGATGTTGGAAGTGCTAATTAAAGCATGAGGTTGAAATGAAAATCTCTAAAAAAAATTTTGGATAAATCTAACCCTCTTCATTTGATTTGCTTGAATTTTGATTTGCTTGAGGACAAGCAAAAGTTTAAGTTTGGGGTTGTGATGAATCCACTTTTTATTATATTTTTACTTGCCTTTTTGGTGCTCCTTGATAGAAAAAATGGACTTAGATAGTGCAAATAATATAGAAATCACATTTTGAGTAAATATCATAGGTTTATTAATTTTTAGTTAATTTGCATTTAATTACATAGATATAGATTGCAATTTTAATTATCTTGATAATTTGCAGAGTCCCCAAATTAATTCTGAGATATCTTGACCCTTGGATGAAAGTTGCCTCCAAAGTAGCCACTTTTAGGAGCAAAAGTGGCAACTACAGCAAGTCTAGGCACTAAAGGTTCCAAAGTAGCCACTTTCAAGTCCAAAAGTGGCAACTCCAGAGAGCTCCAGGGATGCCAATTTGGAAGCATTTTGCGCATGGCCACTATTGCCTTTCATAGTGGCTACGCGCATCCAAAGTTCTCACTTTCAAGTCCAATAGTAGCAACTCTAGGAAGCCCAGGACGCCACTCTCTAAAGCATATTGCGCGTGGCCACTATTGCCTTTCAAAGTGGCTACGCGCATCCAAAGTTCCCACTTTCAAGTCCAATAGTGGCAACTCCCGAGAATTGACAAACTTATGAGAATTGCGCGTGGACACTTTCAAGGCCCAAAGTAGACACTTTCAAAGGCAAAAGTGGACACTTTGCTGACATGTCATCCACTATAAATAGATTTTAGGAATTAGGGTACGGGACTTTTCACACTTTACACATTTTTCCTTTGCCAAATTGAGACAATTTCCCAGAACATTGAAGTCTTGGGTGACAGCCAAGGGTCCTCTATAGGTTTTAATTTCCAATTTCCCTTTTGATTTTTGTTGAATTTACATAAATGCTGCTTATATTCTTGCATTTCTTTCTTTCATTTGTGAAGCCCATCCACATGGTGGGCTAAACTTCCTTGTAATTCCTAGTCAATGCACATGAATCTTGAATTCTTGGGATTAATTGCAATACAAATCTTTCTTTCCTTGAATTTATTAACCCCAATCTTTGAATGAAATGGAATTTGCATGAAGGGAACATTGCTTAATGAACCCTAAATTACCCAACGAAATTCTAATTCAAAATTGCTTAATTTTGATTAATCTTTGAGGTTGCTTAATCTTAGGGATAGAGATTGGAGCCCATTAAGATGCTTAATTTTAATTGAGATGTTAAAGTTAATTTTCGCTTGTTAGATTAACTTAATTCAAGGGAAAGAGAGGGGATTATTGAATCATTTGAAAGAATAATGATTGAACTCATTGATTGACTAGGAATTACTCATTTTAATTGATTGAATTTCACTAGTTTACATTTTGCTCTTGATTAAAATCTTGAAATTGACAAACCTCTCCCCAATTTACTTGCTTTAAAATATATGTTCACACTTGTTCGATGTATGTTCCCAACCAAAAATTCCTTGGAAACGACCTAGGACAACACCCTAGTACTGCATTTATTTCTTTGCATATTTGATGAGGATTAACGATAATCTTTTGCATGACGAGTAGCTAAATTCGTCTCATCAGGCTTCAAAGGCTTATATTCTTTACCAATGATCTTCAGTGACTCTCAACAGTAAAGTTGATCCTAACCAAAAAGGGGAAGAAGATGTGTGGAGGGAAGTGTAGAATGAAGTGGAAGAGTTGAATCAAGTCAAAGTGTTTATGAAATGGAACGTAAAGTCTCTTTATATAGGATGTGTCCTGAGTTCCTGATCGGTTGTATTTTTATCTTTTTGAATCAATTTTATCCATAATCAGAATCTAGATCCCAACTTCCACATTTGAATTTAAACTTTTAAACATAGATCCAACCAGTACAGTCATGCACCCTCATTAAGCACAACCATGTCAAGTGTGAAGCACGGTCATGCTTAAGTGCAGGACCAATTAAAATTATTCAACTTTTACTCAAAATATTCTTAAAATACACCGATAACTCTCTTATACTTAACTACATAAATTAACATTAAAACTAGTAAAAACTTCAATTATAAAAATATAAGCTATAAAATACATTATTAGTCTTTACCCAATATCTTAATTAATAATAACAAATACAAAGATTATTTTTGTAATTGTTAAACTGTAATTTATTAATAATTCTTAAAACTTGTTCATAAAAATTTACTTTTAAGTGGTCTCCAGGAAACAACTGGATAGAGATGACTGGATAAAATAGTCATGATTAGATTCATCAAAATGAATAAACAAATAACTAAAGTGTCAATTTAGTTCAATACTTAATCATGCCCAAAAGTCATGCTAATTTTGATTTTGGTTATTTAAATAATACTAATCATTATCATATTTTCATAATAGGTAATGCAAATACCTTGGTATGACGAAAGAGATGAAGTTTGCATCATCATCTTAATTGGTACACGTGATTCATGGCATATGCTTCACAAATCTGCACTTTTCAAAGCAAAAGATTGTTGTGTGAAGGAGACCAAACAGTAGTACCTAGACGCTTTTTTTAGCTGTAGTTGTAATTTGACTAATTTCAACATGGTATTATGTTTTTGGTGTTTGGTTAGAGTTTTGGCATTGTATTTATATTTATGGTTGACAAGTAGACTTGCAAAGTGATTGACAATGGATTTAGTTTGGGGTGGTGATAAGATAGTAAATATAAAAGGATGAAGAGTTGAGCGTTGATGATTTATTTGAGCTCTTATTCAAATTTTCTCAATCCTTAGATATGTCTCTCTAATATCTCACCTTCTCTTCTTTTTCTTTTTTATTATTGTATTATTTATTTATTATTATTTTCTCATCCTCCATTTGCTCTGTCAATGTCTACCTTCTTTCTATGCCGACTCCTCTAATTTGTAGATATAATTTACTTTTTTTTTTTAGTTTTATTAACGCTTGAGTTTTTTTAGTTATTAAAAATCTTTAGCCTAACTTTCCCAAAAGCTATATTTTGTAGACATGCTAAGATGGGTTGAAGTCTTAAATCCATTCTACTTTAACCACTAAATAAAAAAAAAAGAATAGTGGAGTAGTCTATCTATTTTGGGGAGTAATTAATAATTATTATATTATTTGTTTATAATATTTATTAAATTATTTTTTTAAATAACTTAAAAATTTATATTTTAAATATAGAACATGTTTACAAAATAAAAAAAATTATTAAGTTATATTAAAATTTGTATCATAAAAAATAATATCAAACATATTTATATTAAAGAATATTATAAAATAAAATAAAATTTAGCTTTTGTATTTTTTATTTTTTAAATAAATTTAATATGGTATGTTAATAATTGTGATTTTAATTAAGAATTATTAATAAATTTTTTTAGCAATACAATAATTAAATGATAAAAAAATGCTATAAAATAAGTTATTAAAATAAAAAATAATTAATTTAAATAAAATTAAATGAACAACTATTAAACTTTAATAAATTCAATCAATTTAAGTATTTTTATTATTTTTAAATAAATTTAATAATTTTAGATTCATTATAATTTAAGTTTATACTTGGTATGGTTATTTTTAATATAAATATATAAAACTTTAAATAATTATTTTTAATAAATTTTATATAGATATATAGATATAGTTAGATTGTTTACTAAAACAATTGTTCAAAAAATAAAAAAGATATAGTTATAATATTTATTTAAAATTTAATAATAAATAAATATTTATATAAATTAAAAAATTAATTATTAATAAAAAATTAATTATTACTTAATTTAGTAATTTATATGTAATATATAAGTATGTGTTTTTATTTATTGTTTATATAATTTTTTTATTATATTAATATTATATCATAGTTAATTTTATATATATTTACTAAATTAAAATAATAAATTAATGAAGTAAATAAAATTAAGTATTTAATTTTAATTTTAATTTTAATTTGATAATAATAATAATAATAATAATAATAATAATAATAATAATAATAACTATATATATTTAAAAATTTAGAAATACAAGATATTTTAATTTAAAAATAAATTATATCAAATTAAAATAGTCAAAAGTTAAAATTGTAAATATTCATTAACTCTTATTATAAATTCTTATTGTATTCATAAATTACTTTTGTGCATCCATAAATTTTACAATATAAAATATTTTGTGTTTACAATTTTCACAATGACAATATATTTTTTTTAATACATTAACTTTTATTTAGTTGACCCAACAAATTCTACATGTTTTTATTGTTAACTTTATGTATTTATTGTGACTTTATTGATTAAACTTGATATGTTTTTATATAAACGATATATATTCTTATAAAAAAGAAAAAAAATTAATATTCTTTATAATTTTATAAAAATAAATTAAGAAAAAATTATACTATAAAAATTTTATAACATGAAATATTTTATAGTTAATACTCAATAATATTTTTTAAAATGTTATAAAATTATTTATAAAATTCTAAAAAATTATTATTTAATAATAATACAGATCAAAATTAGATAAATATAAAATTTAATTTGATAATAAATTATTATATTTATTTTAAATAATAACAATAATTACTATAAATATGTAATATTATAGAAATTTAATTATTTATCTATTTTTTAAACAATTTTATTTGTCTACAAGTTTATAAAAAATGTGTTAACATAAAATAAATATTTTAATTATTATTTCATAAGATAGTATATGATTATCCAATTAAAAAGTAAGTTAAGATATTTTTTTGAAAAGGTAGTAGATTAAAATTAAATTAGTTATGACTGACCATTTAACAGCTATTATTTTGATTTTATTCTCTACTAATGTGAAATATCTTAATAGCTAAGGTTAAACATTTGGTGCACAAATATTGGACAATCTGAATTGGATAGATTTTATTCATATCGGAATAATAGGTCGAATGGACTAATGAAATAAGAGAGTCAAATTTTGAATTTTAGTTAAAATTAATCAATTTAAGATATACAATTTTTCTCTTCACAAAACACTTTTAAATTTTTTAAAATAAATACAGAAAAAAAAATTATTTTGTCAGCGCCAGACATTCCATGAAATTTAAGTAAATAGACAAACCCCCCCCCCCCCCCAAACACCAATTTATCCTAATGTTGGTGTGAAGTTGCACATTATCATCTATTTAAATACATACCACGTACACTTTGGATATATCTACACTACTTAATCCTTTTCTATATATATAGTTAATACTCTTTGATATTTTTTTAGCTTAAAATAAAACTTGATAAGTATAATTATATATGTTAATGCATTTGTCTCCCATTAGACTTTTAAAGATTTAAACTTAAATTGAATAAAGTTTTAGATAAATAATTATAAGCTTTAAAACTTAATTTGAATAAAATTTTAAATAAATAATTATAAGAGCTAAAAATAACAAATTTAAATGAATAACCTTTTCTTATAAATTAAAATCAATCTAAAAAATAAAAGAGTATGAGTTGATTTTCACTTATAAAAAAATTATTTTACTTTTTTTTCTTTTTTTTCTTTAAGCACTTATTGATAAATTTATCCAAATTGAACTTTAGTAAATAAAATTATTTAAAATTTTAAAATGTAATCTTTAGTCTTTAATGAATTTTGTGACCAAATAAATTTCTCACTTAAAATCATGATAAGGTTTATCTTCTTGTAGTCATTTATAAATAAGTTTCTCAACCATCATTTAATATTTAGTATTTTGTTAACTTCAATCTTTAAAATTAAATTTAAATAAAAAGTTTTTATTAGAAAAGAATGCATTCATTGTACTAATATAAATTTAATAAATAAATATTTTTAATAATTTTTACTATTATTATATATTTAATCTCAACTTTAAGGATTAAAATAAATATTTTTTTAAATTACAATTAATTTATTTTGTATTATTACTTTTGCCATTTATATGGATAAATATGGTGATACTTCTTGTCATTAAACTTAAAAAATAATAAATTATTAAGAGAGAGAAAGGAAAATGTAAATGAGCTGAGATAGTAAAGTGGTCAAGTGAACACATTTTTAATAAGAATGCAATTGTAGTGTTAATTTAAACGAATGATTAATAAAAAATGTATGGAGAACCTGGACCAAAAAAATCTATTAAATGAGTGGGCTTGGACTCCAAAAAAATAAGGCCTGAAATTATCTTGAGTCATTTTGGCTAGGTCCAGATAAGTATGATACCTAGTAGGGTTTTAACCAAGTTAATCCGTGTGGACTCGAGCAACCTGCATATATATATTTTTTATACTAAACACTAAGTTTTAAGAAATTTGGGAGATAACATTTTAGTTTTAGAACCCTAAAATTAAAATCCTCAACTATTTACTTTTGTGTGTATAGAAATAAAAAAAAATGGTTGTTATAAAAAAAAAACTAAAAGAAAAAGAATGAGTAGCCGGATACAACTTTCAAAAAACTTAAAAAATGATTTAATACAAAAACTGGACAAAAAATAAAAAAGTGGCCAGTTAGGCTATTTTTGTAACAGCCTAAAATGGCCTCTTACAAACACGGAAAAAAAAAACAGTAGCTTATTGTTACAAAAACAATAAAAAAATTGACTTATTACAAAAATAGAAAAAATAACAAAAAAAAAATTATTCAGACTATCAGACTGGCCCGCAGAAGCCTATAGCCTACATAAGACAAGACTTAGACAATAAAAATGCAAGTCCATTTTTACCTTGGGTTAAATGAGTCTGACCTGTTTGAGCCCATTCATATTGGAAAGGCCAAATCGTCTATCTTAACAGCTCTAAATACCATATTAAAAGTTAATAATAAAAGCTTCTATTGACTATTCTACCAAGGAAAATATTGCCCCATTAAAAATTCAACTTGTAACTTTGTGTAAAAGCTTGAGGATTCAACTCTTCACAATTTGTACCTAGAAATAGTTTATAATATCAATCAAAATAAAAGTTACAATTTGTAATGTTAAAATAAATTTGCATAAATGGTCCATTCACATCTTTACATCTTATTTTTTATTTTTCATAAATGGTCTTCACATTCATTGGTTGAGTATGAATAATGTGAATGACACCTTTACGGACAAACTTCATGTGTGCTCTATTGTTGATGGATTTGATTTTCATGCAGACATCAATGGAGACATTGATTGCACTTAGACAGCAAAAGAAAATAAAGAGAAGAGAAATAATAGAAAATTAAGACTAAAGCAAACCAGATATCATAAAATGCCCTTACATAATTTCTTTTCACCTACATTTATTTTACAAAGAAAATAAGCTTATTACAATTTAAACAATAGATTTTTTATTTAGATGCATATGTTGCCAAAATAAAATACGTATAACTTGATATTTTCCTATCTTTCAGTCAGTAACATTGTTTTTACATTGGAGTAATCATATTTAAACACATGTTTTAGGTGTCTATATGCGACACCGTATAAGAAAAGAAATCAAGTATTAGGTTGCACCAAACTTATTCTACACACGCGCACAAGTTACCAAACCTCATAGAAAAAAATTCTCGAACTCTCCCATCCAGTCATGTGTCTTGTTCATCTTCTTCTTCAAAGGAAAAAAACTTCTGCTGCTAACCGCCTAGTGGCCTTTCGTTCATCCTCTTTTTTTTCTTCTTGAAAGGAAAAAAAAACTTCTTCTGCTAACTGCCCAATGACCTTTCCTTCGTCCTCTTCTTCTTCTGGAAAAAATCCAAAAAAAATAAAATAAAATTTGAATGACTCTCGCCCTTGTTCATGTTATTGAATGTCCTCTTCTTGAATGACTATCGCCCTTCTTCTTGTATGTCCTCTTTTTTGCCTATGTTCTTGTTCTTCTTCTACAAAAAAGAAACATTTCTCACTCCCACCCACTATTCATTCTTCTGTGACTCTCTCTCACTTGTTGTTTGCAACCTACTCCTTTGTATATGCATATTGACCCTAATTCTAGCCTCTGTATTTTGAAAGCTTGAAATACTGGTTGGCCATCACTCGCAGCATCACAGGTACTTTTTCCTTCCTCTTCTTTGGGTTTTGTACAATGTTATGGGTACAGATAATGTCAATGAGTACACTGAATTCATTTTAGATTCCTCTGTGGTGGCCTTATAGACAACGACACTTAGTGAATGTAGGCAATTTGACATATTAAATTAGTAATTTTTTGACTTAAGTTCTGGTAATTTAGTGTATTAGTTGGTAATTCTTCAGGTGTGTCTTGTATTGATGAGTAATTAGAAATAATTTTATATTATGCTATTGTGGCCTTCAAGACAACAACATTTAGTGAATGTAGGTAATCCAGCATCGGAGGTAGTAATTTTTTGTCCAATATACTAATAATTTAGTGTATAAGTTAGTAATCTATCATGTTTGTAAATTTGCCTCCTACTCCCATCATTAGACTAGCTAACATATTGACTTGGGGATAATACAATGGTATATACTGTAATTCTGAATAATATACTACAATTAAAATAATAACAATTTTCTCTTAAATGAAAGGTATATAGATGGTAATTGACCATAAAAAGCTGGTAATTCAATGTTCAAAGTGATGGTAATTGATTATAGAAGTTGGTAATGTTACAGTGTGTACACATAATTTTTTTTTAACTTCTCTAATATGTGTTACTGAACTTAATTAATGGACTTTTGGTATATGTTAAGCTTAATTTGTGACGTCCTATTTTTTTGGTTTTATAGGATTTAGCTGACACAGATTTATCCGTCGACATGGATACAATCAAACCTCACGATAGTCTTTAACAAATTGTTGAAGAACAAGTTCAAAATTTATACTTGTCTATCATTATTTTCACAGCTTTTGTACAAGTAAATGACAGTTACAAGCATTATTACGTGCAGGTTAGGCTAAGGATAGATAAGTTATGGTCCCATTTTGTTTTGAATGGGTAAGATTAGTAGAAACAATCTTGAAATCTGCATAGTACTTATGTATTCCTTATTTAATAATCAACAATGTTTGTCTATGTAGGATGATACGTACATATTGTTCATGGACTTTTTGTTTCACCATGCACAATATTTTTTTTGGTTGGAGATATGATATGTTAAGATGATGTGGTCTGAAAGGTAGGATAATAGACTTCAAGATTTGAACCATACTATTCTTTTTTTTTTTTTTGTATATTGTAAATAGCAACATAGATGATTTGTGATTAGCCTATTCAACATGGTTTCTTGGCCACCAGAGTTTTTTATTTGTTGTTATCTGTAAGATAGGACACAGTGAATGGCAGAAGAACAAAATCTTGACATTATCGTTTGTAAAGTTGTAAATTGTGGAATGGAATATATTATTGTGGTTTTTGTTTGTAAATATAATGTATGATACTAAAACTGAAATGGTTACAATTTTGTCTTAATTCAACTATATAAAGATGGTAATTGATCATATAAAACTGGTAATAAATTTTCAATACGATTGCAATTGATTCCATATACTGGTAATATTACAGTTATTATAGCAGTTTTATTTTCCAGTTGTGTAATATGTCTTACTGATCTTAATTAATGGGAAGATAAGGTTATTTAAATTTTTGTGACCAATATTTGCCATAACTATGATACTACAACTAAAATGTTAACAATTTAGCCTTAATTGAACTATATAAAGATGGTAATAGAACAAAAAAATCTGGTAATTAAATTTTCAATACGATGGTAATTGACTCCAAATACTAGTAATATTGTAGATCATCACATTTTTATATACTTTTGAGATCCGTTCATAGGAAACTGCTCTTATAGGTGTTAGCTTTTAAACAGCTGCTATTTCTAAACCGCAACCCACATTCTTCTGTAAGGCAAATAATTATCATACTACTAGTAAAATGATAATAATATTCCTTGAATTGACTGTAAAAAGTTGGTTACAGACCTTATAATGCTGGTAATTTTAACTAAAAAGTGTTGGTAATGTAGTGTATGTGTTACTGTAACCGCTCTATACAAATTGTCTCCATTCCTTTACTTAGGCCAATTCAACTAATTATGATTTCTTTGGTTGTTGCCCTATTTTAAGGCCAATACTAATTAATACAATGGTGGTAATTAAATGGTTGTATGTGCTGGTAATTATATTATCAAATATAAATAACATTTATAACAAAAATTGTCTGACAATGCCTAACATGAAGTTTATGTGATTTTCCTTAGCCTAAAATGCCTAATAGTGTAAGGGGTTCGTCGATGCAGTTTCGATCTTCTTTTCCTCTGATATGTATATGTATATGTATTTAGCTTAACCCTTGTTCCAATGTTTGAGTTACGGTTGGTCTTTTGTTCAGTTGCTTGACATTCATTTTCATGTACTTGTGTCAAGATGTTACAAATCGTTTGTAAACGATTTGGTGAGCATCCACTAAGGAAAACAATTTGTATACATGCATTTCAATTCAACTATCAAACATATAACCTCAATTTGAATGATAGAGGGGAAACAAATTTGACAAATACATACTTTACCACCAGATTTCTTCTTAGTCTGCTTTTTTAACTATTCACAGATCTTATTATATGCATAACTTCTCTACTTTCATCACTATAGTTATACTCATCTAAATTTACATTTTCATTAGGATCAAAGTCCTAGTATGATCCTAAGGTTGTCGAATTTTCAATTATATGTCCTTTTTCTCGCGTCATTTTTTTTATTTTATGTACAACCTACAACATCACCATCACATTGAACATTGAATTACCAGCTTTATATGGTGATTTACCACCTTCATATTAGTAGCAGTTTCATAGTTATGGGTTAATATTGGTTATAAAAAATAAATAACCTTATGTTAGTCATTAATTAAGTAAGTTCAGTAACACATATTAGAGAAGTGGAAAAAAATTGTAAACAACCTGCAACATTACGAGTTTTATATTACAATTATGATCACATTGGACATTGAATTACTAGGTTTATTTGGTGAATTACTATCTTCATACAATTCAGTTAAAGTAAAATTGTTATTATATTAGTAACAGTTTCGTACTTATGAGTTAATATTAGTGACAAAAAATTAAATAACCTTATGTTAGGCATTAAGTAAGTTCAGTAACAAAAAGTTGACATTCCAATAAAAAATGTGTTCACCCTGCAAAATTAACAATTTCATATTACAAATACCATCATATTAAACATTGAATTACTAGCTTTATATGGTCATATTAGTAACGTATTTATAGACTACTATTAATGACAAATAAATAAATAACCTTATGGTAGCCATTAATTAAATAAGTTCAGTAACACACATTAGAGAAGTGAAAAAAATTATGTGTACACACTGCAATATTACTAGCTTCTATAATCAATTACCATCACTTTGAATATTGAATTACTAACTTTTTATGGTCAATTACCATCTATATACAGTTCACTTAAAGGAAAATTGTTATTATTTTAATTGTAGTATATTAGTTAGGGTTACAGTATACACTATTGTATTATTCTCAATTCAATATGTTAGCTAGTCCAATGATGGGAGTAGGAGACAAATTTACAAACCTAATGGTTTACCAGCTTATACACTAAATTACCAGTATTTTGGACAAAAAATTACTAGTTGTGATGCTAGAATGAGAGCCAATACGCATATACGAAGGAGTAGGCAACAAACAATAAGTGAAAGAGAGTCATAAAAGAATGAATAGTGGGCAGAAGTGAGAAACGATTATTTTTTGTCGAAGAAGAACAAGAACAAGGGTGAAGAAGAGGACATACAAGAAAAAAGGCGAAAGTCATTTAAGAAAAGGACATTCAAGAACATGAACAAGAGTGAGAATCATTCAAATATTTTTTATTTTATTTTTTTAGATTTGTTCAAGAAGAAGAAGATGAAGAAGAAAAAGCTACTAGGCAATTAGCAAAAAAAGTTTTTTTCCTTTCAAGAAGAAGAAGACAAATCAAAGGCCACTGGACGGTTAGCAAAAGAAGTTTTTTTTCTTTGAAGAAAAAGAAGATGAATAGGACACATGACTGGACAAAAAAGTTGAAATTTTTTTTTTATGAAATTCGGTAACATGTGCGCGTGTGTAGAATAAATTTAGTACAACCTAATATTTAATTTCTTTTTTCATAGGTATCGCATACAAACACCTAAAATGAGTGTCTAAATAGCATTACTCTTTTACATTGACATATCACAGCCAAAGTTGCTCAAAACAAATATAACATTGCATTCATGGACTCAAACCATTCACGAGTTACTTATACAAAGGACATATCATGTAAGCTTATGAAAGGTAAAATGAACAAATATTAAACATTCAATATTACATTATTAGTTAAATTAACTTGTCTCATTTTTCACATTCTCACTTGATAGGCCTTATACCCCACGCACACAATATTATCATTCCGCTGCACAAAACTAAAAATAGAGAACTTGCTAGAATAATTATGCTACCGGGTCTTAAATTGCCCGCACAACGCTTTTCTTAAGAGACCTTCAGACTTAAAAACTCAGAGGACTAAAATAATTACTTTGATTTATTAAAACTTCAAAGCACGAACTACACAAGAAGCTAAGAATTCACACTCATTAACAGTCTAAAATTCTCTTCTATTCACAATAGCTACATATATACCAAGCCACGCTCAACCTTTAGAACGCAATCCATTTTATTTCGGTCAGAATCCACAATGATGAACATGTCCCTAAATTCCATACTAAATATAGGCAGCCAATTGCATGTTAGAATATCAGTTGAAACCGACACAAACGCCCATGCCAATGTTCCAATTTTTTGCTTCCTCATTTAGTGTAATGGAATGAGTGAACTTCTGTTTGAAAGGATGCAAACCAGTTTCCAAACATGCTCTCATTCATCAGCCAACACAAATGAGATTGGCATTCCTGACCCCTCTTGGCAAATATATACACATTGAAATGATCTTTTTGGAAAAAATATTCTGGTTGTCCATTGTTACAAATTGTCAAAAAGAGTCAAAGAAGTTGTTGACTACAAAACCTGACTTTCACTTTACATGTCTTTTCCGAGTAACACCGAAGTTTGGCAAAAATCTTGTTACAGAATATTGAAGACCAAAAAATCTAACAAGATTTTGGCAATCTTTCTTTTCTTCTTCATTGTCTGCTTGTGAACTCAAGTGACTCAAATAAGTTTTCCCCTTGTATATATAGGAAAGCTGCTGCCATAAAAGAACAATCAATCCTATCTGCAATGAAACATTTGCAATGAAGAGATAAACAAGAATGAGTCCCCTAGAGGAAAGAAGTAGGGCAGATCTCAGTAAGGCAACAATAATTTCATTCATAACTCTCCACACCAGATCACCGCTAGTAACCCCATTTAGACGTCTAACAGAGTATTTCAATGGTGGCCATGTATGCAAGCCTGCATATGCAGACATGATAGAGACATAGATTGTGCTCAGCACTGCAGAAATAAGGAAGGCAATGAAGCTGCGGTGATTAGCTGCACCAACACAGTTCCCAATCTGCCAAAGAATAACAGAAAATATGACCAAACTAGCATTTAGGCAAAGGAAGTTTGAAATGCAATAGTATCACTATAATCGCCAACAAAAGGATCCATTTTAACACAGTTGATAGGTAATGAGTCGCGATCATGCTCAACACAAACCAAACGCTCGTGTTAAATCAGACACCACAGTGCCACAAAACACTTTAATTAACAAAAACAATTTAACTTTTGTCCATTTCAGTGTTTCTACCAGTTTGCATGCTTCTTAACCAATTTATTGAACATCATTCGGTGGAATATGAGAGGAAAGGACAAAATAGGTCTCATGTAAAACCCCTATAAAATGCAGTAACTTCCAATTAAATCACATTCTGTTCTAGTAACACTCCAACCAAAATTTTTTTTTCTTTATTTCCACATATCCAAACAGCATTGGTTAAAAACTGCTGTGACAGCTAATTTAAGTAGTATGGTTTTATTTGAGAAATAAATACGTTGAATTTGCATTAGTTTTACCAAACAAAAAAAATGATCAGAATAGGGCAACCCACACAAGGCTCCTGCATGGAAGGATTTGGGGAGGGTAGATGTATGCAGCCTTATCCCAGGAAGCGGAGAGGTTGTTTTCAAGATTTAAACCCACAATCTTACCACTGCACCAGCACTTGCCCTCACAAAAACAAAACTAATTATTTAAACAGAATCAATTATCCAACGTTGACTTTATCAACAAGTTGAGCAATGACCATTTTAAATTACACTTAACTAATCTAAGAAAATGAGCATTTTACAAAAAGTTAGTGCATTTGATGCTACAGACCATATCGGAATATGAAAATTATACATTATACGATTAATATTTCCTTTACAGAACTGAAAAAACATATAGACCAAAACTTCTTCAAAAGTATCCCAATGTAATACAATGATTGAAGCTTCACATTCACACACTGATAGACTAGTACCAATAATTGAGGTAAAAGATGATTATTATCCAAGAAAGATTTGAAGTTCTGCCCAGAATGACTCTTTCTTGCAGAACTAGAACACAGACAAATGATCTTCGTAGTCCAGTGCAGTTTGAGAGGCACTGGTTCTCTCCTACATCCACGAATTCTCTCCTCCCTTCTACATATTGGATCCAATGCATTTAATAGCCCCCCCACTCTGACTAATTTGAGCCCATTATTAACAGGTCCATTTTGCCTAATCTGCCAAGTATAGACCCTTTTTACTATGGATCTATTTACATTATTGAAAATTTGGAAAAGCAGTTTGTAGTGTAGACTATAGCTCCCATGAATTCTCAAAATCTAGTAGACTCATCCATTTAACTACTTCTGCTGGACATCACTATACAGCATCACTATATCTCTACCTCAACAACTCTTAAGGTTGTAGCTGCAGTTCCCAATCTTCCAAAAGTGCTGCTGGAAGTGGCTGAGGATGGACACCTATTGTAACAGCCTTCTTAAGTAACTCTACTGTGTTCTGGTAATTGTAGTTTACAAGCAACTAGTCCAATTCTCTCCATCACTTTGTAAGGTCCATCAAATCTGGGTGATAACTTCTCATTTCTCTTCTTTGCAAGTGATCTCAGCCTACATGGTTAAACCTTATGGTACACCCAATCATCCACTTTAAGTTCAAGCTCTTTCCTCCTTTTGTTAGCCTACTGTTTCATCCTATTTTGAGCTGTTGAGAAAAAACAAGAAACATAGGATGAATCCATGTGTTTTGACTACACAGCGGAATATATATTTATAAAAGAGATCATTAATATAGAATATACAGATACAAAGTTACCATAATTGTATTTACAGTATTACTATAATTGCATAATTTCAATATAAATCATATGCACCAAACTTGTTGCATATATAACTAATTTAAGGACCTCTTAAAGACTTGATATAGACATATGTCAGTTGATCATGAGAATTTATAAAGCTAGTAGTGATATCTCAGTATAAAGTCTTCTCTCTAATGATGCGACTGTCTATCTCTGTTTAGTCCTCTTATGAAAAATGGATATGATGCAATATGTAAAGCTGCCAAATTATTTCAAATAAGTGTCATTTGTCTAACTTCCCTTGTTAAGATGTCCTACATTAGTTAAGAATAAAGCCAGAATACTCCTTATAAAGGATAGGACAATCCTCCTCCTATTAGCTAGCTTTTGAGAGTAAGTTAGGCTTAAGTTTCTTAACATTCCCAAATTTCAATTCTGAGTAGTTGTTTAAGCTAGGTAAGTTCACAAGTGACTAACATCATGACTCGATACTCTTCTTCTACACTAGACCTTGCAACTACACTTTGCTTCTTGCTTTTTTAAGAAACTAGATTTTCACCAATAAGAATGCAATAGTCAGATGTAGGCCTCCTGTCACTAGGTGATCTAGCCCAATTTGCATCTGAATACCCCACAACTAGTGTATATCCTTTGTCTTTATATAAGAGACCTTTTCCTGAAGCTCCTTTTATATATTTGAGAATGTGCGGATTGTTGCATCCCCATGTCTGTCATAAGGAGATTTAAGAAATTGATTCACTACATTGACTACAAAAGAGATATTTGGGTGAGTAACTATCAGACAGTTTAATTTCCAACAAGTCATTTATACCTTTCTAGATTTGAAAGTGGCTCACCCTAACTTGGGAAAAGTTTGACATTAGGATCCCTAAGAGTATCAATAGGTTGACTCCATCAATCCTATTTCCTCTAAGATATCTATTGCATACTTCCTTTGAAAAATCACAACACTACTCTTGGATTATGCCACCTCAATCCCCAAAAAATATTAAAGTCTACCAAGATCTTTTGTTTGAAAGTACTGACGAAGGTGCTACTTTACCTGTTTAATGCCATAGCCTGTTTCTTCTAAGATATCCATTGCATACTTCCTTTGAAAAATCATAACACTACTCTTGGATTATGTCACCTCAATCCCCAAAGAAGTATCAAAGTCTGCTAAGATATTTTGTTTGAAAGTATTGACAAAGGGCTATTTTACCTGTTTAATGTCATAGTGATCACTTCCTGTAATAACAATGTCATTTACATATGCATTTAATAAATACAATCTAAGGTTAAATGAAGATAAAAAACAGTGATCTATTTCACTTTGAGTCATGCTTGAACCACCATGCTGAAACCGTCAAACCATGCCTTTGGAGATTGTTTGAGACCATAAAGGGATTTCCAGAGACAATAAACAAGTCCTGAAGACTCTCCCTGAGCAACAAATCTAGGAGGTTGCTTCATATAGAATTCTTCAAGAACACTGTGAAGGAAAACATTTTTTATATCAAGCTGAAAAGGAAGCCAGTGACAGCATCCATAGATATGAGTAGTAGGACAAATGTCATTTTGGCTACAGGAGAGATAATGTCACTGTAGTCCAAACCAAATATTGTATATAACCTTTGGCCACCAAATGAGCCTTACAACGATCAATCTCATCATCAGGACCAACCTTGACTATATAGATCCACCTGCAACCAACAAGAGACTTTCCTAGAAGAAGAGGAACAAGTTCTCAAATACCATTATTCTAAGAATACACATTTCATCAATCATTGCTTGTTTCTAATCAGGATGAGAGAGAGCATCACTTGTAGACTAAGAATAGAAACAAAAGACAAGGAAGACAAACAGGTATAATGGGAGAAGGACAAACGGTGGCAAGTCAAAGAAACATAACGAGGAAAGGGATTACGAGTAGTACATATAGCTTTTGCAAGTTTAGTCTCAGGAAGCAAGCCTGGAGGAGAGAGGGTGAGTGGCATAGGAAGTGAGTTAGAGGTAGGCTCATCAGACACTAGTGGTACAGAGAGGGGTTGGCGATGGTGATACACCTGAAAAGGACACAAAGAAGGTGGTTCTACAAAAGCATAAGATGATTCGGGTGGAAGATAGTGGAAAGGAACAGAGGCTAGAGGAGGGGAACAAGTATACTCAAAGATTGAAACAGGAGGACTAGGTGTAAAGAAAGGAACTAATTCAAAGAAAGTGACATAACATTCTATAATATCACTTCAAAAACGATGAAGAACCTGACAATGACACAATAAAGTACAAGCAATTTTAATAAGATGTCTATTTTTTCATTCAACAATGGAGTATAAGTACAAGAGGTTTGATGATAGATACCATTAGAAGTCATAAAATTTTGAAATTGATTAGACAAATACTCACAAGCATTATCACCTTGTAAAGTATGAATTGCAAGACCAAATTGACTTTTAACTTCAAAAAAGAAAGTTTTAAAATAGAAAATAATTCAAAACAATCTTTCATTAAAAATAACCAAGTATATATAGAATAATTATTAATAAAGGTAATAAAATATTTTGATCCTAAAGTAGATATTATACGACTTGGACCCCACACATTAGTGTGAACTAATGAAAAGGGAGAAGAATGACAATGGACATGACTAAGTATATTTTTGAACAGTAATGAATGCTAAATATATACTGGACAACCCAATCCATCAACACATTCCATGACAATAGAATCACCACTTAATATTGTTACTGAAAAACATTTTTATAATGGAATAAGGGAATAACCACTTAAATAGATGAAAACTTCCAAAGAATAACGTAAAAGTGGCTCTTGATACTGTGATAGAAAATGAACTCCCAAGAAAGAGAAAAAGAGGGTAAAGTGAAACAGAACTCTTCTACCAAAAATTATTATAGACTTTTTCGGGATGTTCTAGAATTTATGCACAGATTCTGTTAACTTAGATCCAAAAGAGTTATAACTAATTCCAACAGTCTGCAACAAACTAACTTAACTCTAACAGATAACCACCTCAGCTGGTAACAGACCAGACAATTGAACAAGTGCATAACAGAACTGGAACCACATAACACAGGCAACAAAGACTACATATGCATGCAGAATACACTAATATAGCCAGTTAAACAGAAATTTTCATTAAAGAAAAACATTTTTTCTGTTTTTTGGATAAAATAAGAGACTATGACAACTAAAAAATGAGAATATTGACAGAGGCTTTGATCGAAAAAAAGGGCTCCTAAATAGGACTGAAAACCTTTTCTACCATTTGTTCAAATATTATAAATTATAATTGAATCTTTAAGCCTTTTAATCACCATCACTCCATAAGAATGACACAGTAAGAGCCTGCATAAGTTACACTAGGAGAAATCCTGAACTACTCTAGCATTAGCAGCTAATTGTTTAGTTTCATGTGTTTCTATAGAACATTAATCTCTGAAAATCAAATATATAAATATAAATTTCTTTAAGATATACTTTTATTTTTCAAAGAATAAGGTATGCAAAAAATGGAAAAAACTTTAATCATGAGATTACAAGGCACCAACAAAACAGACATCCATACTAAATTATACAGCCGAAAAACAGATGAACTTAATTAAAAGATGATATGTACAGTTAAAGATGGTATGTATCAATTACTATATCGATCAAGAATCCATGTGAAAATTGCAACAAAGAAAAATGATATTTCCATAATTAGAAGATTAAAAGTGGAAACTTACAAATGGGCAGTGATGATCCATGTCCAGAATACATTTTCTACAAGACCGACAATGATGAGCCAGAGGTGACTTTGGCTTTGAGCAATAGTGACAGAAAGTATAATTTTCTAGGTCACCTTTCCCTACAGTGGGGTAGCTTCCCCATAATATATTAGGTGGTGTGCCAGCACATCTAAAAGCTGCTAAGCTGAAAAAGAAAATGGTGACTATGGACAAGACTGCGGTAATGATTGAGTGAAAAATTCCACAAAGAATACTGACAGAAAAGACAACAGGATAAACTGCCCACACTCCACCAACTGCACAAATAAATAAATAAATGTATAAGAAAATAATACAATAATGCAGTCCATTTTTGGAAGAGGTGATGAATGATAAGAATAATGACAATAACAAACATCACAATAATACATTAATGAAGAACCACTGATAGTAGGATGATCTTTTAAGGTTTGACTCACAAACAGAATAAAATGAATTCTTCAGCACTACAAGAACCTGATGAACACCAATTACAACTGAAACTATAACAACAATAACAACAACTAAGTCTCATCCCACTAGTTGATGTTGGCTTACATGGATACACGATGTCATTGATTCAACCAAATTGTTTGAAATATTATTTATTATAAGATTCCTGTCAATAAATTTTTCAAAAGTTCTTTTGTCTCCCACTGCTCCTTTTTCCTCACCGGTGTCTCCAATGGCCTTCTTTGCACATATTTAAACAACCTTAGTAGATTTTCTTTCATTTGTTCCATAATAAATGTTACTCCTATATTCTCTTGTACACATTACTAATCATGTCATTTCTTGTGTGACTACTTATTCATCTAATCATTCTTATTTCTGAAACTCTCACTCTTTTCTCATATTGTCCCTTTAAAGCCCAACGTTCACTATCATATAGGATAGTTAATCATATAGCAATATGATAAAACTTTTCTTTGAACTTAATCAGTACTTTACAAGTATAAATAACTACTGACACTATTTTCCACTTTAACAACTTATTTTGCATTTTGAGTAATATCTTCATTAATTTTTCTATCATTCTGTAAAATCAAACTCAAATACTTAAACTTGAAAACCTAGTATTATGTCGTCTCCAATTTTGACTTTTATTGCATAATCATTATCTTGATTTTTGTTAAAATTGCAACACATATACTTTGTTTTACTTAACTCAAATGAAAACCCAAAGACTTTAAAGTTTGTCTCTAACATTCAAGTTAGCGTTAACCAATTCCCTTGATTCTTTAATCAGGACTATATTATTCGCAAAAGGCATTCATTTAGAGATAATTTTTGTATTTCACTTATAAGCACATGTTAGGGTTCAAAGATAAAATCAAGGTAGGGATTGAAGAAAAATAATGAATTTATTAATCACTAGAGAGAATTAGGATTACAAAAGAATCTCCTTGAGCTAACAGCTCCTAAACAGAGAATGAAATTCTCCCCAAAACAACCAACAAAAAAAATAATTCCTCAATAAAGAAACTAACACTATTTATAGAATCTATCTTAACAAACTAATTGCATTATCAATACTAACAAACTAACATTAACTAAGCCTTATCCTTACTTCCGCAGCTGACTCTTTTTTACTCTTCCTCCAAAAATAAACCTTCCACACACTAAGTCTCGTATTGACATCAAACACATATTCCTATGCCAAAGTTCTAACAGTACCTCCAGTTGAAGAAACAGCCTTGTCCTCAAGGCTCAAATGTGGAAACTGATTCTGCCGAACAAATTCATCCCCTCCCAAGTGGCTTCATTAACAGGAAGACCCTTCCACTGAACCAAAAACTGCTTAACTATCTTACCCTCAGCTGAAACAATGCAACTAAATAAATAACACAAATTCAGGTTCAGCCATGTCTTCAGAGACTAAATCAGCAGGGAGTTCAGTAGGAGTATAATAGTGTCCAAAAGCCTTTTTCAACTGAGAAATATGAAAAGTAGAATGGATCTTAGAGGAGATAGGCAGATGCAGCTTGTAAGTGTTAGGACCATGGAAGAAGAACATATGATTGTTACTAATAAGAGACCCAAAGAGTGGAAGTTTTATGCTAGGAAGAAAGGAAGGAAAGAGTCAACTGCTAGTTAGTTGTTAATATGGTTAATAGATCCTATAAATAAAGTTAGAATCTTGATTAAAGGGGCTTTTTGGTTTTTGGAAAATACTGTTAGGGGGAATTATTCTCTGGACAGGAGCTGACAGCTCCGGGGGGTTCTTGTAATCCTGATATTTTTCTAAAGAGATCAATAAGAATTGACAATATTCTTGAGTCTTTCCTTGATTTTACTTCTCAGACCCTAACAAATTGGTCTGACCTGCTGCATCCGAATTTTTACCATGTCACCAAGGATGAGTGAGAGAGTGGAGGTTCTTGAATCTAGGGTTCAGAACATCGAAGTATCGCAAAAAGTGCTGTCTGATTTAAGAAGGGAGATGAATGTAATACAACAAGAATTGTTGAAGGAAATACAGAAGATGAGCACTGCTAAGGCAACAGAAGACCAGTCGTATATGGAGTTATGAGGAGAAAAAATTGTAAATGATAACGGCAAGAATACAGGGGGAGGAAACATTGACGTTGAGTTTCGTTCTTCCGCCAAGAAAGTGGAGCTTCCCACCTTCAATGGTGTTGACCCTGTGGGATGGATTTGTAAAGGGGAGATGAATTTTGAAGTGCATGGGACAAGTGAGGATGTGAAAGTGAAGTTGGCCAAGATTTGTATGGAGGGAACCACGATTCATTAGTTCAATTTGTGGCATGAGGAGGAGGATCCTACCTGGTATAATCTGAAATAGGCCTTGATTGTTTGGATAATCCTTTTGAGGAGTTGAAGTTGCTGAAGCAAGAAGGTTCTGTGGAAGATTTCATTGAAGCGTTTGAAGCTCTAGCCTCTCAAGTTCCAAGGCTGCCTGAGACTCAATATCTTGGGTATTTTGTTGGAGGGTTGAAAGAAGAAATCAGATAAAGGGTACGTACTCTAGACCCACCAACTAGACGACATGCAATGTGTTTGGCGAGGGCGATTGAGGCCGAGATTGCTAAAGGTAGTGAGCCATCCTTTAAGTGGAACAGGAGTTATGCTGGGGGAACATTGGCTACAGGATTCCAAGAAGAAGTTTTGCCATCGCTGTTCAACAAGATTTTGTGCAAGTAGGGAAACCTCAATTGACCCGGGGTTTAAGGCCCTTATTCCAGTACGACAACAACAGCGCAGTCAGGTGTGGCGAGAAATGATGGGGATAGTCGTAGCAAGGGCGTGAAGCATCTCCATTAAAATGGCTGTTAATGGGAGTACCCATGGTAGTTAAAATCAGGATGTGAATCGTAAAATCGTAAGATTTTACGGTTTATCCCAGCCAAACAATTCAAAGTGCAACAAGAATTGGAGCAAGGTGAAATCGCAATCCTGATCGTGAAATCAGTAAAATCCCGATTTGCTGCTGATTTCAGAAAAACGTGGGTCGAATCTGGATTTCGGCCCAAATACTTTATAACCTAAGCCTGATCCAACTTTTTAATTAGGCACGAAGGAAGTCCCGCATTCTTCTCTTCTTCATCAAGCCCTAGATCTGTTAAGAACAACTTCATTAGCAAAAGTCGTTTTCTCTTCTTCGCGATTTCTCCACCCCAACCTTTTCATTAGCTATTTTTTTCTCATCTTCCTCTGGTTTCTTCGTAAAACCCTAAACCGACCAGACCAGGTAACAACTTGTTAGTTTTTTTTTTTTTTCCTCTGTTTTTTTCATCTTGTTCAAGGATGGCTTCAAACATGGCTAATGGTCAAAGTTCAGGGGGTGGCGTTTCTGGGTCACTCCCAACTACACCGACAGCTCCACTGCTATGGGTTCTTCAAGCATGCCTCAAAGGTTGGTTCCCCAAAATGCATGTGGAAACAAGGGTGATGTGGGATGGAAATATGGGTTTTCAGTTCAAGGAACTGTGAAGGTTCAATGCAAATTCTGTCAAAAGGTACTAAATAGAGGGATTTATCGCCTAAAACACCACTTGGCTAAAACAAATCAAAATGTTGAAGCTTGCAAATCTATTCCTGATGACGTGAATAAGGAGATGATGGAGATTATTACTTCTTTGATGAAAAAAACAGCTAACAGAAATGACTCTTTGGAAATTGGTCAAAAGAGAAAAGCCATTGAAAGTGCTGAAGTTTAGAGTGTTGGGATTAGACAGTTTTGCAAGAAAAAGGGTGTAGGTTCACAGGCCACAATAAACAGCATATTCAAGAAGGGTATAAGAGAGGATGCATGTCAAGCAATTGCAAGATTTTTTTACAACAATGCCATAGCTTTCAATGTGGCAAGTGAAGAATTTCCTGCCATGTGTGAATTAATTGCACAACACGGTCCAGGATTTAAGCCACCCTCATCATGAGATTAGAGTGAAGTATTTAAAGCAAGAAGTGAAGATGACAATGGAACTTATTGAAGAAGATAAGGCTGTTTGGAAGAGTGTTGGCTGCACAATAATGGCAAATGGGTAAACTGACAAAAGGTGAAGAACCATTCTGAATTTCTTAGTGAACAACTTGAAAAGTACAGTTTTTTTAAGTCAATTGATGTTTCCCACATCACCAAAACAACTGATAAAATATTTATGATGCTTGATAAAGTTGTGAAAGAGGTTAGTGAGAAAAACATAGGACAAATTGTAACTGATAATGCAGCAAATTATAAAGCTGCTGGAGAGATGTTGATGGAGAAAAAGAAGAATTTATACTAGACTCCTTGTGCGGCACACAGCACTGATTTAATGCTTGAAGATTTTGAGAAAAAAATACTCCTCCATGAGGAAATAATTCCAAAGGGCAGAAAAATCACAACTTATATTTATTCAAGTACTTCTCTTATTTCATTATTACAACACTTCACAAAAGAAAAAGATATGGTGAGACCAGGTATCACTCAATTTGCCACTTCATATTTAACTTTGGTATGCCTTCATGAAAATAAAGGAGCTCTTTTAAGAATGTTCTCGTGTAACGAATGGAAGTCCAATAAGTTTTCTAGGACAAGAAAGGGAAAATTGGTAGAAGAAGTTGTTTTGGACAATGAGTTTTGGAAGAATGTTCTGATCTGTTTAAAAGGTGCATATCCTTTAATTAAAGTCCTTCGATTGGTTGATTCAGATGAGAAGCCAACCATGGACTTTGTTTATGAGGCAATGGACCAAGCTAAACAGGCTATCCATATAGCTTTCAATAGTGCTAAGAAAAGGTAATTGATTATCTATCAAATTTAGTTAAAATTAAAATTTAGTAGTCTTTTATTTATTTTAGAAAATTAACCCATTTTATTTTTTTTTAGTTACATGCCTCTGTGGAATATTATTGATAATAGATGAAACAAACAACTTCATAGGCCTTTACACGTTGCTGATTATTTTCTCAACCCTCAATTACATTATAGTTCTAAATTTAAAGTTGATCTTTAAGTTAAACGAGGCCTATATAATTGTATGGCAATGATGGTGCCCGATATTGAGGAACAGGACAAAATTGATGATTTTAAGAAACAGAAAATGTTTTTCGGCAGCTCCTTAGCTAGAGCAACACTTCAGAAAAAGACCCCAACTGATTGGTGGGAGTCGTATGAAGACGAACATCCAAAGATTCAAAAGTTTGTCATTTGTGTATTAAGTTTAAGATGTAGTTCCTCTAGATGTGAACATAATTGGAGTGCATTTGAGATGGTAAGATTTTTAGTAAAGTTGCTTTCAATTATCTACATTCTACAAGCCTACAGATTGCTTATACATATTTGAATGTGTTTAGGTCCATACCAAGAGGAGAAATCGCTTGAAGCAAAAGACAATGAATGATGTCTTTGTCATGGCTAATTCAAAATTAGTAAAAAAGAAGCAACTTAGGAGAGCTCGTGAGTTAGACCTTGATGATGTTTCATCTGATGATAAGTGGATTGCAGAAAATGATGTTGGAGATATTGAAGGGTTATATATTGAAGGGTTGGATTTGGATGCACACAATTTCGACTTGGATGGAAATGAGAACTTAGCCCAAAACCAAGATGGAAACAATGTTGTTAAGAATGATGTTGATATGCTAAATTTGGATAATGAAGTTGATGGAGATGAAGATGAATACCATATGGTAGATCTTTATGATTTTAATGTAGCACAATTGTTTAATTAGACATCTTCGAATATTACTAGTTAGTAGTTCCTATTTAATTTTGGTGTTTGTGCTATGTAACTTACCAAAAACATAGTGATTTGGCTATTTTGTGTTGTTAACTTGTTACATTATGGATTATGCTTGATAGTTTTCTTATGGATAGGCCAATCTAGGACACTCCAAACATTGCTAAGATCAACGTGCACCCCTGCAGCCGACACGACGTGGCCCAAGTACTTAACCTGTGCCCTTCCAAAGCAACATTTCTTCCTATTTACGACAAACTAATTAGCCTACAAGTCTGAAGGACCAAGGTCAGATGCTTCAAGTGTGAGTTCCAGTCCTTGTTCTACACCAATACATCGTCAAAGAATAATAACATGAATTTTCATAGTAATGGCCTAAAGATCAGGTTCATTGTTGACTAGAAAGTAGCATGAGCGTTCATCAACCCAAAGGACAACACAAGATACTCATAATGGCCTTCATAAGTGCATAATGCCATCTTGTGAACGTCTTCAACACACATATGCCAACTGTTATCCTTCTTCATAAGTATGACAAGACTCGAAAAAAGACTAGAGCTTGGCCGATTAACTACTTGCACTATTAAGTCCTTCAGTTGATGCTCAATTCATCCTTCTGGTGGTGGGGATATCGGTTCAATCTCACACTAATAGGCCCAGCTCCGTCCTTGAGAATGATAGCATGCTCCACGCCTCAAATCAGTGAAAGCCCTGTTTGCTCTCGAAAAATATCTGCGTGTTGGTCAAGCACCCATGTAATCTCCCTTATTTGAGATGACAAAAGAGAAGGGTACTCCGGCTCCTTTGTAGACGCCCCATACTGCCACACCAAACCCTCGAGTCCCAATAATCGTTCCTCAACCAAGTTGTGTAGCAATGGTCATTGCCATGATGCCTTTCTCTCTCGTGCACAAACTCCTCAAAGTTCCACGATTCTCCCTTGCCATTGGAAAGACATAGACATGTGGCTCCAGTCTATAGTAACCGTTCCCAACGTTCTCAACCACGCCACCCCGAGGATTAAGTCGATTCCTCCCATCCCCTAATTTGACCCAAATGCTGGGACCCGGATCCACGCCGAGTCCAAGTAACTACTGTCAGACTTATGAAATTTTCACTAACCCCACTGTCAACAAGGACCAAGACTGGGATGTGGCCCAAATTCCCTTCCAACTTGAAAGTGCCCACATGTTGCAGTCTGACTTGGCAAAGGCCCAACAGCCTAATAGTATTGCACTCTATCGGAACATCACCTTTGTCTTCTTCCACTACAATAGCCGCGACCACACCATCCTTTCCTTGTTCTTCTCCTTCATCCAGGAGCATTACCTTCAATGATCTCTTAGGGCATTGATGACGAGGACTGAATTTTTCTCCACAGCAAAAGCAAAGTCCTTTATTTTTCTAATCCATCAGCTCATCCAGGTATAGGTGCCTTATGTCAGAACACCCCCCAACAAGCAACGCATACCATAGCTGTTCAGGAGGTTAGGGACAGCAGCTCGCACCTTCCTCCTGATTTCTGGCCGGAGACCATTCATAGAAAAGCCCAAAAAGTGAACGTCCAGCAATGGCGGCGGCACTTGTGACGCAAGGATTTCAGAAGTTTCTATGCACTCCTCGACAAAACCTATTTGTTTAACCGCAACCAATTCGGATTGTCGAGCCTCACGATCCCAAAACTTGTTACCATAGACCTCTTCAGGTGCTCCCATGTGGCATCGCCTACCTCATCTCTCCACAGATTAAACCAATGGATGGTATTACCACCCATACTCAATTTTGAGAGACGGATTTTCATCTCCTCCAAAGTACCATGGGCATCGAAATAAGTTCCGACCTTACAAATCCAACCAACGGGGTCCACCCCATCAAATGGAGGCAGTTCAACCTTCTTGATTGCGGCTCAGTAATCATCCCCATTATTAGGCACAGTTCTACGAGAATGCAAATTCATATTTGGCCCCTCCTCATTTCTGCTTTGAAATAATCTCTGCATGTCCTCCAAAAGCTTTGCATCTCTCTCTTTCATCTCTTCCCTCATCAACGCTCAATAATCCGCAAAGGCAGTCTCCATGCTCTGAATTCTTGCATCTGGTGCTTCCATTCTTTCCGTTGATCTCGTATGCATGGAAGAATGACCTGGCAGGTCAGACCAATTGTTAGGGTCCAGAGACGATTAACGAAGAAAACAGAACTTTTATTAATTACTTGCAGGACTAGGATTACAAGAATCCCCAGAGCGATAGCTCCTCCCAAAGAATGAAATTCTCCGTTCTCTTATTCAAAGAAAACCAAAAAAACCCCCTAATAACCAAAATTGAATGCTTAAATAAAGAATAGCTAACTAATCTAATCCTTATCTCTTCTAACAAAATATCCCCAGCTTATCTTATTCAAAATCCTAACTAACTTCCTAATAAGCTTATCTTATTCAAAATCCTAATTAACTTCCTAATAAGCCCTTGTTACTGATTATTGGATTTCTTCTTACAGGAATAAACCCGCCAAATTGTGGGTTTCGTCAGACTCGCATCCAAGAGGCCTTCATTGGGGGTTTGGGTCCCATCAACATGGTTCCAGAAAACAGAGGCCAATTTGTCACTGGCAATGGAGGGAAAAGATTAGGAAAGGAGAATTTAGGTTGACGCCAAATTCTTTTTTTATTGGTTGTAGATTTGATGAGCATATTATAATTATCAAGAGTAAAGCAGATATGATAGGATCCCTAAAAAATTATTTCGAGGCATTTTAAGAGTTACTAGCTAGGGTCCTGTGGAAGAATCATTTGCTCTAAGTATTTTTTTTGGGAGGCTTGAAAATGAATAGTTCTTTGGAAAAATCAATTAGATTACACAAATCAAAATCTGCTCAGAAAATTGTGAAAATGACAAGATTACAGGAGGAAGATTCAGAAACAAAACTAGAAGGGCATACAAGGACACAAACAGAGAATATTTCTGAAGTTGAGGAGTAGGGAACCAATAATATTCTGGAAGTGATAGTAGAGAAAGGTGGTGGGGTGACACATGAGTTGATGACAAAAAGAAAATTTTAGGAATTCAATCAATTTCTTTTCCTAAGCAACAGACCTAGCAAAAGGTAGTGAGGAACTATGATGATCATTAGCTTCTACAATTTGCTATAGTGCAATTCTAAATAGAACCTTAGGTTCTTAGTACACTTGAAGAGGCAATGATGCACTGTTTCAGGACTAAAAATACAAAAGAAAACAAAGTATTAAAATTTAAAAGAGATTGGATCCATTCACATGTTTGCATTACACACGAGGAATGAAAGCCACTTTTGGCTGCAAGGTGAAATTAAAATCATTATCATGCTTCAATCAGTTGGAACGTCAATAGGACTTTATTTCGGCGGCTACTCAAGGTATTTACTCAATCCTTCACCTTGAGGACAAGGTGAAACTTTAGAAGGGATGTATTGTTAGGTAACTCCCATTAGTAGTTAGTAATGATGTTAGTTAGGGATCCATTAGTTGTTAGTTACAATATATTCGTTAGTTGGCATGAATTAGTTAATAGTTAGGCACTAGGTTAAGATTGTAGAAGAAAAAAGGCATATTGCGTCTATAAATAAGAGGGAGGTAGAGAGAGAGAGATCAACTTGTCAATTGTGAGAGAGTTTGGGCCTTTGGCTTAGGAGGTGTAGTTCCTCAAAGAAGTGTTGAGGGTGTGTTTAGATTTCAGTAAATTGGAGAGTTCCTCCTTGTGTTTCCTAATAAAGATACAAGATTTCTATCAGTCTTTCTTGTATGCTCATTGCTCAGACCTTTCTGAATTATTTTGGTTGAGTTTACTTTTCAATTGGCATATATCATGCTCAAAACCTTCTTATCACATCATATATTTGTAAGACAAGTCCCCCTAAACTACTATAAAGTGATGGAAGAATTGTACACCATCAACTCTCAATTTGAATGTATCAGTCAAACTTCTAATACTAGAGAGGTATTTGATCAAATATGTTATCAGGATGAGGAAAAAACAGAAAAGGAAGGAAAAAATTAAAAGGAAGACCTAGACCCCAGAGGAAAATAAAAACAAGTCTGATCATAAAGGATGACAACAAATAAAAGCAGAAAACAGTAGCAACAGCAGAGACTTACATATTACAAAGAACATAAACACGAGGACAACAGAAACAAAGCATCGATCACGCACTATTCTCCACTTGAAGCACTTCTGGTCACGTTTCTGTTTGTTTTGATCTGTAATGGCCCCACACCAGCCACATTTGAAAGCTGATGCACATGATGGAATCAAAACACGTAGTCCACAACCCCAGCACATCGTCTCATAATTTTCAGTAACCTCAGTTACATATTCCTCCTATATGTGACTTACATGAGCAACCAAGGTAGGTATAAAATTTTCAAACTGTAGGGAAAAAAAAGGCAAGCAATAACAGCCATGAAGTCATCTATTTACTAAATGACTGAGACTGAGAAATCGTTAAGGGCTAAATAATAAGGACATCCAAAATCATATGATTCCCAAAGAAGTTTAAAAATTCCATTAACAGTACAAGAAAAAAATTGTACATTACTCCTTTTCCCTGTGCTAAAAATTCACATTTCCTTTCTAACAACAATAACAATAATAAAAATAACAAAATTAATACATTAAGGAGCCCCAACCTAACTGTTAAAGGAACTACTACACATAAGCAAGCTCAAATCCCCAGTTTCTGATATTTTTGTCAAGTTTACATCTAACTACAGTGTACCCTTCATTTTTTATAAGACAGCATATTATTTGAAATTAAAGGGTTAAATTCTATCTGACTACTTGCCTCCATCCTGATTTAGCAAACCTCTAAGAAGTAAGAATCAATGACAAAGTTGTGCTAGGATGGTTGATTACTGATGCTGACCCAGCAGAAGTTGTCATGTATCATGCCATGCCATTGTCTTTTAGGTATGAAAGGTACACAACATACAAATTTTTATTCTATGTACTTCATTCATTTTCAACCAAACCCTTGTATTTTTGTTTCAGCTATTTCTAGGAAAATAATAAGCCTCTTCTTGAAAGCTCTCTCACAAAGCTGCCACAAAATGGCTTTTCTTTTCCCAGAAAATAAGCTAATTAAAACACACAAGGTCTTGTATGCTATATTTTAGACATTAGCTATGTCATAGTGTTTGTGTCATGTCTAGTGTCTATGCAGAGTTTGTGCTTTGTAGTTAATAATCTTCCACCGGTTTAGCCAAACAAAAAATGTGGTTTGGTTTAGCGTCAATATGAACTCATTCTGGCCTCTCCATCCAAAATATGTAAGTTAGCCAAAATCATTTTTCACCCTCTACCAACAAAATAGTAAAGGCCTGAAAATCAAGCCTCACTGTACAATCCCATTTTCTTTCTGTTCTCTATTCTGCACCTTCCCTAACAACCACTTTAAACAGAATCTCGTATCACAGAAGGGTAATTAATTAATTTGTTGCTCTTTTCTCCAAAAGTGCAATTTCCTATTGATCCTGTGCCATTCCATTCTTGATAAACCTAAATCCATTCTCAGTTCTCACTCAAAACTCAAAACTAAAAAGGGTATTGGAGACTTAGTACCCAGATTCCTTCCTACCAACCTGATTTTTTCATTAAGCATTTTAACATTTGATTTTCTGTTCAATTTAACAATACAGTAGCTAAAGTTTATCACAAAAATTTAACAATATAGCCACATCAAGTAACATAATTTCCACCAAAAAAATAATAATAATAACATCAAATATGAAAACATAATCTTTTTTCTTCTCTTCCCAAATATTAGTATATGAAACACTCAAAAAGAAAGAAATGGAATCAACGAAATAGCATAGCATCGATTCAGGGTTTTAGTTTGAATACTCAGTCAGAGTCAGATATAATGGAAATAATGGTTTGACTAAGAAATGATCCAAGAAGCGATAATGATCAACAAAACGCCAAAGGAAAAAAAGAAAATCGAAATAAATAAATAAATAAATAAAAATAAGAAAATAATCAGAAAAAGAAAAATTATATAGGGAACCAACCTGGGGCGAAGAAGAAGAAGCCATGACAGTTTGAAGAATTTTGGGAGCTAAGTTAGACCTCAAACTTGAACAATGTGGGGTTTAGAATTTTGTATTCCATTTCGAGAAATAACGCGTGATACCGATGATTCGTTTCAGACCAGTGCGGTTCGGTTCAAAACCATTCTACCAGGTATACTCGGCTCGGTTCAGAGCTTTTTCTTTTTTTTAGTGAATTTTCACAGAGGAAACGAGAAAAAGAAAATATTTATAATTTTTTTTTAAGGTTTTTAAATGTATTTGAGTAATTTTTACAGACCTTTTAAGATCATGTTCTTCAATTTTTCTAAAATAAGAGGTTCTTTTAATAGTTTCTCTTCCTTTCATCTAAAGCCTAATAAATATGACTGTATTGATATTATAAAAAACTTTCTAATCTTTTAAATAAAAACTAAGAAATTTGACTCTTCCTTGATCTATAAAATAAAAAACTAAATTTTTATTGTTTTCTTTAAAATTTAATTATATATTAATAAATTATATTCTCCTCTTTAAAAGATGTATATATTATACTATTATCTTTTCTATTTGAAAATTATATAAATCTTCCCTCTAAAAAAATAAAACGCATCACAATTTAATTTATTTTAAGTATTTTTGTCAAAATACCGTTAAACACCTATTTAACATTTTTTATTAAAATATTATTTTTAATAAATTGTATACTTTTATTATAAACTTTTCACAACAATAAATGAGCTTAATATATTTTTAATAAAAAATAAAAAATTGTTCTTTACCGTAACATACAAAATATAAATAAACTTGTAATTTTAACGCATTGAAAAGAACGAAAAAATTTAAAAATCAAGCATATTGTCAATTTAAAAGTATATACTTATTAATTTAATTTTTACATAAAATTTAATTTTTATTTATGTGCTCTCAAGATCATATTTAAATTATCTTTTGTTAATGCAAGAATTAGATGTTTAGTTTTATTTTTTAAAAATAAAAATAAAATATAACAAAAAAATTAAGCAAATTCTCATGTTTTTTTTGTTAAAGAGAATAAATAAGAAGTTAGATGGGTGTGGAATGAAGAGAGCAAATGCATGTCACATTTTATCTTAACTTTAGCTCATATTTTATTTATATACTAGGACTTAGAACCAAAATAAGACCACTATGTATAGGAATATATAGTAGGGTGTGTGAAGGGGCTTATGGGTCTATGATTAAATTGACACCTCTATGCATGTAGAGAAAAAAAAGAGGTTAAGAACAAAGAAGGAGCATATAAATATGGAGTTGAGGAGAGAAGGGTATAAAAAAAAAAGGAGAGAAGTTAGGAATAAAAGAAAGAGAAGAAGGGCTGGAGTGTGGGTGCGGAGGAAAAGAAGAAAATGGGAGAGGAAAAGCAAAATTGGATATCAGATAAGAAAGAGTTTGAAAAATGAGAGTTAAGTGTGGCAAGAGAAAGAAGTTGTACATGAAAAAAAAATGTGGTTGAAAAAAGAGAATGTCAAAGAAGTGAAAAAAATAATACAAAATTTGTTTAAGTAAAATTTATATAATTTTTTTTAAAATAAAATTAGATTTATTTAGTTCATATTACGATCCGAAAGAATCTAGATATCTTGTACTGTAAACTGTATGTTTTCATTAAAAGTGATAACTACTTTAGTTGTATTTTTATTATTTAATGCAAGATAAGTTTTTAAAACTATTATAACAATGAAATCCTTTACTTTTTCATAAAAATATATATATTTAGCTCATTAAACTTTTTTAAAAATTTACAGGAAAAATGTAAAATTTCTTAAAAAATATATTTTAATATAAAAAATACCAACTAATGTTAGACATTGCTTATAAAATAAATTAAAATAAATTAAATTGTAAAGCATTTTAATTTTTAGAAAATAGAAATATATATTTTAAAATAAAAAAAAGAGTATTGTACTATATGCATTTTTTTTAGTGAAACTAAAAATAATTTACTCTTCTATTATAATAATAATAATAATAATTAAATTCAAATAAATAATAAAAAGTGTTCACTTTTATATTTTACATATTTTTTCATTTTAAAGGGTTAAATCCCATATGTAATTAATAAACTATCGCAACAACTCACCATTATAATATTATACAACATATTACGTTATTATCTTGCTATAATACCAAAATATTATAAGTAAAAGTAAACTTAAATTATAAAACGTTATACTACCATGAAATAATGTTTTATTATACCATATGATATAATATTAATATCTACATAAAATAATATTAAAATTATTGATAAAAAAAAAACGGTAAAAAATTTATTATTGTTTACATAGAAAATTTTATTATAATTATTTTATTACATTTACATAGAATAATGATTTTCATATTTTATAATTAATTTAATGATAAAATTTAATTTTTTGCATTATCTTGAATTCAAATAACATATTCTGAATTAGTTATTTATTAAGAAAATTTAAATAGATATTTAAACAGAGAATAATTTAAATAATATTAAATTAATTAATATTAATATAATTAATCATTAACTTTTGATCACACGATTATGTTAAAACATTGACTATTTCTTAACTTTGAATTTAAAACTATCAAAAATGTGCTTAGTATACATTTAAGAAATTCAGCTAAAAATGTAAGTGATAGCGATAAATTTATCTATTCTTATTTTTTATATTTATTGATTAATAAGATATGGTAATTTATTTTTTTGATATCATAATTTAAATTATTATTTTAAAGAGATAATTTTTTCTATTATATTTTTATTCGTATTTTATAATTATTTTTTAAAAAAAGTCGTTGAATATTAAAGATTTATATTATGCAAAATCCTATTTCTTTATAATGGATTGAGGGAGTAGACATTATTGATAGTGTAGAAGTAATAAATTGGGAGTTTATGGCTTCTGGAATACAATGAAATTTAAGTAAAGTTGATAATTATGAGTATTATGAGTTTATACAATTTTAATATTTTATAAAAAATAAATATTTTTAAAAATATAATTTTCATAAAAAATTATATGAACAATTTTTACTAAACTTGAAAAGTAAATTTTTTAAATGTGACTATAATTTTTTCAAAGAAAAGTATATTTAAAAAATATTTGTAAAAACACATTTTAATAATTTTACAAAAATATTTTTTAAGTTTTTATTTTTTTTTGTTCTAATTATAATTTCTTGCTAAAAATAAATTTTAATTATAAAAAACTGAATATAATTATTATAATTTAATATTATGTGCACTGTTTTTTATTTTTAATATATATTGAAAATTTAAAAACTAAAAAAAATTATTTAAAAAAATTATATAAATTTTGATAAAAAAATAATATTGTCTTTAATATAATTTATATTTTGTTTATATTATTTTTTATTCATCTCAAAATTAAAAAGAATGACATAATATTATTTGTTTTAATATCTTGATAATAATAAAAATAAGATAAAATAAAAGTTGTTCCTTCTCGAATTATATTTAATCTTTATCTTTATCCACCTCTATATCTTAAAAGTGTAGAATTAAGGCATACAATTGAATTAAAATTATGTAAAAATAGATGAAATAAATTAAAAGAAAATAATGAATGAGAAAATTTTGTTTGGTCTGTGTTAGTTATATTTTTTTCGTGTTTGTGTGAAAAAGATATTACAATTTGTTTAAAATAGTATTTATATCTTTAAACAAATATTCACTCACACTATATCGATTCATTATTGTACAAAAAATTAATCATGTATAAATGCAACCACTCTTATACAAATTATCTCATTGCGTAGGTAATTGTTATTTATATCACTAAAGCAAGTGACAAGTAAAAAAAAAAAAAACAAATAATAGAATTTGACTATCCAATTTAAGCTAAAAACATTATCCTCAAATATAAAGTAAAGATCAAATTAAATTAGCATGAGATGCACCAATTCTTATATTAATAATAACGTTATTTAAAATGTAATTGTTATCTATCTAACCATTTAATTGTAATTATATATTTTTCCAATTATTTATATTAAATTTAGTTTAAAATTGAATGATTATAAAAATATAACTAAAGCATTTTCAATTTTGCATACTTGAAAAACATATATTACATTAATTTTATTTTATGAATAAAATAGTAAATAATTTAAAATTAATTTTTTAAAACTTTATAAATATTATCTAGATGATAAAAATATTTTATCTCATAGATTGTTCTAACATAAAATTATCTAATAAAAAATAATGAGTATAATTTATATGCGTGTAATTTAATTCCATTCAACTTCCTATGGACATGTACAAACCCAAGCCTTCATAAGTCTATATTATATAAAAAGTGAAACTAAGTGCTATTAACGATTAACGATTAAATCTGACCATATGTTCAAACCTTTGGTACTCATTAACAATGTCCAAAAGAATTTCCCATAACTTTCAAACGAAAGATGCATTATTGAGCACCACTCAAGAAGGTGTCAACCTTCTTATTCACAGCGCTAGATAAGAATTTCATGCAAATTGGTGGCTTAGTTCCTGCAAGAGAAAGTATAGCAGCTGGAACACACCACAAAGAATCACCACAGATTAGTCCAGAAGCCAAGGCAGGAGCATAATCCTTTGCTTTCTGCTTGTTCTTTTTCTCCCACCAAAACAGAATCATGCTCCCAATGCACATGTCAATAGCAAAGTACCCACCAAGGTAGAATGGGATGGCCAAGCACATAGGATTTGGAACAAACCTATATATCCTAAACTTGGTCTCATAATGCATCAAAAAATCACGTACAATGTTAATGACCACGGCAGAGCAAAAAAATATAATAGCCAGTTGAAGACAATGCTTAGGAAGAGAACTCGTATTAGCATGATGATGCAATGGTAAAGACCATCACCAAGCATCATAGCAATTGCTGTGAAGACCTGTTCATAGATTTTCTTATAGTAAGTACTCAACAATATGACATAGCTTAAGCAAATTATTAACATATACGTACTCAAGTTATGAACAATTCATAATGCTAAATGGATATGTGTGTACCCTATATCCTTGGATGCCACTTAGACTGCTGGCAGGTAGATCTGCACTATACCAGATTCCTTTCTTGTGCTCAATCCAGGGCCATAGAATACCCCATGAGATTATAGCTCCAAGAAGCAAAGATGCATTTACCAGGTAAGGGCAGATCATTCCAACTCCGACATAGGTAGATGAGAAATCAAAGTAGAACCTGTGAAATCAGATTCAAATTATATACTACAGTAAGATTAATGTTTTATCTTTTATACACTTCAATTAGATGTATAAAAAATTTTTGTTGGAACCAATTAAGTAAAGAAGTCTTTTATTGAAGGATCTGGCCCCTCTAAAGTGAAGGGTACACTTCGGAGGATAAATAAAGTACATTTATAGTCATTGATTTAAAAAATCAATGATCGAAATTGTGATAATTTATTGAGCTCAAACCCAGTTTGATGAAAGCGAAACTCTTGTGCTGCCATTGGATGGGCATAGAAAATGTGCTAGACAAATCATGGCCACTGATATTTTGCCATGCAGTGTGCGCACTGTTAAGTCAACGATGAAATAAGCATATGCAAAATCAAGTACAGGCATAAAAAACTTTAAAGTTAGTTACAATCTCAACTAATAATTTTATAATCAACTATTCTTAGTATACTATATCTTATAAAGGGAACATCCCTTATGTTAAATCCTTGATTGAAAAGGAAATTGAACAATCTTAATTGAAGTTAGTTTTGATACTCCAAAGTCCAAACAATCTTAAATAGTAGAATATAATATTCATACTTTCTATTTTATTTTGAATCTTAATAGTAGAAGATAATTTTAGATGTAAGATCTATGTATATGCATACTTTCTATTGTAGGGTTGGAGACCAAATGTGGGAAAACTGCTGAATCCGCAACTATCTCCTGCAGTGAAAAACCACTGGAAAAAAGCGAAAGCAAAGCTGCCACAAAAGCTTTTGAAGAGCAAAGAAACTTGTTTCCTGCATACACAAGAATGATAAGGTTAAGTAATTCATCACAAATTAACAAACAGTTTGTTGTGGTGTGCCATCCGTATATGCAAATTATTTGCATTATATTACTTACTTTGCTAACTTTGCTCCTTTAGGTGTGTGTAAGCTATTGACTAGAAGAGCTGTGGCAGTTCCACTCGGATATGTTAGATTGTACTTCAAAATCATCAGCTGTGAAATGCCAATTGAAATTTTATAATTCATTAATTTACATGAAAGCTCAATGCAGAGTTATATTTTCTTTGTACCAACCTTTCTTAGAGGTACGATAGAGAAAAGGCCCACAAAGCTAACCACAAAGAGAAAACCAAACATCCAACCAAGGGACAGTTCCTTTCTATTGATTGGCGTGTTCCCCCCATTAACTTGAGAAGCAATATATGGGCTCATCCCAAGTAGATAACTTCCAGTGCCACCTATTTAGAAGACAAATAATTAAATTTTGCTTAAAAACATGTGTTTTACTCTTTTCGCTCCTGAGTAATGGTTTTCTTTCTTTTACTTGTGCGGTTTTCTATAAATTTTACCCAACAATTAAAAGTACATTAAAAATAATGTGTTATAAAACCTGTTGCTAGTGTTCGTCTTGTACCTACCCAACTAGTAAGTGGGAGCACGTAACACAACAAATAATCTGTAGCTTCAACAGGAGCTAATTGACAGTATCGTATGACATTCTTTTATCTATTTTTTTAATCAGTGTCTATTATTACTTTATACTGTATTTATCATCACTTTTATTTTATTATTATTTTTTAAAAATTTTGTCTCTCAGCGAGTTTTTTCTCCTCATATAAGGTTTGAACTTGAGAACTTGCTTGAAAGAAATTAGGCGTGTATCTTCTAAACTCACCACCCATTGATTAGATAGTTGATATAGCTTACCACTAAACATCAAGCTAGTATTTGCTAAAATTTGGGAAAAATCTTATAAATTCAAGGTGAATTTTCAAAAAAGAAAAGATCTATATAAATTTACAACCGGGGGGCACCAATTAATCTAAAAGTAAATCCTAAATTAATTTGTTTTATATTCATTTTCATGCACTTGTAATGGCACGCAAGCAGTGTTACGTTACGCTATGTCAACTTCGAATTGTCACCATACTTTTATTAATGTATTATATGTGACAAAAAGGGTGGGCAAGGAAACAAAAATGAAACTCACTACTGAATGCGATTCCAGAGGATGCTACAACGCAAGTTTGGATAACAGTGTTCTCTTGGCGAGTGAAGGGTTGTCTGAGAAGGCCACACTTGTTGAGCAGTGCAGTGTAGGACTTGATCACTGCGAACCCCAACAAACCTGCAGCTACGTTGAGGGATGGTACGATTCCTGTGGTGAAGTTGAGTTTGCACACAATGAAGTTGAAAATTACACTTATCACAAAGCTTGTCACCATTGATCTCAATGTTATCTGTTTTCTCCATTTTGGCACTCTCGTTTTCCTAAATGCCTCTTCACCCTTCAAGTTACCCTCTTCTTCCATCTCTCTCTTCCTGCATGAAACTGTAACTAGAGCTCACTAGTACTCCTACATCCTATCAATGTTCACTTTCTCTCACCCTTGATCCATGTGTAGTAAGTAACAAGGTCTGTTGTTGAAAATGAGGCCAAGTACATTTTGCAAATTGTGTTGATAATTTAATTTACAATGTGGGTAGAGATATAAAATAAAAAATTAATAAATGCTAAAAACTATAAATGATAATATTTAATGTTATTAATACATTGAATCTTATAATTTTAATAAAAATATACTATATATATGTGTATAATTATAGATAATTGTTAACCAACATATTTGAAATATTAAAAGTGAAATATTTCTATAAAAATTGTTATTAATGCCCAATCTTTTGTGATTTTTGATAATGTACTTTTTAAAAAATTTCATTTCTTTATCTAGTTTGCACTGCTGATTAGTCAAACTTATATTTTTATCATGTATCTTTAATTATACATTAAAAAATTATTTAATATGAGGATAGAAAATCTAGAGAATCAAAGCTCTTTATCAAACTCTACTAAGGGCAATGAACAAAATTTCCAAATTGCGTCAAATTTTTGTAAAGGAATCAAGGGGTTACTAACTTACTATATGCGAAAGATCGATATGAAATGGTTAACCTCTTTTTTGGAAATTTCTCACTGAAAAACGATACCGTTCATTCTCTTCCTTTGTACAGCTGTATGTTTTGAACCGGAAATTATTAGCCTTGGTTCTGGAATAGTTATAACCTGTTTATCATGTTACTCGTAAATTTTAAATATTAATTAATTATACAACTTTTTTTTAATCAAAATTTACTTTTTAAAATATTTCACTCCTTAATTATTAAATAATGTAAATTTATTTCAAAATTAAAACATAATTCATCTTATATTAATTAAATAATTATTTCATTGATTAATCAAATATATCTTCTTAAATATTTATCTATTTAATGATTAAACATAATTTATTTATTAATTAAATTGAAACCATTTCACTTAATTAATGTTTATAATACTGATTACTAACATCTTTATTTTTATGTATAGTAAATTGTCAAGATTTAAGTTTCACGCATTATGAAATTATTTTAAAAATTAAGTTAAGTTAACTTTATTTCATTTAATAATTATATTTACTAATTAATTTAAATTTAATATATCATTCATATAACTATCTTTACTAATTAACTTTATTTCATTCAATAATAATTTTCTTTAAATATATGAAAGATCGATGTGAAATGGTTAACCTCTTGTTTTGGAAATTTCACATTGAAAAACCACTTATTTTGGAAATTGGAGTAATAAGTGTATCTTGAAACGATACCATTCATTCTCATCCTTTATACAGTTGTATGTTTCGAACGGGAAATTATTAGCCTTAGTTTTGAAACAGTTAGATTTTACACAAGAATTGAAAATTCATTAAATATCCTTAAATTTAAAAGAAATATGATTGCATTTTACTAAATTATTATTTTATTTAATTAATTCCTTTCATTTTACTGAAAGGAAATACTAAGAGAATTGCATAAAATTGAACAAATAAGTAATGTCTTCTTAATTTTTGAAATGGTGAATAATTAATTTATATCAAAATAAAATTTTAAAGTGATAACATATCCCTATATATGTACAGTTTCATATTCTTGAAGGTAAGAATTTTTTTTTCATTCTATTTCTTTTAAAGAATAAAAATTCACTATTATTTAATATATTTCCAAATATTAAAATATTGATTTGTTTTAAATTTTCTGTTTACAGTTTTGTTTTCTTTTTTCCTCCTAACTCAACTTATTCAAAATAATTACTTTCAAAATTTTCATTGTTCATCTAAATAATCTAACTACTTATATTCTAAATAATTTTTTAACTCCTAATTTTATTTTCTTTGAATCTAAACTACTTAAACTTTTTCTTATTTATTTGAATTAAATATTATATATATGTGTGTGTGTTTGTGTGCATGTATATCTTCTTTTATCATGTTTTGTTGAGAGCACAAGGAAAATCTTAAAAGGAAATGGTCAACTTTTCAAAATTTCTATTCTCATCCCTTTACAGTTGAAGAATCTGTCATTTCATACTCATTTATCTTCTTATAGTACCTTAATAGAAACTTCATCCACAAGCTCCAACAAAAGATTAAAGCTTGAGATCTCATGTTGAAAGAGTCATCTTTGCCAACTAACATCCCAAACTCACCTAGTGCTATCATGAAAACCATTCTCCAATATACAAAATTCAACATTCCTCGCCACCGCAAATAATTATAGAAATGTCTCACACAATCGCACCCCGCCTATCCACTTATCTCTCCCAAAAAAGGTATGCAAACTTGCACTCAAATTCCTATCCAACTTCTCATCCAACCATGAATTTTCTTGATGAATAACCTCCAGCAAATCACACCACCACAAAAAACATCAGTTGTGAACTGATGGACGCTGAATAGAAGAAGCTAATCTGCTATGCCTAGCTTCCAACACTAACACCTACAATGAACTAGAAGAATTAACACATCACCACAACCATTTATCAAGAAACGCCTAATTAAACCACTGCACATTTCTAATGCTCAGGCCACCATTCTTTCGTGGTTTACAAACTGTTTCCCATTTCACCCAGGGAATTTTAGATCCATCATTAACATCTTTTTATAAAAAAAATTCCGCTGAATAGAGACAATCTCCTTTATCACCAACTTCAGCGCCTTAAAAAAGGATAATGAGTGCAATGGCATAGAATTAAGAACAACATTAATCAAAATTACCTTGCCTCCAATCGATAAATACCTATGCTTCCATGAAGCCAACATCTTTTTAAGAGCCTCTAACACACCCTTCCATGCACTAGGCTTCCTCGGGTTGACATCTAACTATAACCTGAGATACTTTAATGGTAAACTACCAATCTTACAATGTAAGAACTCTGTAGCCAAGTTTTCAAAGTCATCGCCAGTGTTAATCCCCAATACATAGCTTTTATGGAAGTTAATTTTCATACCTAACATTAACTCAAAGCTATGAATACTGCTTTCAAAGTCTACAAGTTCTGAATCGAAGCCTCTTCCATAATTAATGTGTCATCCGCAAATTGCAACAAAGAAATATCTGGTCCCCCAACCTCAATCTTCACAATAGAGAACAACTCACAATCTACTGCCTTCTGCATAAGAACTTCTAACCCCTCCGCTGCCACAAGAAAAAGAAAAGGGGCAAGAGGATCCCCCTATTTTAGGCGCCACTCAATATGAACCTCCAATATAGAACAACCATTAATCAAAACTGACAAGCTATCCCCCCACACACAAGCTTCCATCCAACTAACCTATTTTTCTGAAAATCCAAAGCCACATAACATAAACAAAAGATATCTCCACTCCATTGAATCATAAGCCTTCTCATAATCAAGCTTTAACACAAAACATCTCTTGTTATGCCTTCGCATACAATCAACTGCCTCATTAACCACAAGCACAGTGTCTAACATGTTTCTTTCCGGGATAAAGGTTGATTATTGTTCCAAAATTATTGAATCTAGAACCTCTTTCAACCTATTTGCTAGAAGCTTGGAAACAATCTTATAAAGGAAACCTAGCAATGAGGTAGGCCAAAAATCAAAGATCTATTGTGGGCAAGACACTTTTGGCACAAGTGATACAAAGTAGGATAACAAATACCTAGTTAGTTTCCCATTTTTAAAAAATTCAACAAGCATACCCATCACTTCTCCCTTGATCACTTCCCAAAACCTCTTAAGGAACACAAAATTAAAATCATCAGGCCCCAAGCTTTTATCCCCCTCACACTCTAAAATCATCCTCCTCACTTCCTCTTCCAAAAAGGCATTAACAAGCCCCTTATTCTATAGAACAGAGACTCTCGATAAATCATTAACATCAATAGTAGGCCAAAGTCAACATCTACTATTAAAATGATTCGCAAAATAAGACACCACACCTGCTTTAATCTCATCAACCTCTTCGATACATTTGTCTCTAATTTGAAGCGCATGTATATTATTTCATCCCTCCTCCTGTTAACACACAAATGAAAGAACTTTGTATTTAAATCACTCTCTTTCCCCCATCGCACCCGAGCTTTTTGAGTTATGAGACTCTCCCTATTCTTCTTAGCCTTCCAAATATCACTCACCAATATCTATTGATGCTCCTTCTCCACATCGAAAAGTTTCATTACAGAATTTTTATCATCAATCAAGCTCAACTTAGTTGACAAATCAAAAAACACCTTATCAACATTTTCAAACACCTCAATATTTCATTTTTTCAATTCAATTTTAACATTCTTCAACCTTTGGCTAGCTCTCTGGGCAGTCCATGGAAGGGTAATATCTCTTTCCATGCTTCCTCCACCACCTCCACAACTTCCTTATGAGTCAGCCAGCAATTGTTAAATTGAAACGGCTTCGGATCCCAGTTAACTACTTTGTGCTTTAGAATAATGGGACAATGATCAAACACATCTCTACTTAGAACCTGAATAAAACCATCTCCCAGTAATCAAGCCAGGAACAAAAAACAAAGACTCTATTCAGCCTGCTCATCATAGAAGCATCTCCCCTTATCCATGTAAATTTCTTACGCACGACTGGAAGATCCATAAGCTCCTTTACCTGAATGAAATAATTGAAGCCATCCATTTTAGAGATACCATGGTTTGCCTTACAACCCTTCCTCACTTTCACCGATCTCATAGCATTAAAGTCATCCAATATACACCACATAAATTTGTCAAAACCCCTTCTTGTCATAAACAAATCATCTCATAACTTTCTCTTCTCACTTAGTCTAAATAATGCATAGACATTCACCATAACACATAGGTTCCCAGTAGCCAATACCTGCAAGCAAACACTTCCAGTACCACAAAAGGAGAAAAGTATTTTACCTTTGGAAGTATCTCGAAGTGAGAGCATACCCTTGCTTCTGCCAACGAAGGGCAAGGCAATTCATTCAAAATCCACAGAACCCTACAAACGTGCACATAAGTTGTGATTACATTCTCAAGTTTTGTTTCCTGAATTGCCAAAAACTCTAAACCTTCAAAGCGAACAACCTCACAACCTTCTTTTGCTTCACATCGCTCCCCAGCCCTTGACAATTAAATGAGTCAATCTTCATTTAGAACCATAGCGAACCTCGTGTTCATTTGCAATCATTTTGTCACGTACCTCCATCTCAATCAATTTCTCTTGAACTTGCTCATTGTTTGTATGTACGACCATACCAACCTTCTTGCCAATGTCTAGTAACCTCGATGCCACTACCTCATCATCACAATTTGCAGCAGCCATTCGCTCCCCCACCTCCACTGAAGGATCGGAAGGAAGCGATACCTTCCTTCTAAGTTGCAACGGCATTGGCGCTGCTCTACTATGATCCCTAAGGTTTTTTTGAGGGGGTTTATGAAAATTGTGCTCTTATGTCTCTTCCCTCCTCCATCACCTCGACTATCTTTCATAGAGCATGCCTTCCAAAGGGATTCGCGCACATTCACCCTTTCTTTCCCAATACAAGCTTTGGATTGAAAAGGCTCCACTTGCGTTGTCCCAATTATCTCCTTACCCCTTGATTCTGGATTTTTTCAAATCAATGCGTCTAATCCAAACAGGTTTGATAGATTCAACCCATCTCTACCTACCTTTTGCAACGGATAAGGCCTTGCTGTTGGAACTCCCCTCTCCATATTTTCAGAAGGTTTATTCACAACATCCTAGGTAACCACTGCTGGACCCATAACATCCACACCACCTGCCCCCAAACACCAAACACCCTTTTGCTGACACTAACACTTCACCCTTAATCACAGAATCAACCAAACAACCCTTACTTCTGATATCACCTTGCAACACACCCTCATCCTCACTAGAATAATTATCCAACACCTCCAACTCTATTGAACCAACCTCAAATGAGTCATTGCTGTCCTCAGAAGAGTTAACCACGCCTTCCTTTATTGCGGCTAAAACATCACAGGCATGCTCTTCAAGCATGACTATTGAGTAAAAACAATTAGTAACTTGTTTCACATAGATTGTTTCCAATAGCCAAGACTATTGTGATTTAATTATTTGAACTTAAATAATGCGTAATAGAAATAAAGAGAAAGTAACCAGAAGAAATCTAAAATGTAAAGAGAAAATAGTGCAACTTCTATTAAGAAAACTATCTGAGATGAACCTAGGGCTTATGATTTTACCTTCATACCCCTTTTATGATTACTTTTAGTTTAATTTTAATCCTAATTTCCATATAATCGCCAAAATTCGTATTCATTATCATAAACTATCAGAGCATGGTCTAAGTAAACCTACAGGGTGAGGTTTCTAGGCTTCAATTATGTACTCTAAGCAGAGAATCTTAGCTGTAGATCATGTACCATAATTCTCTAATCATCAGGTTATGTGGAGAACGAGCTTGATCAACTTAATTCTTTAGAATAAATGTAGGGAGTTTTGACATATGAGGCTTGGGTGAGCTATAGGTGAGTCATATTATTTAGGTAATATATTACTAAGCTGAACTGTGAAAGATTACTGAAAGAGTTGTGTTGGTCATTCATATTACTCCTAAACATATGATGTTGTGTTGAATGAATTAGATTACGTGAAATATTTTTCTGGGTACAGTTTGATGTATTTAGTGATCATAAAAGCTTGAAATATTTGATTGAGTAAAGGGAGTTAAATATGAGACAAAGATGTTTGATAAAATTTCTCAAGGATTATGAGTTTCAACTTCAGTACCATCCTAGCAAGGCGAATGTGGTAGCAGATGCCTTAAGTAGGAGTGTGGTTCAGACTTTGTCCCTAAGAATTAGTGAATCCACTCTGCTGGAGCAACACATAGATTTGTCTCTTGGGAAGATCAGTTGTGGTAGGATTGTTGTAACCAATGAATTCTTATAGGAGATTTGAAACTAGCAAACGTGAGATCCTAGATTATATCGAATTGTGTTTCTTTTAGGCATAGATTGAACAATAGGCTTTAGTAGAGGCACTGATGGTATTCTTAGACATCGAGACTAAGTCTGTATTCCTAGAAGTGTTGAGTTGAAGAGAAAGATTCTAGAGGAAGGTCACAAGGGCAGCCTAAATCTCCATCCTGGAGTAACAAAGATGTATCAGGATTTGAAGCAAATGTTCTGGTGGCCAAGCATAAGAGGTGACATAGTCAGATTTGTTAAAGTTTGTTTGACTTGCCAAAAAGCAAAGGCAGAGCATTAGAGTCTACTTGGAGAGTTGCAAACTATGGAGGTTCCTGAGTGGAAATGAGATAGTGTGACCATGGACTTTGTATCCCATCTACCAAGGACCATTAGAAATCATGATGTTGTTTAGGTCATAGTTGATAGACTGACTAAGTGTACGCATTTCTTGCCAGTCAACATGACTTATACCTTGGAGAAACTTGCTAAGCTATATGTCAAAGAGATCGTCAGATTACATGAAGTACATTCCTCGTTTGATTTTCCAGTTTTGGCAGAGTTTCCAGGAAGCTATAAGTACCTAGTTCAGGCTGAGTTCAACATACCATCCTTAGACTAATGGCCAATTAGAGCGAACCATTCAGACATTAGAAGACTTGTTATGAGCTTGTGTTATTAATCAGATGGATGATTAGGAGGATATGCTTCTTTTGATAGAATGCACCTATAATAACAACTATTGGGAAAGTGTACGCATGGCTCCTTTTGAGGCCTTATATGGCAGGAGATGTCGGACCTTTGTTTGTTGATTCTAGGATGAAGTTCATTTGATGATGGGATCTGAGACGCTTCAAAGAACAATGAAACAAGTTGAACTTATCCAAAGAAGGCTGAAAGCGACTTAGAGTCGTCAGAAGTCATATGCCGATCAACGCTGGAGACCATTGGAGTTTGAGGTGAGTGATCAAGTATTTTAAAGAGTATCACAAACCACGGGTGTTGGACAAGATTTGAAAGTGAAGGAGATGAGCTCGCCTAGGCGAGGAGTCACAGAAAAAATGGGGAACTCTTTGGACCTATTCTTCCCTAGGCGAGAATGCCTCTTGCTTAGGTAAGAATGTCTCTTGCTCAAGCGAGAATAGCAAAAACCTAAGTAGTTCCACTGTCTAGTTTTCTTACAACATGTTTAAATTATTCTTAGCCCATTTAAAGCAACTACAACAGCTCGTTCTAATTGGTTTCACAGCTCAAATAATCCATAAGGAACCTACAAATTTTTTGGTTTGGGAGTGACCCATCCTGGTATCTGGATCCAGACACAGTATAGCACAATTTATCATTTCCCTTACCGTTGCATGTCTAACCACCTAAACATATAAGTTAGTTCTAAAATGATAAATACACACACACACACATAGCTATTCTCCTTTTCTAAAACTTGTCTAAAAGTACAACATTTATCAGCTAGCCTTAGCATTTTGGTTTTGCAGCATATATCAAACATTTTCAACACATTATATTACAAGATTTTAAATATTTATTTCAGACACAAATAGTTTTATACCATTTACAGAACAACTGAGAGCCCCATCACACATACTCTGTGTTCTACCCTAAGGTTTGTCCATACATCAACCCATCCTCAACTAAATCAAGATTTATATTATTTGAGTGAACAATAATAGCCACCTAGGGTAAGCTCCCCTTATCATAAAATATGTTTCTAAGACCGCACTCCTCGTGAGTCCCAAAGAGAGATACAACATCCAAATAACTCATATCCTTATTATTACAAAATAAAAAACTCTTGAGGGCTGGGGTTCCTCAAATACCCTTCCAAGTATGTGTCTCGCTTGAGTGAGCCATGCTCTTGTTTGAGCAAGACCATGCTCGCTTGAGCGAGAAAACCAGATAGTGGCATCTTCCCAAATTTCTGCTATTTTTTCTTGAGCGAAAGGCATTTCACTTGAGCGAGTAGCATCTTGCCTGAGTGACTTTCTGAACATATTTTTCTGCACCCAATAATAGCATATTTGTATTGTTTAGTAGAAAAGCTTTCAGATGCTAGTGGTTTTGTAATATCTTTATTTTTATTCAACATAATAAGAATATAATTTTAGAATAATATGAAAAATTAGTTAAATTTATTACCAGTTGAATATAATGAGTGAAATCATAACATATTCTATGATTTTGCTAAAACATATAAGAACTTTGAATGTCAAAATAATAATGGTTAAACAAAATTTGAAGATGAAACATAAAATAACTTGAACATATATTGTTCTCATAATATACAAGATGTTAACATTTACAAAATATTTATTAAAATATATTAAAGTACATTAGAACTCTTTTCTAACATTTACAAGATACAGAATATAATAAGTCCTAATGAGCAGTCTATCTATTACACAACCAAGAAGCACTAGTCATCTCCGTGTCATCCTTCTATCATCGCCATATCATCGAAGTCGAGATCGTCATCCAATCTAAGATATAGATCACCCAAGTCTGCGGTAACCTGGGTACCAGTAATCCGCTCAAATGTCCACCGAGATGGTTTTCTAAGGTGGTCGTGATCATGGTATGTAAACAGATAGGTCAAGGCTGTTGGAGTCCTTATGGTACCAGGAAAGATATATACACAAAGAGTATGATGGATTCTACTTATGGGAAAATAAAAGGGACACTATAGGCTAACTCCATTTCCATCATTATAATATATCTAGGCACATCACTTACATGTACAACAACCCTAAAGTAACAATGTCTCTGATACTCATTAAATATATAATTTAGTCTATTAACTACAGAACTATCTATAAGCTTAATTCTTTCTTTGGGTGCTGTCATCCTGGTTCCCTAAAATGTTTACGTAAGGATGAGTCTTTATTTATATTACTGAGCATACATCACAAATAAATCGATAATACAGATAAAGAAATCACATAATCATTATATAAGCATATAATTAAATTATCTAACCCATTTTAATTAAATTCCTTATTACTTAAAACTTTCATTTCTCTTTCTTTCGCTGCCCCTGAGATCCCTCGAGGTATTCATTAGCATAGATAGTTGTTAGATAGCCTCAGTTACACGGATAAAACGTGTGCCGAATAGACCCTTTTTAGCAAAAGTATGGTCAGGAGTATTAGTCAGGAAACAAATGTGAGGCCTATGGTGCTTCTACTCTCATTTTTCCAAGACTTCTCAGTCTTCTCCATCTTCCACACTCCTAGTGTACCTCTGAATTATCCACACTCGTCCTTATCATATTCCTTTCTTATTTCATTTCCCTTTCCATATTTCTATTTCATCTCTTTATATTTTACTCTAGTTCATGATTACATCATACATCACTCAATCATTGTCGAGAGTTATTTCCCTTGAACTTAGTCCACCATATACATGCATATATATTCAAAATAAAGATCACACCCATCATCAACACTACCAAACATGCTTCAAACATATTCCAAATGTAACAAAAACATATTATCATAACATTTTCACAAACATAAACACAAAGGTTTCTTAGTAATATGATAGAGCTCTCCTTACCTTAGAAGACTAGTTTTGATGATGAGAAAAAGATGATTCACGGACCAAGGTAGTTTTACACCTTATAGAAAAGAGTATTCTTTGAGTAAATAGAAAATAGAGAAGATAGAAGTGAAAATGAGAAGTTTGAGCTCTAAGAAACTCACCAACAATTCTGTAGAGTCAAAGTTTGAGCTTGGATTCAGTGAAGTTTTAGAGTTTCTAAAGCTTTTATCTACGATATGGAAGAGAGAGTTCAGAGGAAATGATAGAGAACATGAGTTGTGAAAGTGAAATGAAATTTCTATTCTGGAAATCTCTTAAATACCCTTCAGTCCCGTGCACTCTCGCTTAAGCAACGACATCTAGCTTGAGCGACGGGTCTGTCGCCCGAGTGAGATATGCAGACAATGATTTTTCCAATGTTTTTTTGATATGCTCGCTTGAGCGAGCTTTATCTTGCCTGAGTGAGATGTGTAACATCCTCATTTCTTTATTTGAATAAATATATTTTTATGACAATTGGAATATAAATTTAATTCTATTCATGGAATTATTAGTAGAATAAGGACAAAATATATTTTCCCTTCTTAAGAAAGTTTCATAAGATTCCAAATTCAGAGTCAAGCTTCAAAGGGTAAGACTTTGAATAATAAAATAAAACTTAACTTTACTTCTAGCAAGTCATTTAGTTCGTTTTGAATACATATAAATTTCGGATTGCCACTAAGAACATTTCCAAAATATTCTTTACAACCAAAATTTTCTCAAGGGTTTAAATTCTAAAATCTGACATTAGAGTCATTTGCAAACTTTGGTCAATACAAATTATAATTAGATAAAACAACACAATTTCTCAAATAGCTTTAGTCCCTACAGATCAGTCTTTCTTCCAATATCCTTGGATTATGATCCTAGGACGGACCCAACACCTTTATTTCTTCACTTTCATCACTTGAAAATATTAGTAAAGGTGAGTACCTCCCGCCCCACTAAATCTCTAGTTAACAAGAGCAAGATAATTACAGGTTTATATACATAATGCTAGAAATATTATTTTACATGGATTTGTATCAGCAATGACACTCAATCACCAAATCACCATCACAAAGGAGCAAACAGGACAAATAATCAACCATGTTCACCACTTCAGATCATGCATCTTTCTACTAATCTGCATGTCATAATACAGGTATTATACCACGTCAATCGATATGTCACAACACATATGTCTTAATTGCACTCGTCGATGTATTACAACACATATATCATAATAACATTAACCGATATGTTACAATGCATATATTACAACTATCAATCTCTGTACTACTTCATACACATCACATTTTCACATTAACATTCAATGCCCCTGTGATCCCTTGAGGACTTCACAATTTAGATAGCCGCTGGTTAGCCGCAGCAACACGAATACACGTGTGCCTTTCCAGCCCTTTTTAGCAAAGGTATAGTCAGGAGTCTCGTCAGGAAATGAGTGTGTAGCCTATAAATGTTTCACTTTCAACAAATCAATGTGCACCTATTCACACTGAGCATTCACCACCCTTATTTTCCCAAGATTTCCCAAATCTTCTCCAGACTCTGTACCCCTAGTGTATCTCTAGACTATCTAAACTCACCACCAACATTTCTTATTCTTTTCCACACCCTTTTATAAGGCAAAGTGTCATAATACGCGAGTCTTGACCAAATAACTTGGTGTATTACAATCCATATATTATTAGTACACCCCTTGGGTCGTACCGCAATACCTATATTGTAATCACATCCATTGCTCTATCCTGACTCCCGCATTATAATCTCTTTTTCTAGCATTTCATTTAATTCATTCACACGTGCGCTTACTGCACTCAGCAACGCTCACTATGGCACTTTGATCACGTCATATAGACAACTTTTTCTTTATTCAAGAATATTCAAACACTTTTATCAATAACATGGTTTCCTTTATTTGACATACCCAATTATCGAACAATATAAATATATCATGCTTCAAACATCACAACATTCAGCAATTCATGGAACCACTAACCAACTCATTCATTCACAATACTCTAACATTTTTCATTACAACCTAGTTTAACCAATATCTACATACCACAATCATCAACAAACACTCGACATAGAAAATCCTCAAACAGTTCATACATCACACAGATTAATATAATGTGCCAGAGGTTCGACACCTTCGGACTCAGCCTAATCGTACGATTCAACCTGCACATCTTTTCAATAATAATAATAAAGTCGTCTATCCTAAGGTTTAGCAAAATCCATTATTCCAAAAGCTTCAAATAGCATATTCTGACCACTTCTATCAATGCCTACTTAGTAAAATCCTAATGTTCCTCAAAGACCTTTTATTTAGAGCCTTTATTACAATTTACATTTTGATAGTTATTAAGTAGTTAAGGATTCCCCATTTTGAACTATCCAAGAGAGGTTTGGGTTTGGGATTTACTCCCCTTACGTTGGAATGAAGACCTTTCATGAAATCCATGATAGAATAGCTTTCCACATAGATTTTTGTCCTTAAAACATGAAAATCCCCATGAGAAACTGAAAATACAAGAAAGAGGGACAAGAAACTGAAAACCCTAACTCATAAACTTACCTCCAAGCATCCCAAACTCAATTTCAACCTTTAATCTAGCTTCCAAATGGCTTTGGAGGCAATTTAATCGGTAAGAACGGGTTGAGAGTAGAGAGAATCGAAAGGATTTCAAAGGGAGGGATGAGAAATGAAATTTTTGAATCCTAAACCTTCAGATACCCCTCTGATCGCGACACGCTCGCTACAGTGACACACTCTCATTGCAGCGAGGCGTCTCTTCCTGCAACGACACCCCTTGTCGCTATAGCGAAAATCTCATAGGAAACTGCACCATGATTTCTGTAGAATCTAATTACAGCGAGATTCATTTGATACAGCGAGACTGCACCCAGAAATGCACCCTTAACTGTCGCTCTCTCGCTACAGCGAGAGAGCCACAATTTCACTCCCTTCACTTAGGGCCTTCTCACTAAAGCGAGAACACCCAGAAATACCCACTTAACCTATCTCAACCAGTTCAGTACATCTAATCATAATGCAAAGTCAGCGTCCACGTTCATTTCACATATACGCAAATGTCCACATCATCCATTCACACCACCATCCAATACACATCATCATATACTCAAACATAAAAAAACATGGAAATTCCCATATATATATATATATATATATATATATAGTAATTAAAATATTATTACAAAATATGAAGCATTACATGATGGCATCCAGAGAGCACGACATTTCTACTGTGAGTCCTCGCCTTAGCGACTCATCTTGCCTGAGCGAGATCACTCTCGCCTGGGCGAGGTGGCAATTGAGTTGAATCTATCCTATCTCGCTTGAGCAAGATTACTCTACAATAAGATATTTCTAGGCACTCAGTCTCGCCTAAGCGAGATTTCTTGCACTAACTGCTCCTAATACACTTCATAATACACTCCTAACACATCTTAATGCTATTTAATATCAAACAAAACATAATTTTCTGAATAACGAAAAATAGGGTGTTATAGGTTTCACTCAAAATAGACATCAGATTAACAAGTTGTAGTGAAAACGGTAAAATCTTATCCATGCTCTGCATTTCTATGTTTTAGCAACAAAGGAAGACACTTTTTGTTTCTCTAGTCTCCAAACTTGACATGTAAACATCCGTTTGTATTTCTTGTAGAAATACCTTTCTAACGGTATATCGTAAGTACCTTCATTTTTACATGTTTTTTGCAATAATAGTGTAAAGAAGTAATTATTACAACCTCTGTATTAAGCTCTTTTAATCATAAAATTTGTTTTTCATAAACTAGATGAAGATAGTTTTGTAACGCACTATCTCAAGTTTGATTCAGAGTCCGTTTCACCACTTAACGACTTAATCCTGTAAGTATGATCTAATTTGAATTCTACTAGTCCAACAGCCACTATTTTTGAATTTTTTTCGAATATTCATGTAGAGTAACGACATGCAAGCCTTCTATCTTATTCCTTATTCTCTAATATTTCTGGCGTACTTTGTAACTTATCGATCAAACTCTAAGTGATCAAGATATGCGCAAAATGGTGAAACGTATGCAAAGTTCAAAACTTTATCGAAATCAAAGTTTGGTATTTTTCACCATGCATGCAATTTGTTATGCATATTTCATTTGTTAAACCCTATCATTTTTAACTTGACTTTTTTCCTTTCACATAGTACACTTTATTAGCTTTTCATAACCACTTTTGGAGTAAGATTTGGAGCAAAGATCAGTGAGAAAAACAATTTTTACCATGCTATATTAAATTCTGAAATTTTCCAAAAATAATGTGTTTTTAAATTCCTTTTCATCCAATTTTATAAACATCCATGAGTACTTATGAAATCCTCATAATGAGATCTTTTCATCAAGCTATCATATGCACAATTTGGAGCTCATTTGATCATTCAATTGCATGCACAAAGTGAGTCACTTGAGTTGTCATGAATCTTGTGACAGCAGAGTTACACCTCTGCTAAACTATGATTCTGCACCATATATATGCATAAAAAATTATTTTGAACATATTTCCATAACCCTTAACAATCTAACCTTTAAACCTTTTTTACGGAATTGGATTTAGACATCAACTTCCCTACTTTTGACCCAAGACTAAAAAACTGTGCAATTAAATTTCTGTAGAACCGATTTTTGGAAAAAAACTTGTCATGATAAAATATTTTCCTCAAATTTTGGACAAATCAATATGTTGAATAATTTTTATATATTCACCAATATATTATATGTAATCTTAGATTTCCGACAAGATATCTTATGCCTATTTTGGATCCCATTTGCTAGGTCAAAAAGTCAAGACAAGTGGAGGACTCATTTCAAAATTTAGCAAGATATAATCTGCATAAATGTGAGTGTTGGGACCAAGCTGTATTTCCAAAAATTTAAATGAGCACATTTTTAGAAATCTAAATGTCTTAGCTTACAAAAAATTGGTTAAACTTGTTTTGGATACAAATCAATGAGATATGCAATTTTTAATGAAACTATCTTAGAAATGTGTTTTCTCTGCTAACAGTAGAAAAAGTCTTCTTTTTAAACCACTTGCATCTTATTTTATTGAATGCATTCACATATTTGTGTTCCATATGATATAAGCTTTCCATCAAGCCATCTTGTGCGCAATTTGGAGTCCATTTGATATTTCAACAATATGCACGAATTAAGTGTTTCAAATCTATCAAATAATTTGTGATAGCAAAAACACATATCTTTAAAATCGTTATTTTGTACCTCTTGCATGCATGGAAAATTATTTTAAGCAAATCTCCATAATATCTAGGATATTAGATTTGAAACTACTTTTGCAGAACTTAATTTAGAGGTCACTTCCCTAGTTCTTGTTCCAAAAATCACAAGCTGCCCAATGCAAAATTCTGCAGAAAATGTGTTTCTATAATTGCATGCACCAGCAAATTTCTCTCAATTTTTGGGAAAATCTATATGTAGAAACCTTTCTTAATCATATTTTTATATTCTACGTAATATTAGCTTTCTAACAAGTTATTACAAGCTTATTTTGGACTCCGATTGTACCTTTAGAAGACCAAACTAAGTACTCCTCTCTTAGAATCCTGATTGGACCAAACCTGCATAATTAAGTATTGGGAATAATCTGAGCATGAAAATTTATATGTGGGAAATTTTCAGAATCCTTGATGACTTAGCTTTCAAACAAAATTGGTTTGACTTAATTTGAACACCAAATCATCAACTTACACTAATTATGTAAGTGTTTTGGTTTTGGATTTTGTTCCAACACAACAACCTTACCCTTATTCTCTGGAAAATTATGAGTCTCGTAACTACATAATAGCTAATTGAAATTATTTCTTGCCATGTTAGCTTTCCGAAGAGCTATCTTGAGTTCAATTTAGACACTGTATCACTCAATTATGCCCAACTTAAAATGTGTCAGTACTTCGCATGCTTTAGTCAAATTTCAAGCGCTTGAGTTACAAGATCAATGGAAAAAATTGTCCAATACAGATGATTGTTAGCCTCGTTAAGAGAGACACAAGTAAAAATCCAACGAGACTGAAAGTGAAGAGTCCTTTCCTCACCAAACTAAGTCACTCTCTAAGGTGAAGGGAGAAGGGGAAAACTTTCGTATGGCTCGAGTTAGGAGTTAAGGAAATGGATAGGAATATACTTAATGAAACTGTGAATGTTGTGTATGGTTGAAAGCTCTTGAGAATTCTTCACTCTTAAGTTTACAGACATGTACTTGAATTAAGATTGATATGTTTGTTTGTTTTGTTGTGGTGCACATATGTGTGTATAATTGTGTGATTGAATGCAAAGTTAAATTTCATGATAAGGTTTAGACTCCTAAACTTGATGAATTTAAAGAGAATGAAAATTGTCCTGTATAATGTAACACCCTCATTTTTTTCTCCATCCATGTTCATTTTCTCTTTTTCAAAAGTAATTTAATGTATTTTACAAAATATTATGGCTTTAGTTAAAAAAGTTTTAAAATAAAAGTATTTATTTTTATTTCATTAAAATCATTTCTCTCTGCATGTTTGGTTATTAAGAAAGACAGAAATGCCCAATATTTTAAATTATTTAAAAACCCCTTACTTACATTTAATTTGCAAACAAAACACACTAGTGAAGGTGGTGTAGTGGTGGGATTGTTGGTCCTTTGTTTGGACTTTCAAAACTCAAGTTTAAGTCTTAGCAACACAATATTTCAGCCAGCAAAACTTTTTCATATTTTAAATATGCAAATGACTAGATTGCCTCTAAAACACTTAGTTGTCCCATAACCTAATGGTAGTTATGTTTTTAAATTGGGGCAAACCCCATCATGCCCCTACATGCACAAAAAGGAAGAAAGAGGGAAAAATGAGATTTTCTTCATCGAGTACTCTTTCTCCTTTCCGTGTACACTCTTTCTCAGTTCTTTCATCTTTTTTTCAATGTTTTCTTCATTTTCTCTAATAACTTTGGGATGGAAACCGTTGCTCTTCATGGCCAAAGACTTAATCACTACCCTCTCTATGCATAAGCAATGTTTTTACACTCTTTCTCCTTCAAGGATTCACATTTCTACATTACACTCATCGAAAGGAAGTCTAACTCAAAAGTCAAAACTTTGAGGAAGAAGAAACTAAACCAAAACACCATTTTGATGAGCCAAAAGTCAAACCAAGGTGAACATTCTCGAGGACTTGTTGATTTTCCTAGAAAAGTTTATATTTTACCCACATATAAGTATTCTGTCCCGACCTTCTCCTCCCTAAAATATTATGATCTTTGACATGCATTCAGTCCTTTGTATAGTGCATAGTCTCAGCTATACATAGCACTGTTCAGAATTGAGATTGGAGGTTAGATCATCAAGATACATCAAAAAACTGTAAGTACACCTTCAAGATTGAATTCTTCTGGTACTTGCGAAAAACAATGAATTTTCTGCACCTTGTGAGTGGTCTGATGTAACATGCAATCTTTCATTCATGTTCCTCACAGAATAAGCTTTCCAACTCATTATCACAAGCTTGATTTACAGTTTGTTTCACCAGTCAACAACTTAATCCTGTAAGTATGATCCAAGCTAAATTATGCTAGTCCAAAAGCTACTGTTTATGAATTTCTAAGAATATTTCATGTAGAGAAACTGTGATTTAAACCTTCCATCTTGTTCCTTATTGTCTTAACTTTCTGACACACTTTGCAACTCATTGATCTGACTCCAATTGATCAAGATATATGCAAAATTGTGAGACACATGCAAAGTCCAAAGCTGCATAGAGAAAGTCTGCAATTTTTCACCATGCATGCAATCTGTTCTGCATGTTTCACTTGCTAAACCTCCTTTTTAACGTGTCTCTATTCCTTCGTATATTAAATTTCATTATCTAATCATAGTCACTTTCGGAATAAAATTTGGGGCAAGAATCAATGAGAAAAACAATCTAAAAATAGTGAAAAGAATGCATTTTTAAATATCTTTTCATCAAACTTTATGAACATGCAGGAGTACTCATAAAATTCTTGTAATGAGCTCTTTCCATCAAGTTATCATATGCACAAGACAAATAACCATTCTCATCTCACTCTCAGTTCTCTTACCACTTTCCATAGCTAAAACACGTTTGAAATCCAAAACTTCTATTAAATGTGAGCTTGGATATCATTTCCACATGATTTCCAGTAAGTTTCTTAGGTATTTTTCTTCCAATTTTAGTCCTATTTCATTATTTTCTTTTTTCTCAAGAGTTACTCTACTTTGTGATACTTAGGAAGAATGTGGTCTTTCAGACATCTTCTACCAAACTTTTTCTTAAATTGTCTACTTGAGGTAAGGAGAATTTTATCGCATCAATAAAACCTATATGATGTATATAAATTTCATATACTCTTTGCCTCTCTGAGTGGTTACATGCTCTACTTTTAAAATCTAAGTTTTGAAACTAGATTCTTTGAGTCGAGAAATTAAATGATATATGTTTATTGTTTCTTTAATAAATGACATAAGATTTAGTGAAAATATGTGATTTGGCAAGTAACATATTTATTTTGATGATGAATTGTGGATGTTGAACTAATATATTTAAGTAATATCAAATATGTTAATTAATTATTGTTGTTCAAAATTTTATTTTTATTTAACAAGTTATGTTACAATGAAAAACGTTTATTTATATTTTAAATTTCATCATTTTGAGTATCGTTAAGCTTTTATAAAATGATTAGCGACAAACAAAAGTTCTAAGACATTGCTAATTTTTTTCTGATAAGTTTATAATTAGACCCTCTTTTACAGTCTATATATTTATGTTTGACCTTTATTTTATTTAGATTTTACACTGATTTATATATTAATTGTGCAATTTAGTATAAAGAGGCCACAAGTGAATTTTGAGTGTGTTTTGGGCCCAAACTAATGGAAAATCAGGACTTCGCGGCAGCTAGCACGCCTAGACTCTTTCAGCTAGCACGGGAGTGTTTCGAGCCCAATTAATGAAGAATTTTTAGAGTCCTCAAACTCTATTAAAGAGAGACCTCAGGCACCAAGTTTGACATCTTGTCTTTTGCTCTTCGATACACCTTTCATCTTGTCTCTCTTACACAGGATCGTTAGTATACTCTCGGTGGGACTTGGAACTTCGAGCGACCGTACTTGAAGATTGACAAATCACCTCTTTCTAGTTTGCTTTTCTTTATAGCTTTGTTTACGATTGTTTTAGTTTTTCTCTTTAGCACGAGTAACTAAGTCCATAGCTAGGGCTATGGGAACTATCATTCATAAATTTATGAGATTTTAAAGTTTAAATCTATATTTGGTTTATGTTCGAGATTAGCTTTTATCCTATTACGCATAATTATAATCCTAATTAATTATATCATCAGGAAATCGTACCTCGATTAGTTAATGGATCTATAGAATAAAACGAGATATAAGATCAGGTGAACCAAACCAATATTTCTCTTCTAAATGTTATTAAATTAACAAGTTCATAGGTACTTTATGCTTTCTTTAATTGATGTCTTGCATGATCATTAGGGATATTAATTTAGAGAAAAGAATATTAGAACTGCATGATCATTGGGTATTAATAGTATTTGTATGAATAATTGGTAATCATAAGGAAATCAAATTTAGAGCTAAACGAAAAAATAACAGAGAATTGAATGAGAAAACTCATACGCCCTAGGTTCCTCTCCTATAAGTTCAATCAAGACGCGTGTTGTGTTATTTACTTTTATTCATAATTTTTATAATTAAATTTGGGTTCTTACTTATTTTCACATCTTTTTAGCTCAAACAATTGAATTAAGAAATTCTTAGTAATTGAAAATCAATCCTTGTAAAATGATATTTTGAAAACTTTTTTTAGAATCCTTTATTACTTCTCGATAGATACACTTGTTCTCCAAACATTTTCCACATCATGATTGAGAAAGATTTAATTAGTAATTTACTTAAAATTATAGATCTTTTATAAATTATGGAAAATGATTTATAAATTAAGAGCGTCATAAAAGTGGTATAGGACACCTTACATTTTTTTACAAGAATGTTAAATTGTTGTTAGGATCTACCAAGGGGTACCTAAAAAGAACAATAAGTCTAGTAGGATTGATAGGTTATTAGGCATTATGAATTGGGAAAGTTACTATAATTTTCTATTAACCTATTGTATAATGTTGAGCATGATCACCCCACGATTATATTTGGTTAGAACAGGAGATTATGGCATGTAGACCAAGACACAATAATGAAACCCGTGATACTATTAGGAACATGGTAGATAAGCATAAATAAGGAGAGGTAATGCTAAGAATTTGTATTTAAAGGAGGCTATGACCCTAAAGGAGTATAGTTGTGGCTTTAGAAACTGGAGAAAATCTTTGCAGTCATGGAATATCTTGACGCGTAAAGTTGTTTTCTCTATCTTTATGCTAGAAGGAAAAGCTGAAAACTAATGGCATGGTACTTAGAAACTTATGGTAGTTGCAGGGCTAACTTTGTTGGTTAATTACTTGCTTTTATATTGTATCTTCATTTTCTTCATCTTCTTATCCCTCATCCACACTTCCATGAATTCTTTCCAAAATTAGTTTTCACATCTTCCTTCTCTTGATCTTTCTCACTCTTCCTCGTCTTCTTCTTTAGATGTTAATGTTCACCTGTATGCACCAGAACCTTTTCCTCTTCTTCTTCCCTCTCCTTTTCCTCATCCTTTTCCATTACAGTCACTAGTACCTTATTGTACTCACTACCATCACCTTTCTTGCAACCAATATAGTTATTGTACTCAACTCCAATTTTACGACTATACCAACAATCCTATCGTTGTTATTTTCATTTTTCGTCTTTTTCTATGACTCCAAAATCTAGCATAAAAGCTTAGCAAAATGTGTTCTGTTAGTCAGAGTTTAAATTAAGCAAAATAAATTGTAAAAACATGGATGTAAGGTAAAAGAAAGATGAAAACAAAAAAAAAAAGAGCAAAGAAAAGAAAATAACAAAAAAAAGATAAAAGAGTGAGAAAAAATATAAATAAGTCAAAGAAAGATAAATGATGAATAATAATTTTGAATGAAGCTAATATGTTGATAAAAAAATATTTTTACAAGTTAAATAACTAAAATGAAAAATAAAATCAACTAAAAATAAAACTGAGATTTAAAAGGCCAATATACTAATTTAACCTAAAAATTATTTTTGAAAATTTTTAAAATAAGCCTTGAAAAGTCAATTTGTAGGAAATTAGATTTTTAGTGCAAAAAAACTAATAATAATAATTTAGAGGATAATATTTTGGAATCTATTAAAAAGTAAGTATAATACAATAACTAAGCATTATCTTACTAAGTAAGGTTGGCAACATGGATCACACAACACTATTAAACTTGATCAAAAATTAAATTTTTATAAATCAAAATCTCTTTTAAAAACTTCCTCCAAAGTTCCTTTGGGTCTCCTTTTATCTCTTTTTACTGGACTATAAGTCATAGGATTCTCCTTATTGGTGTTTCCTATGATCTTCTTTGTACATGACCAAATCATCTCAAATGATTTTCAATTATTTTTTTCCACTATAGGATTTACTTCAACATTCTCATGTATACTTTTGTGTGACTAATCATCCACTTAAACATTCTCATTTCTGTCACTTCCACTTTTTTCTCATGCTCCTTTAAAGCCTAACATTCACTACCATGTAGTATAGTTGGTTGTATTGCAGCATGATAAACTTTCCTTTTAGCATGATAGGTAGTTTATAGTCACAAATAACTCCTAATACATTTCTCCACTTTAACCATTCTGCTTGTATGCTACGAATAACATCTTTATTAATTTTTTATTAATTTTTGTCTTATTTCGTAGAATTGATCCCAAGTACTTGAACTTAAGACTTGTTATACAATATTAACTCCAATTTAACTTTCAACACATGATCTCCTTATCTTGTTTTTCCTAACCGCTAACCATAATCATACCTACTTCTTTTTTACCTTTGACTCTTTCTGTGTAGCAAAGTTTAAAACCTAGAGCATCGAGTTCCTTAACCTTATCTCAAACCCAATTGTTTCTTAAAGACATATGATGTTTATTGATGAAGTCATAATTAAGTTGTATTTAGCGCTTATTAGAGTCCATTTAATTATATTTGGATTATTTCTTAACTAATTTCATAAAATAATTAATGTTTCTATATTTTATTTAAGTTATTGAAGATTTGCAGTTTTTAACTTAAATTATACAAGAATTATGCTAATTATTGTTTCACCTTAGGCATTCTAATTCCTAGAAGTGGGTGTTCCAATGCCTATTCAAAGAATCAACTAGTGCTGAAGTACTCTAATTATTCAAACGCCTAAAGGTGAGTGTTCCAACATTGGCTTGACATCACATTTCTGACTCTTTGGGCATTTCAATGCCCAAAGCACAAATTGTCACCAAAGCTTGTGCATTCCAACGTTGAAATTATACTTAAAAGTTGAATAAAAACCTATAAGTGCTCCAACAACAATGGTTAGTGTCATAACGTTCGAGAAGACTCCAAAATCTATTAATATATGTTATTAGGCTAATTTTAATATATAGTGTCATTTTTTACTTCCTAACTTTTTCTAAGTTTAAGTTTAGGAATTTTTCTCGCATATTTCTTTTATTCCTTAGTTATTTGGAAGACTTTTCTATGTTTATTCAATTCTCTATAAAATTTATCTTTGTGTTTGGTATTGGTTCTTTGTTGTATTTAAATATGTGTGGCTAGATTATTTTAGGTTAGAATGGGATGACTTATATTTACTTCTCCTATTTTATCAATAAATCTTTAGTTTTATTTACGTTCTTTTTATGCAATTAAGTGAATTTTTCTTCTCTTTGCATCCTCTAGTTTGGTGAACTTTGGAACAATTATAAACTTGATTTTGCAATTGGAAAATTATTTTTTGAGTTTGATTTGAGAATCTTAACGAAGTTATTGATATTTTAAAGAATTCCCTCAATGATTATAAGGTTTTTTGGAGTTCTTAAACTATAATGCATGTCCTAATCAACTAGCACAAGGAGTTAAGGTCTTGTGTTTAATTGCATAGGGACCTTTCAACCACAAAGTTGAAGTTTACTAAATATTAGAGAACTTAATATTCATTGGATGAAAAGAAAAGTAGTTAAGATATGTTATATTTTAAGAGAAGTGAATATAATTCTAATCGCTTTTATTCATTGGTTTTTTCTATACTTTTTGTGTTGCGTTTTAAATTTGTTTCCTTTAAAGACAAAAAATATCAAAAAAATTAGTAATAATTTTTCTCTATTTTCTGCCTTCTATGTCTAAGGAATGTGTATTAGTACTTGGCCACAATTCTTGTGGAGCTATACTTAGTTAAAACATTTCACGCACTTGTTTGTATTGTTTGCATTTGCGAACAAAATGTAAAAAAAATAAGCATAAAAAATTTAGCATCATTAACAAAAAATGTAATTCTAATATTGACAAACTTTTCAAGATTATTAGTTTGAATATTAATTTTTTTCTTTTATTTTTTAAATTAACTTTTTATCATGCTTTCTTTATTGTTTCTTTTTTTGTCCTTTACTGTAATTTGCTATATTTAGTTTTTCTTTTCTAATTTTTTCTCTTTCTTTTCTATTACAGACTTAGGTGTTAATATTTCAATTTCTATTTTTTATTCTACTCTTTTCTTTTAAATTTCAATTGCAATTTTTCATTACCTTTATTTTTCTTGTTCATACTTTTATTTTTCCTTTATAATATTTGATTATATTCTGTTCTATTCTATTTTCTTCTTTTCTTCTTAGTTTTTACTATATGCAAAGATTTGTGGCATATCTTGAATATTTTGATCCTGAAGTGAAAGAATCCTAAAAAAAACTAGGAAGAGACAAAAACTAAAAAGAGAAGGAATAGGAACAAAAACTTAGAATGGTGGACAGACTACCACCACCAAGGTTCACATTGGTAAACTTTATTACTCCTATGTTTGATGGATGCTTATCTAGCAATTTAAGATTGCCAATAACTACAAAGAAATTTGAAATCAAATCAGCCCTTCTGAACTTAATTCTCCAATTGTCATATTGTTAATTTTTTGCTGATATGTGAGACGTTAAAAATAATAGTATTTTGAATGGTGCTATTAGGTTAAGACCTTTTCCTTTTTCTTTAAGGGATAGAGCTAAAAGTTATTACAATCTCAACTAAGAGATCACAACTTATGATAGACTTTTGTAGAAAATTTTTAAAATATTTTCTACCAACAAAATACAATAATATCATAAGGAAGATCATATGCTTTCATCCTTGTGAGAAAGGTTCAAAGAGCTATTGAAAAAGTGTCCAAGTCATGAGTTTTCAAACATATAGCAAGTACACCTTTTCTATAAGGACATAAATCCTTCAACAAGGTTACTAATAGTGCATCTATACGAGAAACATTGAATGCCAAGTCAGCTGAGGAAACACATGACCTTCAACAAGGTTGCTAATAGATGCATCTATCTGAGGAACATTGAATACCAAGACAGCTAAGGAAGCACATGAGTTAATTGAGGTGATATGTAACACCTCAATTTTTGTCAACTTAGCTAGTAACACGTATGTCTTGTTGTTTACTTATTTTTTGAAATTCTGACTTGCTAGTGTCAGAACGAGTAACTAGATGTTGATATTTTTCTTTTTATCCTCTAAATTGAGTACTGACTTGGATTTCTAAATTCTATCCACTAGAATTTTAAAAGTGGATTGCATGCAATTCACTTGACTTTAACATCATCTAAATTTCCTAGTTTCAAATTTTAGAACAATTAATTAGTGAAGAACAAACTCTATTTTCATGAGACTTAATCATTAGGATAGTTTTGAGGTTTCCCAAAATACTAGGCTATTTTTGGTTCTGCTATCCAAGTACACATATGACATTTTATCCAGAATTTAAAATTATATTTTCCTAAATTCTAGAACAATAATCATGATTTTTGGCCTCGAAAAACATGAGATTCCTTAATCATTACGGTCATCGTCATCATTAAACCAAATCTTACTAAATCTAGTTAATCATTTCATTAAATCTTCCAAATCTAGTATCAACCACTAGATTTTCATGCAAATTAATGGCTTGTCTCCTTAATCGCTAACACTATGATTATTAGAAGTAGGGATAGAAACAGGACAGGCCGCCTGATAAGGGCTTGTAGCTTAGTCTGGTTTAGGCCTGGCCTTTTTAAAAAACAAACAAGGCTTAGACTTTTTTTAAGGTCTGTTTAAGTAAACAAGCCAAGCCTGATCTGTTTACAAAGCCTGTTAAACTATATATATATATATATATATATAATATTTTGTTCAACCTTTTTTGAGAAATTTATAAAATTTCTCTTGAATGTCAGATTTATTATTACCCTTATAATTCTGGAAAAACCATTCTCTTTGAGGTTTCCAGTCCTTAGAATAGAAATCTTTCCTAAAAGTTTCCTTATCAATAATGAATTTATGAGACAATGTCATAAAACTCATAAAGGGAGGAATAAGTTGGAGATTGGATACTCTAATTTTCATCTTCTTTATTAGAAGTTTGATAAACGGTTCTAAAGATATTAGAAGAACTATCTAATCCCTGAAGATTTATAGAAGGATCATGAGCTACAGATCTAGGTATTTCAAATCTAAAGGCTTGAGATCTGAATGAGAAAGATCTTCTCCCAGAGGCAAAATTAGATTGTCTTTTATAAGCATCAATCCTAAAGGAGAAAGAATTTCTCCTATTAAAAGTTGTTTCAACTTTCCCGGAATTATCTTGGGAAATTTCTTGAATTTGGGATGCAGGTTTGGGAACAGAGGGTTTGACTTTATCCATAACCCACTTATCAGGGAGAGTAACTTCGTCCCACTTGATGATTCTTGGGAAAGAGACATTAGCCTTTGTGATATCAGTGATAAACAAGGTAGTCTCACCTCTCTGGGTTGTAAAAAGACTCTAGAAGCACAAGAATTCATAATCTTGTACTAAATCCTATAGATTAAAGCTGCGGGAATAGATCCTTCTTTCATGTCTAACCCATGAAAGCGTATATTGAGAAACAAAGAGTCAAGAATATTAAGATCTAAAAGACTCACTATCTTATTAGGGAAACAGTTGAAGTAAATTGGTCCTTGGCCGAGACTGGTTTCAACAGTTCCTATAAGGGAATCATCAAATCTGTTGTGTCTAGCATCAGTAAGACACATCAAGATAACAACATCTATGCCATTGTCAATTAAAGGTTTAATTGCTACTTGAACACATCCTATATGAAGGTATTTGTATTTTCTTTTGTGTTCATTTATGGAATGTTTGGACAAAAGATGGAATTCTTCTCCTATGTCTTGTCCTAAAGGAATATTGTTTTCAACAGTCTTGATAATATAATCAGAATTGCGTCTTTTGGGTTAGTCTTCAGGTACATATAATGAATCTTGAGGGATTTCTGGAATAGTCCAGTCATCCATACTCTAATTGATCTCTTTGAATCTAACTTCTTCATCGAAGAGGTTTTGTTTAGGTATAATTTCAGGAGACTGTTTTCTCCTGATCATGAAAGAGTATATTTTTTTGTTGGAGAGGAGGAGGATGAGGTAGAATTAGAACAAAGAGAGTAAGCGAGACATCATAAAATAATATTCTAGCTCATCACCCTCATTTGGTTCCATAAAAATATTTCTGCCTAGTTGTTTATAACCTTTTCTTCTGGATCTGGTTATTGTGGACTTTTTTTTTTTTTTACAAAGATAGAAATATCTTTACTATAGTCACCAGCTTCTTACGTTCTTACTTTCTTTTGAATATAGCATCGGTGAATAGCCTTACTGCCCTACACACTCACAAGACTTACTGCTGCAGCTCTATTCAAAAGAACTAAGAATTGTTGTACTTCCAATAATGATATTTCAGAAAACTGTACAATATTTCTTAACCATTAGTTCGTGGCATTGTTACAGACAAGGACGACTAATAACTGTCTCACTCAAAGGGGCTGTCAGTTGTCCAGCCTATAAACCATGGCCTCAGAAATTTCAAAAGAAATTTAAGTCCAATCCAGAATAAGATAGTTATAAACAACTTAAGCAGTTATATTCCTACTTCCCAATCAGGCTCTGATACCAAATAATTCAAACGGATCTAAAAATTAAATAATTGAAAGGAAAGTAGGCAGTAGCAAGACTATTAAATGATATGCAGTAATAAAAAATGCAGAAATTAAAATAAATTTAAAACATAAGAAACTAGAACAACGGTAGAACTAGCACAAATCTAGTAGAGGGAGAAGGGAAGAAAGCTGGACGACGGTAATCCGAACAGAACCGGTAAAGACAGGGAGAGAGAAGAAAATACAAGAAACAACATTTTATTGAAAAGAAAAGAGCTTACAAAGATCGTATCTCAAAGTATTTCTCTCTAGAATATCTCCCTAAAACTTGGGTTTTCAAATGGTACCTCACAACATGGTCGATGACTCCTTATATAGAAAATTAAAATACTATTTTTATAGTTCTGGTAAATAACAGGAACTATTAGCTATAGTACTAGTTACAATTCTTGAATGTCTATTCTGAAGCAATCATCTTCACTTTGATAAAAGTCTTCAGTAATTTTGGATTGAGAATCTTTCTTTGTTGATGGTTCAGCTTCATCTTGATTTTGAAGAAAAAGAACATCTTTAAGATTGTCTTTCAATTTTTCTTTAGAATCACATCATGATAATAAGGCTGCAATTTTATATTTCTAGTTTAAAAATTGAAATGTTGTTGGATCAGCCAACTTTAACATTTTAAGATTAGCACCAAAAAATTCATTGACCTTTGTAGGTCCAACATGGTCTGCATTGAATTGGTTCCACCATTTCACGAAAGAATACCTGTGAAGGATGAGGAGTACTTCTTCATTGTCTGTCTCACCATATCTGTATTGCCATGAGAATACCCAAGCCAGAGCAAAGACAAAGAAATATTTGAGATCTGCAGAGATTCTTAATTCCCGTAAATATCTGTTTTTGAAATGTATATATCTTTCTTTCACAAGAGAAGGAAAATTTTCTTCTACTGGTCCAAAGAAGTCCTACCATTGTAAGAACCAATTTGGAAAATCATAATTTTGACTCTTTTTAAACTAGATTAACCAAGAGTGTCGGTTTAGTTTATTTTGAAACCAAAAGACTCTGGTCCAGGCATCAATATAATCTCAATAATTGTATCCTAATGGATCAAAGGGTTGGGAGAATTTTTTGTAAGAATTTAGATTTTTCCAAAGTTCTTTGAACTAATTATTTTGGGAATTTGAATGGTTAAATGTGTGATAATTGAAGGATTTTTTTTTTATCTTTATTGTGTTTAATGGAAACAGAATCTGAGTCCACAAGGATGAATTCATAAAATTGTCTGGTTTAGTTCAAGGCATATGGTCTAAAATGAAAACTAGGAAGGAAGACTTTAGAGATGGCTTTGTACGGAATATTATCCCAAAATTCAGATTCCATTTGTAATACCGAGGAAAATTTTCCCTTGGCAAGATAATTAGATGGATTTTGAGGTTTTTTGGAAGTTTGTATTTGTTTGTCCTTTTGGATAGTAACAGTTTTGCTGGTTTCTCTAGGAAAATTGACTGTTTAGGTTAAGGATTGGACAATGGTGTTAAGGCTAGTTAAGCCTAATTCCATTTCGTCTTGAGAGGCAATATCTGCTCACAATTTAGTGGGTAAACTACTCAGGCTTCCTTGTTAGATGGCCAAGAGAGTATTGATAGGTAAAGCATAATCTGCTTTTATTTGTTTAGATATTTTGGGTTGAGATGAAGAATCAGCCGTGTTGGATGAATCTTTTTTAGGGATCACAGATTATTGAGTTGATGACTCAACTACCCAGATAACTTTTTGGGTAAGTGACCTAGATGGAGTAGATGACTCCGATGAATTTGAGCCTGTTGATACAAACTTTGATTTTCCTTTGTTTAGAGTTAGGGCAAGCCTAACTCTTCCACCTCGAGTACTACCCCCTTTGGTGTGAGTTGTTGCCTTCTTTGGCATACTATTTCTCCTGTAAATATTCATAAGTAAAATAATCAGGGACAGAGTTTGATGTGCCTTTGAGATATTTTTTTTCAAAATAAAAAACACTTAATATTGCTTGCCATTTAGCAAAAATCTATTTAAAGGCAAGGTTTTTAACATCCTTTTGCAAAATTTCTTTAGCAGACTTACAATCTACTCTAATAAGAAATTTTTGGTTTAGTAACTCAAATTGAAATTTTGAAACGCATAAAACAATTGCCAAAACTTCTTTTTTAATAGTTGAATAATTCTGTTGTACAGAATTCCAATGCTTTGAAGTATATGCAATGATATGCTCATGAGAGTCGACTCTTTGTTTGAGAATGCCACCGTAACCTATGTCAGAGGCATCAATTTTGACAATTTTGAAAGCTTGAGGAATAGGGAGGTAGAGACACTTTATCTCTTTTACCTTGGTTTTGTTTTTCCTAACCACATTGGTATGAATATAGGTCTACGAAGGAGGATTCTTTTTTAAGCCAATCATGCAAAGGCTTAATGTTAGGCTAGAGATTTATTATTAAGTAATCTATAATATTTTATACTTGTTCAATGTTAATTGAATGATTATTTGGTATTGGAATAGATTTAGATGGAGTTTGAAATTATTTATATAAAAAAAAAAAAAAAAAAAAGTGAACAGTACCGTATGAACAGTGTCAGATGAATAGTAAAACTGCCTATGAACAGTGCAAACCGCGCATAAACAGTGAAAATCATGTATGTAGAGTGACTGCTGACGTCACATACGCGTACAGTGCGTGTACAGTACGCTGCACAGTATTTTTCCGGCGTGAATAGTGCCATGAACAGTGTTTTCGGCATGAATAGTAAGGCGTTGAACAGTGTTTCCAGCGGTGAACAGTAAATTTCAAAAATTCTTTATAAAAAGGGGGCTTCACACGAAATTTTCATTTCTTCACCCCTATCCAAGGTTCTCAAAGGTTTTAAGGCCAAAAACCACCATTTCTCTCATACTAAACCTTCCTAAACTTAGATTTCTTGCCAGATCTGAGATTCTACGTCTATTCTGAGGGATTTGAAGTAAGTTTCTTTAAGTTTGAAGCTAGATTTACCGTTCGTTTCTCTTCTTCTTCTCTTTCTCATAGAAGTTCATGGTGTTCTTAGGAGAAACTCCGTTCTAAAGCTAAATCTTCGGCGAATCTTGCTATAAAACAAGTAATATTCGGCAGATCTAGTGTGAATCGTCGTTTTGAGGTAAGGGGAGTTTACTTTAACCTATGAACTACGTTTTGAACGGTTTAATATGATATTTCAAGATGTTTTGATATGATTTTGTTAGATCTATTAAGTAAAAGCTATTTTCTAAGCTATAACTGCTGTTAATTGATTTAAAATGTTGAGATTTTGGCTGATCTACTATAAACTTGCCGTAGTTGAGCTGTTATAATAATTTTAGCGGTGTGCATCATGCTGAGATATATGTTTTGCATCATTATAGAGCCGAGTTACATGTTTAGGTGGGTAGACGTGTAACTGTAAGTTCATGCTGAGCTGTTGTGCTGTGCTGTCTGGATCCAGATACTGTAAGTTCATGATTTCTATTCATCAAGTTGTGAGGGAACGAGCTTGATCACCTCAGTTCTCAGACATGATTGATGTAGGAAACTTGGTATATGATACTGGGGTGAGCTATAGGCGATTCATGCTGCATGAATAAAAAGTTGTTAAGCTAAGCTGTAAATGATTGTTGAGATAAGTGTGTTTGCTATGTTGTATGAATGCTGATATGATGTTGTGCTTAATGCTAAATTGATTAAATTGTTATGATATACTAAATATGAATATATCACTGTAAGCTGAATCTGTGAATATAGTTATGTGATGGTATTGCTAAATGTATTAAACGTTAGTAAACTAAGCTAGTCTATATATTAGGATGGCTAGACCGAGGAGATCTGCTACAAACCCTCCCCCTCCTGCTGACGTGAACCAAATGGCTCACGTCATGGAGGCCATGGCAGCCACTGTTAGGCAGAGTCTAGATATGATTCAGCAGCAGCAAGCTGCAAACCAAGCCGCTACTGCAGCACAGGCAGCAGCAGCTTCTGCCTCAGCTGCACCTCCTCCTGAATACCATGGTTTGTCAGAGTTCAGGAAGAATGATCCTCCTCAATTCACGGGGGTGGATGGACCAGATGTTGCTGAACTCTGGATCAGGGAGATTGAGAAGATCTTCCTAACTATGGGTTGCGCCAAAGAGAGGAAGGTGTTATATGCTACTTATATGCTGACAGGGGATGCAGAGATGTGGTAGCACGGAGCTCGTGCTATGCTGGAAGCTCGAGGTGAAGTCATCACTTGGGCTGTATTTAGAAGTAGTTTTCTGGGAAAGTTTTTCCCTTCCCATGTTCGTACTGCCAAAGAACGGGAGTTTCTAAACTTGGTGCAAGGAAACTCATCAGTCTATGAGTATGCAATACAGTTTGAGCGGCTTTACAGATTTTATTCTCACCCGACCTCGGAGGAGTGGAGATGTCAGAGGTTTTCAAACGGGCTGAGAATTGACATAAAGAGGATTTTGATTCCACTAAGGATCATGGAGTTTGCTGACTTGCTGGATCAAGCCACCATTATAGAGAGTCTTAATGCAGAGGATGTTGGTGGAGTTGGGAAGGCTCTATCTAGTAGAGCTGCTAGTAGCTATGGTAATGGAAGTAAGGGTGCTAAGAAGGGCCCCTACAGTCGGTCGCTACGCCAACAACAATCTCGACCATCTCAGTCGAGAGGATCGGCAACATCAGCCCCGGTGCCAATAGGGACTGCTACTTCTACATTTTAGCCTAGGGGAGCAACTTCTTCCACCCCTAGAGCCTCAGTGCCGCAGATTGTCAGATGTTTCAGATGTAGTGGGCCACACTACCTGAGCCAGTGCCCACAGACTGATGTCAGAGTTTGCTTCTCATGCCAGCAGCCAGGGCAAATTGCTAGGGACTGTCCTACGCCTAGTGGGGCAGTTTCGTCTTCTGCTAGCGCCTTGCATGCTGTTAGGTCTAAAGCGACTAGGGCTCCAACGAAAACCAGATCAAGAGTGGAGGGACGTGTATTCACTACTTCTGCATCAGAGGCAGCTCAGGCAACGGATCTCATCCAGGGGACAGCGGTAGTGGCAGGTACTTCTCTTTCTGTATTGTTTGATTCTGGAGCCACGCACTCTTTTATTGCGGACATTTGTGTTAGAACCTTAGGATTACCAGTGAGCGATCTAGGATGTGAATTGGTAGTATCGACACCTACTTTAAGTTTGATTAAGACTTCGACGGTTTGTGTTAGGTGTCCCATAGTAATTGAGGGACGAAAGTACAAAGTAAACCTTATTTGTATCCCAATGTCAGGGTTAGATTTAATCTTGGGTATGGATTGGCTAACTGCCAATCGTGTGCTAATCGATTGTGGCCGGAGGTGTTTAATCTTTCCTGAGCAGCAAGGCTGTGTGGAATTAATTTCTACTCGCCAAGTAGAAACATCCTTAGGTGAGGGAGTACCTTGTTTTGTTTTGTTGGGAGTTATGAATGAAGAAGTGGAGTAAAGCCTTCAGTCAATACCAGTAGTACGGGAATTCCCTGAGGTTTTCCCAGAGGATATTCCTGGAATACCTCCACGTAGAGAGGTGGAGTTTGCTATAGATTTGATTCCTGGAGCTGAGCCAGTGTCTGTAGCACCTTACAGAATGGCGCTAAAAGAGTTGATGGAACTTAAGGAGCAGATTGAGGATCTAATGTGGAAACAGATGATTAGGCCGAGTGTATCACCTTGGGGAGCACCAGTTCTCTTAGTGAAAAAGAAGGACGGCAGTTATAGATTATGTGTTGATTATCGCAAGTTAAATAAGTTGACAATTAAGCATAAGTACCCGTTGCCGCGAATCGATGATTTGATGGATTAGCTGAGAGGTGCTAAGGTATTCTCTAAGATTGATTTGAAGTCTGGGTACCATCAGATCCGAGTGAAGGATGAAGATATTCCTAAGACTGCTTTCCGCACTAGATATGGCCACTATGAATATATAGTGATGCCTTTTGGAGTCACAAATACTCCAGCTGTGTTTATGAACTACATGAATCGGATCTTTAGACCTTTCCTGGATCGATTTGTGGTAGTCTTTATTGATGATATTTTGATTTATTCTAGTTCGTCAGAGGAACATGCAGAGCATTTGAGGACTGTACTTAGTATTTTAAGGGGAAAACAGTTGTATGCCAAATTGTCTAAGTGTGAGTTTTGGCTAGAGGAAGTGAAGTTCCTTGGTCATGTTATTTCAGCTAAAGGAATTGGAGTTGATCCTTCCAAAGTTGAAGCGGTGTTGCAGTGGAAAAGGCCTAAGACAGCCACAGAGATTCGTAGTTTTGTGGGCCTAGCAGGCTACTACCGGAGATTTATAGAGGGATTTGCGAAGATAGCTGCACCATTAACACAGTTAACTCACCATGATCAACCCTTTGCATGGACTGAGGAATGTGAACAAAGCTTTAATGAGTTGAAGCAGAGATTAACTTCCTTGCCGGTGTTGATTCTTCCTGATACTAATCGACCGTTCGAGGTGTACTGTGATGCTTCCCATCAGGGATTGGGATGTGTGTTGATGCAAGATAAGAGAGTGGTAGCTTATGCATCTCGCCAATTGCGAACTCATGAGCGAAATTACCCGATTCAAGACCTTGAGTTAGCTGCTGTCGTCTTTGCTCTGAAGGTGTGGCGGCACTATCTTTATGGAGCTCAGTTTGATGTGTATAGTGATCACAAGAGTCTGAAATATTTATTCGATCAACGAGAGTTAAATATGAGGCAGAGACGTTGGGTGGAATTCCTTAAAGATTATGATTTTCAGCTTCAATACCATCCAAGAAAAGCTAACGTGGTGGCCGATGCATTAAGTAGGAATGTGGTTCAGGCATTTTCCTTAAGAATTAGTGAAACTCTTTTGGTAGAACAATTCCAAGACCTGAACATACATGTAGACTTATCACCTGAAAAGATTAGTTGTAGCCGAATTGTGGTGACTAATAATTTCTTACAGGAAATTAAAGACAAACAACTGTGGGATCCGATGTTATGTCAGATTGTATTTCTCTTAGGGACAAATAAAGCAAAGGGTTTTAGTAAAGGTACTGATGGTATTCTTAAATGCCAAGGTCGAGTTTGTGTCCCTAGAGATACTGAATTAAAGAGAGCAATTCTAGAAAAAGGACATAAGGGTAGTCTCAACATTCATCCTGGTGTTACCAAGATGTATCAAGATTTAAAGCAGATGTTTTGGTGGCTAGGCATGAAGCGAGAGATAGCTGAATTTGTTAAAGCTTGTTTGACTTGCCAGAAGGCAAAGGCGGAGCACCAGAGCCCTCCAGGAGAGTTGCAGACGATAGAAATTCCAGAGTGGAAGTGGGACCATGTGACTATGGACTTTGTGTCCCATCTACCTAGAACAGTTAAAAATCATGATGCCGTATGGGTCATAGTTGATAGGCCAACCAAGAGTGCGCATTTCTTGCCAATTAACATGACCTTTAGCTTAGAGAATTTAGCAGAATTGTACATTAGAGAGATTGTCAGGTTACACGGAGTACCTTCTAGTATTATCTCTGATAGGGATCCTCGATTCACTTCCCAGTTTTGGCAGAGTTTCTAAGAAGCTATGGGCACACAATTGAGGTTGAGTTCTGCATATCATCCGCAGACAGATGGTCAATCTGAGCATACTATTCAGACCTTAGAGGACTTATTGCGGACTTGTATTGTAGAGCAGAAGAGTAATTGGGAGGATATGCTTCCTTTGGTAGAATTCACTTATAATAATAGCTACCATTCGAGTATAGATATGGCACCATTTGAAGCTCTGTATGGTAAAAGGTGTAGAACCCCTATCTGTTGGTTCCAAGATGGAGTACATTTGATGGTTGAACCTAAAATGCTGCAAGAAACTAAGGAGAAAGTTGAACTTATTAGAGAAAAGCTGAGAGCTACCCAGAGTCGACAGAAATCTTATGCTGACCGACGCAGAAGACCTCTAGAATTTGAGGTTGGTGACCACGTATTCTTGAGAGTATCACGCACCACCGGTGTAGGGCGAGCCTTAAGAGCCAAGAAGTTAACACCTAAGTTTATAGGACCGTATCATATATTACATCGTAGAGGACCAGTAGCCTATGAATTAGCGCTACCACCTCAGTTGTCAGGACTACATAATGTTTTTCATGTGTCGCAGCTAAGAAAGTATGTTCCTGATTCGTCTCATGTAATTAAGCCTGACGTTGTGGAGTTACGAGATGATTTGTCTGTGGAGGTCCCAGCTGCTCGTATCGAGGATACTAGAGTTAAGGAACTTAGAGGCAAGTCTATTCGGTTAGTAAAGGTTATTTGGGACCCAGTAACTAGTGATGCCACATGGGAGTTGGAGGAAAGAATGAGAGAGTTGTACCCTCATCTTTTCTCTGAGCGATGAAATTTTTTAGGACGAAAATTTATTTTCGGGGGGAGAATTGTCAGGCTAGAGATTTATTATTGAGTAATCTATAATATTTTATACTTGTTCAATGTTAATTGAAGGATTATTTGGTATTGGAATAGATTTAGATGGAGTTTGAAATTATTTAAAAAAAAAAAAAAAAAAGTGAACAGTACCGTATGAACAGTGTCAGATGAACAGTAAAACCGCCTATGAACAGTGCAAACAGCATACAAACCGTGTATAAACAGTGAAAATCGTGTATGTACAGTGACTGCTGACATCATCATGACATCATCGCTGACGTCACCTACGCATACAGTGCGTGTACAGTACGCGTGCAAAGTATTTTCCGGCGTGAATAGTGCCATGAACAATGTTTCCGGCATGAACAGTAAGGCGGTGAACAAAATTTCCAGCGGTGAACAGTAAATTCTGGCGGTGAACAGTAAATTTCAAAAATTCTCTATAAAAAGGGGGTTTCACACGAAATTTTCATTTCTTCACCCCTATGCAAGGTTCTCAAAGGTTTTAAGGCCAAAAACCACTATTTCTCTCATACTAAACCTTCCTAAACTTAGATTTCTTGCCAGATTTGAGATTCTACGTCTATTCTGAGGGATTTGAAGTAAGTTTCTTTAAGTTTGAAGCTAGATTTACCGTTCGTTTCTCTTCTTCTTCTCTTTCTCATAGAAGTTCATAGTGTTCTTAGGAGAAACTCCGTTCTAAAGCCAAATCTTCGGTGAATCTTGCTATAAAACAAATAATATTCGGTAGATCTAGTATGAATCATCGTTCTGAGGTAAGGGGAGTTTACTTTAACTTATGAACTATGTTTTGAACGGTTTAATATGCTATTTCAAGATGTTTTGATATGATTTTGTTACATCTATTAAATAAAAGCTATTTTCTAAGCTGTAACTGCTGTTAATTGATTTAAAATGCTGAGATTTTGGCTGATCTACTATAAACTTGCCGTAGTTGAGCTGTTAAAATAATTTTAGCGGTGTGCATCATGCTGAGATATATGTTTTGCATCATTATAGAGCCGAGTTACATGTTTAGGTGGGTAGACGTGTAACGGTAAGTTCATGCTGAGCTGTTGTGCTGTGCTGTCTGGATCTAGATACCGGAATGGGTCGCTCCCGGACCGGCTCGGTTCCTTCTGGATTACTTAGGCTGTGAAACCAGTTGGAAACCATTTTCATGCTGTGCATTAGATGGGCTGGAAATGTATGGGATTATTGCTGTGAGAAATATTTTGCTCTAAATATATGATTTTATTTTCTTTTTGTAAGCTCACCCTTGCATTTCTTTCTATGTCGTTGTGTGCGTGTGTACTGCGATGATCGTACGGTGGTACGTGAGCAGATGTAACAGGTGTTGCATCTACTTCACAGGCTGAGGGGCCAGTGAAGAAATGATTGAAGCTGGGGTCGAGTAATATTGCATCAAAGTCCTTTTTCCCTATATTTTGAGACCTCATGTAGAGGGAGCTACGTAGTATAATTTTGGGTATTTTGAATATTATGAACTAAATGTAATATTATGTTGTTCTGTTGGATATTTGTTATAAGAAACTTTGTTTTATTTTAATTGAGAAGAGAATTTCATACTTATATTCTCTATTATTTATTTTTCTTAAATAAGTATGTGATGTACAAACAATGTTCTCGGTTCCTTACAAAAAAGGGGTCATGACACTTAATAATATTATTAAGATGAGGAATAAAATCTCCTACATAATTGAGATATCCTAAAAACCTTTGTAATTGGGTTTTGTCAAGGATTCTTTCTGGAAACTTATCAACAAAATCAATGGATCTGCTAATAGGTATGATCGTCCCCTGGTAAATATTATGACCAAAGAATCTAATATTGGTTTGGAAAAGATTGATTTTTGATTTGGAGACAACAAGACCATTTTGCTTGACAACATTAATGAAAACATTTATGTGTTTGAAATGTTGATCAATAGAATGAGAAAAAATTAATACATCATTAATGTAGACAATGACAAATTTGGAATAAGGATTGAATATATCATTCATAATCTTCTGAAATTCAGAGGGAGCATTTTTAAGACCAAAGGGCATTACATTCCATTCGTATTGCCTAAAAGGAACAGTGAAAGCAGTTTTGTATCTATCATGCTCACAGATTTGGATTTGCCAAAATCTAGATTTCATATCAAACTTTGAGAAGATCTTAGCAGAATTGAGTCTGTTAAGAAGATCTTTTTTATTAACAATAGGGTACCTAATCTATTGAAGAGCCTAGTTAAGAGGTTTGTAGTTGATAACTAACCTACGAGTACCTCTTTCTAATTCTGCTTGTTTGTTAACATAAAATGCAGAGCAAGACCATGGACTCTTATTTTTTCTAATAAGTGTTTTATCTAAGAGATCTCTAATCTCTTTTTGGCAATATTGAAGAAGTTCTTCATTCATTTGGATGGGTCTTGCCTTTGTAGGAATCTAACTTTCTTTAAAATCTGCCTCATAGGGGAGACTGACGATATGCTTTTTTCTATTCAAGAAAGCATTAGGAAGGTCAGAATAAATAGATGATTGAATAGATTCTAAAAGATATTGGGTTCTTTTTTGAAGTGATGAGTTCTTCAACTGATTATCAATATTGGCAAAAGAAACTTCATCTTTCAGAAAATTAATTTGATTAATTTTGTTTTGAATAGAATTAATATTTCTAGTAAAAGGTTTACTAGAGAATTTAAATATTATTTGCTTACCTAAATGATAAGTTGAAATTCCTTCTTTTGAAATTTGAAGCAGGAAAAGAGCTTTAATAAAAGATGTTCTTAGAAAAACTTCATTTTTCAAATTTTTAACAAGGAGAAAGTTTTTTTCTACCTTGAAACCCTGATTTTCAACAATAGTTTTAGATAATTTGTAATTAATCTTAAACTTTGAACCACTTGCAGTGCTGAGTTTTTCAGAAGTTTTCTCAAAGTACTTAGTAGGAATTAACCCTTCTAAAATACAGTTTAAGTCAACACCTATATCAAAGAGAGTTAAAGTATCAAGAACAAAGTCATCAATAATGATTCTAATATTAATATTGAATTTTTACCTTATTGATTAAATTCATACAAATTTCTTCTGGGTTTTCAGAATTAATTTTTTCAAAATCCTTTTTCTCTAAAAGTTGTTCTTCTGCAACTTCAGATCCATTATCTTCAAGTTACGAAAGAATAACTTGATGAATTTGTTATTGTTCTTTAATCTCTCGAATTTCCTTTTGAGATTGTTAATCTTAATCTGAAGATCCTGTATAGTGGTTGGTTTTATATTAGAATTATTTTCTAATATTTTGAAAATATTAGTTATATCAAATTTGTTTGTAGTAAAAAGTTCTCTTGGTTTTTGTTTGGTTTCCAAAACATCTTTGAATTTACTAAGAAAGTTTTTTCTTTCTTAAGGATCAGAAATAGAATTGATAGCTTCGAAAAGAAGATCTTGTTCTTTTGTTAAGATATTAATTTTAGGAGTATCAACACTATCGGAAGAAGACATTTGGTCATCTTGCTAGGTTTGATTGGTATCTTCACTTGATTCTTTAGCAGAATCATCTTCAGAAGATTATTGATTTGATCTTCTATGAAAGGATCAAGATTGAGATTGCTAATTTTCTTTTTGAGCCCACAATATTTACTAATATGGCCGGGTTTGCCACAGTTGTAACAAGTTACACTTGTCCTTGGTTTTCTAGGAATGTTCTTAGGGATAATATCATCTTTTTTCTTAGAAGGTTTCCTATTATACTTTCTTTTGTAAGGTTTTTTATTGGTTTCTACAACCTCTTTCTTAGGAGTTTGTTTTCTCTTTTTGGTTGAATAGGGGGGTAGACCAAATTGTTCACACAAAGAATCTAAATTCTTTTTATTCATGGCTCTATCTTTGGCTAATTGTCTACAAATTTTATCTTCTTGACAAACTTTCATGGCGATCTTGGTAATAATAGTATTAAGCTGTTCATAACTAAGATCGCCATATGGAATTTCTCCATTGGTAGATTGATTTCGGAGTTTGCTTCTAACAGTATCTCCGAATGAGTTAGGAAGACTAGCTAAGAATTTTTCTTTCCAAAAAGGTTATTGACTGTCTTCTCTGGTATAAACCCTAGTTAAGAAAGTGTCTTTATACCACTTATAATCATCCAAGGTATTACACTTGAGATTTGATAAAAGCTCAGCAGATCTATCTCTCCAAATAGAAGGATCTCCTAAGAAATGTTGAGCAATAGTGTATAAAAGTGTATACACAGCATCAGAGAGTTGCTCACTATTGTCAATAATGGCTTTTCCTTTATTATCAAGTTTGACAGCAGAGAAGATACTTTCTCTATCTGTTTCGGTAAGATAATTATCTCACTAGCCTTTGAGTTGGCTAGTAAAACCAGCTACCAAAATATGGACAATAGTATCTTCTGGGTAATTATGGTTAGTGAAATATCCTAAGGCTATAATGGACATATGCTGAAGAGTAGTAATAATATTATACTCTGATTTGCCATCTATGTTCCATTCATAGAAATTATTAGTATTGAAACTCTGATGAGTATTATCATGAGCTTCTTCAAGGATAACGTCAGGAGCAGTAGCTCTATTATAATAAAGCTTGGAAGAAGATTTCCAACTATTGGTATTAACCAGATTAATATCTAAAACAAAACCTGTTTCAAAAAATTGCTCAAAATTAGCTTTAGAAATGGCATTGATAGTTTTGGAAAGAAACCTAGTTTTTGGTCTAGCACTAGACTCTTCAAAGGCTTGAGGAGTATCAGGAACAACTGTGATCATACTAGAAATTTTACTAATTAGCTCATCCTGGTTAATTCCTAAAGATATGGTTTTCTCTTTTTGCTTGAGCTCACGAATTTTCTCTTTTGCTTTAGCACTAATCTTAAAAGGTTTGAATATAGGTTTTTCAAGGGAAATTGAAGAAGGTGCTTCTTCATTTTTTTTATTATTGGTAGAGATCTTTTCTCCACTAATTTTATCCCTTAAGACTTGAAGATACTTGTTGGTGTAATTTGCCTGTTCCATAAGGCCTTGGATATAACTTAGAGTAATCGACTCATCAGTATTTTTAGTTTTGAAAGGAGTAGCCATAACTGGATTGCCACTGTTATCTTTTAACTTAGGCAATTAAAATTGAGTTGAAGGAGAAAGATCACCTTGAACAATCTGTCCATCTTTAATCTGTCAAAACATTTTCCAAAACATGTTTAAATAATAAAGTTATTTAATAATATATTTTTAATTCTATTATATTAAATTAATATATTATGTTATAATTCTTTTTATTTATAATTATAATATTAAAAATTAAAAATATTTATATACGATTACACTTTTTAAATAATAAATTTATTTAATAATAAATTTTATATTTATTACATTTAAATAAGTTGAAGAATAATTAAATCTTTGAACAAGAACAAGCCGTAATCAAAACTGAATGAAATTAAATATAAAAATAAAATAATAATAATATATTAATATAAGTTTTATATTCTTAATTTTTTTATTATTAATATTTAATTATTATATTAATATATTATGTTTAATTCTTTTTCTTTATAATAAATAGAAATTCTATAAATAAGAATTATATTTTATTCAAAAATAAAACTTTATAAAAAATGATAGAAAAATAAATTAAAAATTTCTATAAATATATATATATATATATATATATAGTACATTGAGTTTAAATTTTTATCTTAAGTTTTATCACATAGTTTTTTTATTAAAATAAGAGTTTAGAAATATAAGTTATTTTAATTTAAATATAAATTTTATTAATTCTTATTATACTCATATATTATTTTTCTGCATTCTTGAATTTTATAATATAAATATTTTTTATTTATAATTTTTACAATGACTATATATTTAAATATAATAATTTTATTTTAGATGATTTAACAAATTTTGCGAGTGTTATTTTTTGTTATCAATTTTATGTGTTTACTATTATTTTATTTATTAAATATAAGATGTATTTATACAAACAAAATATAATTATCATAAAAAATAAATAAATTCTTCAATACTTAATTATATTATTAACATACATTTGAAATTCAATAATTTACAAATATTTACATAAATAAAAAATTAAATTATTAAATAATTTATCAATTTATATTTTATATATAAGTATATGTTTTAATTTATTATATCAGTAATATTTTTTAGATTACATTAATGTTACAGTGTAGTTAATTTTATATGTATTTGTTAATTTAAAATAATAAATTAATGAAATAAATAAAATTAAATATTTTTAAATTATTTTATTTTTATTTTTATTTAATATTTATTATTATTGTCATTATATATATTATATTGAATTTAAATTTACTTATTTTTAAAATATAATATTTTTTTCAGATGATTCAATAAATTGTGTAAATGTTATTTTTTGTGATCAATTTTATGGGTTTACTATGACTTTATTTATTAAATATAAGATGTCTTTAAACAATCAAAATATGATCTTAAGAAAACTAAAATCTTTAATACTTTAATAATTTTTAAAAATAAATCAAGAAAAATAAAAATAAAAATTTATTTAATTTGAAACATTTATAATTAATGCTCAAATAATATTTTAAAAATTATTTATAAAATTATTAATAATTATCAATAACACAGATGAAAAGTAGAAAAATATGTAAACAAATTAATAATAAAATATTTATATTTTCATTAATATTAAGATATTTTTTTGTAGCAAGCTTTGTTAACAAGTTTCAGGCCAAGGTAGGCCACCTAAATAGGTTAAGTCAAACTGAAAATAAAGCCTTTAACAAGTAACAGGTCAGGCTCAGGCTTAATAATTATGTTACAAGCCAGACCTAATTATGTTTCCATCCCTAATTAGAAGATTCTTTTCTTGTCTTAATGATGACTGATATAATGATTGGCCTAATCAATTATATTTTTGGAAGTTTACACCATATCAATTGTCTCATCTAAATGTTAACCTAGTCATATCAAATTCCTCATCACCCAATCATGTTTCATGCATGGCTGCCCAAGAATCTCCCTTTTGGATTTGGTGCAAGTTTTGGGATTTGTATCACCTAAAATGATGTGCATGTTGTTTGTAAGCTTTCCAAATTTCTAATTTCTAGCTAATCAAAACCGTGTGCATCTTGCTTGTAAACTTTTTCAATTATTAATTTCAAAACAAAGAAATTGTAGGCACCATAGTCTTGAAAGCATTGATTAAAATTTTCATTTTCAAATTCAAGCTAATTTGCCAATTTCAAAAGTTCGCAAGCAAGTCAAAAGGAAAATCGCATGCATCATTGGCATTTGGCACTTAACGTTCTAAGCATGCAAATAGGAAGAACTAAACATTCTCTCATTTTGCCATCTCAAAAATCGTAACCTCTCTTCTCTCATTTTCTCTCATTTTCACTCTCCAAACCATGAGCCCTCACCCATTACCTAAGCCAATTTTCTCACTCTCTTATTCCCTTATCTTTTTCCACGTTCTCTCAAGGAAACTGAGAGGTTGTTAGCCCAAAACCCCACCACTTTCTCATCTTTACCTTACAATCTCCACCCACACATCTCGCCATCATCTCTTCAAGAAACTGTGCAGCAAAAGACTTGATTTGGAGGAAGAATCCAAGCTTTCTTGTGCAGCTTTCTCGGTCCAGCAAAGTCCAACTTGAAGATTAACTTGTTCCAACCCTTCCTTCTCCATTTTCACGTCACCAACTCAAAGGCAAGTGGGAGTTCTCATTGTTTGTGTTTAAATGCCTTTCTTTTGACCGTGTTTGATTTTGTTCTTTGAAAAGATTTATGCTTTTGACTCAATGATGTATGATATTATGAGATTTCTCCTTACATGTAAACTTCTTCTCTTACGTGATGTTTTGAACCCTCACGTTTTGATTTTCCCCCCTAAGTCTGATTTTGCCTTGAAACAAACTTATCTCCTTGAAAGTTTGAGTTTTTAGTGCTTACATGTTGAAATTTCTCTGTGTCACGGATTTTCCTCTTTCATACTTGATTTCTACGCTTAAATGAAATTCTATCCTTAGATGATGAAACCATAAGCTTGAATGTCAAGTTTCTTCCTTTACATGTTGATTTTGTACCTTTGTATGTCTCGGTTTTCCCTCTCCAAGCTTCATTCCCTTTTTTGAAATAAGACTATCTATTTGGATGATGGAAATTGAGTGTTTATATGCTAAAACTTCTTGTGTATGCCTCAATTTTACTCCTTCTAACATGATTTCCACTTTGAAACAAAGCTCTACCCTTGGTGATACCCAGTTATCTTATCCTGCCTTACCTGCTACCCCCACTCCTATGTCAGCTGACCCTCAAACCCTTATATCTAGGCTAGTCCCTATCCCTGTTCCTTTTCCTGCTCCACATTTCACTCCACATATTGCACCTAAATAGAGCGATATTCAGGTGATGGAATCCTCTGTTAGATCTCAGTCTCAAACCCCATTTCAATGTATTTCCTCCACAAAAATCACATATCAAATAGTTTGTTTTTGCAACTCCAGCTTGAAAAGTATTGATTTGTTGAGTCAAGGATACAAGTTATTCAAAAAGCAATTGATTTTGCATCTGATTTTGGGTGATCAAAGTCTCAAGTGCCTTTGCTTCAAATGCTCCCTTACTTGCAACATGTCTCTCATTGAAATTTTGATACATGTTGATGGCCATCATGTCAATTAATTGTTGAGCTTCCTCTAGAGTTTTTAGTATTCAATGAACCTCCCTCTGCTGCATCTATCATGGTTCTTGTGACAACATTCATCCTATTGTAAAAAGTCTCCAGTTGCATCCACTCTGGAACACAGTTGTGAGGACATCTTCTAAGAAGTTCCTTATACTTCTCTTATGCTTCATACAAGGACTCTCTTTCATGCTACACAAATGAGGTGATCTCTCCTCTTAGTTTAGCAGCCTTTGAAGGAGGAAAATATTTGGTCAGGAACTTGTTCACAAGATCTATCCATGTAGTGATGCTTCTTTGTGGTTGAGCTTGAAGCCAATATTTAGCCTTGTCCCTTAGAGAGAAGGGAAATAATCTCAAGCAGATAACATCTTCACTTACACCATTGATATGAATGGTGTCACATAGTAGTAGAAAATTATAGAGGTACAAATTGGGATCATCTAAAACATTTCCAGATGACTGATCTTGTTGTATCAATTTCACCAATGCAGGTTTGATCTTAAAATTATTGGCTTCAATTGTTGGTCTAAGAATACTCAAATTGTAATCCTGCATAGTTGGAATGACATAATCTCCTAAAGTCTTTGTCCTGTTATTTTCAGCTATATTGTTCTCTTTTGGTAGTGTTTGGTTCACACTTGGTTTTTAGAAATGGATGTTATCTTCTAGACTTTCTTTTGCAATTTCCTTGCCTTTGCTTCACTCTTCAATTGCTTAAGAGTCTTGATTGTATCTAGATCAAATAATAAAGTGGCTTTATTTTTTGTTTTTTCTTGTATACAAAAAGAAAGTAAGCAAAATATAAATAAAGCTAGAAATTATGGAGAAGAAAAAATGAGTTATGCAAAAAAATTATTGCAAAAAAGTACAACTAAATGCAGAAACAACAATGAATTCTACAGAGAAATTAAATACTTATATAAAAAAAATACAAAATACAATCATGCAGAAATCAACAGAAAATGATGCAGAAAATTATGTAGAAAACTAAAAAACAGAACATGCAGAAAATACATAAATTTCTGCAGAATGAAATTTACAATTATGCAGAAAATAGTGCAGAAATTTATGCAGAAAACAATGAAATGCAAAAAAATTAGAAAGCAAAACAACAAAAAGAAATGCTCAATCTAGCTATCGCTCTACTACTACTAATATTGGAAGTAAATAATCTCTAGCAACGGTGCCAAAAAATTGTCACATAGCTCAGAAAACACTAACTAACAAGTGTACTAGGTAGTTGTAACAAGTAATAAAATTTAAAATTTAGTTTGAATCCCAAGTATTGTTCTCAGGGATTAGTTCTATTAATTACCACTACCCAAATCAATAACTAGTTGAGCTAAACAAATTTGCAGAGATTTTGAATCATTTAACAATTGAAGTAAAAAGTGTAGTAAAATGCAAAGGTTCAGGAAAATAGAGTATAGAGTTTAGAAATGAGATAATATGTGAATGAAGTTAGGAATGATTTCACCATTTTATCAATTGCAAAACCGAATGAGATCTAAACTCTAAGTTCCTTAATTGATTGATGATCAATTTCACTAGATTAATCAAAGTTTAATTCCTTGACTCAATGATCTTAATATTCAATTAACTACCCTAATGTAAATCAATCAAACATTCCATTAGGCATAAGAAATTAAGAGATCACGAATTCTTATCCCTAAGATATCCATAACTTTGACATTTAATTTAGATATGAGAAATTAACTCAACTTCCATTGATGAAAATCCTCTAGGTTCAATTCAATTGAATAGCTAATCCAAGAATTGCATTAAAGATAGAATTAAATGTTCAATACAATCAAGATCTTAAAATTCAGATCCACAATTAATTTACAATATCAAAATCGAATCCATCGATTCTTAACAAAAAGAAATCAAAACATGTTCATAAAAGAAAAAGAAAAAGAAAGAGTAGAAGAAGAAGAGCTGCAGAATTTCTTCATAAATTCAATTTCTAACCTGATTCCTCAAGGTCCAGAGCTTAGAAGTCACCTCCAATATTCCTCTTTAACACTCTTACGGTGTAGAAATGAAAAAAAATGAGAAAAGATTTCAAAAGATCTGAGTTTCTGATTTTTTATAATTTTCTCGCCTTTTTGACGTGTTCACTTTGAACACTTAAAGTGAACATGTAGAAGGTCTTCTGGAACATTCCTAGACTGAAGTGATTACTTTAAACACTTAGAGTAAACACTTTATGTGGTTCTTCAAGGTTTTGTCATGCGCGTTTACACTTTAAATACTTAAAGTGAATACGCAGAACCTTCTTCTGTGAAACAAGCCTGTGCGTGTTAACTTTGAATACTTGAAGTATTTACGCACAAGCTTCTTTTGAATGTACACCTCTGGAGTGTTCACTTTGAACATTTAAGGTGTTTACGCGCCAGCTTAACTTGAATTTATACTTCTGGAGTATTCACTTTGAACACTTAAAGTGTTTACCTTCACTTCTTTTGGATTAAAGCTCTGAAGTGTTCACTTTAAACACTTAAAGTGAACACTTCCACTCCATTTTGCTAAATCTACTCCAGAATTGTCACTTTATGCACCTAGAGTAATAACTTTCATAATTCATCATTTGATTCTTCACTCTTTAAGTCCAATTTTTTCACTTTCTTTCATTTTCTCTTCTTGAATCCTTATCTTCAAGACTCTTAGCTTGAAATCTCTTGCAAAATTAGTTCCATCAACAAAATTATATCAGAATTCTATTAAATTCACACAATTTGAGTAACTAAAGACAAATATTGACTTTATTGAATATTGATATATTTTTGTGCAGTTTTCACCTTTCAATTTACATTTTTCTATGAAAAAAAAAACATAAAAAACTATCTAAAACATAGTAAAATATGGATTTATCAAGTTTGATCTGATGGTGCTCAACTATGGATAGAAGAGTTAGAAAGGATCTACGAGGTGATGGTTTGTTCCAATGAAGAGAAGGTGACTTATGCTGCTTTCATGCTTATAGGAGAGGCTGAATATTGGTGGTGGATTACTTGCCAGCAATTGGATGTTGAAGAAGTCATTATAGATTGGCCAACGTTTTCTTGAGAAGTATTTTCCTGAAGATCTTCAAAGGAGGAGAGAACAAGAGTTTTTAACTTTGACTTAAGGATAGATGAGTATTGGGGAGTACGCAGCAAAATTTGACAAGCTATCAAAATATTGTCCATATTTTGCACAAGCCAATGATAGATCCAGGTGTTCTAAGTTTGAAAGTAGACTTTGCGTTGACATCAAACAAGCTATTAGCTGTCAACAGGTGCATCATTTTTCAACTTTGGTAGATAGATGTCGTATCTATAAGGATGATATTAAAGCTCGCCAAACTTTATGGAGGAATTCTGGTCCTCAACTACTCAAAATATAGGCGTCTCATATTGTCATATTTTTAGTCAAAATAATGTGTCTACCCACGCTCTTCCAGATGAGCTTATCTTTTCTCATAAAGGAATAGTCTATTTTTCTATCACGAAGTCTAATAACCTTTGTAACTTAGTAAAAATTTCTTCTTGTTTGTGAACTTACTCAAAATCTAAGAACTCATGAGTGTTGACTTTAGTTGAAGAGACACACTCTTTGAGGTGATTTATGACAAACTTGGTAAAACCCCTTCTGTTTGCCATCTATCAAAGGTTCTAATGACGAGCTTTCATAACTTTAAAAAAATTTCTTTTCTCCAAATACTATCTAAACATTTTATGAAGAAACTTGCAAGAATAATTTACACGCAACGCAATAACCCAATGAAGAATTTGAAAGACCACTAATAAAAATTGAAAAATTTGGTAAATCAAATTCATGACAATAAATATATGCTTTGGCAAGCAACTCAATAATTTGTATACTTATGCAAAAAAAGTAATAGCATTTTTTGATTTCTTTTAATTAAGTTTTCTGCGCTTTGTTGATTTAAAATTACATGGTTAATTTTAGTTTTCTATGTAAATACTCTGTTTTTCATTTCTACGATTTACATATGTTTTTAGACTTTATTTTCTTCAAAGAAAAAAAATCAAAAACAATATAAAAAAAAATTGAAAAAATTCAGAAACATTAAACACTGTCGAGCGTTGATATGCCAAAATCTGTCATTCTAATGCTCGGTCCAAAGAATAACACAATTTTGATCTTTCGAACCAGTGTCACACACTCAAACTACACGTTGTAATTTTCACTATTGGATAATTTTTAAAATATTTCTGAGTTGAACGTTGCAACGCCAACCATCTGAACAAGGTGGCACAGTACTTTGTTCTACAACCCCTTTATGATTTTTATTTTAAAATTTTATATTGCCTTGTTCTCCTCAACATGAAATTTAGAGTATGTGTCACATGCCTGTAAATTTTATATTTTTTTAAATTGAAATTTATGATTGTTTAATTATTTTAAATTTAAAATATATTTATATTTTTTAAAAATAGACTACTAATTTTTATTATCTGTTATACATATTTATTATAATATTAATAGTTATAATTATTTTATATAAAAATGATATAAAATATTTTCTTAATTTTTAAGATATTATAAAAATTACTTTTAAAGTATCAATTAATTTAGAATATTTGTTATGATATTTGTAAATTTAAAAGAATATTTTATACTTTTTTAAATTAGTAATTACCATTCTTCTGATATTTTAAAAATTAAAAAATATTTATATTTTTTTAAATAAATCAATAACTCATATTATTTATCATAAATATTTAATATAAAATTAATAATAATTATTATTTTACACATGAAAATGTCAACTTACTTTACAGGGCACAATAGAAATTACCTTAATTTAGTTAAATAACTATTTTCTTTGGCTATTTTATTTAAATATTGTAAATTTAAAAACAATTTCTTAAATTATAAATTTTTTAAAACTATTTCTCTATCTGGGGTGATTTGGTTGACGTGACATGTTGTTTCGTTAAAACGGTTGGCAAAAATTTTTTTTTTTTAAAATAACAAATTTTCCCACCTAAAGTGCGAAATAACCAGATCATGACACATGTCAGCATCTAGAAAGTTTTGCAATATTTATCACAAAATTAATTAAGCAGTTTCGCCATGAAAAGTGAGAAACTTGTAGATGGTAATATGTGTCACGATCTTAACGAGTTTCGCCATAAAAAGTGAAAAATTCTTAGACAGTGACACATGTCAGAATTTTGACAAAAAGATTGCACAACTTACAAAAATTTGATGCGTGTCACAATTTTAACCCATTACGCAAATTAAATATAAATTATTTTAATTTATTATAAAATTATAATTACATCATAATTAAATAAAATTCTAACAAAATTAACTAAAATTATACTTGAAAATATTTTTTTTATTTATATACTATTTTAAATTACATCTTAATTTAAAAAATTAAAATTATTAACATAATTAAGCATAATATTTTTTTTATCAATAGATATTAATTATAATTATATTAAAATTAAAAAATAAATTAGTAACATAATAACAATAAATATTTTTATATTTACATACAAATTACAAATGTAATGTAATGACAATATATAATTTACTTTTATTAATTTTAATGATATAATTAAACAAAATCTCATTTAAATTTACATACAAATAATGACCACATTTAAAATTAAAATAAAATTACTAACATAATACTATAAAATATTTTTTATTTACATATAAATTTAAATTATATCTCAATTAGAAAAATAAAATTATTAATATAATTAAACATAATAGTTTTTATCAGTAGATATTAATTATAATTATATTAAAATTAAAAAAAATTACTAACATAATACCAGAAAATATTTCTTACATTTATATATAAATTACTAATGTAATGACAATGCATAATTTACTTTTATTAATTTTAATGATATAATCAAACAAAATCTCATTTAAATTTACATACAAATAATGACAATATTTAAAATTAAAATAAAATTACTAACATAATACTATAAAATATTTTTTATTTACATATAAATTTAAATTATATCTCAATTAGAAAAATAAAATTATTAATATAATTAAGCATAATAATTTTTATCAATAGATATTAATTATAATTATATTAAAATTTAAAAAAATTACTAACATAATACCAGAAAATATTTCTTACATTTATATACAAATTACTAATGTAATCACAATACATAATTTATTTTCATTAATTTTATTAACATATTCAAACTAAATCTAATTTAAATTTACATACAAATAAGATCATATTTAAAATAAAAATAAAATAACTAACATAATACTATAAAATATTTTTTTATTTACATACAAATTTAAATTATATCTTAATTAAAAAATAACATTACTAACATAATTAAGCATAACAGTTTTTATTAGTAGATACTAATTATAATTACAGTGAAATTAAAATAAATAAATTACTAACATAACACCAAAAAATATTTTTATATTTATACAAATTACTAACATAATCACAATACATAATTTACTTTTATTAATTTTAATAATATAATCAAACAAAATCTAATTTATTTTTATATAGAAGACCACATTTAAATAAAAATTAAATTATTAAAATAATAATAATTTGTATGTAAATATTAAAAATATTTTCTTGTATGTTAGTAATATATTTTTTAAATTTTAATATAATTGTAATGAATATTTACTGATAAAAATTATTATGCTTAATTTTGTTAATAATTTTAATTTTTTAAATTAAGATGTAATTTAAAATAGTATGTAAATAAAAAAAAATTAGGTATAATGTTAGTTAATTTGTTAGAATTTTATTTAATTATGATGTGATTATAATTTTATAATAAATTAAAATAATTTATATTTAATTTGGGTAATAGGTTAAAATCGTGACACTTGTCAACTTTCTGTAAGTTTCTCACTTTTTTATGGCAAAACTCATTAAGATCGTGACACATGTCACCATCTATAAGTTTCTCACTTTTCATAGCGAAACTGTTTATTAATTTTGTCATAAATATTTCGAAACTTTCCAGATGCTTACACGTGTCATGATCTGGTTATTTCGCACTTTAGGTAGCAAAATTTGTTATTTTTATAAAAAAAATTAATATTTTTACCAGCCATTTTGACGAAACAGCATGCCACGTCAACTAAATCACTCCAGACAGTAAGGTAGTTTTAAAAAATCTATAATTTAAGAAATTATTTTTAAATTTATAATATTTAAATAAAAGCTATTTTCTTTGGAAATTAAATTTTGTTAACTAATGTATATTATTTAAAGAAATAATAAATAATACATTTTTATTAAAATATATTAAAAATATGAAAATAAATATAATTTTTATGTCTTTTAATATAATATATTTTTTCAAAATTTTTAATTAATATATTTAAGATAATATTAATGTTTTTAGATAATTAATAATCTAAGTTACCTAACGAGTAATACTACCCTCTTTCTGCGTATTAATTTAGTCAAGGTTCACATGGAGTGACTTATAGTCATCTGACAGCATCCCCAATTGACTGCTACTATCGAAAATTCTAACTTGGACAAAATTTTCCAAGTGTCTCACATGGAAAGACCCAATGTTAAAGAAAATTCTAAGTTGTGTAACAAAGTCAAGGCGTCATAAACTTGTTTGGAGGCTGTTGGTGGGGAAATTTTAGAATTTGTGAGTCTAAATTGAAGTGAAAATAAAAAAGAAGCTTCAACATGTCATGTCAGCATGTTTGGATAAGATTGATTTCTTAAATTGATCTTAAGAAGAAAATCAAATTGGACAAGTTTTTGGGGTTCGAAAATCGCAAGTGTTGAACAAACACTGCAAGTCCTTGAACACATTTATAATTCGAAAAGTAATCAAAGGGATATTGCAAAGGAAATAAACAAACTGATCCCATCAGCAGAATGTTCAAAATTTTTATATGTATTTAAATTTTAATATTTTAATTTATTATTTTTAAAAATTTAGTAGTTCTTGTCTCTCTTATTAATGTAGTATAACAAAAAATTGTGTAATTTTTTAATAATTAATTACATTACATTTAGAGATTAAAATATTAGATTTAAAAATTAAAAAAGGGAAATAAAAATAAAAATTTTATAAAATACGAAAATTAAAAACATACTCAAATAAAATAATATCTAGGTGCTGTCTGATTTAAGAAAATATTTTTTATTTTTATTTTCAGAGTTTTGGAAAATGGAAATCATGCATGTTTTGGCACGAAGTTTCCTGTTTTTGAAAAATAAAAACAGTAAAAATGCGTGTGATTTATTTATATTCAATAAACTTAAAGTTTATCAAAAGTAAACAGAGATAATAGCATCGGCAATAATTTAAAAATCACTAATAATATCTTTTATTTTTAAAGATTTTATTATTTTTTAAAAATTTACTGTCAACGAATTTTGACTTTTTTTAATTTTTAATTTATTTAAAAATCAGTATCGATAATTTTTGAAATTTTATAATTTTTACTTAATTCTTTTCACTTGTACCAAAGATTATCATTAATAAATTTTAAATCTCATATTTCCTTATTTTATTTAAAATATTATATTTTGATAAAATTTATATTATATAATAAAATAAGCCATAGTCGAAATTGGAACGTTAATACGAACACCGTGTTTGGATCTGTCTCGTTGATATTACAAAATCATCACCGTCTTTCCTATGTCTTCACAATTTTCACAGATGAGGGAATGTCAGTTTTGGACTGTATTTTAAATATGTTTTCAAAGAAAATATTTTCAAAAATATAACCAAACACGTTTCCTCAGAATTTTCTATTTTCAATGAAAATGAAATAAGAAAATATGCAAAGCAAGCATGCTCCAAGCTTGCCAAGTGCCTCTAGAAGAAAATCAAGGAAAAAGACGGAGTTGATTTTTCTCTTCTTTTTTTTTTTTTTTTTGTCAAACAGTGGAGTGTTCAACACTTAATTAATTACAAGGTTTGACTCATGATCGTTTGAGTTATGTATGTATTTTTTGTTATAATTTGTTTTAATATGTATTTAAGAATGAGAAATTATTAAATTGTAAAATTTTATTAAAAATTATAATATTTAATATTGATAATAGATTTATTTTTGTTATATCTTATAAATTTTAATAAAATTTTGTTATATAAAAATTGTGTTCGTTAGGAATACAATTAAAAAATTATGTTATTAAAAATTCTTGATTAAAAATACATGAAAAGAGTGTTAACAATATATTTTTAATACATTTTTTTATTAATTAAAAATTATTAATATATATAAGTGAGAACTGTTATTTTAAAAATGAAACTCATATAATTTTTAATAAATTTTAATTAACAATTTGTGTGAAAAATGTTATAAATTATGTTATTAATATTTTTTCTATTTGGTTTTTATAAGCGTAAGAATCTTAGAAGTTTATAAGAAATACTAAATATGTGCTGAAATGCTGTATCATAGGATGACTGCCATTTACTCTGCTTCTCTAGCATAGCATGTATATAGCATTCCCTCATTCTTAAATCATTTTTATTTCTCTTTTTATTCATTGATTATGAATCTATTACAACCAAAAGTTAAATAAAAATGCATCATAATTCTATTTGACTTGTGACACCTTTTGAGGAAAAATGATTTGAGTTCTAAAATCTATGTTAGCAGTTGTATTTTAAAAATTGCACATAACTGGTTCTTGATTAAGGGTATCACATCCACATGTGCTAGATAGTTGTATACACAAGTAAATCAGATATATATAAGAAAATCTTACAATAACATAACACAAAACTTGTTTATAACATTATTTATACATATATAGAAAAGATGCAAATATAGGAAAACGAGTGCGAGAATAAAGGTTACATAACGTCTTTTATTCTATATTGCTAGCAATATAGTGAGATTTCAAATTACTGCTTAGTCATTTCTACTTATAAAATTCCATGACTCCTGACATAGCTGTGACGTCACTGGATGCAATATGAAATTTGGAAAAACCAGAACTCATGCATAGGTTCCGAAATTCATTCTCAGTTCTTTCCTTTCCACCATGTACTAAAAACATGAGATTGTCGATAGCACAAGTATGCTTAGATATATTGCTTGAGTTTGGAACTTCTGGCATTATAAAATCCAGAACAATCACCTTTCCATGTGGTGGCAAAGCTTTGTGGCAATTTCTTAAAAATTTTATGCAATCTTCATCTGGCCAATTATGACACACAAGCTGAAATGACCAAAGACAAGAAATGGAAAATGTGATTAGAAATTTACTTGTTGCATTCAATTGTTTAAAAGTTTAAACTCTCATTTAGTTCACCAACCTTCAGTAAAATTGCATCACCCTGTGGAACACTTTCAAACATATCTCCTCCAACATGCTCTATCCCTTCATGCAAAATGAGTGTTTGTTAATTAATAAATTTGGCATAACTTTTTTCATTTTCTTTCTTGGAAGCCATCTTTGAAAGATTCAAAGACTGTATCAAATATCTTACCTGGAAGAGGAGTTGCCCCTTGAATCATCTGAGGCAAGTCAAAGTTAATTCCTTTGATTGAAGGATAAACAGATAGAATCTGTTTTAGGGCCTGCCCTGTTGAACCTCCTACATCAACCAACGTTGACACTCCCTCAAATCCTTTATATATTTCAAGTACCCTTTTCACATCTAATGGGCCAGCGTAAGTCATTGCTTCGTAAAAAATTTTATTTATCTCCTCGTTTGACTCCATATATTGGTACGCAGACATTCCCAAGACACTTTCAAAATGTACATTGCAATTAGGGTCCAAAATTGCATCCTTCACATTCTTCCTATTAGAAAACAAGAGAAAGAATCATATTAAAAATAAAACTGAACTCTCGCACATTTTATATCTATAAATCCTCTTAATTATTGAATAAATAAGAAAAAAAAACTAGTAAATTATAAGTTAATTACCAAACATCATGATATCCGCGGTGTATTAAGGTTGAGAGAGGACTCAAAGAGCTTCCATCATGGACACGTGCAAAGTATTCCCCTACGGGTGAGAGCAGATAAACCCTTTCTCTCTTACCATCTTCATTGGTGCGAATGGAACAACTCAGAAGAGAATAACTAGCAAGCAGAGGCAATATGCGGTCAAGTCTTTTAGCCAATTCAGGGTGTGGATTTGGAAACAGAGAAGCAATTTCAGAGGCAGACATGCTTGAATCACGTGACCTTTGTCCCTTTGCTATGATGTCAAACAAATTGAGATCAATAGCAGCGTTTAGAATTGCAGGGAAGACTCGACTGAAACATAATACTAAAGCAGAGAGATAAGCATCATCAACCTTTGCTACCTCTGTTGGAGGCTTGTTCTGTTTGGAATCGGAACTCATTTTTACCAGTCTTTGGGACTCTGTTTTTCTTATTTGGTTTAGTTGTTGTAACTTCACTTTTGAAGTTGCCCTTATATTTAGGCACAGCAACAATGTCCCCGTCATATGTGACTATTCATTAGAAAAATCACTTTATGGTATCTTGTAATAGTCGTCCATCTTTTCTAGAAACTTGTTCGACTCGCGTCATGGATGAGGTGTTGCAATGACTTTTCTTTAGGTTGTGGTCTTGATTCTTTGGAGTATCAATTAATTCAAATAATAATAATAATAATAATAATAATAATGTTTGATTATTCGTACTTTCCATTAAAGTAGATGAAAAAAAGTTTATGTTTAAAACATGATCTTTTTAAAAAATTCATTTATTTTAAACCTTGTATAAAATAAAAATAATGAAAGTTATTCTCTCTCTTTATATATATATATATATATATATAATAATTTTTAAAAGTTAAAAATGTATAATTTTTTTATAGAAATTAAGAAAGTCTAATTTTTAAAAATAAGCAAATATTTAAACTGATTAGAAATTCAATATTCCTTTGAATTTGTGGTTTCATTGAACATGTTTCGAGATAATAATCTGCAATAAGAATGAAATAATAGTATTTCTTGGTTATGCCAGGTAATATATCAAGCATGAAATTTTTAATTTTTTTAATTAAATTTATTTTAAATGATATATTTAACTTTTTTTCTTCTTTAAGTTAGTCTTATTTATTATGAGTAATTTAAATATTTCTGAAAATTTATTAAATTTAAAAATAATCATAAATATAAATTTATTAAATTTAAAAATAGTTAGACTTTGTGCACTTAATTAATCTAAATTTCTTCTATATTTGATCCTTTGAACAATTTTTTTTTTCTTTAATATCTACATAAGTTGGCCTAGGATAATAATTTCTTAGTTGATGATAACTTTTATTCAAAAAACTTATTTCATAGAATTCTAGATTATATTTTTCAATATTATTTAAACATAAAGTTATTTAATTGTCTAAATAAATTGGTTGTAGAGACATATTGAATTATTATTAGTTAATTAAAATTGGTTTGAAGCAATTCGGTGACAAGTCCTTATATATGTGAGGTAAAAGTCTGTGTAGACTATAGTTAGCTAAACTGGAGTTTATCAGCATCTGTAGTCAGACAAGCTATCATTTCACTATTTTCTAAGAAACCCTTGATTTGCAAGCACCAGATCTTGACCATTGAATTTTTTTTATTTTCGTTAAAGGTTGTTGCTTCCACATTAAATCTTAGTCATTAATCTTTTTAGTAAGGATAAATCTCGGCCTTTGGATAATTTCTTTCTTATTCATAAAATTCAAATTTCACTTTTTATGCTCATTTTCCCTCTTTATTGTTTTGAGCTCTTCATCTCCATTGGCCAACCAAGTGTTCAAAAACTTCTCCCATTTTTTCTCTTAAAATAATGTGATACTTAAGCTTTGCACTATCTTGGAAGATTTTTCTCCTCTATTCCTGACCACTACCTTCCTATTTTTTACCACTATTTTTTTCACCTTCAACCTTCATTTTTCTTCCATACTAGCTCTCTCTCAAGCTCTATTATATCTTAAAAAAGTTTGTGAGTGAAAGGTTAGAGAAATATCTACTTTCTTGGAGCACAATTTGAGCACTCTCCTAGAGCATCAACGTGAAGCTTGGAACCACTTTTGGAGGACCACCTCTCTTTCTTCCTGTCATTTTTGTATTCCACACTACAAGGTACAAGTAGGAGGGTGTTCTTTGTATTTTGATAGCTTTCCTTGCATGAAATGAAGTCCTTCCTTTAGGACTTCCTATAGTTGGTTGTTCAAAGTGAAAATGCATGACTTTGGAGCTGTTTTGGAGACATTTTTATACCTTTTTATTCAAGTCTACATGGCTGTTTGGTTGGTTAAAAATATAATCTTACTTGTTTTAGATGTTTGGATGTCAGTTTTGCATGTTTTAGAAAGTGTCGCCACCAATTATAGTATTGTTTGTTGTATTTAATGGTGATTGTTGCTATATTGTGATATGTATCATGAATACTACAGGTGAAAGTGTTTGAACATGGTGTTGTGTATATAAAATATTTACTTTGGTGCAATAAAATTACTTTGAGGAAAGTTGTCATAAAAAAATTAAGAAACTTCCAAAAGAAAAAGGAGTATTTAGACTTTGGAACATGAATTTTTCTAAACAAAGTTAAAAAAAAAAATTATGGAATACCTTACTAAATGGTTAAATTATTAATTTTTCCAAGATAAAGGGTTAGTACCTTAGGAAAATATGTGGTTTCAAAATCTATTAATATAAGAAAAGTGTATTTCTATGTTGAAATTTATTATAAAAGTTTTGTGACTAAGTGTTGTAAAACATGTAAATTTTGGCAAAGATAAGGTTATGTGTATAATTATTTGAGTGTAATAAGTATAGGTATACAGAAGTATTTTACTCCCACAATTATTTCTTAATAAAAAGTAGGCAACCTAAGTTTATTTTCACAAAAATTAGAATACTTTGGCCACTATAAAAAGTTGGTGGAGAATTTTAAATTTATATAAAAATACATACCTTGGAACTTAAAAAATTTTAGAGTATTTTCAGAAAGGTATGTACTTGTATAAATTTCAAAAGAGTAATAAAGGCTTGGTATATAAATACATAAAACGATAAACCTTAAGAAATTGGTAATAGTTTATAAGAAATAAAATCTTAAAAGGTAATGTTAAATATTAATTTTAACATTAAATATTATTGTTTTTTTTATTTAGGATATAAAAATGTTACAATTTATATAACCTATATTTGAGGTATAAGCATCAATAAACTTTATGTATAACACTCTTTTTTTTTTTTTTGTAGACTTATCTCTCAAATTTGATCTGTGTAAACTTGTAAGAAATGAATGGATACATTGGACAAAGAGAATAATTGTCTAAATAGATTGATTGTAGAGTCATATTAAATTATTATTAGTTAATTAAAATTGGTTTGAAGCAATTATGTTTTCGTTTAGGACTTTTCAATAACAAGTCTTGAGATCTATTCGATAAAATTCTATAATCAGACAAATTGGAGTTTATTAGCATCTACTTAATTTATTTAATTGGTGAAAAAAATTTTAAAGATAAAAAATAACTTTTTAAAATTATTTTCAAGAGGAAATTAAATTTCTAAAATTTATTTAATCAATTCTATAAATTAACGCAGTACAAGATTTTACTATTAAATAAAATTTGCAGAAAAAATTCATTTGTGAGATAACACTCTAGAGATATTTATTAATATTATATTTTAGAAAACCTTGTCTTCAGGCTGAGAAAAAAATACAAATTGAAGTAGGAACGATTGATATGACCCATTGTCAATAAACGTTAAAAAGTTAATTTTTATTACGAACTATCATTTCACTTACTTTTCTAAGATTTATTATTATTATTTCTATGACAAGAATTATTCTGAAAGTCTAAATTCTCAAAACAAAAATAATGTTATGAATTTAGTCTTTTCCTTTATTTTCTTTGTTTTAATACCTTAATTTTGTAAGAAATTTTCAACTTTTCTTTTAACTTATAAAACTGCAGAAAAACATATAATTCTAAAATTTATCAATCATAATCCAAATTTCGAAATAAAATTTAAAATATGTAAAAATATTAAATCTCACTAACAATTTACAAAAGAAAAAATAAAAAATATTTTCAAATGTTTTAAATAATGTTTAAAAATTTTCTAAAATTCTTTTAAAAATTCTCACACCTTATATGCAAACTTAAAACATAACATTGTCCTCCATATTATAAATTATTAGTAATTTAACTAAAATATCATTCATGATAAAATTCAGATACATGACTGTGAGAGAAAATTAGGGTACTCTTTTTTTTGTTTAGTATTTTTATGCAATGAGGAATGGAACTTGTGTGTGAAAATTAAGTGTGTGTTCCAAGTGATCTTATAATTAACAAAATTAGATAAAATTTTAATTAGTTAAATTATAAAGAAATAATTATGAATACAAATATAATGATGAAATAAAGAAATAAAGGCTGTAATTTACAATTTACAACTAAAAATATAAGAAACTTTAAGTCCCAAAATTTAAAATTATTCTAAATACTTAAAAGAAAATAAAAAGGTAAAATTACTCTTTTCGTCCCTTAACTTTAGGGTAAAATTTATTTTTGTCCTCTAAATTTTTTTTAGATCATTTTAATCCTCTAACTTTTAAAAAGTTTCAAATAGATCTTGTTTCGTTAAAGATTCTAACTTTGTTAAAAAAATTTGCTGTTTTATGCTACGTGTACTATGTATTACTATTCATCATCTTTCTCTTCAGATCTTCAATCTTGTTTCTGTCACCTTTTCTTTTTCTTTCTTCCTTCTTTCTTTTATTTTCATCTTTTTATACTCAAAACTCCATTTTCTTGACACTAACAGCCAATTTTTCAAAGCCTTAAGCTCAAAATTTTGAAAGCTTTCATGTGCAAATACTCTGCCCAGCTGTACATATTACCTTGAGTTCAAAATGGTCAATTAGGAAGTGTGGAACATTCCATTCCCATGGTAAATTTAGGTTGTGAAAGGCCAAATACTTAGTGCAGTGAACATTGAACTTTGGCGACGAAATAGCTAGGATTGTACTTTTCAAAATTAGCTCTTTTCTCTTCACCTCTACATGCCAAGTGACTATGTAGTTTCTAATGTATGTTTCTAGCACATGGTTCTCAAGGCGACCTCTACAATCTGCCGCAAAACTAAAATAAAAGAGCTCATCTTTCATCTTTTCTTGTATTTGTTCATCATCCTTTCCAAATCTTGTTTTAGCCAAACTGGTCCACATGAAAGCACAAGTCATAACAAATTTTGATAGATATTTTGGCACTATAAATTCATCTTCTTCTTTTTTTTTCATTCATTCAACCCCCTTGAGTAACCGAGAGCACTTTGAGCCTGCAAGAAGAGACCACGAACTTAGGAGGAAACTGCTGCATCAGTACATCTCACCTTCTCCAACATAAATGCTGGAGATAAAAAATGGGTATTTAGAAAGTTGATTTATTTATGGTTTGAGGGGTGAGTGCTTGATGTTAGTGGCAAGAAGATGGAGTTTTGAGTATAAGAAAATGAAGATGAAAAGGAGAAGAAAGAAGAAAAGGTGTTGGAGACAATATCAGACATCTAAGAAGAAATACGATGAATAGTAATGCACAGTACACGTGGCACAAAATGACAAAATTTTTTAACGAAGTTAGGGCCTTTAACGAAAAATAACCTATTTGAAATTTTTTAAAAAGTTAGAGGACTAAAATGAACAAAAAAAAAGTTAGAGGACGAAAATGAATTTTATCCTAAATTAAGGGACGAAAAGATTAATTTTGCCAAATAAAAATGAAATTTCAAGATAGGAAGCTTGGTCTTCAATAGTATTAGCTTCCGATACTGGCTTCTCACAACTTTTTATTGTTTATTTGTTTCCTCTTTTGGTTCTTCCTTTGCTACCTCATTATCTGCTTGAGCCTCCTTTTCCTATACATCTTCCTTCTCAACCTCAACTTCCTCCTTAGCTTCCTTATCAACTCTAGCATCCTCCCTAGCTTTCCTCTTAAGTTTAGCCATTAATTCTTTATTATCTTGGCTGGAGTTTATGAGGTCCATCAACTCGTCATCAATCATGTGTCCTTTCACTATAGAAGTGCTTATCCCATGTTGTTATACAATCATTATTAACAACATTTCAATGTTGGTCATCCTCCTCGCAAGTACTCTATTTCTCTTATAGAGCTTCTTCACATAAGTTTGAAGTTACTCTATAGGTGTTCTAAGAGTAGGTTTTGAAGGTCTATGTTGAGCTATAGACTCCACAAAGCTCTTCTTAAACATGTTTTTTTATACAAGCTTTAGTAATAGGCTTGACTTTAGGGATAAGGGTGCAATCTTCAATCTTTACACCCTCCTTCACATTGGCAATAGTTAACTCAGCTTGATAGATAGCTTCTTCATTATGAAGTACTTCGTTGTTATACTCAATGACTAGAGGGAATATGCTGGACTGAACGATTTTACACCAAATATTGGGTGTAGACTAGTAACTGAATTTCAACAAAAAATTACAACTTCTTTACTAATCTTTCTCCTACTTTTAAAACCAATTATATATATTAGATTTTAAACTAATCTACTTATTTATTCTCAAAATTGGTTTCCAAATTTTTTTTCATTTAAATCTAATTTCAAATATGATCTTGTTAAAATTTATTTTAAATCCACTTTTTTCTTTTAAACTCAATTTTAAATAGATTTTTAGATAAAACTTATTTTAAATTAATTAATTTTTTATTTTGTAATTATTAATCAATTTCAAAACATTTTTTTTTATCAAACTAACTTTATTTTTAATTTTTCTTATCCAAAAAGAATTTTTAATCTAAATTTTTAACTAAATCCACTTTAAACAAAAAATAAAAAGAAAATATATAGAAAAATCTTTGTCGATGTTCTAAAGTCAAGCACTTCAACAAATTAGGATCCTCTGTAGTTTAAGCGGGAACTGCAGCCTGCAGTCTAAATTTGTTTAAGCGAAAAAATTCATTTAAGTGAATTTGGTAAAAAAGTGATTTTCACTGAAGACAAAAAAATTCACTTAAGCTAAAATTACAAAAATTTATAAAACTTCATCTTTTTCCTCTCTAAATTATAGAAATTTGAGAAACTTGCACAATATCATGTGGTCAACTATTTCTCAACCAATTTTTCAAAGTCACTGTTTTTATAATTTTCATCATCATTCTCAATAATTTAACTAAATTTCAACTAGTTCTACCTCACTAATGCTTAGCACAAGTAGCACACTAGATAAGATATTTAGAATATTTGGTGGGATAATACATGTAAGGGTCTTTGGTAATTAGGTAGCCATAGATAAGGAACAAAGGTTCGTCAAATTTTCTATAGTTTAGAGAGGAAGGAAATGAAATTTTAAAATTTTTCACAATTTTGATTTAAGCGAATTTTTTGACTTAAATGAAAAATCACTTTTTTTTTACCAAATTCGCTTAAGCGAATTTTTTTTTTTTGGCTTAAGTGAAAATAACATTTTGCCAAATTCACTTTAGCGAAACAAAATATGCTTAAGTGAATTTACACTGTAGGCTGCAATTCTCACCAAAATTGTAGAGGATTGGAATCTCACTTCAACAACATCCAAGAGAAAAAGATGAAATAGGTGATACTGTATGGAATCCCAAAATTCACCTACTCCTCAAGGTTTATGACTATTATGCCCCTTCATAATAGTTAGCATTCAAAAACAAGAAGTTATTAATAAATGAGCAAACTTAAAGAAAAAAAGTCCTATGTCCATAACTAACCAGTCCCACTACATCATCTCAATGAAGTAATTATTTTAAGATGAAGTAGCAAATGAGCTTTTATGTAGAAATTGCAAATGCAAATGAGATGAATCTAAATTTGGATCATATGCAAATACACTCATTTAACTAGTTTCAAAAATGTGTACCGATATACATCCAATTTTAAAATAAAGTGGATCTCTTTTAAATTAGTCTTAATTACCTTGGTTTTTATGACATGAACTAGATTTCAAAAGTATATAGTGGGTATGTAACATTCTCATTTTATTATTGCATATTTATTTTAATCAGTATTTAACTTTGGTTTTGAATAGAAAATCTTTAAAATTATGAAAATTACAGGAGTTCTCGCTCAAGCAAGAATGATCATTTTGAACCACTAGTTCCAGGGCACTTTTGCTCAGGCAAGACTGGATAATATCGCCTCAACTATCTTCTTACCTAGATGAGAAGGTATCTTGCTCAGGCGAGACGTCACTGGAAAAAGGAGGAGCCCTTTGTACCAATTCTCGCTCAGGCAATGAAACATCTCGCTTAGACAAGGTTATTAAAAAACTAGGTAACCTTCTGTGTAGTGTTACTCATTACAGGGCACTTTTGCTCAAGCGAGACTGGATATTCTCGCCTCAACTATCCTTTTACTTAGGCAAGAAGGTACCTTGCTCAAGCGAGAAGTCACGTAAAAAAGTAGGAGCTCTCTGGACCAGTTCTCGCTCAAGCAAGGTTATTAAAAAACTAGGTAACCTTCTGTCTAGTGTTCTCGCTAGGGGAGAATACATCTCGCTTAAGCAAGAAGGCGTGGGCCAAAAAGGTTATTGAAGGAACTTCCTTATTCTAAACTTGTATTACATGTGAAAGGAAATAAGGAAAAAAGAATTGGTGTGTATTGTTGTGAATATGGATTTAAAGTTGTTGATGTTACCAAAAATGGAAAGAGAATTGTTGAGAAAATAGTGTGTCATGAAAAAACTGATGAGAATATGTATGGATAATTACAAAGATACATTGAGGGTATAGAGTTTTGAGACAATTTGAAAAATTTAGAAAAAATGAGGGTGGTGAATGTTGTTCGTAGTGGATGCACACGAGTTGCTGAAAGCAAAAGCATCACAGGCCTCACACTCATTTTTCGACTAGACTTCTTACCATACCTTTACTAGAAAGGACCGAGTAGACACACGTTGTATTCATGTTGATATAACTTACTAATGAGTATCTATACTTATGGAAGACCTTAAAGGATCTTAGGAGTAATGAATGTGGAACTACAATATTTGTGTTATAACATAGTGATCATGTGATTATAATACATGTGTTGTAATAAATTGATTGATGTAATTATAATACAAATATTATAATACATCGACAATTGTGATTATAATGCATGTATTATAATGCATTGATTAATATATTTAGAATGAACATATTATGACATATTGGTTGATGTAAAAATATGAAATGACATGGTCTTAGTATATGTTTTGAAATATTATTAATGTAACTATTATGATGTTTGATCTGCTATAAATTCATTAATATAATATGCGAGCTAACATTATTTTGGTGTATATGGTATTTAATGATGTTTTTGCATTACTTGTTTCATTCATAAAATAAAAGATTTAGTGGGCGGTAAATACTCACCCTTATAATGATTTTTTGAAAATTAAAATGAAGAATGATTTGTTCTAAAATCATATTCTTAGTGGTGTTGCAAGGAAGAATAAGCTCTATTAGAACTTAAGTTATATTAATGTTGTAAATTTTTTTGACTAACACCTAATTAGAAATGGATTTTAGTATATACATAATTTTATGTTGATTTTTAAAACTTGAAAGATTTGATAGAGTTTACTGTAAATAATGATTTGAAGTATATTTGTAATATTTAGTAGTTAATTATTTTAATTTTACTTTTTACCTTAATGTTAAATTTAAATTGCAAAAGTACATTTTTATGTTATGAATGAAACTTATATGAAGTCTTAAGATTTTGATAACTTCTATTGTTTTAAGATTTAAATCAACATAAATTTTTCTTAATTTATCCAAAATATTATCTATTTTAATTAAGTTTTATTAAAAAAATTTATGTATACGTAAAAATATATATAAAAAAAAGGAATAGGGATGTTACAAGATATACATTCAGTTTTAAAATAAAGCAAACCCTTTTAAATTAGTTTTAATCATCTAGGTTTTATATCATGACTTTGGATGTGGATTGAATTTAGATAGTTAAGTTCTGAAATATGAGTAGGTTTAGGCTCTATTATGTGCCATTAGGGCAACATTCTTAAATCATTTCCAAAGTTTATTATAGGACTTCAATGCTCAACATTTCTTAACGGTGTCATACTGTATCTTTTATAACCACATTAATTATATGCAAATAATGCATGTCACAAATAAATTTACAAAACACTTTCATTATTGAGTTATACATTATAAGGTCATTCAATATTCATCTAAGCTTTTTGCACAAGACTTTATATGCCATACTTCATTATTTATCTTTCAATATCTTCCATAAAAATCACATCTAAAGCTAAACATATAGAAACACAAGAATTATTTATAAAAATATATTTTTCTTTTCTAAAACCCATGTTTAAGGCTAGACACATGGGAAAATGTTGCAAATGAAAAAGAAAAAAAAGAGCACAAAAATGGAGTAGGAGAGATAAGTTTGCACAATCAAAACGAGAAAAGAAAATGGAAGTGTGTGGAAAAGAGAGAGATTTATAGCCAAAATAAAAGGAAAAAAAATGTTTTTTTTTTCTCTTTTTGGCACAAGAAAAGTTTGAGATATAAAGACTATAGAAATTCTTACCATTGAGATTAAAAAAATTAGAAAAAGTGTATGTAACTAGTAGTTATATTATTATCAATTAATTTCAGTCTTCGATTAAAAGTGATAAATATTTATTATATACTATAATTAGATATCACTAGAATTTTAGAACATAATTTTTTTTTTCTAGAGATGTAACATCCTCATTTTTGCTCCTTTCCATGTTCACGTGTGTAATGCGATTTTTCCTTTTTCTCAAAGATAATTCAATATATTTTATGAAATTTTATGATTTTGGTTAAAAAAAGTTTTGAGATAAAAAGTATTGATTTTATTTGTTCCAATAATTTGTCGGTATGTGTTTGATTTTTTTAAGATATGAATCTCAATGCTTTAGATTATTTAAAAATCCCATAATTATAATTGAGTTGTAAATGTTATATATACTAGCAAAGGTGGTGTAATAGTAGAAGGGTTAGTCCTTAGTCAGGAGTTGGAAAGTCTCTGGGTTCAAACCTCAACAAGGTAGATTTTGCTTCAACAAGTTTTTTTAGAATGAATTACAAAATGACCAGACTGCCCTCAAAATATCATGACATGTGGTAGTCATGTGTCGGAGAAGGAGAAGTCCTTGCATGCGTGATGACATGTGTTAGCCACGTGTCAAAGGAGGAGAAGCCCTTGACACATATGCGCCATGTGTTGAAGGGTTGGCAAAACTCAAAGTCATTCTTTCTCCTTCTTATAAAGCTCTCTCTCACTCTCTTTTCCGATTTCTATCTCTCTCACAGTTTCTCTCTTCTTTCCCACCACTCACCCTTACTCTTTGAACATCTAACCAACGTAAAAACACTATTTCATCCTTGTTCCTTAGTGTTTTTACTGATCAAAGTAAAGAGATGATGTTTTTGCACCTCCTCCATGGAAAAGTTTGGAGCTTTCTGCGTCCAGTCACTGTGTGAGTCAGTTCTAACCATTTGAAAGTTTTTTTTTAGCCTAAATTCTGCATATTTGGATTGTTCAGTAAAAAATCTTTCCAACCCAACTTGTTTCACCCTAAACGGACATTGAATCGTTGAGTTACAAGGAAAACGGTAACACTTCTTCTTATTTCTATGTTTTCTGTGTTGTAGTGACAAGAGAGACTAAGTTTCATTTTTCTTATTTTTGAACCTTGCATGCAATTATTCCTTTATGATCCTCAAAGAGTTAGCTTTCAAACGCAAGTGTTTTCACTGAAAACGGACATCGGATTCACAAGTTGTGGTGAAAACAGTGAGATCTCTTCCTTGCTCTGCGTTTTTGTGTTTTAGCAGCAAAAGAGACCACTTTTCTTACTTCCTTGACATGCAAATATGCTTTTGAATTCCTTACAGAAATACCTTTCCAACAGTATATTGTGAGCTTAAATCCAACATCGTTTGCCCTCTCAATCACCTAGTGTACGTGAGTACCTTCATTCTTACCTTTTTATGCAAAAACAGTGTAAAGAACCAATTTTACGCCCTCTATATTTAATTTTAAATTTAGATTTTCATAAACTACATGAAGATATCTTTCTAACGCACTATCTCAAGCTTGATTCGGAGTTCTTTTCACCACTCAATGACTTGATCTCGTAAGTATGACCTAATCTGAATTTTATTAGTCCAACAGCCACTGTTTTTAAATTTCTGGGGAAATTCATATATAGAAACTGATGTGTAACTATCCCATCTTGTTCCTTGTTGTCTTAGCTTTCTAATGCACTTTACGACTCATCAATCGGACTCTAATTGATCAAGTTATGTACAAAATGGTGAGACGTATGCAAAGTTCAAAGCTTCATAGAGGAAGTTTGCGTTTTTCACTTTGCATGCAAATTGTTCTACTTATTTTACTTGCTAAACCTCTTTTTTTTAACTTGACCTTATTTCTTCACATAGTACACTTCATTAGCTTTCCATAACCACTTTTGGAGTAAGATTTGGAGCAAAGATCAAGGAGAAAACTATTTTTACCATGCTATATCTGATTTTGAAAAATTTATGAAGACAGTGAAAGAATACGTTTTTAAATCCCTCTTCATCCAACTTTATGAATATTCACAAAATTTTATGAAATTCTTGTAATTAGATCTTTCCAACAAGCTATCTTAAGCTCATTTTCATCTCATTTGCTAAGTAGAAATGTTAGCACAAGTGGAGGTCTCATTTTAAAATTTTGTAGTCACTCTGTATTAATGTGAGTGCTGCGACCAATCTATATTTCCAAATATTTGAATGAGCACATTTTTATAAACCTCAGTGTCTTAGCTTTTAAACAAAATCGGTTGGACTTGATTTTGATCATAAATTAATGAGATATGCAATTTTTAATGAAGCTGTCTCAGAATTGCGTTTTCTCTGCTAACAGCAGCAAAAGTCTTCTTTTTGAACAACTTGCATGTGATTTTATTGACATGCATGCACATGCTTGTGTTCCTTACGACATAAACTTTTCATCAAGCCATCTTGTGCTCAATTTGAAGTCCATTTGATATTTCAACAACAAACATGAACCAAGTATCTCAAATCTGCTAAAACAATTCATGACAACAGAAATACATCTCTGTAAAATTGTTATTCAGTACCTCCTGCATACATGGAAAATTATTTTAAGATCATCTCCATAATCCTTAGGATGTTAGTTTTCAAACCCATTTTGCGGAACTCAATTTGGAGGTCATTTCCCCTATTTTTAGTCCAAAACTCTCAAGCTACCAAATGCGGAATTCTACAAAAAAAATATTTTTTTGAAATTGCATGCAGTAGCAACTCTCTCTGAATTTCTAGAAAAATATGCATATAGAAAATATGTTCTAACCATGTTCCTATATTCTAGGTTATATAAGTTTTTTCACAAGCTATCCCAAGTTTGAATTGGATTCTATTTGCTTCCCCAAAGAACGAGGATAAGTGCAATTTATTCTCTAAATCGTGACAATTTTACCTTTCCAAAGAGCTATCTTGATCTCAATTTGGACACCATAGCACTCAATTACCGTCCATTTGGTAAGTGTACCGAAACTTGAAATTTTAGTTGCTCAAAACTAAGTACCTTGTTGTACCAATATTGTTTTTAGCTAACAAAAAATTATTTGACTTAGTTTAAAACCTCTTCTAATGAGCTTTGTGTTTGTTTCCTTGAATGAGAAACGCGTCAGTAACTTGCACGCTTCATTTGAATTCTAAACGCCTAAATTACGGGCTCAATCGCAAGAACTGCTCAAAAAGGACGATTGTCGACCATGTTGAGAAAAACACGAGTACAACCTGAACAAGGCTGGGAGTGGAGGATCTTTTCTCACCACGCTGAGTTATTCTCTAAGGTGAGGGGGAAACTTTCATATGACTTGAGTTAGGAATTGAGGGAATGGATACAAATACACTTGATGAAATTATTAATCTTGTGTGTGGTTGAGAGCTCTTGAGAATTCCTCACTCTCTTGAGTTTATAGACAATATTTGATATTGAAATTGATATGTTTGCTTGTGTTACTATGGTGCACATATATGTGTGAAATTGTGTGGTTGAATGCTAAGTTGAGCAAAATTTCATGGTAAGTTTTAAACTCCTAAACTTGATGAATACCAAGGAGAATGAAAATTGTCCCCTACAACATATCACTAAGTACACCAAAACTAGTTAAGTAAACTAAGCTATAATTGACATGTATATTCTATCATCAAGTAAAATCAACCAAACTATGCTAGACAGGAACACCTAGTCACTTGATTCTTGATAATTTAGAAAAGGATATGACCCTTTAATCAGATTGTTGCTTAGGCAACCTAAGGAACCGCCAAGTCTCATAACTTTAAGTCATGCTAAGCTTAATTATGCTAATTTACAATTTTAGTTTAAATAAGCAAATCGATAATAAGCAAGAAATTCGATAAGTTTAACAGATGTTCCAATAATAAATGAAAAAGGAAAGAGAAAATGAAGCCTCAATTTAGGCATATGACCCTTAAGAAAATTTAATTGAATGTGGTATAGGATAGGAACAAAATGATTAGGTTATGTTTGATAAAATGCTAGTCACGTTAACTATACCCATGGATTTAGAAAATAATGATAATAATAAAATCTAAAGTCCTTGTATATAGCAAAATGTCTGATGAAAAGATTGAATAAACTGCCATAAGGAAACTTAGACAAACTTAATATAGGACGCCTACGAGAATAAAATCCACCTTTATTGGTGATGATTGAGGCATTGTGGTTTTGAATATGCTATTATTTATATATGCATAAGTCTTGCACACATTGTGACATTTGAATATGAATGTGGTGATTGCATGATTTTAATGTCTGGTTTGGCACATGTGAATTGATGACCCATAGCTGGTTCAAAGCATGTAGAAATTCATAGGTAGGTGGATTGATGCCCCCATTGTGATATGAGACCCTGAAGGGGTGTGTATGTGTTAATGAGAACACTTAGAGATAATTGACATGTAAGTATAACCACACTATTGAGTCTAGTCACTTGCTTGTCTTAGACCTAGAATTCGTAATAGAACCTTAATGATTGAATTAAGGAAAGTAAATGTTTGCGAAAGTTTATCTTTTCAATCATGAGTAGTAAACTAACTAGGTGGATAAAATTAGGAATTCAAAGAAAGAGACAAGACTAGTGAGCTAGGGACCCTTAGTGGATGTGCTTGAAAGCATTAATATAAGTATATGTCAATCTTGTGGAAATTGTCTGAATAGTTGAATATGGAATGTTGATTCTGGATTTAAACCAACGCTTGAGTGCGTGATGTGAAACGAGATAAGATGTTAATCTTGATTTGAATTGGTGCCAGTGTGCGTGATATGGAGGTTGAACTACAAAGAGAAATGAACTATTCAGATGGCAATGAGTGTGATACCTCTCCCCTATGAAGGAAGTCACGAGGTTATTTTATAACTATTGTTGGTGAAAGATAAGGAAGACCTCGACGTCTGGAGTTGGGTGACTTACCAATAGCCCTATGAGTGTCATAGGTCCCGGAACTTTGGCTGGGAGTCTCTATGCGATGCTCTTTTATCTTGACATTCTCCTGAGGCTTATTATGTTGGTCGAGCTAGATCAGTCGGTGGAGGTTCGAGTTTCCACCAAACATACGAAATGTTGGTTGGTTAGTGGAACTCCCAACAACTTTTGTGATAGGAATGAATCCAAGAATCACATGAGCATAACAAATAATTTTAAGCCAAACCAAAAGTCAGCATATACATAAGTCCCATGCATCATGGTTTGACATTGAATTGGAAATGTATGAGGTGTTTGCTTGTGAATAAATGAAATTATTTATATTATATTGGTTAAGTTGATTTTTGAAAATCAATGTTTTATATATTTATACTTTCTCCTATTTATTTGTTTCCTTCCTTTCAAGTCATAACTGCATTATGAGTATTTGAAAAGTCTCACCCCTCTCTTTTATTCTTGTTTTGGAAATCTTCGATGTTGTGTTCAGGGGTACAGGTGTACTCAAGGATTATAAGAAGATTTTGTTATCAAAATTACTACATCCAGAAACACAGTTGTGTCAGTTGGATCATAGTCGCACAAGGAAATTCCTATGCACGTATGAAATTCTGTATGTTAACTAGGGTTATTAGAGTCAGTGGGTGAGTAATTTTTTGATGTTGGATTTTATTAAATTGGTATGATACTAGTTAAGGATTTAACATTTACCTCGTGAACTAATGTGGTATGGGATGCATTAAATCCTTAGAGTACAAGGTGTAAAGTGGTATGTGACACTTTATGCTTTGTCCGAATGTTAAGTCAGTCTCTAGGACTACCAATGAGGAAAGTCTGACAAGTTGCTTGTAATTGAAAGTGTGTTTACTTGATTAGAATATACATGTGACATACTGTGTGAAAATGATTCACTAAGAATAAGAATCAATTTAGTTAGGGTAAAAAAATATAATATTTTTGTCTTAAAAAAAAAGGTCGTTACAAAAGATATCTTTGCCAATATGCTTTTATGCCATACTAATTTATAAGACTAATAAAATAAATTTTAAAATTGAAATTTGTTAAAATAATTTTATCAATATTAGTTTGAATATAAAAAATTTTTGCTAATTAAATAAATTAAATAAATACTAACTATTTTTAGTTTGTTAAATTGTAAGATTTTTCTAGTATATAATAGGCTAATTTACAAAAAGAAAAAATAAAAAATCTTAAAATAGATAAAATTGTCTCAATATGTAAAAAAAATTTATATAAAACAAATACTTCTTTTTTTAGAGATAAAAAAATCAACAAACAAGATCAAGAGATAAATGAAATTACATCTCCTATCCATTAATGTATCCATTAATGTTCACGAAATGGGTCTTAAAATTGTTGTTAAATTATTTTTGAAATCACTGACAATTTAAAATATATTTTTTAAATTAATAACATGAGATTTGAATAATTGTCTAAATGAATTTTTACATTTATCTTTTTTAATGATTTCGCTTTATTTAAATAAATAAACAAGCATAAAATTACCAATTCAAATTAAGTTAAAATAAAATAAAATTCACTTAAATCTAGTTAAATTTATTCCGATCTACAAGAAAACTTCTAAATTAAACCAATTATAATATTAAAATAATTTAATGTGGCAGTATTTTCCAGCTCAACCAATCAGAGAAAGAAATGCAGTGTGTCGCATTGGCGGGCGTTGTTTGTCTTGTTCGCGAGGCCGAAACCCTTATAACCAAACCCAACCAAAAAAAGTGGCTCTAATCCTGTGTTCTCGTCACTTGCCACTCTTTACTCAAAAACCAAAATGGACGATAAATCAGATCCTAAAGTCTGTGTTTCGATCCCGATTTTCGTTTTCGTTTTCTTTTTTAGCTGAGTTCGTTTGTCATTGAAACACGCTATTTCTAAACCTCGCTTGTTTTTTGTTGTCTTGTAGGCTGATGCTACTGCAACGCCACTTCCCCGAAACGGTATTGTTTTGTTTCAGTGTTTGGCGTTCGCTTTTCTTTTATTTTCTTTGTTACTCTTTCGTACACTTTATTTTTGGTTTATGAGTTTTTCGCACGCTGTTTAGTTGGTCTTTTCACTATTTAGAAGTTGAAATATATACAGGAAAGAGGGAAGTTGAGGGTGTAGATGAAAAGCAAGTGAGTGCAAAGAAGCAGAAGAGAGAAGAAGTCGCTGAGGAGCAAAAGAACATTGAAGAAGTTATTTCTGATGATTTCTTTTCAGATTCTGAGCCGGATAAGGTACTTATTTGACTTGAGTATTAAGATTTTCATTTATGCATAATAGATCTTCAATTTCGTGCCAATATGTGTATGGTGCGTTTTTCTTTCTTTTGTTTTTTTTCTTATTGTTCTGCCATTTTTTTAGCAAACATATTAAATCTTGCTTGTGCTAACAATTTCGGTTCTTTCAAATCGTTGGCAGTTGTTTTTTATTTGATGGTGGGAATGCTTTGTTATGTTTGCTTGTTATTGTTCTGGGCACCAAAATCCTAGGGGCCTGATCGACCTGATGCTAGAAGGAAGAAATTTTAATCTAGTCAAATCTCCCAAGAGTAGTGCTTTGAGTTATTGACTTCTATATCAATAGTTGATTCTTGTACTGCAACCTAAAAAGGAGCATTGGTTAATACTTCAAAGATGAATGAGTTACTTTGTTCATTTGTAATTAAGTTAGAAGAAATAGATTTAATTTAGTTTGTAAAGTACTCAAGTCTGGGCTCCATTTATTTAAATAAAGACTGAACAAATCTGACTTATCCATGACTAGGTCATAGGTTGGGATTACTTATAGGATGACGAATGGTTTATTTTGATGCCTTATTTTGCGGTATATAAACTATAATGACAAAGTGTAGTACAAGAGTACAACCTGACTATGTTGTGTTTGACGATGTTTATTTTTTGTGAATATTTCAGAGGAATGTGTATATTGATTGTGACAATTCTGAAAAAAGTGATGAAGAAGCACAAGAGAAAAAGATGGAAGTTTTGGTATATATTGTTCACTAAACCAACTTTAACCTCCTATATTTGTAATAGCATTTTGTTGTTTGTTTATATCATATTATTTTTTTATAATCTTTTTTTTGTTGTGAAGATGGATGCTGTGTCAAATGCTCAGGGACGTGATTTAAAATTGTTTGAAAATGATCTTTCTAGTTATAATTCAGATGAGGATGAGGATGGCTCTGATGTTATTGAAAAGCTACATATGATTGCAAATGTGAGTAGTGAGAATCTTGGACATGTTGCATACAATTGTTTGTTTTGGAAGATTTTAATATCTTAGTGCCTTTCTTTTCATTGCAGCCGCTATAACTACTCAGGAAAGTGTGATCATTTCATATTGCATTTGCCTAAATATGCTAAATGTTCATTTGTTATGACTTATTGGAATACATAATGGACTTGGGTGATCGATGTTAGGGATGTGAAGATGCTTGGTCTGTAATTGAACAATACCAAATCAGTCATATAACATGTTGTTTCCTGGAATTTCGCAGCCTAAAACGCTAGCTACTCCAAAAGAAGATGATGCATCAAAGACAATATATACTGGAAACTTGTCATACAGTGTGGAACGGGCTGATATGTATGCATTATTTTTCATGAAGGTGCTTGTCGATTATTATTTGTACTATATTTCAAATTTCAAAATTGTTCAGGGAGGATCTCTTCAAAGAGTGTGGAGAAATTGTTGATGTTCGTCTACATACGGATCATGAAGGGAGGTTTAGAGGCTTTGGACATGTTGAGTTTGCTACAGCTGAAGCAGCACAAAAAGTAAGTTGTAAACTTGTGTAGTCTGTGCAAATCATTTTCGAACTGCTGATTGGATAAATTTTGAACCAAATCATAATGGATGGATAAAAAATAAACCGTTTATTGATTTTAATCTATTAAAAATGTGTTGAAAAAAATAGAATCCATCCATAAACTATTTAATAAAAACCACCCATCAAACTCATCCATTAACCATTTTTTATGGATGGATATCCAGTCTATCCATTTAAAAATATATATTTTATTTATTTTAAAATGCTTTTATAAAATAAAATTTCATATTAATACACGTTCAACACTAGAGTCTGGGCCCCATTCCATTTTTTGAAGACCTATGCTCAACTAATAGACTTTAGACTACATAACCTAGTGAATAACAAACATTGTGGATGGTTTATTATCCATCCAAGAACAAATGATGATCCAATCCAACCCATCCATTAATTTATA